>NC_060142.1:26779267-27407933 GCF_021461385.2 Schistocerca piceifrons
TGCAATGTCAGAACTGTGGCCAGAAAGGATCCTGACTGAGAGAGACTGGAGATGCATTTCATGGCTTGTGAATCAAAGTCACTTCCAAACACAATGATTCCTGCAGAAAGTGATTGAAGGTCCAACCCAACCTGTTAGCGAGAGAACATTGTGATGGAACTGCATGCGGTGAATGCATGTAGTTGGTCATCAGAGGCCATTGCACACATAGGCACAAAGATGACAACAGCAAAGATCATCACACTGGAAGAATATCTGACTGGTTTCTGAACACTCCCCCACCATATTACATCTCAGTTGGGTTGCAAAATCACCTGATCTCTACGCCACAGAAAATCTGTGAGAAAGGCTGGAATAGTGGGTAAAACTCAGACATCAGCATCCCCATAATTTGCTAGAATTGCAAAATCAAGTTCTGGATATGACGTACCTGTACAACATTGTGGTCTCACTTCCTAACTGAATCCAGGCAGTTATCAAGTGTAGCGGTGGAATTACTTGATTTTTATGATGCTTGTAATGATTTGTGTAGGGTTGATTAATTTTTCTGTGCAATGAGATTATTGGGGTTTTTTCCTATTCCATTCCTGCGTGGAGTTTGAGAACAATGACTGCTGAAATTATTCTATTTGTAGGCCCCATGGGAAAAATACATTGGGGGGGCTGAAGTAGAAGGGCTACTCTTTTTACTCCTGATCACTGCTCAGCTGTAAAATAGAAACAACAGTGAAAATTAAATATAATTTATTTGCACATTTAACTAGTCCTTCCAGCTACTTCACTGCATAGTTGCCACTCCGACTTAGACATTTATCATAGTCTGGTATCAGCTTTTTAATACCCTTTTCTTACAAGGCAGCTGCCTGTGCTTTCTGCCAGTTCCCTATGCTGGCCTGCAGCTCACTGTCTGTGCCAAAATGCTGTCTTTATAGTCAGTGATTTGTGTGTGTAAAGAGATAAAACTCGGGGGGCAGCCGATTATGGACTGCATTGTTGGTGACCCAGCAGTTTCCATTGAAAACTCTGCAGAGGTGTCATCATTGCACCTGCAATGTGTGGCTGAGTGTTGTCAGGAAGAAGTTATGGTATATGGGCTGCGTCAATCCAGACGGAACCCCTCAGTAGGCATTTCAAACTTGGCAGGAGACTTGATTGTTCTAAGCATCTTTATGTGCTCACTTTGCACTCGGAACTGAAAAGTGCAATATGACACAATCAACAGATGTACTAGAGGCTCTGCACAATACATCTCCACAAAGATTCAGTGGATTTTCACTGTGATTTTAATTTTGTGCCCAACATATATTTCTAGATTTCTCTCCAACTACCAGAACTTGATTCTTTATAAGTATGGTTTTGTAGACTGGTTGTTGCATATTGTTGAGTGTCTGCTGGTTCAGATTTTTCAGCACCTATATGATGCTAACCTGTGGTTCAAATAATCCTGAGACCACACTTGCTGCCATTATATGTTGTTGTTGTTGTTGTTGTTGTTGTTGTTGTGGTCTTCAGTCCAGAGACTGGTTTGATGCAGCTCTCCATGTTACTCTATCCTGTGCAAGCTTCTTCATCTCCCAGTACCTCCTGCAACCTACATCCTCATGAACCTACTTAGTGTATTCATCTCTTGGTCTCCCTCTACGATTTTTACCCTCTACACTGCCCTCCAATACTAAATTGGTGATCCCTTGATGCCTCAGAACATGTCCTACCAACCGATCCCTTCTTCTAGTCAAGTTGTGCCACAAATTTCTCTTCTCTCCAATTCTATTCAATACTTCCTCATTAGTTATGTGATCTACCCATCTAATCTTCAGCATTCTTCTATAGCACCACATTTTGAATGCTTCTACTCTCTTCTTGTTTAAACTATTTATCATCCAAGTTTCACTTCCATACATGGATACACTCCATACAAATACTTTCAGAAACGGCTTCCTGACACTTAAATCTATACTCAATGTTAACAAATTTCTCTTCTTCAGAAACGCTTTGCTTGCCATTGCCAGTCTACATTTTATATCCTCTCTACTTCGACCATCATGAGTTATTTTGCTCCCCAAATAGCAAAACTCATTTACTACTTTAACTGCCTCATTTCCTAATCTAATTCCCTCAGCACCACACAATTTAATTTGAATACATTCCATTATCCTCGTTTTCTTTTTGTTCATGTTAATCTTACATCCTCCTTTCAAGACACAGTCCATTCCTTTCAGCGGCTCTTCCAGGTCCTTTGCTGTCTCTGACAGAATTACAATGTCATTGGTGAACCTCAAAATTTTTATTTTTTCTCTGTGGATTTTAATTCTTACTCCAAATTTTTCTTTCGTTTCCTTTACTGCTTGCTCAATATACATATTGAATAACATCGGGGATAGGCTACAACCCTGTCTTACTCCCTTTCCGACCACTGCTTCCCTTTCATGCCCCTTGGCTCTTATAACTGTGACATTATATGTATATGTTCAATATCCTCTATTAGTCCTATTTAGTTTGTTTCACACACACACACACACACACACACACACACACACACACACACACACACACACACACAAACACACTTGAGTAATATTCTAGAGTGGGTTACATGAGTGTTTTGTAAGCAACCTCCTTTGTATACTGATTGAACTTTTCAAGTATCCCATGAATGAACTAAAGTGTGCCACCTATCTTACCTACTATTGAGCCTATGTGGTGATTCTGTTCATAGCACCAAAAATTGTGACACACAGGTATTTGTATGAGTTTGATTCTAGTTGCAACTTAATTATATCGTACATTTATGTCTACATACATACTCTGCAAGCCACTGTACAGTGCATGGTGGAGGGTATCACATGACACTACTAGTCATTTCCTTTCCACTCACAAACAGAGCAAGAGAAAAATGACTGTCTGTATGCCTTCATAAGTGCCCTCATTTCTCTCATCATATCTCCATGGCAAATGTGTGAAATGTACATTGGCAACAGTAGAATCAATCTGCAGTTAGATTCAAATGTCAGTTCTCTAAATTTCTAAAATAGTGCCTTGCAGAGAGAACTTTAGGGTTTCCCATTTGAGTCCCTGAAGTGTCTCCGCAATACTTGTGTACTGATCGAACTTACCAGTAACAAATCTAGTGGCATGCCTCTGAATTGCTTTGATGTATTCCTTTGATCTGACTTGTTGGGGATCCCAAACACTTGAGCAGTACTCAAGAATGGGTAGCACTTGCATTCAATATGTCATCTCCTTTACAGATGAGCTACACTTTCCTAAATTTATCCCAATAAAATGAAGTCAAGCATTTGCATTCCAAACTATGAACAAGATGCTCATTTTGTATCATTTTGCAATGTCGTGCTTAGATATTTAATCAATGTGACTGTGTCAAGCAGCATATTACTAAAGCTGTATTTGAACATTACAGGATTGTTTTTCCTACTCATGCATATTAACTTACGTGTTTCTACACTTAGAATAAGCTGCCATTCATCAAACCAACCATAAATTTTGTCTAAGACATCTTGTGTTCTCCTAGAATCACTCAAAATAGACACTTTTCCACACATGAGAACATCATCAGGAAACAGTCATAAACTGTTGTTCATCTTGTCCACCAGATTATTTATGTATATACAGAATAAGAGCAGTCCAGCCATACTTCCATGGGGCACTCATGATTTTACCCTTGCACTTGCCATTGAGAACAACATAGCGGGTCCTGTTACTTAAAAAGTATTTGAGCCACTCACATATATGGGAACCCATTCTGTATGCTCATACCTTTGTTAATAGTCTCCAGTGGGGCATCATGTCAAATGCTTTTTGGAAATTTAGGAATTTGGAGTTTGCCTGTTGCCCTTAATCTTTAGTTAAGAGGATATCATGTGAGAAAAGGCCAAATTGAGTTATGCACAAGGGATGCTTTCTAAATCTGTGCCGATTTCTGGAAAGAAGATTTATTGTCTGAAGGAAATGTATTATATTCAAACTCAGAATGTGTTAAAGAATGCTGCAGTAAACCAATGTTATGGATGTTGGTCTGTAATTTTGAGGGTACATTCTTTCATGTTTCTTTTATACAGGAGTCACCTATTTTTTTCCAGTCATATGGGGCTTTGCTAATTGTGAGGTCAATGCCACAGAATACTCTCTGTAAAACTGAACTAAGATTTCATCTAGACCTGATGACTTAATTGTTTTCAATTCTTTCAGTTGCTTCTCTATGCCATGAATGGCTATTTCTATGTCGTCCGTGCAAAAGTCTGACCAGAGTCAAACAGTGGTAGGTTTTTATGATCCTTCTGTGTGAATGCTTTCTTAAATGTTTAATTCAATACTTCAGCCTGCCTTTTTTTGCTAGACTGTTGTATAAGTGACTGAACAGAAGCCTTCCACCCACTTACAGATTTTATGTATGACTAGAATTTTCTCAGGTTCTTGAAAGATCTTTCACTAAGATATGATGGTGGAAGCTGTTGCATGCTTCACATATTGATCTTCCTATGGATGAATGAGTTTCTGGTAACATTAGCCTGTTGACACTTGTGCTTTCTTTTTTAATCAAGAGTGCAACAGTCTATTTCCTCAGTATTTTCCAAATTTGATTATTAAGCTACAGAGGGGCCTCTCCATTCTTAATCCACTTACTTGACACATACATCTCCAGAGTCAATTTACAGTCAGTTTAAATTTTGCCCATAATTTCTCTCTGTCTGTCATGTTGGAACTAAATGATGTGCACTCATTATGTAAGTGGGATGCTAACAACAGCTTACCTGACTTTTCTAGCATAAATACTCTCCTAGTCTTCCTGATGGATTTACTAACTTTAGTAACCATTGTCACTATGGTGACATCAGTATCACTAACCCTGTCTGTATATTCATACTGTCAATAAAGTCAGACCTGTTCATAGCTATTGGGTCTAAAATATTTCCATCGTGTGTGGGCAGTCACCTAGTTGTTCAAGGCAGTTTTCTGAAAATGTTTTCAAAAGTATTTCACAAGACTGTCTTTCTGTACAATCCGCAGTGAATCCATAGATGTCCAAGTCTGTACATGGTGGACTGAAGTCACCTCCAATCATAGTCATGTGATACAAAATTTTTGCATTTTGTGAGTGCACAATTAATGTTTCTGCAAATTTAAAGCATTTTTTCAGACAGTAATTCATTATAAATAACTAAATATCTGCAGAAAGTGTGAGGGTACAATTAATATTGTCTACCAAGTCTTTTATAAACAGCATGGGGAGCAAATGCCCCAACACACTTCTCTAGGGCATATCTGAGGTTACTTCTACATTTGTTTATGACTCTCCATCCAAGAAAATATGATGCATTCTTCCAAACAAGAAACTCTCATTTCAATCAAAAATTTCATTTATTAACCCACGTGATCATACTTTTGTTACAAAATGGTGGTGTGGTACTGACTCAAATGCTTTTTGTTAAGTCGAGAAATACTGTGTCTACTTCTTTGCCTTCATTCATGACACTCAGGAGATCTCATGAGAAATGTGCCAGTTTGTAGCTTTTAGAATCCATGTTGGCTGCCATGGAGGAAGACATTCTGTCTGTGCTCAAAACATGCAGGGTTCTGCAACAGATGGATGTCTAGGATATTGGTTGACAATTTTCTGGATCACTTTTGTCACCCTCATGTTAGATGAGTGTAACCTGTGGCTTCTTCAAATTACATGGCTATTTTTCTCTTAATATATTATGATTAAACTTGGGGAAAACACAGCTACAAATTCTGTTTAAAACCTGACAGGGATAATTCTGTTTAAAACCTGACAGGAATAGTGTCTGGGCCTTATTCAGTTTTAATTATGTCAGCTGTTTCTCAACACCACTGAATCGAACACCTATACCACTCATCTTCACAGCAGAGTGAGAATTTAACTGGGACAGTACCCCTGGTTTTTTTTTATAAAGGAGTATATGTATACAGAGTTCAGCATTTCTGATATTACATTAGAAATAAATAAGATATGTTCATTATATATATGTTAACTGATCTTATCCATACCATTACTTTTTATCTGTACTTTTTCTGATGGTTGACCTAGTTGAATTTAATTTATGAATTTAATTTTTCAGGAAATTTGTCTAACATACAAACACAGTATATTATCCCAGTTGATCTGAATGCATTTGTGTACTGGAATGCTGAGATTCTGTGCAAGTTTCACTCTATTCTCCATAATCATAAGAAAGCTCAGTACTACTGCACCAAAGCTAAGGAATGGTTAGATGCTGTGACAGAGGTTTTCTGGCATGACGATGTAGGTATCTGGCTGGATTATGATATTTCAAACAATGTGAGGAGAGAGTACTTTTATCCATCAAATGTTGCTCCTCTATGGACAGGATGTTATAAGAAGGTAAGATAGCATGGAAAGACTTATGAAACTGATTCTAGTTTCTATGTCATAATATGTAGCAAGTGCTGATAAGGAAGGAGGACCTATATCTGATTTTGATTAATTAAGAATGTAATTCTCTTCCTTAGTATTACATGAACAAATATTACTAACAATAAGTTTCTTGAACTTCAAATGTTCTATCAATTAACTGTTCCAATGTCATAATCTCAGTATAAAAGATTGACAAGATGTCAAGTGGAGATGAATCTGCAATAACTGAAATATTATTCATATAATTTTTACAATGATAACTGATTTTGCTCACATTCTGAACATGTCAAGACCTGAAAAATAAAGATAAAAGATGTGCCAAATTTTATCATACATAACTCATCTGAGACATGCATGCAATATATATAACAGTATCTATGATTCACAGTGTAGTTACAGGGCAACCTGTCAGTTTTCTCTGCTGTGCCCAGCCTCAGTAAATCACTGATGTACATGGCTAATAATGTCAGTAACTATAAAAATGTGTGGGCAAGCATATTAGGAGATGTTTTCTCTTTATGCATGGTACATTAAGATGATAAAGTCATGGTGTAAGATAGAGAGATACAGATCTGTTCAAGTCCAAGGCTAACTTCCCACATCTGCATACCACGTCGTGTTTGCCTGCTTTATTTCTTCATTGATAGTCCACAATGTTGATGTACTGCATTGTTATACTGGCTGAAAAATGGGGGATGGAAGTTCAACTCTGACTACTGTAAATGATGTAGCTGACAGTTGCACAGTTACGATTAACAGTTCTTTACTTTCGCTGTTCAAAATTCCCCAATATTACACAGGTATGTGACCAGTTCACTATTGTAAATTTTAATAAACATTAATAGGTTGCAGGCGAACATCAGGATACTGCTACAATAGTTTTCTGTTAAACATTTATGAGCAGAAAAACCTAACCACACATTTCACAGTTCTTGCAGAATAATATTGTATGTGTGACACTATTTCAGAAATAAACTGAACAGACACTGTCATTATTTTAACACATGGCCTATGTGTGTTTCACTAATTCCACTGTTAAGTTGATGCATTGTTGTTAATTGAAACAGTACATAATTTCCCTCTGAAAATTGGCCATGGACTGACTGTCTTGGACCATTATATATCTTCACAATAGTAGGTACTGAAACTATACGTTGTTTGGTGTTTCATTTACAGAAATTACAATTAAAACATAATTCATTCAATTAACTGAATACATTGAAAAATTCCTCCTTTTTAACAGTTCCTTCTGTCAGAAAGATTAGGCCAAATTATTTGTTTAAATAATGAAATTAACACATATATTTATAAAAAATCAATACTATTGACAAACCTCATCATTATTTTTGAATTAATTAAGGACTGGCTTTGCTAATATGTTTTCAAATTGAGCGAAATAAATACTTTAAGAATTCTAATAGTTCTTCTTCATAATGTTCATAATTATTACAGAATTTATATTTGTCTATAAGTCACGAAATAATTACTGATTTCACCCTATAACACAAGATATTAACTAGGAATAGTCAAAATAAATTAGAAAATTGATTACATATACAAAACTAAGCACAAAATCAGATCTGGTGCTGTATTTCTTAAGACTGAGGGCTGACCTTTCTCTTTCATGGAAATGCAGATTATACTCATGCATGTTAAAGGTAACTGTGGGGGATGGCGGGGGGGGGGGGGGGGGGGGGGGTGTTTAAGGAGGAAGATGGCAAAACGAGAGGAAGGAGGAAGTAAAGAGATCCCAGCTTGCTTCGTCACAACCATTACATATAAATTAGGCAGATTCCTAAATTAATCTTCCTGCCACTTACTCACTGCTCTTCTCAACATCATAAAGAATGATATGGGTTTGCAGAAGACTGGAGTTTACAGAAGATCATGTCAATGTGGCAAAACCTATATTGTTGAGATTACCCATTCAATTAATTAAAGGTGGACGGGACATTTTTGCCTTTCACCTTTCACAACCTAGTGAATAAGCCATAGCTGAGCCTTGTGCTTCCACACTATGTGTTGTTACCAGAGAAGGAAAGTTGCTACTCACCATATAGCAGAAATGCTGAGTCACAATAGGCACAACAAAAAGATTCACACACTTATAGCTTTCACCCATTAAGGCCTTTGTCAGCAGTAGACACACACACACACACACACACACACACACACACACACACACTCAGGCAAATGCAACTTGCACACATGTCTGCAGTCTCAGAGAACTGAAACCACCCTGCGAGCAGCAGCACCAGTGCATGATGGGAGTGGCAACTCAGTGGGGGTAAGGAGGAGGCTGGGGCAGGCAGGGGGGATGGATATTATGGTGGGAATGGCAGACAGTGAAGTGTTACAGTTTAGATGGAGGGCAGGAGAGAAGATGTGGAGGGGGGGAGGAGGTAAGTAGCAGAAAGGAGAGAAATAAAAAGAAATTAAAGACTGGATGTGGTGTGAAATGGCAGCTGTGTAGTGCTTGAATGGGAACAGAGTGGAGGCTTGATCGGTGAGGACAGTGACTAACAAAGGTTGAGGCCAGGAGGAGGTTATGGGAATGTAGGATGTATTGCAGGGAAAGTTCCCACCTGCACAGTTCAGAAAAGCTGGTGTTGGTTCGAAGGATCCATATAGCACAGGCTGTGAAGCAGTCATTGAGATGAGGGATATCATGTTAGGCAGCATGTTTAGCAACAGGGTGTTCCACCTTTTTTTTTTTAGCCACAGTTTGTTGGTGGCCGTTCATGCAGACAGACAGCTTGTTGGTTGACATGCCTACATCACTGCAGATGCTACGACTGTAGGTAGCATGAAGACACCTTATTCACATTCATCCAGAACCTCAACAACTTCCCCCCCATTTGCTTCACCTGGTCCTACTCACCCAACAAGCCACCTTCCTAGATGTTGACCTCCACCTCAGAGATGGCTACATCAGTACCTCTGCCCATATCAAACATACTAACCACCAGCAATACCTCCACTTCAACAGCTGCCACCCATTCCATACCAAGAAGTCCCTTCCATACAGTCTAGCCACCTAAGATTGTCGCATCTGCAGTGATGAGCAGTCCCTCTCAAAATATACTGAGGGTCTCACTGAAGCCTTCACTGACTGTAATTATCCTCCCATCCATGTACAAAAACAAATCTCCCCTGCTTTATCTTTCCAGTCTCTTGCCACCCTCCCAAAGTCCCACAGTCCGGCCACAGAGGAGCATTCCCCTCATAACTCAGTACCATCTGGGACTGGAGCTGCTGAATTACATTCTCCACCGGGTTTCAATTACCTCTCAATTTGCCTGAAATGAGAAATGCCTTGCCCACTATCCTTCCCACCCCTCCTACTGTGGTATTCTGCCATCCACCAAACCTACACAATATACCCATCCATCCTTAAACAACCCCTGCTCCCAATCCCTTACCTCATGGCTCATACCCCTGTAATAGACCTAGATGCAAGACCTGTCCCATACATCCTCCTACGACCACCTACTCCAGTCTGGTCACTAACATCACCTCTCCCATCAAAGGCAGGGCTACCTGTGAAACCAGTCATGTGATTTACAAGCTAAGCTGCAATCACTGTGCTGCATTCTATGTAGGCATGACAACCAACAAGCTGTCTGTCCCCATGAACAGCCACTGACAAACTGTGGCCAAAAAACAAGTGGACCACCCTGTTGCCGAACATGTTGCCAAACATGATATCCCTCATCTCAATGACTGCTTCACAGCCTGTGCCATACGGATCCTTCAAACCAACACCAGCTTTTCTAAATTGTGCAGGTGGGAACTTTCCCTGCAATACATCTTACATTCCCGTAACCCTAATGGTCTCAACCATCGTTAGTCACTGTCCTCACCCATCGAGCCCCCTCCCTCTTCCCATTCTAGCACTACACAGCTGTCATTTCACTGCCACACCCAGTCTTTTAATTTCTTTTCTTTTTATTTCTCTCCTTTCCACTACTCACCCCCTCCCGCTGTCTGCCACTTCCACCATACTATCCCTCTCCCTGCCCACCCCAGGCTCCTCCTTACCCCACCCAGTCGCCATTTTTATCATGCACTGCTACTCGCAGTGTGGTTTCAGTTCTCTGAGACTGCAGATGTGTGTGCAAGCTGGATTTTCCATTGTTTGATTCATTATGTATTATTCTATCACAAAAATCTTGCCCTCAACAAGATCCTGCTGAGATTGAATTATTAAAGAATCTGTGGAAATAGTTTGTTGGAAGATTTTATTAACCACAATGGCATATTTCAACCTGATAACTTATGGACTGAGTAATTTCTTTAATACTTTCACAAAGACAAAATTTTATGGTTAATACCACATCTAATAAAAACTAATTTTATTATTTTGACTGCTGAATTTCACCTCTGTAGGCCAGTGATTCAATACAAGGCATGCCTGAAATACCATCATTATGCATATTTCTGCAAGTGTCAGACAGGGTCACATCTAGGGTGCGAAATGGAACAGAGAGCAGTTAGGAAGAACAACCAACACATGTGCGCCACTATGCCAATTCTTGGTATAGACTCAGTGATGTGCACCAGTCCAAAACTCAGCTGAAGATCTCTCCCTCATTGCCAGCCAAAATATTATGGCTAGATGTTGACTTCATCTGGCTGAAGTCCCAATATCTCCTGGGATACTCATTACACTAGTAAAATTTCAAGACTCATGTACCTTTTTTGCTTTTCTACCTTCAGCTTAGGGTACTGTATCATCCAAAAGTGTGTGGACATTAACCTTAGTGCCAATGAGAGCCTTTACATATGAACAGTATTTCTCTAAGTTTTGTGAAGATATTTTGATGACATTATGCTAGGCTAGTTACCGAAGGATTTGTAAATCCCATTTGACAACCAGATATGTTTTGTTCAATGAATCTCTACTTGTAGGTCTATGATTTGAATTACACCTATTGCACAGTAGTCACTGTTTGTATAGAAGTTTGTTTACAAAGCTTGTATGTCATTGACAATCCCTCTGAGATCAGTTTCAAAGTATATGTTTCCAAAAGAGTCAGTTCCATACATTGTCATTACATGTGTGGGCATTGCTAGTCAGTATGCTCATAGTATGCTCAAAGTATTAAGGAGAGGCAAACCTATGTTTCTAGCATTTGTGGACTTAGAGAAAGCTGTTGTCAGTGTAGACTGGAATAATCTCTTTCAAATTCTGAAGGTGGCAGGGGTCAAATACAGGGAGTGACAGGCTATTTACAATTTGTACAGAAACCAGATGGCAGTTATATGAGTCGAGGGGCATGAAAGGGAAGCAGTGGCTGGGAAGGGAGTGAGACAGGGCTGTAGCCTGTTCCTGATGTTATTCAATCTGTATTTTGAGCAAGCTGTAAAGGAAACAAAAGAAAATTTGGAGTAGGAATTAAAATCCATGGAGGAGAAATAAAAACTTTGAGGTTTGCCAATGACATTGTAATTGTGTAAGAGACAGCAAAGGACCTGCAAGAGCAGTTGAACAGAATGGACAGTGTCTTGAAAGGAGGATATATGAGATGAACATCAACAGAAACAAAACGAGGATAATGGAATGTAGTCAAATTAAATTCTGAGGGAATTAGATTAGGAAGTGAGATGCTTAAAGTAGTAAATGAGTTTTGCTATTTGGGGAGCAAAATAGCTGATGATCGTCGACATAGAGAGGATATAAAATGTAGACTGGCAGTGGTAAGGAAAGCATTTCTGAAGAAGAGGAATTTGTTAACATAGAGAATGGATTCAAGTGTCAGGAAGTCATTTCTGAAAGTATTTGTATGGAGTGAAGAAGGGATTGGTTGGTAGGACATGTTCTGAGGCATCAAGGGACCACCAATTTAGTACTGTAGGGCAGTGTGAAGGGTAAAAATCAAAATAGAGGGAGACCAAGAGATGAATACACTAAGCAGATTCAGGAGGATGTAGGTTGCAGTACAGACTGGGAGATGAAGAAGCTTGCACAGGATAGAGTAGCATGGAGAGCTGCATCAAACCAGTCTCTGGACTGAAGACCACAACAACAACAACATGCTCATAGTGAAATGCATAGAGCGCATGAATGGAATTCAGACACACCTTATTGCTTAACATGGAGATATTCCTTGGCTGACATGTGAACACATATGGCAGACTGTTGACATGAAAGACACTCTCCTCATGTGAGCTCAACCACTGACCAAAACTCTCCTTGTGGGAGCTCACCCACTGACCAGAGAGTCTTTAGTATCTTGCACTTGCTTTATTGATGTTGACGTCCCCTCAGAGGCACCCACTCTGTCCCACAGGAGGCTGGAGCACTGAGGGAGGAGGTCAACAGGCACCACAGTTGCTGACATCATCTCAGAGCAGGTACTTTTGACTAGTAATTCCTTGGCTGGCTGCTATGCAGGCCACTGGAGTGCCATTTCTTCGCAAGAAAGACGAGAAGAATGTGATATATTCTTGCCCAGTTCCGATGCAGGTAACATTGGCTGAGGTAGGTGGAGGTTGACAGGGGTGGCCACAGGGAAACTGATGGTCTGCATTGAGATCATTATGATGTGGTGGGGAACACTTAGCTGTGCAGGTGACAGAGTTGTGCATGCAGTGACATTCATCTCCACGTGCATGTTTGGAAGCAATTGTTGTGTCGTAGGAAATCGTAGGAAAGTGGACTAATGGGATGGTTGGGGGGGGGGGGGGGGGGGGACAGGAAAGGAAAAGGAAGAAACTGATGACATCAGTGCATCAGGACTTTATGTGGGATTGGCAATGATGAGTGAAATGTATGCCAGACTGGGATTTGAAAATGGGATCTCCTGCTTACTAGACAATTGCGTTAACCATCCGCCATCCAGACACCTTGTTTATCACATACAAATGGACTTTCTTGGCATGCTCCCCGGCTGACCCACATTTTCACCTAACCCTACCTATCTGCAGTCCCTGCCTGTGTCCTCCCAGCTCACTAACTTTAAATTCCTGCTGGAGGTCAAACGATACTGCGTGTCACTCTGAAAGTTGTGGATTCATTCCCCATTGAGGTGAATCAGTGATATGAATGCAAGGTGTTTGTTCTTTCAGACATGTACAAAAAAACAGACCCCTTGCATTCATATATTACCAGTGTTGAAGCAAACTAAAATCAAGAAAGTGCACTTATTATGCTGAAGTAGGTGCTATTATTCACTGTGGCATCACCACTGTGGGAATTCCTGGTTGAATGAAATTCACACGCACGTTATTGCTTAATATGGAGATACAACAAGATATGGGCACATGATGCATTATCATACAGCATACTGATAGCATCAAAGACATTCTGCTTGTGGGAACTCAACCACTGACCAAAGAGCTGTATTATATCACAATTGCATTATCAATGGTGACGCCCCCAAACAAGTAATATTTTTCTGCAATGAGTGATGTTCTGATATATCTATTCTAATTAGTTTCTAGAGAGAGAATTTAATGTTGTAGTTAAAAGTAGTGACAGAGAATACAAATTTATTATATATCTAATGTTGGTAATTGATTTCAATCTTTACAAACAACTTCAGACCAAGAATCTCAAACTTACTGTATTATGATGGATCATATATGACATATTCATGGCAAGCTTAAATCTAACATATCAGCAATGTTAATTAAGATTTATGTAAAGTAATGTATTACCAAGACAACAAGAGAAGCAGCTGCTGTATAATACCAACCACTATCTGTCACAAACTGCTAACTGGCCCTCAAGGGCTTGGGGTTATAAAAGGGAAGCTCTTTCTGTTGTTTCTCACATGATCTGTAATAGCTCATTAAAAATCCCCAAACAGCATACCAAGTAATAAAAAGGAAAACCTTATGTTGTATATGCCGAAGTACCAGCATGTTGCTTACAATCTACAATTTTGGTATTTACATTTGAAAACTGTTCATGAAAGGCCAAAAGTAACTCCCGGTATATTGAAATATTATTACATCATATTATTAACCAAATTATTCTTAAGTGTGTGATTCCTTTGTGCTAAATAATGACAGTATTAGTTGGGTTGCCAGTGGTGGTCACAAAGACAAAATTCAGCTAGAACTGCACTCACAGGGAGCCTCTCTTGCTGGTGGGCCAGTGCAGTGATGTCTCCTGACCAGTACTCATCATTTGGCTGTCACAGCAATGTTTAATCACAACCTTTTCCCTTGCTTTTGTAGGTAGCCTGTATCAGGACAGGACAAGGATACAAAGCTGCTTAAAACATTTGATACATTTTACAATGAAATATACTAATGTCTCCAGTTAGTAGTGTCATTCACATACTGTTGGTCAGATGAACAGACATTTACCTGTTCATTTCTATTTTTAAAAAGAACTTTACTAAAATAATGTCTATTATAAAACCATGCTATTCTATGTAGACTTCTTATTTAGCTTAGACTTTCAGAGTGCAATACTGTTTATCATACACAAGATTTTTGTTTACAAACAAAAGAGCAATTCATCTACACAAAGTTCTAGGTCCAATAAAATATTTAAGCTCCAAAATAAAGATGTCAGGATAATTTTATTTAAAAAGCAAAGAGGCTTGTGTAAATAACTATTTCGAAAACTAGGTAGTCTTCCACTGCCAAGCCAGTATATATTGGAGATACTAAGTTTTACCAAGCTGAATATTGCCAGCCTGAAGCAGAATCTGCACTATCACCAGAATGACACTAGAGGGAAATACTTGCTGACACAGTTTCCCCATTCCACCAAATTATATGCTGATAGTGTAAAATGCATGGGGATTAAACTTTATAATCATCTACCACTAAATGTAAAACACATCATGAATCCAGTACATTGTAAAATAAGGCTTGGATCAATATTATTAAAACACTGTTTTTATAACTTACATGCATATTTTGAATGTGATTTTTCTATGTAATATATTTGCACACTTATATTTCTCTACTGTAATTTACCTTCAAAATGTAAATTTCAATAAGGCCTACCCAACTACTAAAAATTGATCTACTAGTATGTACTTGTTATATTTATCTACTAATCTTAAATATTGTATAAATTACATAATGCTTATTTGTACTTTATTTGATTTTAAATATATCCACAAATTTTAATTTTAATTAGTCCTTGTTGCCACCCCCCATGAACCATGGACCTTGCCGTTGGTGGGGAGGCTTGCGTGCCTCAGCGATACAGATAGCTGTACCGTAGGTGCAACCACAATGGAGGGGTATCTGTTGAGAGGCCAGACAAATGCGTGGTTCCTGAAGAGGGGCAGGAGCCTTTTCAGTAGTTGCAGGGGCAACAGTCTGGATGATTCACAGATCTGGCCTTGTAACACTAACCAAAATGGCCTTGCTGTTCTGGTACTGCGAACGGCTGAAAGCAAGGGGAAACTACAGCTGTTATTTTTCCTGAGGGCATGCAGCTTTACTGTATGGTTAATGATGATGGCATCCTCTTGGGTAAAATATTCCGGAGGTAAAATAGTCCCCCATTCGGATCTCCGGGCGGGGACTACTCAAGAGGACGTCGTTATCAGGAGAAAGAAAACTGGCGTTCTACGGATCGGAGCGTGGAATGTCAAATCCCTTAATCGGGCAGGTAGGTTAGAAAATTTAAAAAGGGAAATGGATAGGTTAAAGTTAGATATAGTGGGAATTAGTGAAGTTCGGTGGCAGGAGGAACAAGACTTTTGGTCAGGCGAATACAGGGTTGTAAATACAAAGTCAAATAGTGGTAATGCAGGAGTAGGTTTAATAATGAACACATTATTGTGGCCAAGATAGATACGAAGCCCATGCCGACTACAGTAGTACAAGTTTATATGCCAACTAGCTCTGCAGATGACGAAGAAATTGAAGAAATGTATGACGAAATAAAAGAAATTATTCAGATAGTGAAGGGAGCCGAAAATTTAATAGTCATGGGTGACTGGAATTCAGTAGTAGGAAAAGGGAGAGAAGGAAACATAGTAGGTGAATATAAATTGGGGCTAAGAAATGAAAGAGGAAGCCGCCTGGTAGAATTTTGCGCGGAGCACAACTTAATCATAGCTAACACTTGGTTCACGAATCATAAAAGAAGGTTGTATACATGGAAGAAGCCTGGAGATACTGACAGGTTTCAGATAGATTACATAATGGTAAGACAGAGATTTAGGAACCAGGTTTTAAATTATAAGACATTTCCAAGGGCAGATGTGGACTCTGATCTTAATCTATTGGTTATGAACTGTAGATTAAAACTGAAGAAACTGCAAAAAGGTGGGAATTTAAGGAGATGGGACCTGGATAAACTGACATGTTCTGAGGCATCAAGGGATCACCAATTTAGTATTGGAGGGCAGTGTAGAGGGTAAAAATCGTAGAGGGAGACCAAGAGATGAATACACCCAGCAGATTCAGAAGGATGTAGGTTGCAGTATGTACTGGGAGATGAAGAAGCTTGCACAGGATAGAGTAGCATGGAGAGCTGCATCAAACCAGTCTCAGGACTGAAGACCACAACAACAACAACAACAACAACAACAACAGTCCTTGTTGACCTTAATTTTGAACAACTTGTGAATGTACTTGTACTATATACTGTAATCTATAACTATCATACAATTTTGTAAGTCTTGGTGTATTAAATTTGGTGTCATGTATTTTTTAAATGTACACAAAATGATTCAGAGTATCAATAAAGAATGAATGAAGTGGGATACAGATGTACTAAAGAATGATGAGATATGCTTGAAGATCTCTAAGATGATAGATACAGTAGTAAGGAACAGCTCAGTTGGCAGTACAATTGAAGAGGAATGAACATCTCTGAAAAGGGCAATCATACAAGTAGGAAAGAAAAACATTGGTACAAGGAAGGTAACTGTGAAGAAACTATGGGTAACAGAAGAAATACTTTAGTTGATCGATGAAAGAAGGAGTACAAAAATGTTCAGGGAAATTCAAGAATACAGAAATACTAGCTGCTGAGGAATGAAATAAATAGGGAGTACAGGGAAGCTAACAGGAAATGGCTGCATAATAAAATGTGAAGAAATCGGAGAAGATATAATTGTTGGAAGGACTGACTCAACATATAGGAAAGTCAAAAATACCTTCAATGAAATTAAAAGCAAGGCTGCTAACATCAAGAGTGCAATGAGAATTTCATTATCAAACACATAGAAGTGAGTGGATTGGTGGAAAGAGTACACTGAAGATCTCTATGAGGGGGAAGATTTGTCTGATGTGGTAGAAGAAGAAATGGGAGTTGATTTACAAGAGATAGGGTATCCAGTATTAGAATCAGAATTTAAGAGAGCTTTGAAGGAGTTAAGATCAAATAAGGCAGAAGGGATAGATAATATTCTATCAGAATTTCTAAAATCATTGGGGGGGAAGTGTCAACAAATAGACTATTCATGTTGTTATGTAGAATGTCTATCAGAAAAATGTTAATCACATGCTATTCCAAGGACAACAAGCTGACAAGTGTAAGAATTATCATGATATGAACTTAACTGCTGATGCATCCAAGTTGCTGACAAGGATAATATACACCAGATTGGAAAAGAAAATTGAGAATGTGTTAGATGACAATTAGTTTGGCTTTAGGAAAGGTAAGGTAACAGAGAGGCAATTCTAATTTTGTGGTTGATAATAGAAGCAAGACTTTAAAAAAATCAGGACATTTACATAGAATTTGTTGACCTGAAAAGAGTATTCAACAATGTAAAATGGTGCAAGATGGTCAAAAATCTGAGAAAAATAGGAGTAAGCTGTAGGGAGAGACAGGTAATATACAATACGTACAAAATTCAAGAGGGAATAATAAGAGTGGGTGACCAAGAAAAAAATGCTCAGATTAAAAAGGGTGTAAGGCAGGGATGTAATCTTTCACCCCTACTGTTCAATTTGCACATTGAAAATTAAATGATAGAAATAAAAGAAAGGTTCGGGAAAGGAATTAAAATTCAAGGTGAAAGGATATCTATGTTACAACTCGCGGATAACATTGATATCCTCAGAGAAAGTGAAGAAGAATTATGTGATCTGCTGAATGGAATGAACTGTGTAATGAGTACAGAATATGTACAGAGAATAAATTGAAGAGAGACAAAGGCAATGAGAAGTAGCAGAAATGAGGAAGTGAGAAACTTAACATCAGGATTGATGGTCATGAAGTCAAGGAATTCTATTACCTAAGCAGCAAAATAACCAATGATGGACAGAGCAAGGAGGACTGGCAAATATGGCATTCCTAGCCAAGAAGAGTGTACTAGTATCAAACATGGGCCTTAATTTGGGGGAGAAATTTCTGAGAATGTACATTTGGAGCAGAGTGTGGGAAAACTGGAACACAAGAGAGTCGAAGCAGTTGAGATGTCGTGCTACAGACAAATTTTGAAAAACTGGGTGGACTGATAAGGTATGAGGAGGTTCTGCACAGAATCAGAGAGGAAAGGATATGTGGAAAACACCTACAAGGTTTTTTAAGTATTTACCATATATAAACAAATATATACCATATAAAGATGAAATATTGTTAGCAAAAATCTCATTCTTGAGTCATTTACTTCAAATTTTACACAATAGTGTAATAACCAGTCAGGCAGATACAGAAACATATTTTTAAATATCTATGATATATAAACAGATATATAAACTCTATACTCATAGACAAAGACAAGTTGATGTTTATTGTTTTTACCAAAAATCTCAAAAAGTTCTTGACCAATTTAGATAAAATTTTTACCTAGTACTCTAATAAACATCCAACAATGAAAATAATCAATTTTTGACAATATAATGTAATCAGATAGATAAAAAATCTAGTTACCAAGTGGTGACAGGAGAACATACATATACAAAAATGATTTTATGTATGCAAGCTTTTGGAGCCAGTGGCTCCTTCTTCCAGCACAGTGGTTGAAGAGGAAGGAAGAGAAGTGAAGGAAAGTGACTGCAGAGGCTTAGGAAAAGTGTTAGAGTATGGAAAAGTTACCCAGAACCCTGGGACAGGGGAGACTTGCTGGACGGGATGAAAAGGAAAACCTTTCCAGTCCATTCCCTTCACCTCACTTCTTTCCCCATAAAACCTTCAGCCAGAAGAAGGAGCCACTGGCTCCAAAAGTTTGCATATATAAAAGTTTTTTTTTTATGTGTGTGTTCTCTTGCTGCCACTTGGTGAGTAGATTTTTTATCTATCCAGTTACGTGATGTTCTAATAAACATTCAGATGGACATGGGATACTTTTTACACAAAACATAATGAACGTTCAGATGGACATACACCACATTAGAAAAAATGTATTTATAATGAGGATGCATTGTTAGCAAAAATCTCAAAAAGTTCTTGAAAAATTTACTTTAAATTTTTACGCAACACTCTAACAAAAATTTGGATGGACATAGGCTACATATTTTTTAATATTTAAATGTAATAGAGAAAATTTGTCAGAAAAATATTTTGAAATTTCTTGACTGACTTACTTCAAGTTTTTACATGATTATCTATTAAACATCAAGACAGCTATAAATTCTTGTAAACAAGAATGTACAGGTTTCATGTTAAAACCAACTGTGAGATAGAAAATGCTGTGCTGTGAAAATGTGCAATTTCAATTACTTTCTTGCAGTCAGTTTCATCTAGAATAGCAGCACTTAAACATTAGACAAAATGTTTCTACCATACTGTTTCTCTGTATACACAAATTTAAACAAAAAGTTGTATACGCAACTATGTACTGCCTTTGATGTGATTCTGTCAATTTTCCTGGCATCTTACATGTTTATGCTCTTCATGGGTATGCTGCTGGAAGACAATAATATCTGGCAGCATACCTGTGAAGAGCATAAACTATGCACTGCCTTGTTTTGTTCCTCACACTCTGTTTTAACAGGAAACGGGAAAGCTGTGTTTATGGCTTTTTGGCTTTTTATTAGGGTACTATTAGCAAATCTGGACTGTCTAAAACTTTACAATAGAAACTTTTTGTGTATAAAAACTATGTTAAGTATTGTGTTTGAAGCTTCTATCTTCACATATCCAGCAGCATGGGAGGTCTCTCATATCCCGTACACTTATGATGTCAACCAGTTCAATCATTCATGTTAAGCAACTTCAGTTCCCAATTAAGGTTTCATTGGCAGTAACAGCACACAAGACCCAAGGGCATACCAAGGGTCAAGAGTAGATGGACAGAGAGGATGGCAGTGGACATAGAGGGGAGGGGGGGGGGGGGGGGAGAGGGAGTGGAGATAGACAGAAAGAGTGGGATGGAGGAGGTGGAGAGAGCTAGGGGGGGGGGGGAGGATTAGATGTACAGAGATTAGGGGGAGAAGAAGATGCACAGAGATAGGTGGGAGAAGAAGATGCACAGAGAGAGGGAGAAGAAGGACATTAGGATGTACACCTGATTCCCATACATATTTAGCATTTGCAAAGCATTGTCATATTTGCTAGTATTGTGTATTTCAGAGCCTTTGTCTGCAGAGGAATGTAATGGCTGAAACCGGTTACCACAGTAGATATAAGATACATTTGTAATCTTTACTGCTGCTTTTTATTAATATACTAAGTATGATAGCAGAGTTCCTTCATGGTGTCAAAAATTTCTTCGTTAAGGTTTGATCTGCAGGATACTTGCTGTGCCTACCATTTACAAAGCTGTAACTATCCCAATGTACTGTCTGATAATTAAACTCTCCTTCTAAAGTTTTTAGCTGGATGTGGGAGTGCATGTGGTGGTTGACAGATGGAGCCAGTTATAAGTTCATTTCCACACATGACACTGAGTCTTGCCCAAACAGTCTCACATCTCTGTCTCTATCTCACTGTATTTGAGTGTATATATCTACATCAATAATCCACAAGACACATGATGGTGTGTGGTGGGTAGTACTGATGCCCCCTTCCTTGTTCCACTCATGGATGGCATGTGGGAAGAATGGTTGTGAGGAGGCCTCTGCATTAGCTCTAATTTCTCAAATTTTCTCATTGTGGTCATTTTTCAAGATGTATGTGGTAGGAAGTAATATGTTGTCCAATTCTTCATGGAAAGTACTCTCTCAAAATTTCAATAGCAGATCTCTGCATGATGCACACTTCTCTTGCAACATTTGCACCATAGTTTGTTGAGCATCTCTGTAATGTTCTTGCACTGACCAAATGATCCTGAGATGAAACATGCTGCTCTTTGCTGGATCTTCTCTCTCTCTTCTGTCAGTCCTACCTGATAAGGATCTAAGATTGATAAACAATACTCAAGGATCAATCAAACCAGCACCTCATAAGCTACTTCTTAAGGAAATGTAACTCATTTCCTTAAGAATTTTCTTATGAATCACAGTCTGCCCTCTGCTTTTCCTACTATTTGTTTTATGTGGTCATTTCATTCAAGGCCAATCTTGATAGTTACTCCTAGATATTTTATGGTAGATACTGTTTCCAGAATCTGGTGATCAGTAGTGTAGTTGTACAGTAGTGGATTTCTTTTCCCGTGTATGGTAATCGTTATATTTATTTAGATTCAAGGTCAACTGTCATAGCCTGCAACTTCATCATCCTCTGTACATCATTGCGCAAATCAATGCTGCCTTCTGGCTTTGCTGCTTTCTTATAGACAACTGCGTCAACTGTGAACAGTCTTGAAGAGCTACCAACACTTTCTGCTAGATTACTTACATACATTGTAAACAGTAATAATCCTATGACACTCCCCTAAGGTACTCTGGAAATTTACCATTACTTAAGTAATTTTTTTCCCTTAAGAGTGACATTCTGAGTTTTATCTCCAAGAAAATCTTGAATCCAGTCATAAATGTGATCCAGTATTTAGTAATCTCATATTTTTTTCATTAGACAGCAGTCAGGGATAGTGTCAAATGTCTTCCAGAAGTCAAGAACATGGCATCAACCTGAGTGTCATGTCTACAGCACTATGGATCTATGGAGGAACAGAATGAACTGAGGTTTGCAGGATCTCTGTTTGCAGAACCCATGTTGATTGCTGATAGAGGAGATTTTCATTCTCCAAAAACTACATAAATATTTATGTATAACACATGTTCTATAATTCTACAATGGATTGATGCCAATGATAAAGCCTGTATGTAATTATGTACATCTGTCCTATGACCCTTCTTGAAAATGGAAATGACCTGTGCTTCTTTACAGTCTCTAGGTGCTCTTTGTTGCTCCATCAAACTACAATAATCTGCTGCTAGAAGGGGAGCAAGTTCTTTTGCATAATCTTTGCATATCTCATCTGGTCCTGAAGCCTTTCCACTACTAGGCAATTGCAGTTGTTTTTCTATTCTATGACTGGTTACCTCAATATCTGCCTTTTCAATGTTTGTGAGGTGATTGGAAAGTGAGACTATATTATGACCTTTTGTGGTGAAACTATTTTGGAAGTATCTTGGACTTCTCCCTGTTATCTTTGGTTTTAGTGCCAGTATGGTCACTGAGAGACTCAATAGATGGTTTCAGACTGCTTACTGAATTTATGTAATACCAAAATCTCAGAGATTTTTTAGTCAGATTGGTTTTAATAAGAGATGGGGCCCCTCCACGCCCGTACCAACGTGGTGACCAAACCAAAAGTTCTACTGTCACCTCCGTAAACATGTTAGTTATCTACTAAGTGGATCACAGGATGCTGGGCTGTGATGTTATCCGTGCATCTGGGTAAGACTATGCATTAACACGGTTCATCAGGTGATAGATAGTGGATGAAACGCGAGTGAGGGTAGCGATTTGAAGAGCAGAGGGAAAAAAGTGCCATGTCTCGTGCCGTGGGAAAAAAACCTCTGCGACAGTGGGATGGGTAGTAAGAGCAGTAGTGGCTTACTAGCTGCGATAGTTTATGCAAGGTTGGATTTGTTAGTATGGGTATCATGCATCATTACTGTGGCAAGCGATGGCGATGTATCCCAGTTGCTGCAGCCGCTACATTCCTGGAACAATCAAGATCGTTATACAGTAGTGGGAGATCGGCCATAGATCATCTCACTGTGTGGGGGATGTGTGGAGCTTGTCTGCATGCAGAGTACAGTATGGCTTCCCTGTGTGGTGTCAGTTATTCGGCAGTGTATTCCAGCTGGATATCCAGTAAAGGCATCTGATTAACAGGGGCTCACCTGTACCGTTATGTTTGCGTATGCTTGGCCATAGATGTTAGGTCCTTACAAGTATGTTTTTTGATCTTTTATGTTTCCATCTATGGTTGTGGTCATAGTTCCCCAGATTCAGAATAAATGGGTTCTGTGGATGTCTGGAGTTTCTGTATAGTCTTGTGGTGAGTTTGTAGATTACCTCCGCGAGAGTCTCAAGTCGGTATTCCCGGTGAAGGTCCGTGATGCGTGTGTATCGTGGAGTATTGCTTATGATTTTGAGTACTTTGTTTTGAATGAGCGTCAGATGGTGCAGGCGTGTAGGCACAGCATATCCCGAGACAGGAGCTGCGTACGTCATCAGGGGTCAGATTCATGTACATGGACCTCAACACCATTCTGTTCAGTGTGCTACACCTGTTGAGCATAGGCTAGAGCTGTTTGAGCCTCGCGCTAGCTCGGTGGTCATGTGCTGTATGTGGTCCCCCCAGAGTAATTTCTGGTCCAGCCAGACACCGAGGTATTTGACTTTCTCACGGAAACGTATTGGGCGTGCATGTAGAGTTATTGGTCTGCAGTATCAGTGTTTGCGCAGTTGCTTCGGTCTTCTAGTGAACAGAATGGCTTCGCACTTGTTGATGCTTACTCTAACATGCCATTTCTCCAGCCAAGGCTCAGCCACTCAGAGTGCAGTCTGTAGGCATGATGTAATATTTGATGGTTTCCAATCTTGCGCGAGGATGGCTGTGTCATCCGCGTAGATTGCCATCATTGCATTGTGTGTGGTTGGGAGATCGTTTATGTAGAGGTTAAACAGTAGGGGCCCTAGGATGCTTCCCTGCAGTACTCCCATGTGTATACCGTATCGTGTTGATTGTTTTCCCTGCATGTCAGTGTTGAAACTCCTGTCTGTGAGGAATGAGTGTATTAGATGCACCAGCCCGTCGGGGAATCCCACGTCGCTGAGATTGCGAATGAGGCCGTTGTGCCATAGACGGTCGAAAGCCTTTTCGATGTCCAGCAACACCACCCCTGTGGCTTTGTTTATGTTGAAGCCATATGTTATATGTTCAATGACACGTAAGAGTTGTTGTGTTGTGGAGTGGTGATTCCTGAAGCCGAATTGCTCTGGTCTCAGGATGTCATTTGTTATGCAGTGCCTAGTGATGCGTTTGAGAATCACTTTCTCAACAATCTTACTGAGCGAGCTCAGAAGGCTGATGGGTCGGTAATTTTGTGGGAGGCTGTGGTGCGGGTTACCTACTACAAGCAGCATAGTGAACACATTATTGTGGACAAGATAGACACAAAGCCCATGCCTACTACAGTAGTACAAGTTTATATGCCAACTAGCTCTGCAGATGATGAAGAAATTGAAGAAATGTATGACGAGATAAAAGAAATTATTCGGGTGGTGAAGGGAGACAAAAATTTAATTGTCATGGGTGACTGGAATTCGTCAGTAGGAAAAGGGAGAGAAGGAAACATAGTAGGTGAATATGGATTGGGGGGAAGAAATGGAAGAGGAAGCTGCCTTGTAGAATTTTGCACAGAGCATAACTTAATCATAGCTAACACTTGGTTCAAGAATCATAAAAGAAGGTTGTATACCTGGAAGAATCCTGGAGATACTAAAAGGTATCAGATAGATTATATAGTGGTAAGACAGAGATTTAGGAACCAGGTTTTAAATTGTAAGACATTTCCAGGGGCAGATGTGGATTCTGACCACAATCTATTGGTTATGAACTGCAGATTGAAACTGAAGAAAGTGCAAAAAGGTGGGAATTTAAGGAGATGGGACCTGGATAAGCTGAAAGAACCAGAGGTTGTAGAGAGTTTCAGGGAGAGCATAAGGGAACAATTGACAGGAATGGGGGAAAGAAATACAGTAGAAGAAGAATGGGTAGCTCTGAGGGATGAAGTAGTGAAGGCAGCAGACGATCAAGTAGGTAAAAAGGCGAGGGCTAATAGAAATCCTTGGGTAACAGAAGATATATTGAATTTAATTGATGAAAAGAGACAATATAAAAATGCAGTGAATGAAGCAGGCCAAAAGGAATACAAACGTCTCAAAAATGAGATCGACAGGAAGTGCAAAATGGCTAAGCAGGGATGGCTAGAGGACAAATGTAAGGATGTAGAGGCTTGTCTCACTAGGGGTAAGATAGATACTGCCTACAGGAAAATTAAAGAGACCTTTGGAGATAAGAGAACCACTTGTATGAATATCAAGAGCTCAGATGGAAACCCAGTTCTAAGCAAAGAAGGGAAGGCAGAAAGGTGGAAGGAGTATATAGAGGGTTTATACAAGGGCGATGTACTTGAGGACAATATTATGGAAATGGAAGAGGATGTAGACGAAGACGAAATGGGAGATAAGATACTGCGTGAAGAGTTTGACAGAGCACTGAAAGACCTGAGTCGAAACAAGGCCCCGGGAGTAGACAACATTCCATTAGAACTACTGATGGCCTTGGGAGAGCCAGTCATGACAAAACTCTACCATGTGGTGAGCAAGATGTATGAAACAGGCGAAATACCCTCAGACTTCAAGAAGAATATAATAATTCCAGTCCCAAAGAAAGCAGGTGTTGACAGATGTGAAAATTACCGAACTATCAGTTTAATAAGTCACAGCTGCAAAATACTAATGCGAATTCTTTACAGACGAATGGAAAAATTGGTAGAAGCGGACCTCGGGGAAGATCAGTTTGGGTTCCGTAGAAATGTTGGAACACGTGAGGCAATACTAACCTTACGACTTATCTTAGAAGAAAGATTAAGAAAAGGCAAACCAACGCTTCTAGCATTTGTAGACTTAGAGAAAGTTTTTGACAATGTTAATTGGAATACTCTCTTTCAAATTCTGAAAGTGGCAGGGGTAAAATACAGGGAGCGAAAGGCTATTTACAATTTGTATAGAAACCAGATGGCAGTTATAAGAGTCGAGGGGCATGAAAGGGAAGCAGTGGTTGGGAAAGGAGTGAGACAGGGTTGTAGCCTCTCCCCGATGTTATTCAATCTGTATATTGAACAAGCAGTAAAGGAAACCAAAGAAAAATTCAGAGTAGGTATTAAAATTCATGGAGAAGAAGTAAAAACTTTGAGGTTTGCCGATGACATTGTAATTCTGTCAGAGACAGCAAAGGACTTGGAAGAGCAGTTGAACGGAATGGACAGTGTCTTGAAAGAAGGATATAAGATGAACATCAACAAAAGAAAAACGAGGATAATGGAATGTAGTCAAATTAAATCGGGTGATGCTGAGGGAATTAGATTAGGAAATGAGACACTTAAAGTAGTAAAGGAGTTTTGCTATTTAGGGAGTAAAATAACTGATGATGGTCAAAGTAGAGAGGATATAAAATGTAGACTGGCAATTGCAAGGAAATCGTTTCTGAAGAAGAGAAATTTGTTAACATCGGGAATAGATTTAAGTGTCAGGAAGTCGTTACTGAAAGTATTTGTATGGAGTGTAGCCATCCATGTATGGAAGTGAAACATGGACGATAACTAGTTTGGACAAGAAGAGAATAGAAGCTTTCGAAATGTGGTGCTACAGAAGAATGCTGAAGATAGGGTGGGTAGATCACGTAACTAATGAGGAGGTATTGAATAGGATTGGGGAGAAGAGAAGTTTGTGGCACAACTTGACTAGAAGAAGGGATCAGTTGGTAGGACATGTTCTGAGGCATCAAGGGATCACAAGTTTAGCATTGGAGGGCAGTGTGGAGGGTAAAAATCGTAGAGGTAGACCACGAGATGAATACACTAAGCAGATTCAGAAGGATGTAGGCTGCAGTAGGTACTGGGAGATGAAGAAGATTGCACAGGATAGAGTAGCATGGAGAGCTGCATCAAACCAGTCTCAGGACTGAAGACCACAACAACAACAACAGCAACGTGGTCTTTTCCCAGCTTCCTGAACATCAGGTCCTTGGCCGTCTCCCAAAAGGCGGGGAAGTGTTGGTGTTTTAGTACGGCATTCGTTATGTGTGTTAGGTACTCAGTTGCTTTATCCATGAACTCCTGGAGGACACGGTTTTCAATGCCATCATGACCAGGTGCTTTCCTAGCAGTGGAATGCATTATAGCCCAGGAGACATGGGCTGTGCTAGCATGTCGAATGTCGTCGAGCGATGGTTTGGCTAGAATGCATGTAACCTCTTGGTCAGTAGCAAGTGTGAACACTGGATCTGATGGTACCAGGTTCAGTGTGAATGACGCTGCGAGTGTGCAGGCCATTAGTTCTGCTTTCTCTTCTGCTGAGTATGCAGGTCCGTCAGGCCCTTGAAGCGTTGGGGTGTATATTTTCTCCCTGGTGAAGTGTTGGGCTAGCTGCCACACGCCAGGTCATGCGGTGTCCAGCCCTTCGAGTTTTTGGTTTCACTATTGTGTTCTATGTGTTTGTATTTTATCGCGTATGATGCCCTGTAGCCTGTTAATGTGCTGTTTGAAGTACTGATGCCTGGTGCACTGCCATTGTCTCCTGAGGCGATTCCTCATTGAGATTAGGCCCAGGATTTCCTGGTACAGGGCCGCACTGTGTTGTTGTGAGGTGCGATCAGGTATGGTGCCTGCCATTGCATCCCGGATGGCGTTAGTGAGGGTTTTTACTGCCTCATCAATTTGTGCTGTTTCATTAATTTTGTGTATGGGTGAGATGTGGCTATCGAGTGTTTCCTTGAACAATGTCCAATTCACACGCCCGTAGTCCAACATCTCGCGTTGTTCCATTTGCTGCAGTGTTTCCTCAATGTATAGTATTACAGGTTGGTGGTTTGAGGGCAGATCGTTTTCAATGGCAACGTTGAGTGTTGATGTAATGCCCTTGATGAGGGCCACATCTATCACGTCTGGCCTGTGTCACCTCTGATAGGGAATGTGTGTCGGTTCAGTCGGCGCTAGTATAATGTAGTTTCTGCCTAGTGAATGTTCGTACAGTTGAAAAAATTTTACTTTAAAGCCACCAAAAACTTGTCTCAATGCTCTCCTTACACTCATTTTCACTTCATTCAGCTTTTGCTCATTATCTAGGTTTTGACTTCTCTATGTTCTAACGTGGCTATTAAACTATGATCCGTGTTTCCCTTTAGACCTTGCTTGGAACATACTTGACTAAGGCTTATTTAAAAATTCTTCTGAGTTGTTTACATTTAAGCTCTACATCTTCACCCTACCTTTCTTCCTTCTAATACACATGGTCATAGTTGCTATCACAGCCTCACAATGACTGATACCTTCTTCTTTCTTAAGGGGACAATGTATGTCCTGTGCTGCAGATGTTAAATTATCAAATATTGTGACCCATTATCTTGCAAACTTTTTAAGACACCAACTTACAATTTTCCATAATTATTGAATGCACCTTTCTAGATACACTGAAGTAGAATTATTACTAAATTGTATGTGGGGCTTGTTATTTTTTTTTTTTTTTTTTGAACTCAATTTTTGACAGAGTTTTGTAAATAAATGAACATAAAAACAAAACAACTCAGGATATTTTAATTATTCTAGTTCCATATGTGTTGAACCTCACACTTGGCAAAATGTGAAAATTTCATGTCTCTACCATCAGTACTTTTTTAGAAAATGGGTCATTTATTGTAAAAAATGTAGTTCAGAGATATTGAGGTTAAAACTTTTTTATTACAATTTTTTATACAGACTTACATTTCGGCATCTTTTATGCACAAGAATTGCCCTGGCCCATAGTCTGTGTCTTCTTCAGTGTCACAACAGCCCAGTGTTTGCCTCCTCCTTTTTTTTCTTGCTTCTTTTGTCATTTGCTGAGCAGCTAACTCTCCTTCACGTACACAAAGCTCATCCAGTTCCTGCAGTCCTTTAGCTGTGTTCTGTCCAAATCTTCCCCCAAACTTTTCCAGAACCTTAACCCTTTGAATACTGCAGACATGATATGCCACGGTGCTCCACCTTGCCATGGGGCCTGTGGATGTTGTTTGCCGCTGAAGTGGGCTTTCCCATGGGCCCTGCAGACAGCATTTGCCATGCAGCCTGGCTGGTACTTGAGTCCTAATGATGGCTTATACCACAGCCAGTTCCACTGCCTGTGGGCCTGCAGACATCAATAGCCATTCAGGGCTGCATGCTGACCCATCACAAGTTCTTTTGTCCCGTGCACTCTCTTGGATGGAAGTACCCAATTTATTGTTCTGTGCCGCTGTCCCTGCTATCTGGGAAACATTCTGCTATGCATTATGCAGTTGATGTTCGATATTCGTGCTAGCTGATTCATGTGATCTGCATTCTGCTTGTGTGGTGTCATTTAGCTATCTGCTGTTTCATCAGGATTTTTAGAGTGCTGTCAATTTTGAGTTCCACAGACAAATGGCACAACTGCATCGTTGCACTGACGAAGGGATACTGGAGATACTGACAAGGATTGACAGTGAAAGTGAGTGTGGCATCTTCAATGAATGTAGTGATGATGAAGATTCACCAGAAGAATCTCATAGTAATACACCTCCACATACTTCACCTAGTAGAGCTCACCAGGACAGTTCTTATTCAGATTCTGAAAGTGAAGACGAATTGATCCGTAAAGGGCCATGCCATAGTGATAATGAGAAATTTGATTGGAAAAAATGTGATTTCAGTCCAGCACTTCATGCATTTGATGACTCATCTTCAGGACATAATTGCCAACTAGTGCTGGATTCAAGCGTTCTGTCCTTTTTCATGCTATTTCTATCAGAAGGTCAGATGAAATTTATAGCACTTGAAATGAACTGATTTTTCAGTTTCACCATGGCAAATACATCAGAATCAGTTCGTTCTTGACTATCTACCTAGAAAGATACAGGTTTTGAGGAAATGTATAGCTTCATTGGTATTTGGCTTCTCGTGGCTTGTGTTAAAAAGTTGAGAATAAAGGAATATTGGTCCAGGGATGTACTTCTGGGTACTCCAATTTTCAGTGAAGCTATTTCTTGTGACTGTTTTATGTTACTTTTGAGAATGTTGCATTTTAGTGATAATTCGGCCAATCATGGAGATGACAGTTTGTTTAAAATTAGGAAAATAATTGATACAGTTCACGTGGTGTTCCACAGTGCATTTATTCAATACAGAAAACTCTGTGTCAATGAAAGCCTATTATTGTTCAAAGGTTGCTTATCTTTTAAACAATACATTCCTTCGAAACGAAGTAGATTTGGAATCAAAACATTCATGTTGTGTGACTGTAAAACTGGATACATCTTGGATTTCATAGTATACACAGGCACAACAACAGAAATTGAAGTCCACAATTTTGGGAAATCTGGTGGTGTTGTGGCAACACTAATGAAGCCATACCTTGAACGTGGACATACTCTGTATGTCGACAATTGGTATACAAGTCCAGCCTTATTCCTCTGGCTTCACAACCAGAGAACAACAGCATGTGGTACTCTACGTAGCGTAGGAACATGTGCAACTTTCCATAGCTACAAAAGAAATTGAAACAAGGAGAAGTTGAGTTTATGTCAACTGATGCAATGCTTGCCATCAAGTGGTGTTACAAGAGAGAATTGTTCATGCTGACTACCTGCAACACTACAGAAATTTGTGACATGGGAAAGACAAACAGGACGAGTGGCAAAAAAGTAATGAAGCCTCAATTGTTGTTGATTACAATGTAAATATGGGAGCAGTAGACCACACTGATATGCTATTAAGATTTGTTGCATCTGAGTGTAAAGCTGTTAAATGGCACAAAAAGTTTTTTTTCATGTTGTGAACCTTTGTGTTTTGAATGCTCACTCTTCACAGAACAGTGACAGGGAGCAAAATATCATTAGCAGATTTTCATTTATGTCTGGTATGAGAACCTGTGGAAAAGTTTGCTACAGAACTGAGGAGATAGGAAAGGAAGACGCTCTGATGATAAGAATCCTCTTCGCTTTACTGGGAGGCACTTTCCACATGTCATTCCAAGTGACCAGTCCAAGAAACATGGACTATAGCATAGATGTGCAGTCTGCTCGAAACAGAATGTGGGTTGAGAAGCGAAATATGAATGCAAAACATGCAATGTAACTTTGTGCGTTGGCCCATGTTTTGAAACATCTACACTAAGGAGAACTTTTAGCCAAGTTGCTACAGCTGGAAGATGAAATGAAGCTCTAACTTCTGAAAAGAGTAACTCAAAAATAAAAAAAAAAATAATAATTACAAAAATTTAAAAAAAATATTTTTAACTTCATCAGAAATAAGGATGGGAAATATAACTGTGAAAAAATGGAAAAAGAAAGAAAAGAAAGGAAAAAAAAAAACCAGTGAATTGTCTGAGCTTGAAGAGCCTCTCCAGATGAAATACTTCGCTGACAAACACCTTATGTACGAACATGTGAAACATCCAGTCTGTGCTGACTAACACAGACTGGATGCTTCAAATGTTCATACATAAGGTGCAAAAATAAAAACGTAGTACAAATTTATGGATTCTTCCATACCTTCTTGGTAGAAGTTAAACCTTAAATGTAGTACAAATATCATTAATTAAACAAAAAATTCTAGCATTATTATTACTACAAAATTGTAGCCTGGGTTGTTGTAAAAGATATTTATTTAAGTGGCGACTAGTTTCGAGCAAATCCCATTTTCAAACCACCATGTAAAACAAAGACTGTGACAACCACATTATAACTGTCAATAAAACCATAGAAGATGGATAGCTATCGATATTCTATGGTTTTATTAACAGCTATAATGTGTTTGTCACTTTCCTTTTTGACATGGTTCTTTTAAAATGGGCTTCACCTGAAACTAGTCACCACTTAAATAAATATCTTTTATTGCAACCCAGGCTACAATTTTCTACTAATATTCAGTAACGGTTTGCTGTCCTATTTTTCCAGGAGACTGGAATTGTGGAAAAATTCTAGGCCTACACTTGGAAAGAGCATCTTGGCACACATTGGTCAGTTGCACACACTCGCTTGTTTCTGAAGCACAAAAGGTCATTAGGAATTAAAGGTGACATTTAATTAGGTAGTTTAGAAACTTGAGTATTTCCGTATCTAATTCTTAAACTAAAGTTATGAATCATTGTTTATTTCTGCTGTACAATAACAATTGCATCCCATATAAAAAGCATTCAGAATTGAATTTTGGATTTTGAAGTCTCCTTGGGGATAATTTATTCAGTTAATGCTCTCAAAATATAGTGATTAGCTTCAAAAGTGTGTCTTGGCATCCAGACACTTCTCTCGAAGGTTGTTTGTGGGCAAATAATTGTGATAGTACAGAAGAATGTCAAAGTTTAGTCGTTACGGATTCTACAGCGTTTACATTGTAGGTTGCATACAAAAATGTGATAATAAAGTATCAGTATGCCAAATAAAAAACAGATTTATACTGAGACCTTATGACAATTCTCAAGAACTAATTGCAAATGAAAGAAAGCCTATGATCAAGTGTTACATTTTAGCAGCGTAAGCAGTTTCAGTGTACATTAGGTCTGCCGAGCAATTCATCTCCAGATTCGAAGCTATGGAATAAGTATCCAGAAATTCTCCGTTTTGTAATGTCAGTGATTACACTAATTGAAAGACTGTTGTGACCTCCATGGTTCCAGAAATACTCATGCCAGGGCAAGGACGGCCAAGTGGAGAGCTCAGGCACACACAGTAGTCTGCAGAAGAGGCTGCCAGTGCAGGTGCACAGATAGGGGCCCCAAGGGCAGGCTTGACACGGCAATCCACACGTGCTGGTGCAGCGCTCAAAGAGTTGACTTTCATAGGTATTACAGCATCAGGCACTGCTAACTGTAGAATCATAAGGCCAACAAATACGTTTTTAAGCACATGGCACCACACAACATTATTGAAGGACTCACTCACATTCTGCGTCTTATCATGTAAACATTTCTTTAGTAGCTCAGGATTTGTCAAATCTCTGTAAATAGGTATGATTGCCTCTATTACTGCCAAAGGAAGAAAATGTTTATGTGTAAATTCATGCAGGATGCCAGAAAATTCAGCGTGTCTATATTTACGCCAAGTGTTTGGTGGAGGTGGACACAAATCATGACATGGTTTCCTTCACTGCTAGCACATTTTAAGTACTTCAGGAAGAAAATGCAGGTCTCATATATCTGTTGCCCACAAATTTGCATTTCTTGAAGTTACTTTTATGCTCAATCATTTTATTTACATATCAATAGCAATAGAAGTTAGCTTGCTATAAAAATACCTGATAATCACACTACTTTCATCAAAACCTAGTATCAGAAACAAAGGACTGATTTGTTTATCCATAATGCCAACTTCTGAGATGCAGCAGTAGGCACAAAACAAAACAATTCACATCCTTCTAGACTGTGTACTTCCCGAGATGCTCAACTGTGGCAGCATATTCATAGCCGCGAAATTTGACAGTCACACGTCAACATTCAATATATTATTTGAAGGTCTCACAATTATCTGATTTTAATGTATTATATACCAAAATGTTTAGGAAAGTATATTATGGAGTAGCAAACAGAAAATGTCAACTTTCAATGAATTTCATGTACAATGTTCCCTTAACTGATTCGTTGATAAAGAACGTCCGTCCTCAGAGACCAAAAACAGGAAAAGTTAACGTAATATTGGTAAACTGCAGGAGTATCCAGGGCAAGGTTCCTGAATTAGTATCTCTTATTGAAGGAAATAGTGCGCATATAGTATTAGGAACGGAAAGTTGGTTAAAACCGGAAGTGAACAGTAACGAAATCCTAGACACAGAATGGAATATATACCGTAAGGATAGGATAAACGCCAATGGTGGAGGAGTATTTATAGCAGTAAAGAATTCAATAATATCCAGTGAAGTTATTAGCGAATGCGAATGTGAAATAATCTGGGTTAAGTTAAGTATCAAAGGTGGGTTAGATATGATAGTCGGATGCTTCTATAGACCACCTGCATCAGCAACCGTAGTAGTTGAGCGCCTCAGAGAGAACCTGCAGAACGTCGTGAAGAAGTTTCGTGATCATACTATTGTAATAGGGGGAGACTTCAATCTACCAGGTATAGAATGGGATAGTCACACAATCAGAACTGGAGCCAGGGACAGAGACTCTTGTGACATTATCCTGACTGCCTTGTCCGAGAATTACTTCGAGCAGATAGTTAGAGAACCAACTCGTGAAGCTAACGTTTTAGACCTCATAGCAACAAATAGACCAGAACTTTTCGACTCCGTGAATGTAGAAGAGGGTATCAGTGATCATAAGTCAGTGGTTGCATCAATGACTACAAGTGTAATAAGAAATGCCAAGAAAGGAAGGAAAATATATTTGCTTAACAAGAGTGATAGGGCACAAATCGCAGAATATCTGCGTGACCACCATCAAACGTTCATTTCTGAGGAAGAGGATGTGGAACAAAAATGGAAAAAATTCAGAAACATCGTCCAGTACGCCTTAGAGAAGTTCGTACCGACTAAGGTCCAAAGCGAGGGGAAAGATCCACCGTGGTATAACAATCATGTACGAAAGGTACTACGGAAACAAAGAAAGCTTCATCATAGGTTTAAGAGTAGTCGAATCATAGCTGATAAGGAAAAGCTGAACGAAGTGAAAAAGAGCGTAAAGAGAGCAATGAGAGAAGCATTCAACGAATTCGAACATAAAACATTGGTAAACAATCTAAACAAGAACCCTAAAAAGTTTTGGTCATATGTAAAATCGGTAAGCGGATCTAAATCCCCTATTCAGTCACTCGTTGACCACGATGGCACTGAAACAGAGGATGACCGAAGAAAGGCAGAAATACTGAATTCAGTGTTCCGAAACTGTTTCACTGCGGAAAATCGTAACACGGTCCCTGACTTCAGCCGTCGCACGGACGCCAAAATGGAAAATATTGAAATAAACGATATCGGAATTGAAAAACAACTGCTATCACTTAGTAGCGGAAAAGCATCCGGACCAGACGAGATACCCTTAAGATTCTACCGTGATTATGCTAAAGAACTTGCCCCCTTTCTATCAGCAATTTATCGTAGATCGATGGAAGAGCGTAAAGTACCTAGCGACTGGAAGAAAGCGCAGGTCGTTCCTATTTTCAAGAAGGGTCATAAATCAGATGCGAATAATTATAGGCCTATTTCGCTTACGTCAATTTGTTGTAGAATAATGGAACATGTTTTGTGTTCTCGTATTATGACGTTCTTAGATAATACAAATCTCCTTCATCATAACCAACATGGATTCCGCAAACAGAGATCATGTGAAACTCAGCTCGCCCTATTTGCCCAAGAAATTCACAGTGCCGTAGACACTGGCGAGCAGATTGATGCCGTATTCCTGGACTTCAGGAAGGCATTTGATACGGTTCCGCACTTACGTTTAGTGAAAAAAATACGAGCTTACGGAATATCGGACCAGGTTTGTGATTGGATTCAGGATTTCCTAGAAGAAAGAACACAACATGTCATTCTTAACGGTTCAAAATCTGCAGATGTAGAGGTAATTTCGGGAGTACCGCAGGGAAGCGTGATAGAACCTTTATTGTTTACAATATACATAAATGACTTAGTTGACAACATCGGTAGCTCCGTGAGGCTATTTGCAGATGACACGGTTGTCTACAAGAAAGTAGCAACATCAGAAGACTCGTACATACTCCAGGAGGACCTGCAGAGGATTAATGCATGGTGCGACAGCTGGCAGCTTTCCCTAAACGTAGATAAATGTAATATAATGCGCATACATAGGGGCAGAAATCCATTCCAGTACGATTATGCCATAGGTGGTAAATCATTGGAAGCGGTAACGACCGTAAAATACTTAGGAGTTACTATCCGGAGCGATCTGAAGTGGAATGATCACATAAAACAAATAGTGGGAAAAGCAGGTGCCAGGTTGAGATTCATAGGAAGAATTCTAAGAAAATGTGACTCATCGACGAAAGAAGTAGCTTACAAAACGCTTGTTCGTCCGATTCTTGAGTATTGCTCATCAGTATGGGACCCTTACCAGGTTGGATTAATAGAAGAGATAGACATGATCCAGCGAAAAGCAGCACGATTCGTCATGGGGACATTTAGTCAGTGCGAGAGCGTTACGGAGATGCTGAACAAGCTCCAGTGGCGGACACTTCAAGAAAGGCGTTATGCAATACGGAGAGGTTTATTATCGAAATTACGAGAGAGCACATTCCGGGAAGAGATGGGCAACATATTACTACTGCCCACATATATCTCGCGTAATGATCACAACGAAAAGATCCGAGAAATTAGAGCAAATATGGAGACTTACAAGCAGTCGTTCTTCCCACGCACAATTCGTGAATGGAACAGGGAAGGGGGGATCAGATAGTGGTACAATAAGTACCCTCCGCCACACACCGTAAGGTGGCTCGCGGAGTATAGATGTAGAATAAGCTCAGGTCAGATTTTTGCTAGGAGGCCTAAGATATTACCTTCTTGAGTTGGTTCTCTAATCATCTACGCAATGTAATTTTCAGACAAGATATTTACAATGATGTCACATGAGTTCCTAATCTCTGGCACCAGTTTTGATATCATGATTCCTCCAATGTGTACCTGGTAATGTGAAGTCACCCTCTTTTATCATATCATTATCAAGAAAGCTATTAACGATATTCTGCTTATTCTCTCTGGAGTGCTCTATCACTATGCCTCCTGACCCAGGTGGTATATAAAAGCATCAGAATACCATTTTTGACCAATGTTTTGATGCTCAACTTCACCAAGATTTATTCATGTTCAGAATATGTTATAACCTCATTGGACATTATTAAATTCTTTTCTCCAATAAGTATGCTACCACTGTTGGTGACTAATCTATCCTTCCCATAAATATCCCACTCTGAACTTAAGATTTTGTCAACATTCACTTCCAGTTTCAGCTAACTTTCTGTTCTTAATACTCTTTGGGCGTTGCAATCTTCAATAAGCAATACGAATTCTGGGATCTTTCCTTGGATGCTCCTGCAGTTTATTAATATCGTATTACCCTTTTCTGTATCCAGTCTGTGAGGTCAAGCATTCTCTGAGAACATTGTGGCTGATGTATCTTCAATTTTGGTAGACAATTCATCTTTGATTCCTCATCTCTCCTTCCTCTAGCCTAAAAAAAGAAAAAAAATCATGTGAACACTACAAGTACTCCGATACCTTAGCAGCCACTTCTTGTGTATAGCGCAGGCCTGATGTACTAAGGGGGACTCTACAACTCTCCATCCAGCAGCAGAGGTCAAGAAATTTGCATCTGATACCACTGCAGAATTGTCTGAGCCTCTGATTTAGACCTTAGTACATGACTCCCATTCATTACCTTCTAACATGTTCTTTCAATGTTTACTTAGATTTACTCCAAAAATCACAATGCTAATAAGAGAAATGAAACAATGGAAACTTAAATTAAGCCAACAGAAAAACATGTTTGGTTGATTTCTAAATTGCCAAAAGATAAGCACGACACCTGTAACATAAGAAAATTGAGCAAAATTTTAAAAGTCTTGCAACACTTGTCTTCTAATCATCTTAAACAGAAATCATTGCACTACTAAAATTTAACTCTGCACTTTCATCAGAATATAAAATTCACTCTCTATCAAAATATAATGTAGCACAAACTTACCAACAAACTGTCAGTCCCTGATATACAGAATCAGTGATGCATTTTGTTCCAAATACTAACAAAGAATCTATCAAGCAGGGGGTCACAATGTTTTGGCTCATTGGTGTATATCAGCTATGCTGCAATTACTCTAGAGTATTCTGTGCGGGACTGACAAGTAACCAACTGTCCTCTTGCACAAATTACCACTGCCAAACAGTGACAAACTAAAACTTGCCCATCAGACATGTTGCACACAGTAACACTAATGACTTCAACAGTTGCTTCACTATGCAGGCCATTTAGATACTTCCTTCTGCCAAAAGTTTCTCTGAACTTCACAAGATGAGAATTGTCTCTCCAGCATATCCTCTGCTCTCACAATTCCCCTTGCTTGAACCTCGTTTAACCTGTTCACAGTGCCTCACCCTAACTTTCCTTTCCTCTCCTCTGTCCACACCTTTCCTGTTAAGATCATGGAATGCCTCCTCCTCTGATCCTCCCTCCCCCCTCTCCTTCCCCCCCGCCTCCCATCACCATGTTCAGGCATTCTCTCTAGCTCTCTGTTTTTGTCCCAACTCTCTGTCCTCTTTCTACGCCTCTACTTTGTATCTCCCCTGTTTCTCCTTCTTCATCTGTTTTTCCTCCTGTTTTCCCAGTCCTTTCCCTCCTCCAATGTGAAATGTGTGATGTGGCTGGTATCTGTAAGGGTACTTGTTTCAGTATAGCCATGCTTTCTCTTGGCTGTTTCCATCTGTTTGGCCATACACAAACACCATCTCGGCTCATTTCTGACAAAAATACCAGACTATTCTGCTGCTTACGGTGTGCTGCATCAATCAACAGCCTGCAACACACAAGGGAGACATGGCATGTGATCAGAGGAACTTTCATTTGTCAGTGCCGTCTACCATGGCAATGATCCATTTCCAGACACATGTACATAGGACCTTTTTTCCTCCATTTCCAGTGGGAATGTGACCCTGCAGTTTGTTGGTTTTATCGATGTTCACCCTGTACATATTTTTTAAAACCAATCCTCAGCCCTGCCTTTTAGGCCTTTTATTCAAAATCATAGGTATATACTTTAAAACGTATACTGTATTTGACTTAATATTTATATAATGGAAGGAAACATTCCACGTGGGAAAAATTATATATAAAAACAAAGATGAGGTGACTTACCGAACAAAAACGCTGGCAGGTCGATAGACACACAAACAAACACAAACATACACACAAAATTCAAGCTTTCGCAACAAATTGTTGCCTCATCAGGAAAGAGGGAAGGAGAGGGGAAGACGAAAGGAAGTGGGTTTTAAAGGAGAGGGTAAGGAGTCATTCCAATCCCGGGAGCGGAAAGACTTACCTTAGGGGGAAAAAAGGACAGGTATACACTCGCACACACGCACATATCCATCCACACATACAGACACAAGCAGACATATTTAAAGACCAAATATGTCTGCTTGTGTCTGTATGTGTGGATGGATATGTGCGTGTGTGCGAGTGTATACCTGTCCTTTTTTCCCCCTAAGGTAAGTCTTTCCGCTCCCGGGATTGGAATGACTCCTTACCCTCTCCTTTAAAACCCACTTCCTTTCGTCTTCCCCTCTCCTTCCCTCTTTCCTGATGAGGCAACAATTTGTTGCGAAAGCTTGAATTTTGTGTGTATGTTTGTGTTTGTTTGTGTGTCTATCGACCTGCCAGCATTTTTGTTCGGTAAGTCACCTCATCTTTGTTTTTATATATAATGACTTAATATTTAGTAAGACACCTAGAACAGGGGGCCTGGGCCCAGGATAATTTTACCCCGCTTACCCCACTGACCCCCCTCCTTAATGCTGGTCCTGCCTATGGATCATGCAGTGCAACTAGAAGAGTTTTTGACAATATTCCTGATAAACTGTACAGCATTTTTATCATGCCACTCATGGCATTTGCACCATTGGCACAGATATCAGTGCAGTTGTCCCATGATGTTCTATCCTCTCCGAGAAAAGAATTTGTGAGACATTGTATTCCAATTCTAGTGGTACATCCTCCAGTGACATGTTTTTGTGCTGGTACCTATAATAATTAACACAACAGTCCAACTAAATTGTTATATTTGAGGGAATATGGTATAGTTGTAGGTAAACAACTAGAATTCTCTCATATACAGATTTATTCACACTTAGCGTCTACACAGATACAAGTCCAGAGGCTAACTGCCGTTAGCATCCAACATGCTCTCCAAAGCCCTCTCCTCAAAGATAGCACACTTACTCACAGAACAAATATCGATTTTTATGGCGCTCTACACCACAGATTCATTCTGAGATTCAAGTGTACAAAATATTATGAATCTAGGAATAAAACTGTCAAGTCTCACCTTTATGATGGTAGACAGCAGAGCGATTGTTGTGGAACCAGTAAGGGCACAGTGTGAGATGGGCAACAGTGGCTCTCTCAATATAGAACCTGCAGTCTGCAACATTTGCCAGCTGTCCTCTGATATCTACAATCTTATTCATTGTGTCATTGGTATCAAATACCCAAATTAGTAAGTGGAAGTGATGGTTAGTTGTTATTCTATTAAATTTAATTGAATAAAAGCATTAATTTTGATTGTATCTTCTCAAAATCACTTTCCTTAATGTTATCAAGAAAAGCACATATATTTCACAGAACCCTCGAGTGATCCCTACAGAACCCCTTGGTTCCATGGAATACAGTTTAAGAAAATCCATTGCACGACACTAACCAGACGGGGCCCAAAATACCTTCCTGGGGCACACCTGAAGTTATTTCTACATCTATCAGTGACTGCATCCTTCCTACCAAGAAGTCCTCAGTCCAGCCATGAAATCCACTTGATGTCCCAAACGATTGTACCTTTGATGATATGTGTATGTGTGGCAATGAGTCAAATGCTTGTCAGAAATAGAGAAATGCTGCCTCTATCTGACTGCCTCATCCATGGCTTTCAGAATGTTACATGAGAAAAGTTCAAATTAGGTTTTGCATTATGAATGTCTTTGGGTTCCATTCTGGATAGCATGGAGGATGTCATTCTGTTTGAGATACATTTGAGCTCACAATATGTATAATGACTTTTCTGGAGACTAGAAATTTCCTCTGTAGGAATCAGCATGGGTTTCAAAAAAGACGTTCATGTGAAACCCAGCTCGCGCTATTCGTCCACGATACTCAGAGGGCCATAGACACGGGTTCACAGGTAGATGCCGTGTTTCTTGACTCCCGCAAGGCATTCGATACAGTTCCCCACAGTCGTTTAATGAACAAAGTAAGAACATATGGACTATCAGACCAATTGTGTGATTGGATTGAGGAGTTCCTAGATAACAGAATGCAGCATGTCATTCTCAATGGAGAGAAGTCTTCCGAAGTAAGAGTGATTTCAGGTGTTCCGCAGGGGAGTGTCATAGGACTGTTGCTATTCACAAAATACATAAATGACCTGGTGGATGACATTGGAAGTTCACTGAGGCTTTTTGCAGATGATGCTGTGGTGTATTGAGAGGTTGTAACAATGGAAAATTGTACTGAAATGCAGGAGGATCTGCAGCGAATTGACGCATGGTGCAGGGAATGGCAATTGAATCTCAATGTAGACAATACATAGAAAGATAGATCCCTTATCATTTAGCTGCAAAATAGCAGGTCAGCAACTGGAAGCAGTTAATTCCATAAATTATCTTGGAGTACACATTAGGAGTGATTTAAAATGGAATGATCATATAAAGTTGATCGTCGGTAAAGCAGATGCCAGACTGAGATTCATTAGAAGAATCTCAAGGAAATGCAATCCGAAAACAAAGGAAGTAGGTTACAGTACGCTTGTTCGCCCACTGCTTGAGTACTGCTCAGCAGTGTGGGATCCGTACCAGATAGGGTTGATAGAAGACATAGAGAAGATCCAACGGAGAGCAGCGCACTTCGTTACAGGATCATTTAGTAATCGCAAAAGTGTTACGGAGATGATAGATAAACTCCAGTGGAAGACTCTGCAGGAGAGACACTCAGTAGCTTGGTATGGGCTTTTGTTAAAGTTTTGAGAACATACCTTCACCGAAGAGTCAAGCAGTATATTGCTCCCTCCTATGTATATCTCGCGAAGAGACCATGAGGGTAAAATCAGAGATTAGAGCCCACACAGAAGCACACCGACAATCCTTCTTTCCATGAACAATACAAGACTGGAATAGAAGGGAGAACCGATAGAGGTACTCAGGGTACGCTCCGCCACACACCATCAGGTAACTTGCGGAGTATGGATGTAGATGTAGATGTAGATGTTATAAGATTCTACAGTGAATATATGTCAAGGATAGTATCCTTATTTTTGAGGGTCACTTCTGCTACCCTTCCTCTAAACAAAAGTTGCTTTTGCCTTCTTCCAATGATTGGGAATGGTTTTTTGTTCAAATGATCTGTGGTAGTTTTTGGTTTAAAGAGGGGATAACTCAGCCAAAAACTTAGTATGGAATATGAAATGATATTTCTCTGCTGTGGAGCCTTGTTCAGTTCCAGTGATTTTAACTGTTTATCAACATTACTGACACTAATATCTACATTATTCATCATTTCTTTAGTGCAAGGATTGAACTGGGACAGGATTTCTGGATTTTTCTTTGTAAAGGAACATTTGAAAATTGAGTTCATAATTTTTGCTATTTCTGTGCTATCATCACCAAACGTCTAAGTGTTGCATCTTTGACTAATAATCAAAATGTCCTGGGTCCCAGGTTTGAATCTATCCACTGCTTAAATTTATAATAAAAGCTGTCAGCAATGGCAGCTGAATACTTCTGGAATAAGAAGTGACCACAGTCTTGCCAATGCCTTTGTCAAAGAGGGTGGAGGAATGTACAGAGGCTAAGGGCACTCTTTTGCTCTTGGGTTAGGAAATTGCCCTTAAAAGATGGAAGAAACACCAATGGTCAGTGGCATGATGACACAGAAGTCAATGGAAACCACTGCATTACAGATTCATAATGTATATACACAGGACATGTGACCTATAACTGAAAAAGCTTCATGATGGTTTCTCCATTGCCAAAATATTCCAGGTTGGTCCCCATTCATATCTCCAAGATGGGACTGCCAAAGGGGAGGAGATAACGAGAAAAATGTGGAATAACCCATGAAGTTATAACATTCTAGAAGTCAGAGCATGGAATGTTAGAAGTATGAATATAGTAGGAAAGCTACAAAATCCGAAAAAGCGGAATGCAAAGTCTCAATCTAGGTATATTGATGGGTCAGTGAAGTGAAATGGAAAGACGATAAAGATATCTGGGCATACAAGTACAGGGTAATATAAGTAACAGCAGAAAATTTTATTATGGAAGTGGGATTCATTATGAATAGAAAAGTAGAGCAGAGATTGAGCTACTGTGAGTAGTTCAGTGATAGAGTTGTTCTCATGTGATCTGACTGCAAACCAACATCTACAATAATAGTTTCACACAAAATTCAAGCTTTCGCAACAAACTGTTGCCTCATCAGGAAAGAGGGAAGGAGAGGGAAAGACAAAAGGATGTGGGTTTTAAGAGAGAGGCTAAGGAGTAATTCCAATCCCGGGAGTGGAAAGACTTACCTTAGGGGGAAAAAAGGACGGGTATACACTCGCACACACACACATATCCATCCACACATATACAGACACAAGCAGACATATTTAAAGACAAAGAGTTTGGGCAGAGATGTCAGTCGAGGCAGAAGTGCAGAGACAAAGATGTTGTTGAATGACAGGTGAGGTATGAGTGGCGGCAACTTGGAATTAGCGAAGATTGAGGCCTGGTGGATAACGGAAAGAGAGGATGTATTGAAGAGAAAGTTCCCATCTCTGGAGTTCGGATAGGTTGGTGTTAGTAGGAAGTATCCAGATAACCCGGACGGTGTAACACTGCGCCAAGATGTGCTGGCCGTGCACCAAGGCATGTTTAGCCACAGAGTGATCCTCATTACCAACAAACACTGTCTGTCTGTGTCCATTCATGTGAATGGACAGTTTGTTGCTGGTCATTCCCACATAGAATGCATCACAGTGTAGGCAGGTCAGTTGGTAGATCACGTGGGTGCTTTCACACGTGGCTCTGCCTTTGATCGTGTACACCTTCCGGGTTACAGGACTGGAGTAGGTGGTGGTGGGAGGGTGCATGGGACAGGTTTTACACCGGGGGCGGTTACAAGGGTAGGAGCCAGAGGGTAGGGAAGGTGGTTTGGGGATTTCATAGGGATGAACCAAGAGGTTACGAAGATTATGTGGACGGCGGAAAGGCACTCTTGGTGGAGTGGGAGGATTTCATGAAGGATGGATCTCATTTCAGGGCAGGATTTGAGGAAGTCGTATCCCTGCTGGAGAGCCACATTCAGAATCTGATCCAGTCCCAGAAAGTATCCTGTCACAGGTGGGGCACTTTTGTGGTTCTTCTGTGGGAGGTTCTGGGTTTGAGAGGATGAGGAAGTGGCTTTGGTTATTTGCTTCTGTACCAGGTCGGGAGGGTAGTTGCGGGATGCGAAAGCTGTTGTCAGGTTGTTGGTGTAATGTTTCAGGGATTCCGGACTGGAGCAGATTCGTTTGCCACGAAGACCTAGGCTGTAGGGAAGGGACCGTTTGATGTGGAATAGGTGGCAGCTGTTGTAATGGAAGTACTGTTGCTTGTTGGTGGGTTTGATGTGGACGGACGTGTGAAGCTGGCCATTGGACAGATGGAGGTCAACATCAAGGAAAGTGGCATGGGATTTGGAGTAGGACCAGGTGAATCTATCCACATCAAACCCACCAACAAGCAACAGTACCTCCATTACGACAGCTGCCACCCATTCCACATCAAACGGTCCCTTCCCTACAGCCTGGGTCTTCGTGGCAAATGAATCTGCTCCAGTCCGGAATCCCTGAAGCATTACACCAACAACCTGACAACAGCTTTCGCATCCCGCAACTACCCTCCCGACCTGGTACAGAAGCAAATAACCAAAGCCACTTCCTCATCCTCTCAAACCCAGAACCTCCCACAGAAGAACCACAAAAGTGCCCCACCTGTGACAGGATACTTTCCGGGACTGGATCAGATTCTGAATGTGGCTCTCCAGCAGGGATACGACTTCCTCAAATCCTGCCCTGAAATGAGATCCATCCTTCATGAAATCCTCCCCACTCCACCAAGAGTGTCTTTCCGCCATCCACATAACCTTCGTAACCTCTTGGTTCATCCCTATGAAATCCCCAAACCACCTTCCCTACCCTCTGGCTCCTACCCTTGTAACTGCCCCCGGTGTAAAACCTGTCCCATGCACCCTCCCACCACCACCTACTCCAGTCCTGTAACCCGGAAGGTGTACACGATCAAAGGCAGAGCCACGTGTGAAAGCACCCACATGATCTACCAACTGACCTGCCTACACTGTGATGCATTCTATGTGGGAATGACCAGCAACAAACTGTCCATTCACATGAATGGACACAGACAGACAGTGTTTGTTGGTAATGAGGATCACTCTGTGGCTAAACATGCCTTGGTGCACGGCCAGCACATCTTGGCGCAGTGTTACACCGTCCGGGTTATCTGGATACTTCCCACTAACACCAACCTATCCGAACTCTGGAGATGGGAACTTGCTCTTCAATACATCCTCTATTTCCGTTATCCACCAGGCCTCAATCTCCGCTAATTCCAAGTTGCCGCCACTCATACCTCACCTGTCATTCAACAACATCTTTGCCTCTGCACTTCTGCCTCGACTGACATCTCTGCCCAAACTCTTTGTCTTTAAATATGTCTGCTTGTGTCTGTATATGTGTGGATGGATATGTGTGTGTGTGCGAGTGTATACCCGTCCTTTTTTCCCCCTAAGGTAAGTCTTTCCGCTCCCGGGATTGGAATGACTCCTTACCCTCTCCCTTAAAACCCACATCCTTTTGTCTTTCCCTCTCCTTTCCTCTTTCCTGATGAGGCAACAGTTTGTTGTGAAAGCTTGAATTTTATGTGTATGTTTGTGTTCATTTGTGTGTCTGTCGACCTGCCAGCACTTTCATTTGGTAAGTCACATCATCTTTGTTTTTAGATATATTTTTCCTGCGTGGAATGTTTCCCTCTATTATAACTATATATATATAGCAGAAAGTGTAGAGAGGAAGTATATGAGGACACTGAATGGGTAATTCAGTATGTAACAGGAGAAGAAAGTTTAATAAACATGGGGGATTGGAATGCAATTGTAGGGAACGAAATAGAAGAATGGGATACAGGAGAAAATGGGTTTGGCAATAGGAGTGAGAGAGGACAAATTCTAATTTGGATCTGAAATAAATTTTAGATATTAATAACGAATATTTTGTTCAAAAGTCACAAGAGGAGGAACATTACAGTTGTAGTATGTCATGGTTAGACAGAGATTCTGACACCAGATATTGGATTGTAAAGCATACCCAGGAGCATGTATAGACTAAACTTATAAATTAGTAATGATGAAGTTCAAGAAAATCATTCAGAAGAATCAGTGTGGAAGGAAGTGGGATATTGAAATACTGGGGAATGATGACATCTGTTTGAAGGTCACTATGGATGTGAATGCTTTGATAAGGAATATCAGAGTAGGCAGTTCAGTTGAAGAGGAATGGACATCTATATGTTGGACAGACAAACAAAGATAAAAGAAGGGGTTACTGTGAAGAAACATTGGATAATAGAAGAAATATGTCAGTTAATTGATAAAAGAAGGAAGTATAAAAATGTTCAGGGAAATGCAGTAACACAGCAATGTAAATCATTTAGGAAATAAATAAATAAGGAGTTCAGGGCGGCAAAGGTGAAATTACTGCAGGAAAAATATGAAGAACTCAAAAATTGATCATCGGAAAGAATGACTCAGTATAAAGAAAAGTTGGAAAACATTCAATGAAATTAGAAATAATGGTGGGGACATTAAGAGCTCAGTGAAATTGTACCATTGATTACAAAGGACAGAGAAGTGTAAAACAACATACATGACAACAGCTATATATGGATGTCAAGGTTTATTATGTATTTTTTAACATCATTTTTTGCTGGCAGGAAATCTTCAAAAGGACTTTTGTAAGAATGTGCAGCACATGTTTATACAACATGGACAACTGTCTGTTGTTCTGCACCACAGACACACAATGGTGATAAAGATTTGCTCCACTCATAGAAAGTGTCTTGCACATCATCCATGGCACATTCAGATACCTTAGGCTGGTTGAATCCAAGGGGTTTCTTCTGGATGAAAGGCAGCTTCAGGCATTTTAGAGAACAGTTTTGTGGCCAACTGCACTTCCATTCATCGATGGTACTGAATTCAGTTTCCATGAGAGTCCTGCCTGTGATGAGAGTGGGATGTCTTCATCATAGTCTGTTTTGCTCCATAGCGAATACATCATCCATTATTGGAAGGTCAGTGTTATTAGCAATCTTCTGGCATTCACACAGTGGCACTCTCTTCTGTCTGATATTAGGAGGTGGGATGTGGCTCAAGAGAGGTAGCTAGTATATGGAGTAGATCATATTGACCCACTAAAAATGCACATGGCCTCAATAAGTTGTATGTCTATCTTTTTTACATGTGGACTATTAAGCCAGGCAGGCACAGAGTACTCTGCTGCTGAGTATACCAATCTGAATGCTGATACCGGGAGGGTGTCTGCTGATGATCCCCAGCAAGAGCCACAGAGTTATGGAGAATGTTGTTTCTGGTTTAGAGATTAGCGGATGTTTGTGTAAAATACTCCTCAAAAGAAAGTGTCCAATCTAATGTGATCCCAAGGTATTTTGAATGCATATTATGATAGACATTGTGGGCTCTGGGTGCCACTGCATTGGACAGAAGAAAAGATGTAACTTCTGTTTTATCCGAGGTTGGTTGTAACTACGATTTATAGAAATAGTGGCTTAAGATGTTTAGATCAGAAGTTAGGGTTCAGTTGTTTCAAAGTTTTTGTGTTGGGTAGCTATTGCCCAGCTGTCTCCGTAGCCAAACATTCTGGATTATGTTGGAGGAATATCAGGTATACATAAATTAAACAAGAGAGGAGCAAGGAAAGAGCCATGTGGTAAGCCATTATATTTTTGAGCAGCTAGTGTCTTTTTCTGTAGTTACTGTAAATGTCTTTCCAGCTAACATGTTGTCAATTGGTTTTGTTGTCCGTTTGCATGGGACAAGTTGTAATAATTTGTGAAACAGTCCATGCCTCCAAACCATGTCATGTGCTGCAATTAGATCAACAAGAGCAACTGATGTTTCCTGCTTCATTTGGTATCCTGCTTCAATAAATGCTATTAAAAATATGAGTCAACCAGGACAGCTCCATCCTGTTACGAATCCAGCTTCCTCAGTAGGATGGTTCTGAGAGATTACTGGACTACTCTGATTGTATAGAATTCTTTCAAGGAACTTATAAATAGTGCCAATACTGCAACTGGGTGATAGTTCTTAGGCTGGTCTGCTGCCTTGCCAGGTGTGAGTATTTCTGTGATTTTTGATTGCTTCTTTTTTTGTGGAACTGAACCAGATATAATGTCAGAGAATAAATCTGCCAGCCGTCTTTTTGCATAGTTCCCTCTAGGCATAAGTAATTCTGGGTGCATTCCATCATTTCTCAGTGCCTTTCCTGGTTTTAAGATTTTAAGAGCAGCAGAAATTCCAGATATAGAGAAAGTTCTTCAGAAGTCAGAGTGATCATGTGTTGTTTTTGAGCAGTATAAGTTTCTGTCAGATGTATCTTGTATGAGTTTTATCCCTTGGTGCTGCTGATGTGGACTGTAAAGGTGATGCAATCCTATTAGCCAAAATATGAGTGTTGTTCCTTACTATAATTTTGATTCCATCCAACTAGCTTAGTAATGATCATGCTGTTCTACTTGATGTTTTAAAACTGAGGTGACTCCACAGTCTTTGTCCTAGCTTTATAACAGGTCCAAAGTTTATAGCTGGAGAGTGCTGAGAAGAACTGTGTGAGTCCTCATCTTGCAACAAATTCATTTTAGGTGGAGATCTGTGAGATTATCTGCTATCTCTGTTTTTTGGCTTTATATATTTGTATGGAGTGACTGTTCTTTAATGCCACTCAGAGGACACATATGACATGGTATGTCACAGACACGAACATTGTCTCCCACCTGATAGGTAAAAAGAGTGCACTGAAGACCTTCAGGTTGAGAGAACTTCTACACACATCAAAAAAAGTTTTGCATCACCTCAGTTCTGAGACTTCCAGAACCTGTACAGAAAATTGGAATAGAGTTCAACATAAACACCATTTCCACCCTTTTTATTGCTCATGAAAACCACACTTTGTATGCTGTACCACCATACAGCAAGGCCTTCAGAGGCTGTGGTCCAGATTGCTGTACACACTAATACCTCTAATACCTAGTAGCATGTCCTCTTGTATTGATGCATGCCTGTATTTGTCATGGAATATGATCCACAAGTTCATCGAGGCACTGTTGGTCCAGATTGTCCCACTCCTCAACAGCAATTTGGTGTAGATACCTCAGACTGGTTGGTGGGTCGTGTCATCCGTAAACAGCCCTTTTCAATCTAGCCCCGGCATGTTCGATAGTGGTCATGTCTGGAGAACATGCTGGCCACTCTAGTTGAGTGATGTCATTATCCTGGAGGAAGTCATTCACAAGATGTGCATGATGGGGGTGTGAATTGTGGTCCATGAAGACGAATGCTTCGCCAATATACTGACTATATGGTTGCACTATCAGTCTGAGAATGGCATTCATGTATCGTATAGCCATTATGGTACCTTCTATGACCACGAGCTGCATACGTTGGCCCTATATAATGCCACCCAAAAACAGCAGGGAACCTCCACAGCGTTGCCCTCGCTGAACAGTGTGTGTAAGGCATTCAGCCTGACCGGGTTGCCTCCAAACACACCTCCGACGATTGTCTGGTTGAAGGCATATGCAACACTCATCGGTGAAGAGAACATGATGCCAATCCTGAGTGGTCAATTTGGCATGTTGTTGGACCCATCTGTACCACACTGCATGGTGTAATGGTTGCAAAGATGGACCTCACCATGGACGTCGGGAGTGAAGTTGCACACAGTTTGAGTCATAACACAATGTCCTGTGGCCCCATGAAAAGCATTATTCAACGTGGTGGCATTGCTGTCAGGGTTCTTCCAAGCCATAATCCATAGTTGGCAGTCATCCACTGCATTAGTAGCCCTTGGGCAGCCTGAGCGAGCCATGTCATCAACAGTACCTGTCTCTCTGTATCTCCTCCATGTCTGAACAACATCGCTCTGGTTCACTCCTAGACACCTGGACATTTACCTTGTTGAGAGCCCTTCCTGGCACAAAGTAACAACGCAGACATGATCAAACCACGGTATTGACCATCTAGGCATGGTTGAACTACAGACAACATGAGCCGTGTACGTCCTTCCTGGTGGAATGACTGGAACTGATTGGCTGTTGGACCCCTCTATCTAATAGGTGCTGCTCAAGGATGATTGTTTACATCTTTGATCAGGTTTAGTGACATCTGTGAACAGTCAAAGGGACTGTGTCTGTGATATAATATCCACAGTCAACATCTATCTTCAGGAGTTCTGGGAACTGGGATGGTGCAAAACTTTTTTTGATGTGTGTATGATCATGCGACAGAAGTAGAAATTGTTGTTGATATGGAAAACACAAGGGGTTTGTTAGGTCAGAATTTAAAAGAACACTGGAAGATGTGTGATCAAATAAAGCAGAAGGGATAGACAACATACCACCAGATTTCTAAAATTATTTGGAAAATGGCAACCAAATGACTATGGTGTAGATTGTATGAGTCTGGCAATATACCAACAGACTTTCAGAAAAGTATCATTCACACAATTCTGTAGGTAGCAAGGGCAGATAATTTTGAGAACTATCACACAATCTGCTTAACAGCTCATGTATCCAAACTGTTAACAAGAATAATATACAGAAGAATGGAAAATAAAGCTGAGGATCTGTTGGATGCTGATCAGTTTAGGTTTAGAAATGGCAGTGGAATTAGGGATGCAGTTGTGATATTGTGCTTCACAGCCTATGCTATCTGATTCCTTCCTACCAACACCAGCTTTTCTGAATTGTGCAGGTGGGAACTCTCTGTGCGATATGTCACATGTTCCATTATCTTTCTGCCCTCAGCTTTTGTTAGTCATTGTCCTTTACCCACCTATCCCCTTCCCTGTTCCCATTACAGAACTACACAGCCCTCTATCCCACCAACACACCCACAGCTTTTTACTTCTCTCCCTTTCTGCTGCCCTCCTCATTCCATGGTAATAGAGGGAGCTGTAGATGGTAAAAACTACAGCAGAAGGCAGAGACTGGAATACATCTAGCAATTAATTGAGGACATGTGGTGCAAGTGCTACTCTGAGATGAAGACGTTGGTGCAGGAGATGAATTTTTGGTGGGCCACATCAAATCTACATCTGCATCTACATACATACTCTGCAATCCACCATACGGTACATGGTGGAGGGTACCTCGTACCACAACTAGCATCTTCTCTCCCTGTTCCACTCCCAAACAGAACAAGGGAAAAATGACTGCCTATATGCCTCTGTATGAGCCCTAATCTCTCTTATCTTATCTTTGTGGTCTTTCCATGAAATATAAGTTGGCAGTAATAAAATTGTACTGCAGTCAGACTCAAACGCTGGTTCTCTAAATTTCCTCAGTAGCGATTCACGAAAAGAACGCCTCCTTTCCTCCAGAGACTCCCACCTGAGTTCCTGAAGCATTTCCATAACACTCGCATGATGATCAAACCTACCAGTAACAAATCTAGCAGCCCGCCTCTGAATTTCTTCTATGTCCTCCCTCAATTCGATCTGATAGGGATCCCAAACGCACAAGCAGTACTCAAGAATAGGTTGTATTAGTGTTTTATAAGCGGCCTCCTTTACCGATGAACCACATCTTCTCAAAATTCTACCAATGAACCGAAGACGACTATCTGCCTTCCCCACAACTGCCATTACATGCTTGTCCCACTTCATATCGCTCTGCAATGTTACGCTCAAATATTTAATCAACGTGACTGTGTCAAGCGCTACACTACTAATGGAATATTCAAACATTACGGGATTCTTTTTCCTATTCATCTGCATTAATTTACATTTATCTATATTTAGAGTTAGCTGCCATTCTTTACACCAATCACAAATCCTGTCCAAATCATCTTATATCCTCCTACACTCACTCAACGACGACACCTTCCCGTACACCACAGCATCATCAGCAAACAGCCGCACAATGCTATCCACCCTATCTGAAAGATCTTTTATGTAGATAGAAAACAACAGTGGACCTACCACACTTCCCTGGGGCACTCCAGATGATACCCTCACCTCCGATGAACACTCACCATCGAGGATACCGTACTCGATTCTATTACTTAAGAAGTCTTCGAGCCACTCACATATTTGGGAACTAATCCCATATGCTCGTACCTTAGTTAGGAGTCTGCAGTGGGGCACCGAGTCAAACACTTTCTGGAAGTCAAGGAATATGGCATCCGTCTGATACCCTTCATCCACGGTTCGCAAGATATCATGTGAAAAAAGGGTGAGTTGAGATTCGCAGGAGCAATGCTTTCTAAAGCCGTGCTGATGCATGGACAGCAACTTCTCTGTCTCAAGGATATTCATTATATTAGAACTGAGAATATGTTCGAGAATCCTGCAACAAACTGATGTTAAGGATATTGGTCTGTAATTTTGAGGATCCGTCCTGATGGATTCTTCCCGGGTTATTGGCCGACTGGTGGCGTCGTCTTGTTGCAACGTTTGGATGAGTTTCGTATCCCTCATCTTCTGGCGAAGTGTCGGGATGCTGTGTTCTGCATATCTGTACAGCTGTTTGGCCATCGTCCGCTCTGTAGGGTGGCCAATCACGTTCCTCCAGAAGGGGGTACCTCATCGGTAGTGGTGGGGGCCTGACGCATGGCCCGCCGTCGAAACCCGATGGCTCTCCAAACAGCTATATGATGATGGGTACAAAACTCATCTAAACGTTGCGACAAAACGACTCCACCACTCGGCTGATAACCCAAGAAGAATTTGTTTTGGTTGGCAGGAGAGCCAACACCGGGTTACTAGAGGAGGCCGAAAGGCACGCGTTTTAGCTCACGCAGGTTGGCATGAGGTCTGGAACAGGACAAGGAAATTAGAATTTAGAAAAATGGACATAGCTGGTGGAATACTTAACTTTAATCCGTTAATGGTGAACGTCGGTCTTGATGGTACATGATTCACGTGTGGCGGCGCTCGGTCTGCAATCACTGATAGTGGCGACACGCGGGTCTGACGTATACTAACGGACCGCGGTCGATTTAAAGGCTACCAACTAGCAAGTGTGGTGTCTAGCAGTGACACAACAGAATTCATCAGTGGAATACGCCGAGAAGGACTGCAATCGCATCCCGCAGTCTCGTCTACCGTAACCAAGATGTGTACCTCAGGCCTCCTCTGTGTTGCCCCTGCTCCAACTCGTCGTACCGTCACTCCAACTCAACATCCTCCATATCCTTTCTCAAGGGAACTTCGACAAATTCCTTATTCTTGACCCATAAAATATTAGCCATCCTACCACTTACAGCCCCTAGCTCTTTACACTGAGATGACAAAACTCGTGGGGTAGCGAAATCCGCCCATACAGATGGCTGGAGTATGTCGTACACGAGGTGTAAAAGGGCAGTGCATTGGCGGGGCTTTTATTTGTACTCAAGCGTCATGTGAATAGACTTCCAATGTAATTTTGGCCACATGACGAGAATTAAAAGACTTAGAAAGCAGAATGGTAGATCGAGCAGGACGCATGCGACATTGCACAGTGTCAAGAATGTGCCGAGAATACCACATTTAAGTTAATGCTTCTCACCACGGATAACGGTGTGGCTGACAACCTTCACTTAACAACCAAAAGTAGCGGCGTTGTGTAGAGTTGCAGTCATTGCTAACAGACAAGCAACACTGCATGAAAGAACTGCAGAAACAAAGGCAACCGTTACGACGGTACGGCGAAATTTGGCGTTAATGGGCAATGGCGGCAGACGGGAGTGCATTTGGTAACAGCACAACGTCACCTGCAGCCCTTCTCCTAGTCTAGTGACCATAATGATTGGACCATAGATGACTGGAAAATGGCCCCTGGTTAGATGAGTCCCTATTTCAGTTGGTAAAAGCTCACGGTAGGGTTCAAGTGTGGTGTAGATCCTACGAAGCAATGGACGCAAGATATCAATCAGGCACTGCGCAACCTGGTGGCAATTCCATAATGGCGTGGGCTGTCTTTATGTGGAATGGACTGGAGCATGGAGACTATTCAAAGCCATACAAGGACTTCATGTTTCCAAATGACGATGGAATTTTTGTGAATGACAGTGCACTATGTCACCGGGTCACAATTGTTCGCAGCTGGTTTGAAGAGCATTCTGGACATTTTGAGCGAATGATTTGGCCACCTCCATCTCCCTTCATAAATCCCATCTAACATTTGTCTGACACAGTTGAGAGGTCCGTTCATGCATAACATCATGCACTTGCAACACTTCTATACTACTGGCCATTAAGATTGCTAGACCACGAAGATGACGTGCTACAGATGCGAAATTTAACCGACAGGAAGAAGATGCTGTGATATGCAAATGATTAGCTTTTCAGAGCATTCACACAAGGCTATTTGGAAAAAAAAGGAAAAAGATTTTTTTATTGTTTCTTTAAGAATAACATCTCAAAGTTTCATAACTGAATTCTGGCTAGAAATATGTTTTAAAAATCTTTGTTTGGATGTCTGCACCTCTCATGCCCCCTCTTTCTATGCTGTGATTCACACCTTCTCTACACTAGAAAATTTTTGTGCATTATTTTTTCATTCATGAAATCGAAACGAACTGTAGATGAGTCTAGAAGGCTGTGAGAAAGAGTATGTTTCCTTATTCCTTTGTTTACAATGTTTTTTTTTTAATACTGTGTGTTAGGAACTTATTTCAGGTTTTAGTTTTGCCTGTACCAATTTGTTTTGCTTGAAATGGGTCATAACAGTTGACACATATTCAGAAAAGTGAGGAAATATCGAATTTCACATGTAAGAGTTACAGGAAATTTAACTAACAGTGTTACAAATGCTGCTGATAAGTGTGAAGAACAATCTTTGATAAAATCACTGAGTTCATTGATGAAAAAGACTAATGAAGGAAAGATGTACTGGCCAAAGATGAGTTTTGCAGTGGATTTAGATTGATTGACAGACTTCTCATACTGAAGAAAGAAATGAAAACCAAGAAATTACAAGCAGGAAAGCTACTGGGAGGTGTCAACAGACTGACAGAGAAGGGAATACACACTTTACAAATATATTATGGAAGAGCTATCAGGGATAACTTACATAGTGTGAAAACAATGCAGCAAGCCATGTCGTCAATTTTCATTCATGAACTTTCCACAGGTGATAATACTCCACATTCCATTTGTGACATACTGTGGTGCAAATATCTTAAGGCAAAAGCAATGGAAGTTAATAACCCACAAACATGGTTTGCCACTTGCGGTTTGAGATGTTATTAAACCAACTTTCAGCTACCCAGATCAATCCTGAACTGCTGAAAATGGGAGAACACAGAATATAAATAAGAGCTTCAACCACCTTATGTGGATGTGTTATCCAAAAACAACATATGTGTCCTCAGTTGTTGTGAAGATAGCTGCATGTGGTGCCTGTCTGGGTTCAATAATAGAAAAGTAGGTAGAATTTAATGCTTGCAGTGATAGGCTTCCATCCAGGTGCATTCACACGAAGATACTCAGAAGCATCAATGAAGCGTGACTGGACAAAGCTAAAGCAGCAGAAGAAAAATTGCAAAAGCTGAGTAGAAAAAGGAGACAGGGAAAGAGATTAGTCCAGGAAGATAATAAAGATTTTGGATATGGTCAGCATTAGTCCATAGTGGTATGGAAATATTGTCAAAAATTGAAATAAGAACTTTAAATGCAGATTGCCATAAACCAACTTTTTGAGCTATTATGATCCTTTTTTCAGGAACTATAAAAGCTAACATCCTGAAATGTAGTGTAGTCTTTAAGTATTACTTACTAAATAATACTGTGCAGCACTTTTCCATTATCTTTTCTTTGAGAAAAGTTCTCCTTCAAAATTTGAGAAAAAATGGAGCAATCCTGAGTGACACAAAACTGAAAAATTAATTTCACAGCAACTATGACCTTAAGCAAAAATCTGTTCCATTTTATTAGCCTCTTATGCAGATGTGAACTGTGAAATTCCAGTTTTATTGCTTGATTAGTCTATGAGGAAAGGTACATTATAGAAACAATGGTAATTAAAAATTCAAAGTCTTATAAAATGTATGTAGCTGTGCATTTTCAAACAAAAATCACACAGAATATCAAGCATTATGTTGTACATAAAAGTCTCAAGTTTCACCATTTTAGCTGTGATATTTTTGGAGATATATATGTTTAAGTACAGGAATGCATTTTGCCATATGCCTGTCCTTAAGAGATTCAACAATAATGTCTTCTGTCACTTTAGACCATGACTGTTTCATTCACTGACATACTTGTTTGATTGTAGATCCTTTTAAAGCTTCATTCAGTGCAAATTCATGTTGGGTTTCATCCATCATCCATTTGCTCCATTCCCATCTCATATGTACTTTAAATGGTTTGTTTATCGAGACATCAAGAGGTTGCACTTGAGAAGTAAGTCCTTGCAGAATAACAGCAAGCTCTACATTTCCGTGTCTCAATTTCTCTTTCACAGTATTTTCAGAATGTCTATTAAACTGATGTAGGACAAGAAGAGAATCTTCTCCAATAAAGTATCTTTCCTTCTCTCCCACAATCTGTTAATTCATAATTTCATATCACCCTCATCCATCCAACCATTGTCATGTATGTGATCAACACCTAGCAAAATTTCAGAAGTTTTGGCATTGTTTTCCACTCAAAAATGAAATGATCATTGGATTAAGTTTAGTACCATCACCGCATCATGGAAGAACAACAGTGTAGTGCATATTTTCATTTCATGTGTTTTTATAGTTAAACTTTTAACATCTTTTATGGCAAAAGTTCTGTTAGTCAGCACATCAAGTTTTAGAGGAGTTTTGTTCATATTTGCTATTTGACTTAGTTCCACACTTGTTTTTTTAATTTTTTTTATATATTTTTTTATATGTTGTGTAATAAAGCAATGGAATGGTGATAGTGACATTTCCTGAGATATTTTGGTATTTGTTCACATGCTAAGTCTGTGATGCATCATAAACCTGTAGCACAAACTCCACTCTTGATGTCTGTTAAGTTTCATTGTAGCACTGGCTTATGAGCATGTATTTGAATAATTTCTGTATTAATTCCTATACCATTTCGACATTGCCCTTGAATCCATTTCAATATGCAATCTTCTTGTTTTGACCACATTTCATTGAGTCCTCTATTTGTGTGTTTAAGTCTTCCTCATTTTTTTCAGTTCTTCTCTATTAGCTCACCAGTTGTGAATGTTTCTTTTTTTCGGTTGGTGGAGGGCTGAAATGCCACTTAGCTGCTTTGTTTCCATGTTCTTCTGCATATGCTATTACTTTCAATTAACACTCCACATCATATGAATGCCTTTTATTTTTTGTCCATTATGAAACTAGCTACTAACAAAAATGTTGTACAGTTACTGATAACACAAACCACCTTCAGTTAAAGTTCAGTGGCATTGTAGACTGCAGTGACACATCATAGGCTAGATGGTAGGGCAGGAGGGGTACAGTGTTAGCAGGCTCGTGAAATCTCATACCTCACATTCGTCTCATTGGTGCACTACCACTGCCCATTGATTCCTGTTGTTGTTGTTGTGGTCTTCAGTCCTGAGACCGGTTTGATGCAGCTCTCCATGCTACTCTATCCTGTGCAAGCTTCTTCATCTCCCAGTACCTACTGCAACCTACATCCATCTGAATCTGCATGGTGTATTCATCTGTTGGTCTCCCTCTACGATTTTTACCCTCCACGCTGCCCTCCAATGCTAAATTGGTGATCCCTTGATGCCTCAGAACATGTCCTACCAATCGATCCCTTCTTCTAGTCAAGTTGTACCACAAATTTCTCTTCTCCCCAATCCTATTCAATACCTCCTCATTAGTTATGTGATCTACCCATTAATCTTCAGCATTCTTCTATAGCACCACATTTCGAAAGCTTCTATTCTCGTCTTGTCTAAGCTATTTATCATCCATGTTTCACTTCCATACATGGCTACACTCCATACAAATACTTTCAGAAACGACTTCCTGACACTTAAATCTATACTCGATGTTAACAAATTTCTCTTCTTCAGAAACGCTTTCCTTGCCATTGCATCTACATTTTATATCCTCTCTACTTCGACCATCATCAGTTATTTTGCTCCCCAAATAGCAAAACTCTTTTATTACTTTAAGTGTCTCATTTCCTAATCTAATACCCTCAGCATCTCCCGACTTAATTCGACTACATTCTATTATTCTTGTTATGCTTTTGTTGATGTTCCTCTTATATCCTCCTTTCAAGATGCTATCCATTCTGTCCTTTGCTGTCTCTGACAGAATTACAATGTCATCAGCGAACCTCAAGGTTTTTGCTTCTTCTCCATGGATTTTGATACCTACTCCAAATTTTTCTTTTGCTTCCTTCACTGCTTGCTCAATATACAGATTGAATAACATCAGGGAGAGGCTACAACCCTGTCTCACTCCCTTCCCAACCACTGCTTCCCTTTCATTGCCCTCAACTCTTATAACTGGCATTTGGTTTCTGTACAAATTGTAAATAGCCTTTCGCTCCCTGTATTTTACCCCTGCCACCTTCAGAATCTGAAAGAGAGTATTCCAGTCAACATTGTCAAAAGCTTTCTCTAAGTCTACAAATGCTAGAAATGTAGGTTTGCCTTTCCTTAATCTAGCTTCTAAGATAAGTCATAGGGTCAGTATTGCCTCACGTGTTCCAATATTTCTACGGATTCCAAACTGATCTTCCCCAAGGTCGGCTTCTACTAGTTTTTCCATTCATCTGTAAAGAATTCGCGTCAGTACTTTGCAGCTGTGACTTATTAAACTGATAGTTCGGTAATTTTCACATCTGTCAACACCTGCTTTCTTTGGGATTGGAATTATTATATTCTTCTTGAAGTCTGAGGGTATTTTGCCCGTCTGATACATCTTGCTCACCAGATGGTAGAGTTTTGTCAGGACTGGCTCTCGCAAGGCTGTCAGTAGTTCCAATGGAATGTTGTCTACTCCTGGGGCCTTTTCGACTCAGGTCTTTCAGTGCTCTGTCAAACTCTTCATGCAGTATGGTATCTCCCATTTCATCTTTATCTACATCCTCTTTCGTTTCCATGGTATTGTCCTCAAGTACATTCCTATGTTGTCAGGTAGAGATATGTTTCTGATGGCATTGAATATATGGCCATTTTTAAGACTGGCGGGATTTTTAAATCAAACACCAAACCTTTTTATATTTATTTAAAGTATAAGATGCACCTGAATTTTGGAGGTAATTTTTCAAAGAAAAAAGTGTCTCTTATAGTCCATAAAATACGGTGCTTTGTTTAAAACATATTATGCACTTGTATCTCTTTCCTTAGAAGTTTCTTTATGGTAGCTGTCTACAGTGCAGGGAGGGTCTACCCATCAAGGACTATGGACCTAGGTACATATTAATCAAGTGCATGAACAATTATTCATTTAAATTTGCATGACTATTTATGTATGTGATCCTGTCTAGAACTAAATCTTCCACATTTCATATTGAGATATACCTCTGAATCTCATATGCTGAATGTAATCATTCTACTTGTTTTAGTTGCCCTTTGTATTTTGGTAATCCATATCCATTTCAGTGTGGACATTCTTGTTGCCATATGATCTGATATAGACTGCCTGATAAAAATAAAAAAAATAAATTGAAGCACCCAGAAAAGCAGGAAATTAAATGGAACTTCACGGGTTGAGAGTGCATGTGCCGTTCCTTTAGTGATTATAAAATTGAGTCAAATTTATGAAGTACTTGTTGGTATGAGCATATGTATCAGTATGATGGTGTGGATTGATTCAGCTGGGAAGAGTGCCATAAAGCAGTCATATCCTCCTCTGAGACAAGTTGGCTCACAACTGTTGCAGCTGGCCTTCAATATCTGGGATACTGACACTAGGACAGAGATGATGTACGAACTGCTCCCACAAATGCCCTATCAGGGACAGATCTGGGAATCATGCTGGTCATAGGAGTACTTTAAGTCATGCAGACAGTTCATAGAGACTTGTGTCATGTTGGGATGGGGATCATCCTTTTGAAAAATGGCACCCTGATACTGTCAGCCGAGAGATAACACATGAGGATTCAGGATGTCAGTAATGCTGAAACAGAGCAACTTGGAACTCCCGTCTGCTCATATTACACTATTTTCTGTCTTTAATTTCTGTTTGCCTTTCTGTAACATATATATGTAATATAGGCATGAATCTACCCAGTTAGCAGTTCCATTGGAGTTAATTATTTTAGTAGAGTCTCATGTCAGCCAATTGCAAATATGTAATTAGTTTTGTTTGAAACCAAGTTTTTAAAAGTTATTCCTATTTGAGAGTTCTCCTACAGTACATAATAGGGAAAACATTTTGAGTAAATAGATAGATTTGATAACAGTGGAATAACTTATAAACAAGACTGAGATTGAGACTTTATAGTACAGTATTTTGATTTTACTGAAACAAATTAACTTAAAAGATAATTAATGTTAAATTTCAAACACACCCAGATTTCCCATTGCAAATTTTGCCATAGTGTTTGTTAGATTCCAACTTTTAGCACCAAACTTATGTTGCTCTAAATTTCCTGGACTGAATGACACACATCACAAAGTAATTAAGCCATTAATTAAGAATTAACTAAAATTGGCATAAACATTTACAAATAAAGCACCTGTGCTTGTTGCAAATGGGCTTTTTCCAATGTGGACGCATAACATGGAGCCAGTTTATTTTTTTACTTTCATAAACCACCATATATGAAGATATAACTGCTGTCATAACATGTAGTCTATCTGAATTAGCAAAATCTATCCTAGCTATTTCTGTATGGAATACCATTGTTCACTGTACATTTGAACTGGTGATGATTAATTGACCCCTATCCTTTCATTCACCTGGATAGTAAACTTTGTGGAAGACTAATATCTTATACCACAGAAAGATTCAGTGATACCTTGGTCTTCTATAGCACATTCACTAATTAAGGGTGAGTAAAGTATCAAATTAATACCTCAAATTTTATTTACAGGAACGCATCTCTATTGATAAAATAATTGCTTATCTCAAAGATAACAAAATTGATCGTTATCCTGGTGGTGTCCCTACATCCCTTGATTATACTGGAGAACAGTGGGATTATCCAAATGCATGGCCACCACTGCAGGGTATAATTATACAAGGATTGGACCTGACAGAATACCCAAGGGCCCAGAAATATGCATATGAACTTGCACAGACATGGGTTCAGTCAAATTATAAATCATATAAAACAGATGGATATATGTATGAAAAGGTAAGTAATCTGTCACTATTTATTAATTATAAAAGTTTCAAAAGATTATTATTTTTACATCTTCTAAAGAAATTGTAGTAGGAAAAAAAATTACTACAGTAGCAGAGGTTTTTGCAGCAGAGAAAATTTGTGAAATCTTCCGAAGTTTTGTATATGAATAACCACTTGAGATTGAATGATTTGTCCATCTGAATTATTTCAATAAAATCTTTGTGGTTTAAAAGCTGTGTCACTTTGAATGAAACATTCCAGCTATCAATAGCTGTCTCCACAATCGTCATCAGTAGATAAAATCACTGACTGCAAGAGCTGGCTTGATGTTCTGCTTGTATAGATGGAATAACAGCACCTGGAACCTTTCAGAGAGGGCTGAAGTGACACATACACCAAAGTCAAATTGAGCATCTCATAGTCACTCTGTCCTGCTCCAGAACTGAGTGGTGTCAGGAGGTGCGAGGGGCTGGTGCATTTGAAGCTGCCATTCTCACCTTACTACAAGCATCAAGCCTCCAATGCTGCTTTCACTCAATGTCCAGTATGTGCCTCATAAACTGCAGTTTATTGCACCTAGTTTCCTCAATAGTTGCCAGAATAGCCTCTTCAAAAATTTGAATGAAGCACCCAGGCATACACAGCCATTGCATCTAGTGCTACTTGCCATCCCTCGGTGTCATTGTTCTAAGGAATACCACTTTTCACTCTATGTTTGAACTCATGACAATTAATTCACCCCTGTTCTTTATACTGAATCTTGTCCAAGCAATCTCTCATGCAGCTTTCATTTATATCTTGGTGGATGTGAGTTATGTGCTACAACAAATACATCACCTCAGTTTCCTATCAGCACACTGATGCAAGTCAGTGTACAGCAACTCTACACACACTGACTGGTACTTGATTGCCAACAGTTTTCACCATGCTACACACAAGAAAATGGTCATGAACACTTTAGTACACAGGATGAAGATTATATCTTATAATGACCAACTAGAGTCTGAATTTCAGAATCTGAAGTGTATGCTCCCGGAAAATGGTTACAGGAAGGAAGAAATTGCAAAAGCTTTCAGGTGCCATCAACAAAAGATGCCTCATGAATTGGTCGAAGAGGTCAGGCCAGCTGCATTCCTTCTATATGGTGGAGCAACGATTAGCAAGATAGGAAACATGCTAAACAGACGTTGACTGCCTAAGTACTTCATCCAAAAATTACCTTGAGGAGTTAATCAGAGTAAAAACTCTTGGAGATAACATATTAGACCTTCTTGTGACAAACACACCCAAAGTATTTGAATCATTTATTGCAGAACATGGAATCAGTGCTCATAAGGCCATTGGAGCATCACTGAACAGCTTTAAATAGCAGTACAAAGAATGGCAGGAAGATCTTTCTGCTTATGAAAAGTGACAAGAAACAGATTCCAGATTACCTGACTGGTTAGTAAAGAGATTTCATCTCCTGTACTAACAATATTGAGTATCAATGGGCAACATTAAAGAGCATTGCTGTGGTTCAACAGCTGCATTAGGAAACTACTATAAAAACAAACAGAGCGTTACTGCAATTTTAAATGTATCTAAAGCCTCACAGACAAAGAAAAACCAAATGAAGCCAAAATTAATATATGGAGAGAGCCATGTGTTAAGGCTTCAAAGAGTTTGGAAGTAAAATTTGTCTACCAGCTTGACAGAAAATCCTAAGTTTGGGTCTTATGTTAAATCAGTAAACATATCAAAGCCATATGTTCACTCTGTGATCATAATGGCACTGAAACGGAGGATCACATAGAAAAGGCCAAAACACTAAACATATTTTTCCAAAACTGTTTCACAGAGCAAGATCACATTGTAACACCTAATTTAAGTCATTACACAAATGACAGAATAGCTGATGTTGAAATAAGTGACTATGGGATGGCAAAGCAGCAGAAGTTGATCAACAGAGGGAAGGCCACCCTACCTGACGGGATACCAGTATGATTCTACATAGAGTATGTGAAGGAACTTGCCCCTCTTTTAACAGCAGTGCACCCTAGGTCTTTGGAAGAGTGAAGTGTTCCCGCTGATTGGAAAACAATGCAGGCCATTCCCATTTTCAAGAAGGGTCATGAAACAGACACACACTGATGCTGGTCAGTTGTAGAATTTTGGAACATGTTTTATGCTCACATATTATGACATTTCTGGAGACTGAAAATCTCCTCTGTAAGAACCAACATGGTTCCAAAAACATTATTGGTTTGAAACCCAGTTCCCTCTGTTTGTCCACGAGACACAGAAAACAATAGATACAGGCATGCAGGTAGATGCCTTGTGACTGGACTGGAAAGCAAACAGAACACAACATGTTATTCTGAACAGAAAGAAGTCTTCAGATACAAAAATAACTTTGTGTGTCTCCAGGGGGCTGTTATAGGACCATTACTTTTCACAATATGTATGTAAATAACCTACTAGATAACACTGGATGTCCCATGAGGCTTTTCACAGATGATGCTGCTGTATACAGATATGTCGTAATGTTAGGAAATAGTACAAAATGCATGAGGTCCTGCAGAGGATTGACACACTGTGCTGGGAGTGGTAACTGATCCCCAACATAAACAAATGTAATGTATTGCCCACATGAAGATGGGGAGACCCACTATTGTGTGATTACATGATTGCAGAACAATTACTGGAAGCAGTTACTTCCAGAAAATACCCAGGAGTGTGCATATAAAGCAGATGTGCCACCTCTCCCAATTTAAGTGGGAGACTCTCAATTTTTCCTTCTTCCTCCTGATCTCCTGACCATGAAGACTGATCTCCGGATTTTCAGAGCAGTTTCAATACTTCCAGAATGAGATTTTAACTCTACAGTGGAGTGTGCACTGGTATGAAACTTCCTGGCAGATTAAAACTGTGTGCCGGACCGAGACTCGAACTCGGGACCTTTGCCTTTCGCTTTCACGGGCAAGTGGTCTACCAACTCAGCTACCCAAGTATGACTCACAACCCACCCTCACAGCTTTACTTCTGCCACTACCTCGTCTCCTACATTCCAAACTTTACAGAAGCTCTCCTGCGAACCTCCGCCACTCCATTCGACAATTTCATTCTTGACTCCCTTTCTACCTTTTACTGCCCCTCCCCCCTCCACCCCTCCCCCCTCCACTTGCTTACCTGATGGTGTGATAAATTATTTACGGGAAATTGAAGTGCAATATAGGGGGAAATGATGCACCAGAGTTGGCATCACATCACTGCTACAAGACCATTGTCTGGAACATAGGACCATTGTGTTCTCGATTCTGCTGCACAATTTGTGTACTCTGTAGTAGTTGTTGGCTGTGTATCTTGGAGGTGTTGATTATTTTTCACACAGAATGGTGAAGAAATACGATGCAGTCTTCAGAAACGTATATAAGGAAGAGTTTCTTTATTTAAGTGACTTGAGGAAGAGACAAACTTATGCATTTTGAAGTATATGTAGATGTGACTTTTCATGGCTCATGGTGGAAAATGCGACATTCTTAAACATGTGCAAACTGAAAAACACAAGGAGAATGTCCATTGTGTAGAATGGAACCAGAAACTTAACTTCTCATGTAAACCACAAAATGTAGATTCTGTGACGAATGTTGAGGCTTTATTTACCTCATTTATTGTAGAGCATAACTTGACTATTACCTGTGCCAACCATGCTGGGCCTTTGTTTTGCAAAATGTTTCCCAATTCTGAAATTGCAAAACGATATGGGTGCACCAGAACAAAAACAACCACTATCCTTATGGAGATGTGCATGGAAGAAAAAGCGAAAATTATTATGCACTTGCAGTCTAATCCATTCGCTATTGCTACCGATGGTAGTAATGAAACAGACTTTAAGTTAGATCCTATTATCATATTGTTCTTCAGCCCTGAACTCCGTGAAATTCAGAATTGCCTACTCTCTGTGCCTAATTTAAAATGGGATGCCACTGGGGCTAATATTGCCGATCTGCTACTTTCAACCTTGCGTGAATTTCGTATTCCAATAAAAACTGTCTGGCGTTTGGTGCCAGTAATGCTCCTGTAAGGGAAGGGCTAAAAAAGGGTGTGCCAGGATTTTTATAGCAAGAAATTGCTAACTTAATCATTGTAGGCTGTTCTTGTCACCTAATTAATCTTGCTGCTGAGAAGGTGGCGGCATGTTTGCCTTTAAACATTGACGAAAATATTATTGACATATTTTATTATTTGGAAAGAAGTGCAAAGAGGAAAGAAAAATTTAGAAAGTTTCAAACTTTACACGACACAGAAATGAGGAAAATTCTGAAACATGTGCCTACATGATGGTTATCATTGAAAAGATGTTTAGATAGGATTTTGGAGCAGTGGGACCCTTTGGTTAGTTTGTTCAAGAGTGAAATTGTAAGTAAGGATTCTGAAGTGGAAACTATGAAGAATTATAAAATTCCAAAACACACTCAAAATGTAGATGTGTCTACTTCATACCACAAGTCCAAGCACTGTGATAAGATTTCACCACACTCCTCACTTAAAAGAAAAACCCAATCATCAGTTTTACAGAAAACCATTGACACTGTGGACCATGCTCTATCACATGAGGAATGACTGTTCATGTTTCTGTCATCAAATTTACACAAATCTTTATGCCTTTTCCTTTCAAGCTTTATGCCTATCTTTGAGAGCCAAAATGTAACTCTTCAGTCAAGTGCCCCAGATATCCACTTATTGAGGTCAGTTTTCGAGGAACTATTGAAGAATGTGATGGCAAGATTTGTGAGACCACTCATTATTAAAACCTCCAGCTCTCTTACTGATGTAGGTTATCACACTCCAGTATGATGTGCATTCAAGTTCTGAAGCCTCCGATTTTTTTTCTAATTAACTACTCACCTGAAATCGATGAAACTGGCGTTACTTCTTGACGTAATTGCCCTGCAGACGTACACATTTTTCACAACACTGACGCCATGATTCCATGGCAGCGGCGAAGGCTTCTTTAGGAGTCTGTTTTGACCACTGGAAAATCGCTGAGGCAATAGCAGCACGGCTGGTGAATGCGCGGCCACGGAGAGTTTCTTTCGTTGTTGGAAAAAGCCAAAAGTCATTAGGAGCCAGGTCAGGTGAGAAGGGAGCATGAGGAATCACTTCAAAGTTGTTATCACAAGGAAACTGTTGCGTAACATTAGCTCGATGTGTGGGTGCGTTATCTTGGTGAAACAGCACACGCGCAGCCCTTCCTGGACGCTTTTGTTGCAGTGCAGGAAGGAATTTGTTCTTCAAAACATTTTTGTAGGATCCACCTGTTACCGTAGTGCCCTTTGGAATGCAATGGGTAAGGATTACACCCTCGCTGTCCCAGAACATGGACACCATCATTTTTTCAGCACTGGTGGTTACCCGAAATTTTTTTGGTGACAGTGAATCTGTGTGCTTCCATTGAGCTGACTGGCGCTTTGTTTCTGGATTGAAAAATGGCATCCACGTCTCATCCATTGTCAGAACCGATGAAAAGAAAGTCCTATTCATGCTGTCGTTGCGCGTCAACATTGCCTGGCAACATGCCACACGGGCAGCCATGTGGTCGTCCGTCAGCATTCGGGGCACCCACCTGGATGACACTTTTCGCATTTTCAGGTCGTCATGCAGGATTCTGTGCACAGAACCCACAGAAATGCCAATTTTGGAGGTGATTTGTTCAACAGTCATTCGGCGATCCCCCAAAACAATTCTCTCCACTTTCTTGATCATGTCGTCAGACTGGCTTGTGCGAGCCCAAGGTTGTTTCAGTTTGTTGTCACAGGATGTTCTGCCTTCATTAAACTGTCACATCCACGAACACACTTTTGACACATCCATAACTCCATCACCACATGTCTCCTTCAACTGTCGATGAATTTCAATTGGTTTCACACCACGCAAATTCAGAAAACGAATGATTGCACGCTGTTCAAGTAAGGAAAACATCGCCATTTTAAGTATTTAAAACAGTTCTCATTCTCGCCGCTGGCAGTAAAATTCCATCTGCCATACGGTGCTGCCATCTCTGGGACGTATTGACAATGAACGCGGCCTCATTTTAAAACATTGCGCATGTTTCTATCTCTTTCCAGTCCGGAGAAAAAAAATCAGAGGCTTTAGAACTTAAATGCCCCTGTAAATCAAAAGGATGATTGTAATCTGATGATAGGGAATTCTACATTTGCTTTGGTGAAAACTTTGATACCTGAGCAAAAGTCTTACATTCTTTAAGTCAGTAAAAAAATGTTTCTTATCATCATGTGATTACATGATACACAAATTTACATTAGAAGATGAAGTTTTAATGCATGCAGGAGTTGCAAATATTTCTACAATTGGCAAAGCATCATTTTTGAGCCGTAGATTTTTCAAAAACAGATTTTCTAATATTCTGACTAGCAAAAGTGAACACTTAGATACAGAAGTTGATATTCTCCACTCTCAGTTCTGCAACTTTCAGCTGGAAGAAACTAATTTGGCAGCAGAGAGAATTGATGTTCAGTGGGCATTGGTAGGTCAGATGAAATTGGCTGATGGGGTTCTTCAGTATGATAAACTTGCAAAGGTGATGCTGGCTATTTTGTAAATTCCACATAGTAATGCAAAATATGAGAGAATTTTTAGCACAGTTACAAAGACCAAAACTCAGTTTAGGTCCATACTTTCAGAAACGTCTTTGGGGAAATTTTTAATTTTAAAATCAGTTCAAAAAGGCAGGTGATTTGAGCAGAAATTTAGTTCAGAGTTTTTGAAGAAGGCTAAGTCAGCTACGAGTGTGCTGAATAAATAACTACCATAGTCAGACAAATTCAGACTGATAAACTATTCAAATTATTTGCTAAGCCTAACATGTACATCCTGTATAAAATTGATTTAAATTTCAGAAAGATGCCTTATGGATATAAGATGCCATTCAAATATGGGTTGCATTATGAAATGAAAACATGTGATCATATAACAGGGATTTATTCATGCAGAAACTGTGCTAATATCAAAACAGAAATCTAATAGACGTTAATTTGTTTCCTCGGATCATAATTTCGAACCGTAGTTCTCTCGAGAGTGCTTCATTTGAATGTGTGTGAATCCAAAGAAACCTGCTGTTCTGCATGTTGAATGATAAATTATACAGTCCAAAGGCTCAGGTATGCCCATTATTTAGTATTTACACGTAAATAATAAAGCAAATGTAATTGAGTTGTTACAGGTATTGAATTATTGCAACTTTAATCATCAGGGATGTGTTCTAATTCACAATATTACACCGCTAAAATTCTCCTGATTTTCCACTTTTGAAAGTTGGCATGTCTGATAAAGTTATTCAAAGAGGAATGATCACATAAAATTAATTGTGGGGAAGGCAGTTGCAGGCCAACATTCATTGGAAGAATCCTCAGGAAATGTAGTTCATCCACAAAGGAAGTAGCTTACAGAACACTCATTCAACCAATACTTCAACATAAAATTATTTAAAAGCAGTCTTGATTATAGCTGATTTAACTTCTGACTTCAACATAAAATTATTTAAAAGCAGTGTTGATCACAGCCGATTTAACTTCTGACTGGTTTCGGTTTTTTAATTACATGCCATCATCAGAGTTTACACTCTAATAATAAAAGTAGCAGTGCTATGTTACATAGAGAAGCTAATGTTGTAAAAGTATACTCTAAAATGATAAATCATTACCCATATGGATGATGGCGATGGGACCTAACCCACTGTAGACACCTCAGTCACTGTAACTGATACTGACAGCTAGGCAGCCATGATTTATGTAGGGTAGAGAGAGGGCACTCCAGAGCTTAAGGCATCACCGTCAGTCAATGGGGAATGACTAACATATCACTTTAAGTCTTCATTCTTAAATATTTATCTTTCAAATTTAACTAATCAAGAAACGAGTTTGTATTCATTTATGGTTCATAATCTACACTCCTGGAAATTGAAATAAGCACACCGTGAATTCATTGTCCCAGGAAGGGGAAACTTTATTGACACATTTGGGGTCAGATACATCACATGATCACACTGACAGAACCACAGGCACATAGACACAGGCAACAGAGCATGCACAATGTCGGCACTAGTACAGTGTATATCCACCTTTCGCAGCAATGCAGGCTGCTATTCTCCCATGGAGACGATCGTAGAGATGCTGGATGTAGTCCTGTGGAACGGCTTGCCATGCCATTTCCACCTGGCGCCTCAGTTGGACCAGCGTTCGTGCTGGACGTGCAGACCGCGTGAGACGACGCTTCATTCAGTCCCAAACATGCTCAATGGGGGACAGATCCGGAGATCTTGCTGGCCAGGGTAGTTGACTTACACCTTCTAGAGCACGTTGGGTGGCACGGGATACATGTGGACGTGCATTGTCCTGTTGGAACAGCAAGTTCCCTTGCCGGTCTAGGAATGGTAGAACGATGGGATCGATGACGGTTTGGATGTACCGTGCACTATTCAGTGTCCCCTCGACGATCACCAGTGGTGTACGGCCAGTGTAGGAGATCGCTCCCCACACCATGATGCCGGGGGTTGGCCCTGTGTGCCTCGGTCGTATGCAGTCCTGATTGTGGCGCTCACCTGCACGGCGCCAAACACGCATACGACCATCATTGGCACCAAGGCAGAAGCGAATCTCATCGCTGAAGACGACACGTCTCCATTCGTCCCTCCATTCACACCTGTCGCGACACCACTGGAGGTGGGCTACACGATGTTGGGGCGTGAGCGGAAGACGGCCTAACGGTGTGCGGGACCGTAGCCCAGCTTCATGGAGACGGTTGCGAATGGTCCTCGCCGATACCCCAGGAGCAACAGTGTCCCTAGTTTGCTGGGAAGTGGCGGTGCGGTCCCCTACGGCACTGCGTAGGATCCTACGGTCTTGGCGTGCATCCGTGCGTCGCTGCGGTCCGGTCCCAGGTCGACGGGCACGTGCACCTTCCGCCGACCACTGGCGACAACATCGATGTACTGTGGAGACCTCACGCCCCACGTGTTGAGCAATTCGGCGGTACGTCCACCCGGCCTCCCGCATGCCCACTATATGCCCTCGCTCAAAGTCCGTCAACTGCACATACGGTTCACGTCCACGCTGTCGCGGCATGCTACCAGTGTTAAAGACTGCGATGGAGCTCCGTATCCCACGGCAAACTGGCTGACACTGACGGCGGCGGTGCACAAATGCTGCGCAGCTAGCGCCATTCGACGGCCAACACCGCGGTTCCTGGTGTGTCCGCTGTGCCGTGCGTGTGATCATTGCTTGTACAGCCCTCTCACAGTGTCCGGAGCAAGTATGGTGGGTCTGACACACCAGTGTCAATGTGTTCTTTTTTCCATTTCCAGGAGTGTATGTTACAGTCAGTCTCGTATAATGCATGACAATTTAGTGTAATCCATTAACTGAGCATCATCTGGATGAAATAATTAACACTATAAGATTATTAGTTCTATAGCTACTGCTATTTATTCATAATGAAACTGAACATATGGCATATTAATATGAAAATTATACATGTTGATTTATTAATAGTAGTAGTCAATTATTACAAAACACTAGAAAAAACTAAATGCATCGTTGTATAGGTGCCCCATTTCTTGGTGCCTGTAATAATGTGTTAGGATGCTGTTTCCATGGAGACATCCAATCTGTTGGTTGTCAAAGACGTATTTGATGCTAGTATTATAACACTGGAGGTCAATATCACCCACCAGAGATAAAAGGGACATTGTTTACAGAAGTGGTGCCAGTTTACCCACATTATGTTACTGTAGATAATCTGCAATACATAACTGTTTCACAAAAGGAAATGATTATATTACAAATAATTTAGAAGCATTTGGAGTTTAGAATAAAAATATGTCTTAAGAAGAGCAGAAAAATGTAAAACTTATATACACATATCATTACATTGACATTACTGGTATTATGAATTAATATTTCTGCAGTTGTTCCACATTTTATGTCAGGAAAGAGTCACACCTATTAGAATAGATTTGTTGTCTATTTGATGAAAAAAAAAAACCCTGACTGTAATGTAGAAGCTTAAAAATCTGATAGAACCATAGAGGAGCAAGTATCCTCTGCTTCAAAAGATGTATTCAAATAATTCAAAAAAGGCTTTTTCACAAAAAGCTAACTGTTCATTTAACTGAGTGAGTGAGCTTTTCATATAGTGAACAAAAATTTTTCCAATCCTTCCAACACATTTAAAAGTAAACCTTTAGGGCTCGTATGCATAACCTGAAGATTATTCATGATGTTGCCTTCTGAATGTTTGTTGTTTGTATGGTGTTGCCCAAAACTGATTTGTCATGTGTTCTTTGAGGCAAGTCTTAAAATTATGACCACTCAGGCCAATATATATTTTGTCACCATCATTACAAGTCACCATGCACCTGATCCACAGCATTGTTTATCATATTTACCAGTAATGTGTTTGAATTTACCAAAAAGCATGTTTGTGGTTGGAAAAGCAATGGTTAAGCTAGAATTTCTAAAGAGCCTGTTTATTGTTAGATACTGTTCCCATATATATCATTTTAGAAAATGTCTGTTTTGTAGGAGCCTGTGGCTGTTTTGATCATACCTTTTGGAAAAAAATCATCAACTAGTAAGTGCAACTGCCGATATTTTTGTCAACTATATTGAAACAAGATTTTTTGAAGACAACCCATAAATAAATAGTAAAGTCATTTATTATACATGTTATGTAGGTGACATGTTATTGCCATATAATGGCTCTGAAGATCTTAATTTTGTAATGAGTTCTCTGAATAATTTGCATCCAGATTTGATATTCACAATAGAGAAGGAAAAATGAGGAACCATTTATTTTTAGGTCTGACTATTTCTAATAGAAATAGGAAACACTTTTTTAGTATTTTTAGGTAACCAACCACGACTGATGCCATTATCAATGCTAATTTGTGTCACCCCATGAAATATAAGAGAGTTTTCTTCTTAACCATGTTGAATAGAATGATCAAACTCCCTTTATCCACAGATCAAACACAGAAAAGAACTCAAAGTTTTAAAACAAATTGCATCTGCTAATGACTATAATTCTAGATAATAATTTAACCATTGCCTTTTCAAACACAGACAGGCTTTTCAGTAAACTCAAACGCATTACTGGCAAATGTGATAAACAATACTGTGGATCAGGAATGTATAAGTTAACTTGTAATGATTGTAACAAAATATATGTTGGCCAGAGTGGTTGTAATTTTAAAACTTGCTTCATACAAAGCATCTGTGGTACATCACCTGACAAATCAGTTTTGGGCAACTCCGTACTAACAGCAAACATTCAGGAGGGAACATCATGAATAATCTTCAGGTTATGTACACCAGCCCCAAAGAGCTAATTATTTCATCCAGATGATGCTCTGAACCTTAGTTAATGAATCACACTAGACTGTCATGCATTTTATGAGGCTGACTGTAAGATTTATGAACCATAAATGAATATCAATTTAAAAGATAAATATTTAAGAATGAAGACCCAAAACAATATGTAAGTCATTCCCCATTGGCTGATGGTGATGCCTTAAGCTCTGGACCATCCTCTCTCTACCCTATACAACTCATGGTTGCTTAGCCATCAGCATCAGTTACAGTGACTAAGGCATCCACAGTGGGTCAGGCACCAACACCTTCACCTGTATATGTAATAATGCATCGTTTTAGAGTTTACTTTTACAACATTGGCTTCTCTATGTAATGTAGCATTGTTACTTTTGTCACTACAGTGCAAACTCTGATGATGGTCTGTAATTAAAATGCCAAAACCAGTCAGAAATTAACATTGGCAGTGATCAAGATGCTTTTAAATAATTTTAACACAATAACATTGCTGTTCTCCAACAATGTTATATAAAATACTTCAACACTGTTTGTCACTATGGGATCTGAACCACATAGGACTGGTAGGGGAAATAGAGGAGGTCCAAAGAAAGGAAACATATTTTCTTACAGGTTCATTTAGCAAGCACAAAAGCATCATAGAAATGATCAACAAACTCCAGTGGCAGATGCTGCAAGTGAGGCATTGTGCATCATGGTATGGTTTGTTGTTAAAGTTCTGAGAGTGTATGTTCGTAGAAGAGTCAACAAATATATTCCTTCCTCCTATGTATATCTTGCAAAAATGCTGAAAAGATAAAATTCGAGAGACTGAAGCCCATGTGGAGATTTAATGGCAATCATTCTTCCTGTGAACTATTCGTGACTGGAACAGGAAGGGGAGGAAGTCAGAGTGGTACACACAGTACCCTCCGCCACACACCACTTGGTGGCTTGCAGAGTATAGATGTAGATGTAGATGCGGCAGAGGCCAGTGCTCTGTCCTGCTTCTGAGATACACGATACGTTACGCCCTGTTAAAGACAACATAGTTCCTCAGGTTCCTAGTATGTATGGTCTCCTGTGAATTTTGTAGCATCTACATAGTACAAAGTATTTACACTGTTTCTGAGCATTGTACAGAGCACTCATTACATATTAAACAAGAGAAGTTGTCCATGGCTGAACATTGCTTGAAAACAGATATAAAATACAATTTCAAAATATGAGTGTTTTGACTCAAACATCATCATGCTGAGATTCTGTTGTAAAAGATGTGGCTGAAATTAGAATAAACAGCAACAGCCTTAATGAGGAGCAATGGTGCACACTTAGCAAGGACAATGGGGTGGCTTTGGGCACTGAGAGAAAGCAAAGACAGAGGCATGACACTTGTATAGAGGCAGGAGTGGCAGTTTCAGATGTGGTGCCAGACCCCATACCTTCCCACAGCAGGAGAGGACTGTTGTGAGCTGCCAAAATTGCCTTCCATGCATCCATTACTTCAGCCCTGCCTGGAAGGTTCCACACGCTGCCATTGCATCTATACAGGGTGTTCAGAAACTCCCATTTCAAAATTCTAGGACTGTAGAGACGAATGAGTACATAATATTTTGAATAGGAACCCATGTCTGGAAATGTCTTCCACTGATACTGAAGAGTGCCAAAGTTATGGGTGCCCGTACCTCTAAATGTTTATGAATTTTCAAGGATGATGGGGATGAATACACATATCTGCTACTTCTGACAGTGGAATACATGTACCAGAATGGTTTTTGCTAAGAATGTCGAATATTCAACTTTCGGAGGTGGTGGTATGCACCAAACAAGAAACAATATCTTAATAACATGGGCTTTAAAATGCATACCTGAGAAACTATAAGCACTTGCTCATCTTCACTAGTGTGAAACACATCTTCTCATTGAACAAGTGCTAATAGCTGTTAGGGTAAACTTTTTAGAGCCCATTCTTACTGGACTCTTTCCTTGTTTTGATCTATTTTACCATCTTTGAAAGTTGCCTACCCTTCAGTCTCAGGAAAAGCAGCACCAGTATGTGTATTCCACTGTCAGAGGTATCAGAACAGTTTGTGCTTATAATTTTTAACTCTTTTTTTCTGGTACAGGGATCCTTACCTCAAATTGATACATTTTTCCTTCTCCACCATCCCTGAAATTTGGTAACATCATCATAGAATCACCCTGTATACACACACATTTACTAGGGTTGGTGCCAATAACTTTTATTGAGGCAGGCCACTGCTGAAGACACTGAGGACGCTAATGAATTTATTATTATTTATGTACTGATCTTTCATAAGTTCATAATTAGGCCAACAACAAAAACTGTTTCAATCAAACCAGTAAACATATATCAAAGAAGCACATGTTTTGAGAAATTAAGCCCCCTGTTACAAATAGAAACACTCTATTTTGTACCCTTGTCTTCTCTAGAGGTGAAGACCTCTCAAAATGAACATAAACAGTCTCGACTGCAAGAAAACCTTATATTTGTGGTTACTGGTTTTGGTCAGTTGCTGACCATCCTCAGACCTCATATCATGATGGCAGGTGGTGGGAGAGAATGGAACAGGCATTATGGATTCCATGAATGTCAACTGCTGTAGTTGATGTTCATGGAGCCTGTAATACCTGTTCTCTGCCACCACCTACGTCATGGTGTGAGGTCAGAAGATCGTCAGTAACTGACTGAAAATGGTAATGACAAATATGGTTTCTTGCAGTCGAGACTGTTAATGTTTATTTTAAAATACTAAGAAAAACTGCTGTTCTCCACTATAAATGTTCTCAACAATTACTGCATCCCTCAGAGCCTGAGGTCTGAGTCAGCTGCCCTACCTTTCTAACCTTCATCGATCTACCACTCTCTCCTCACCAGTGAGGGAACTAATAATTCTGAAAGATCAGACAGTGATCATTACTTTTACTTTTATCTGTCCTTCAGCAATAGTAAATATTTTGCCTCCTTACCAGCAATTCTGTCTCAGAATTTATTCTTTTTCTCAGTTGATTTTTTCCTTGATAAAATTCAGTGTCATCACTTAAAGCAGAAATACAAATATGAAAAAAAATTGGTTGAAGAAAAACAGAATGCTTGGACTGATTTTACAGATAAACTTGAGAAGAACAGATAAGATAATTTTAAACTACTATACTGATTGATAACAGCTGTAAGCAGAGACAGTTTATACATAACAGCAAACAGATGGTAATATATTAGGGAAATATGTGGAAATAAGGAAGCTAATGACATTTTTTAATTATATATCCACAGTACAAGAAAAAGAAACCAGTGATGTTACCACACAGGTTAGAACCCCAGTGATGTAACCACACAGATTATCTTTAGTTGTAATGTTGAGCACAATGGAGAGAGTCCACCAACATGAAAGGTAGTAAAAACAGCCATCAGTATTGTGCTCAAAGAAAAACTGAGAGGATTTGATGAAGTCAGTACAGATGTAATCAGAGCAGATGACCCACTAAGAATACGGTGTTTTCGATAATAGGTGCAATGTGGAAGGATGGGAAAATTCCAGATGATCGTAAAAAGGCAAAATAGTACTTCTCTTAAAAAAAGGAAGCCAAAGGAAAATGTAACAATTACAGAGAAGCCACCCAATTGCCTCACAGCCTCAAAATATTTGAGAAAATACTGGAGGAAAGGCTACCAATGGAACAGAACCATAACTGCAGGAAGAATTGCATGGAATCACAGAACACCATGGAACTATAGATTTCATATTTGCACTCAGAATGCTGCTAGAAAAGCACTTGGAAAAGGGGGGAGACTTAATCCTCACATTTTTAGATCTTGAAAAAGTGTCTGATAGTGTCACGAGAAAGACCATATGAGGGAGCCTAAGGAAAAACAAGAACTGTACTGACAGGTCTAATCCAGAAATTTAAAGTTCTTTATAAAGGCTGCTGCAGTTGTGTACCAATAGGATATAATGATACGTAGGTGTTTTTAGTATATTTCTAGATTCCTTAAACTTTGGAAGTGGGCTTCTTCAGAAGAATCAAACGATGGAAAATCCAGGATGGAATGTAACACTATTATGAAAAGGAAAGCTGCTACTCACCATATAGTGGAGATGCTGAGATGCAGATAGGCACAACAAAAAGACTGTAACAAATAAAGTTTTTGATCAGTAAGGTCTTCATTAAAAATAGATGACAGACACACATACAAATGCACACACGCGGACGCGCATGCACACGTGCATGCAAATGCATTTCACAAACATGACTACAGTCTCAGGCAACGAAAACCATACTGTGAGCAGCAGCACCAGTGCATGATGGGAGTAGCAACTGGGTGGGGGTAAGGAGGAGGCTGTGTGGGAGGGGGGGGGAGGTGGAAGGAGAGAGATAGTAGGGTAGGCGTGGCAGATAATGAAGATAGTGTAGTGCTGCAGGTTAGATGGTTGGCTGGGGAGAGATGGGGAGGGGGGAGGGGATAGTGGAAAAAGAGAAAAGTAAAAATTCTGGGTGTGATGGTGGAATGAGGGCTGTGTAGTGCTGTAATGGGAACAAGGAAGGGTTGTATGGGTAAGGGCAGTGACTAACGAAGGTTGAGGCCAGGAGGATTACAGGAAAGTAGGATGTATTGCAGGGAAAGTTCTCACCTGCACAACTCAGAAAAGCTGGTGTTGGTGGGAAGGATCCACATGGTACACACTTTGAAGCAATCATTGAGATAAAGGATGTTATATTTGGTAGCATGTTCAGCAACAGGGTGGTCAACTTGCTTCTTGGCCACAGTTTCTTGGTAGCCACTCATTTTAGTTTATTTTCGCCTTTCTTTATCATTGACTCCTTCAGATTTCATAATGTTTCCCCCTTTTGCATCCATTTCATCCTTCTCATGAGCTTTCACATGTACTTTGGTGTATTTTTGCAAGTTTTTCGGACGTAATTCTATGTTATCAATGCAGTTTTTCGCATTTCTATGCTCCATCCATCTGAGTCAATACAGAAAAGTTTCCTTGCCCTTAGCCAGAACACAGTCCACATACTGTTCCTATGTTTTTGCTTGGTTCATGGAATATCCCCAAATGGCTTTACTATCAAATTACCCATCTCTGGCTGCCACCCCTCCTTCCACAATGATCTCCACCTGTTCATATTCTGCCAATCCATAGCCCTCACCAACATAGTCCTGCAAAATCATTTCAACTAAGCCCAAACCCCCTTGCTGTACCTTCTCTCCATTTGCAAAATTTTGCTCCTGCTATGCAATCCCAAATTCCTATAATGCTTAACACACATTGAAGCACTTGCTGTCCAGAAACTAGAGCAACATGTACAAAACCATCTCAAAAAGCTCTCCACCCTGCTCACATCCTACTTCTGCCTTGGAGTACCAGTATCCCTCACCTCTGCAACCACCTCCAAGTCTCCCCCACATCCCCTCATAGCTGACAAACCCTGTCTCATAGATTTACTACACTTACCCCACTATCCATATCTCCCTCCCACCACCACACATAATCCAGAACCTAAGCAGACCCATAACACAGTAATGAACATTTACTCCAGAAGCATCAACCCCACAGAAATATTAGTCCTTTCCAAAGGCCTCATCTTTTGCCGCACTCCCAAATTCAGTCATGCACGACTTGTTAAACACTTTCTCTCCTTCGCCCGGTCTGTATAGTGGAAACACTTTTTGCCACCAACCCTACCAATCAGACTCAACCAGAAACCAATGTTGAACTATGGCCAACTCACTTTACTTCTCCATCCAATCATGAACCACCCCCACTGTCCCCATATCACCCTCTGCCAACTTTACAGAATTTCTTAACCTCAAACCTTGCCTCACCATCATTCCTCAAATACCTCAACATGCAAACTAGCCTTACATCTGCAGAAAGAACCGTGGTCCACCATCTAAAAACTGATCCCAACCATATAATCCTACCTGCAGGCAACAGCTCCACCACTGTTGATTTGAATCACAAGGATTACCTGCATGATGGACTCTGCCAGCTGTCAGACACTTGCACCTACAAAGCTTGCCACAGTGACCCCATTCCAGAAATCCAGCAGGATCTGCAGTCACTACTCAAATCCTTAGGCCTATCACAGAACCTCTTCCTGGAGTCCATTTCTCTGCTCACCTGTACCACTCCCTGCACTCCTACCTTCTATATTCCCCCTGAAGTCCATAAACCCACCCACCCAGGATGTCTCATTGTGGCCAGTTACTGTGCCCCACTGAAAGAATATCTGCTCTCGTAGACTGACACCTTCAACCTATTACCTGGAACCTACCCTCCTATATAAAAGATACCAACCATTTCCTCCACCGACTCTACACAGCTCCTGTCCCTTTACCACACGGTGCACTGCTTGTCACTGTTGAGTCTGGCCTTACCCAATGTACGATGGATTCCAAACCTTAAACCTCCTTCCTAGTTGCCATGATCAACTATATCCTCAACCACAACTAATTCTCCTTTGAAGGCATTACTACAAACAAATCGAGGGTATGGCTATGGGCCCCATCCTACACCAACCTATTCATTTCCATCTAGAGGAATCCTTCCCAAACACCCAGATTCCTAAAACCCTGACCTGGTTCAGTTTCATTGATGACATCTTTGCGATCTGGATTGAGGGTGAGGACACCCTATCCACATTCCTCCAGAACCTCAACAACTTCTCCCACATTTCCTTCATCTCCTGCTACTCAACCCTACAAGCCATCTTCCCAGATGTTGACCTACATCTCAAAATGGCTACATCAGTCCCTCTGCCCTTATAAATTCTATTAACTGCCAGAAGTACCTCCACTCCGACAACTGCCACCCATTCCATACCAAGAAGTCCCTTCCATACAGCCCAGGCTCCTGTGGTCATTGCATCTGCAGTGATTAATAGTCACTCTTGAAATAAACCAAGGATCTCACTGAAGCCTTCACAAACCATAATTATCCTCCCACCCTTGTATATAAACAATTATCCCATGCCTTATATTTCCAGTCTCCCACCACCTCCCAAAGTCCCATTGTCTAACCACAGAGGAAAATTACCCTTGTAACTCAGTACCACCCAGGACTGAAGCAATTGAATTATATTCTCCACCAGTGTTTCGACCACCTCTCATAGTGCCTTCAAATTAAAAATTTCCTGCCCACTAGCCTCCACACCTCTCCCACAATAGTATTCTGCTGTCCACCAAACCTACACAACATACTTGTCCATCCCTACACAACACCTTACCTCATCGCTCATACCCCTGTAATAGACCTAGCTCCTGTCACAAACACCACCTATCCCATCCCATCAAAGGCAGGGCTACCTGTGGAAACAGTCATGTGACCTACAAGCTAACCTACAACCACTGTGCTGCATTCTATGTGAGCATGACAACCAACAACCTGTCTGTCTGCATGAGTGGCCACTGTCAAACTGTGGCCTAGAAACAAGTAGACCACCCTGTTGCTGACCACACTGCCAAACATGACATCTTTGATTTCAATTACTGCTTCACAGCTTGTGCCATATGTATTGTTCCCACCAAAACCAGCTTTTCCAAATTGCATTGATGGGAACTTTCCCTGCAATGCACCCTACATTCCCGTTATCCCCCTGGCCTCCACCTTTGTGAGTCCCTGTCCTCACCCATCCAGCTCCTTCCCTGTTTCCATTCCGGCACTACACAGCCCTCATTCCACCATCGCACCCTATTTTTACTTCTCTCCTTTTCTGCTACTGCCCCACTCCCCACCTCTCCCCTGCCCACTGTCTAACCTCCAGAACTTCACTGTCCACCACCCCTACCCAATTATCCCTCCTTATCCCTGCCCCAGCCTCATCCTTACCCTCACCCAGTTGCCACTCCATCATGCACTGGTGCTGCTGCTCACAGTGTGGTTTCAGTTACCTGAGACTGCAGTCGTGTGTGTGAGTTGCGTTTGCGTGCACATGTGTGTGTGTGTGTGTGTGTGTGTGTGTGTGTGTGTGTGTGTGTGTGTGAGTGTGTGTGTGCATGAGCATGTGCACGTGCATGTGTGTGTCATCCGTTTTTGATGACGACCTTACTGGTTGAAAGCTTTATTTGTGACAGTGTCTTTGTTTTGCCTATCTGCAACTCAGCATCTCCACTATATGGTGAGTAGCAACCTTCCTTTTCATAATATTGTTAGTTTATCAGAAGAAATTGTATCTACTTTCAAGTGTCTGCCATTTCAGCTTCTCCAGCATCTGTATGCCTTGCAGAATCCCAAAATGTACAACCAATGGTTTATGGATTAGATTCACATGTTGCAACTATACATTGACATCAGCTGTTTGCAACACATGAAAATTTGTATCAGACTTGGACTTGAATCTGAATGCTAATATTTTTCATAATCTTTACCACAGCAGTAAACATCAGTGAAAATGTCTGTTCCTTCACATGTGCTTGCACATCTGAAAGGCATTGTATTGTGAAGATACAGACACTGTATAAATAGAGACCTTGTAACCATGAACAATAATCAAAGGAATTGAAGATCAGGGATACATCTGTTATTGATTCCTGCATCTTCCCAAGGTTATTGTCATAAATGTCACATACTGCTATTAATGAAATTGCACTATTATGGTGTTAAGTGGAAAGCAATAAATATTTTGCAATCATTTAATGAAAATATGCAGTGGTGTGTAGGTATAAAATGTAGCATTTGCAATATATTGGAAAATGAGTATTCAACTGTAGAGGAGGTTAAATAGTGAGTACTGCAAGATTAAGACTTACTTTTTATTGTTTACGTAAATGTCATGCCTAAAGCTGTGGATGTACTCTGATAACATGTCTCTAGTATTCAAAGAAGCTTCCAGCTTGCTGCTAGTTGCCCGTAACTACAAACCATGATGTTTCAATTGAGCAGCTGCCAGTCATCTACAGGTGAAAATTTCTTAGATTTTTCTGTTCTCTGGGAAAATTTTTAAAATCCACATATTTTTAGTCATCAGTAAATCAGCAAAAGACTTACAAGGGAAGGCCACGATGTTGGGATCATGGATTTAGTTCATGCTTTGCACACCTTTTGTGGGCCACTAAAACAATATAATGTGTAAGTAGTAAGATGCACTACTCTGGTAATTACAAAAAAAATGCAAGAGAAGTTTCATGCACCTGTTATGTGGCTGTGATACACCTACCTAAAGGTACTGATGACAAGATGTCATTGTGGTCAAGCAGTTAGCATTTGTGGTTAGCAAGCAGGGCATAGACAAAATGATAGTTCAAGTCCTGCTTCTGCTTATTTTCCAGTCTATATTTTTTTCATCACTGGTCACAGTATTTGATTTATATGATGTTGTTGTTGTTGTGGTCTTCAGTCCTGAGACTGGTTTGATGCAGCTCTCCATGCTACTCTATCCTGTGCAAGCTTTTTCATCTCCCAGTACCTACTGCAACCTACATCCTTCTGAATCTGCTTAGTGTATTCATCTCTTGGTCTCCCTCTACGATTTTTACCCTCCACGCTGCCCTCCAATACTAAATTGGTGATCCCTTGATGCCTCAGAACATGTCCTACCAACCGATCCCTTCTTCTGGTCAAGTTGTGCCACAAACTTCTCTTCTCCCCAATTCTATTCAATACTTCCTCATTAGTTATGTGATCTACCCATCTAATCTTCAGCATTCTTCTGTAGCACCACATTTCAAAAGCTTCTATTCTCTTCTTGTCCAAACTATTTATCGTCCATGTTTCACTTCCATACATGGCTACACTCCATACGAATACTTTCAGAAATGACTTCCTGACACTTAAATCTATACTCGATGTTAACAAATTTCTCTTCTTCAGAAACGCTTTCCTTCCCATTGCCAGCCTACATTTTATATCCTCTCTACTTCGACCATCATCAGTTATTTTGCTCCCCAAATAGCAAAACTCCTTTACTACTTTAAGTGCCTCATTTCCTAATCTAATTCCCTCAGCATCACCCGACTTAATTAGACTACATTCCATTATCCTTGTTTTGCTTTTGTTGATGTTCATCTTATATCCTCCTTTCAAGACACTGTCCATTCCATTCAACTGCTCTTCCAAGTCCTTTGCTGTCTCTGACAGAATTACAATGTCATCGGCGAACCTCAAAGTTTTTATTTCTTCTCCATGAATTCAAATACCTACTCCGAATTTTTCTTTTGTTTCCTTTACTGCTTGCTCAATATACAGATTGAACAACATCGGGGAGAGGCTACAACCCTGTCTTACTCCCTTCCCAACCACTGCTTCCCTTTCATGTCCCTCGACTCTTATAACTGCCATCTGGTTTCTGTACAAATTGTAAATAGTCTTTCGTTCCCTGTATTTTACCCCTGCCACCTTTAGAATTTGAAAGAGAGTATTCCAGTCAACATTGTCAAAAGCTTTCTCTAAGTCTACAAATGCTAGAAACGTAGGTTTGCCTTTCCTTAATCTTTCTTCTAAGATAAGTCGTAAGGTCAGTATTGCCTCACGTGTTCCAGTGTTTCTACGGAATCCAAACTGATCTTCCCCGAGGTTGGCTTCTACTAGTTTTTCCATTTGTCTGTAAAGAATTCGTGTTAGTATTTTGCAGCTGTGACTTATTAAGCTGATAGTTCGGTAATTTTCACATCTGTCAACACCTGCTTTCTTTGGGATTGGAATTATTATATTCTTCTTGAAGTCTGAGGGTATTTTGCCTGTTTCATACATCTTGCTCACCAGATGGTAGAGTTTTGTCAGGACTGGCTCTCCCAAGGCCGTCAGTAGTTCCAATGGAATATTGTCTACTCCGGGGGCCTTGTTTCGACTCAGGTCTTTCAGTGCTCTGTCAAACTCTTCACGCAGTATCATATCTCCCATTTCATCTTCATCTACATCCTCTTCCATTTCCATAATATTGTCCTCAAGTACATCGCCCTTGTATAGACCCTCTATATACTCCTTCCACCTTTCTGCTTTCCCTTCTTTGCTTAGAACTGGGTTTCCATCTGAGCTCTTCATATTCATACAAGTCGTTCTCTTATCTCCAAAGGCCTCTTTAATTTTCTTGTAGGCGGTATCTATCTTACCCCTAGTGAGATAGGCCTCTACATCCTTACATTTGTCCTCTAGCCATCCCTGCTTAGCCATTTTGCACTTCCTGTCGATCTCATTTTTGAGACGTTTGTATTCCTTTTTGCCTGTTTCACTTACTGCATTTTTATATTTTCTCCTTTCATCAATTAAATTCAGTATTTCTTCTATTACCCAAGGATTTCTACTAGCCCTCGTCTTTTTACCTACTTGATCCTCTGCTGCCTTCACTACTTCATCCCTCAAAGCTACCCATTCTTCTTCTACTGTATTTATTTCCCCCATTCCTGTCAATTGCTCCCTTATGCTCTCCCTGAATCTCTGTACAACCTCTGGTTCTTTTAGTTTATCCAGGTCCCATCTCCTTAAATTCCCACCTTTTTGCAGTTTCTTCAGTTTTAATCTACAGGTCATAACCAATAGATTGTGGTCAGAGTCCACATCTGCCCCTGGAAATGTCTTACAATTTAAAACCTGGTTCCTAAATCTCTGTCTTACCATTATATAATCTATCTGATACCTTTTAGTATCTCCAGGGTTCTTCCATGTATACAACCTTCTTTCATGATTCTTAAACCAAGTGTTAGTTATGATTATGTTGTGCTCTGTGCAAAATTCTACAAGGCGGCTTCCTCTTTCATTTCTGTCCCCCAATCCATATTCACCTACTATGTTTCCTTCTCTCCCTTTTCCTACACTCGAATTCCAGTCACCCATGACTATTAAATTTTCGTCTCCCTTCACAATCTGAATAATTTCTTTTATTTCATCATACATTTCTTCAATTTCTTCGTCATCTGCAGAGCTAGTTGGCATATAAACTTGTACTACTGTAGTAGGTGTGGGCTTCGTATCTATCTTGGCCACAATAATGCGTTCACTATGCTGTTTGTAGTAGCTTACTCGCATTCCTATTTTCCTATTCATTATTAAACCTACTCCTGCATTACCCCTATTTGATTTTGTGTTTATAACCCTGTAGTCACCTGACCAGAAGTCTTGTTCCTCCTGCCACCGAACTTCACTAATTCCCACTATATCTAACTTCAACCTATCCATTTCCCTTTTTAAATTTTCTAACCTACCTGCCCGATTAAGGGATCTGACATTCCACGCTCCGATCCGTAGAACGCCAGTTTTCTTTCTCCTGATAACGACATCCTCTTGAGTAGTCCCCGCCCGGAGATCCGAATGGGGGACTATTTTACCTCCGGAATATTTTACCCAAGAGGACGCCATCATCATGTAATCATACAGTAAAGCTGCATGCCCTCGGGAAAAATTACGGCTGTAGTTTCCCCTTGCTTTCAGCCGTTCGCAGTACCAGCACAGCAAGGCCGTTTTGGTTATTGTTACAAGGCCAGATCAGTCAATCATCCAGACTGTTGCCCTTGCAACTACTGAAAAGGCTGCTGCCCCTCTTCAGGAACCACACGTTTGTCTGGCCTCTCAACAGATACCCCTCCGTTGTGGTTGCACCTACGGTACGGCTATCTGTATCGCTGAGGCACGCAAGCCTCCCCACCAACGGCAAGGTCCATGGTTCATGGGGGGGATTTTTATGATATTTGAGAGGTAATACAATGATATATGATATTTGAGAGGTAATACAATGAAAAATAAAAACCATGATCATTTTCGTGAAGTTTTCATGAATTTCATATGTTATTGATTATTTGTATTTTTAATTAATTTTTCAAGGTCAAGGGACAGGCTAGGAAAGCCCAAGTTATATCTAGATAAATATTTATGCGAATGACGCTATTCACAATCAGTAATATAGTACGTTACAATGTGCCAGACCACAATAGTAGTGTACAATTACTCTTTGAATGTACACTCAACATCATACATTGTGGGATGATATTTGTCATACAGACATGGAAAACGTAAATTGAAACTTCATGCAAATACATGTGTTTCTTCTTTCATTATATTACCCTTCAAATGTCACATAAATTAAATAATATGACCAGTGATGAAAAATAAAGAACAATAATTATGACTGAGTGGGAGTCGAACCTTTGCCTTATGCATGTTCTGTTTATGAAGTTCGATAGCTGGTCACTTGATCACCATGAACTCAAACACCTGGTACCTACAGACAGATACGTAAGCCACATAATAGAGGCATAAAATTTTTCTTGTGATTTTCTCAGAGTTGCTAGAGTAGTGCACCTTACTGCTTGCACATTATGTTGTTTTAATGGCCTCGTAGGTCATTAGGGTGTACAAATTTTGAAATAAATCTGTGATCCCTATGTTGTGGTCTCCCCTTGTTAGAAATGGAGATGTGTGTTGAAATGGCAAGACACAGCATGCATTTTGTTGGGCAAGAACAACCTCTTCACACTTGGAAATAAAATAAACATGGGAAGACAAACGAAAAGTACAGTTAATGCTGATGAACTCACCACTGAGTCAGGCGACTTGAATATTTCTGAACTTCATTCCAGAAATCTTCTAGGACTTACAATGGGCAGTTCTATTTGATGAGAAGCTCACACAGATAAAATTTCTTCAAAGATGAGCACAATATTTTTATCCTCTGTAAAATGTCTGAAGTTATCAACTGTGATATATTACCAGAAATATACTATGGTATTATTTATCTGCATGTTTCATATTGAATTTATATTTCATTTGTAGAAAATCCAGAATGGAATAATGACAATATTAGAGAAAAATAGACTGCTACACACCATACAGCAGAGATGTTGAATTGCAGATAGGCACAAAAAAAAAAAAAAAAAAAAAAAAAATAGCTACTAACACAAGCTTTTGGCCAGAAGGTCTTCCTTTGGAATAGGTAAGATATGTACTCATACATCTACACAAATACAAAGACTGCAACAAGCAGCTGTGTGTGATTGCAGAAGCAGTCTGGATGATGGGGATAAGGAGCAGGTGGTAAGGAGCTGGCTGAGCCTGACGGGGAGGGGGGGGGGATTAGGGGTAACAGGATTTGGGTAAGGGGTGGTAAAGTACTGCTTGTGGAAGCACACAGACAATTATGTTAGAGAGAGCAGGGCAGCTAGATGTAGTTGGGAGGTTAGACAGAGAGTAGACTGGACAGGAGTAGATGGTAGTGGAAGGATGTATGGGACAGGTCTTGCATCTAGGTCTATTACGGGGATATGAGCCATGAAGCAAGGGGTTGGGAGCAGGGTTTATGTAGGTATGGATGAGGATATTGTATTGGTTTGGTAGTTGGCAGAGTACCACTGTGGCAGGAGTGGGGAGGATAGTGGGTAGGATGTTGCTGATTCCAGGGCATGACAAGAGGTACTCGAAATCCTGGTGGATAATTGATTCAGTTCTCCATTCCTGGGTGATACTGAGTCACAAGGGCAATGTGCCAGTGTGGATGGACAGTGGGACTTGAGGAGATGGTGAGTGAGTGAAGAGATAAGGCACAGGAGATCTATTTCTGTACAAGGTTGAGAGGGTAAGTTTGGTCTGTGAATGCCTCAGTGAGACCCTCAGTATGATTAAAGAGGGGCTGCTTGTCTCTACAGATGTGACGGGCACAGGTGGCTAGAGTGTATGGAAGGGACTCCTCCCTACCCCTCACACTGTGGTATCCTGCCACTCACCGAACCTACACAATATCCTCATCCATCCCTATACAACCTCTGCTCCAAACCCCTTCCCTCATGGCTCATATCCTTGAAACAGACCTAGATGCAAGACCTGTCCCATATATCCTCCCACTACCATCTACTTCACTCCAGCCACAAGTACCGCATATGCCAACAAAGGTATGGCTACCTGTGAAATCAGTCATGTGATCTACAGGCTAAACTGTTATCACTGTGTGTCACTCTATGTGGACATGACAACCAATGAGCTATCTGTCTCCATGAATGGCCACCAATGAACTATGGCCAAAAAACAGCTGGACCATCCAGTTGCTGAGCATGCTGCCCAACACCACATTCTTGGTTTTAATGACTGCTTCACAGACTCTGCCATCAGGATCCTTCCTACCTACACCAGCTCTCTGAATAGTGCAGGTGGAAACTATCCCTGCCATATATCCTATGTTTCTGTACTTCTCCTGTACCTTTGTTAGTCACTGCCGTTTGCCCACCTATCCCCTTCCCTGCTCTCACTCCAGCATTAAACAGCTTTCTTTCCACAAATGCATTCACAGTCCTGTACTTCTCTCCATTTTGGTGTTTAAACTACACATTGTTCAAAGCTTAATTTACAGAAATTACAATTAAAACTTAACTCATTAAATTAACTGAATACATAGAAAAATTGCATCTTCTTAACAGTTTCTTCAGCTGCAAGGGTTAAGCTGGATTATTTGCTTAAATCATAAAATTAACATATGTAGTGATGCAAACAATACTTTTGGCAAAACTGTAAATTACTTTGGAACTAATTAAGGGCTGGCTTTGCTAACATGTTTTCAAATAGATCCAAATAGGTCCTTTAAAATAACTGTTAGTTGTTCCTCCAGATGTTTATTCTTAGTGCAGAGTTTTAATTTGTTTATATGTCAACAATAGAATTTAAGTTATGAAACTATTACAGATTTCGCCCTGTAATGAAAGATACTAACTAGTAATAGTCAGAATAAATTAGAAAATCAATTACATATATAAAAGTGAGCACAAAATTAGATCTGGTGTTATATTCTTTAAAACTAAGGACCAATATTTCTCTTATACTAATGTTTGTTAATGATAATTAATTCAAAATGAAAAAATGAATTTTAAGGAGAAAGATGACAAAATGAGAGGGGAATTGTCACATCACCCCCTTATTGGATTGACAAAAGAGATATTGTTAATAGCTAACTGGACAATTCAATGACCACAAGTGATGCCAGAAATTGGGTTTAGCAATGTACACACACAAAAATATTACATAAGAAATCTTATCAAAAACTACAGGCCATTTTTTTTTTTTTCAAATTTATACTTACACTAACTGGCCATACGAAAATTCCCATACAAAATATTTACATACAGATCACAAAATATCTACAAGTTATACTTTCAACAAAATTTATGCATTTTCATCATAAGTGATGCTCTTTTTGGGTTAAATAAGAATTCCATTTTAAAACTCATACCACTTTGTACAAGTCCTATCTTCCTAAACGAAATAAATCCTCATGGATTTGCTCAATGTTCAGTATTTTTCACAAGCACTTTCACTTTTTCAGTGAGCTTTAACACACTTTCTGATTTATCTCTCCATGCCTTCAATAGGTCCAAGAGGCAGTTAGTTGGGAAATACACTGCGATCAGTTCCCTTGGAGGTGGTTCTCCTTTGCCACAGTACATAAAAAAGTCAGAAAAAACATCCCACTTTAGTACACTTCCTTTTACTTCTATCTTCAGTCTAAGAAAATGTTTAACCCTAAGGGCAAATGATAGAAAATAAATACATAGTTCTCATAAAATTACAACAATTAACAATAAAATTGACTATAATATGAAAGGTGTGGACTAGTAACAATTTATAATCAAGTGCAAGTTACACTACCAATACTGTACTCTAAGTCATAACTGTCTGAACCTGTCTAAACTTGAAAGATCTGGGTTCCTTTTCCATTTGCAAAATAGCAAAATCTCAAGATGTGAAGCAGTATAGATTTACTAATTATTACTTTATGAAAGAAGAATAGAGTCACCATTACATAACTTAGTTACTACTCAAATCAAAATTACAGGGACAGAAGTCGTACGAAATCAGTGCTCCACTTCTCTACTCAACTCTGAGCCCTATTCTTATTCAATCAGAAAATTAAATACTCACAAAACCACAAAATGTTACCAAATAGTTGACCTGTCATAATATCCACATCAGTCTAGCACCACAGTTATCAGTTAACCAGCAAAATTATTGTACTTTGTTCCAGTGTTACCACTTTAAGCTCATAATTCTTCAGAGCACAAATAGAAGTTTTCAGATAACATGTAGGTCCAATGATGCAGCATTATATTATTTGTACCTCATTTTGTTAATCTCTCACTCCAGCTGCTGTGTCATGAATTGCCCAATATAAACAGTACCTAATGTTACCTGGTTCACAAATAGATAATTAATACAGTTACACCACATTTGTTTGTATACAGTTATCTTTTTCATTACTCAGTCATGTCTGTCAGCTCCATTATTTTGCTTACCTTTCTTACTTAGTTAACTAGTGGAGTGCATTCTCAAAAAAATAACCCTATTGCACAGACAGGCTCCCCAACTATTAATACCCTAACATTATTCTTTGTTTTATTATATCATTATTGTTTCATTATCTAGTAAATAAACACCAGCTCTGATTATCAGATTCAAAATTGATTCTACAGAAAAACACTCCACAATAACAGATCCTTATGCTAAGGCAAACTTAACTCTCCTTACTGATCAGACAAAATTATTACTTAGAAAAACTATTATTTCACTGTATTCCATCAATTTGCTTCATATTCTAGCCTGAAGGGTGATATACAGGGCTATTACAAATGATTGAAGCGATTTCATAAATTCACTGTAGCTCCATTCATTGACATATGGTCACGACACACTACAGATACGTAGAAAAACTCATAAAGTTTTGTTCAGCTGAAGCCGCACTTCAGGTTTCTGCCGCCAGAGCACTCGAGAGTGCAGTGAGACAAAATGGCGACAGGAGCCAAGAAAGCGTATGTCGTGCTTGAAATGCACTCACATCAGTCAGTCATAACAGTGCAACGACACTTCAGGACGAAGTTCAACAAAGATCCACCAACTGCTAACTCCATTCGGCGATGGTATGCACAGTTTAAAGCTTCTGGATGCCTCTGTAAGGGGAAATCAACGGGTCAACCTGCAGTGAGCGAAGAAACGGTTGAACAGGTGTGGGCAAGTTTCACACGTAGCCCGCAGAACTCGACGAATAAAGCAAATAGGGAGCTAAACGTACCACAGCCGACGGTTTGGAAAATCTTATGGAAAAGGCTAAAGCAGAAGCCTTACCATTTAAAATTGCTACAAGCCCTGACACCCGATGACAAAGTCAAACACTTTGAATTTTCGGCGCGGTTGCAACAGCTCATGGAAGAGGATGCGTTCAGTGCGAAACTTGTTTTCAGTGATGAAGCAACATTTTTTCTTAATGGTGAAGTGAACAGACACAATGTGCGAATCTGGGCAGTAGAGAATCCTCACGCATTCGTGCAGCAGATTTGCAATTCACCAAAAGTTAACGTGTTTTGTGCAATCTCACTGTTTAAATTTTACGGCCCCTTTTTCTTCTGCGAAAAAAACGTTACAGGACACGTGTATCTGGACATGCTGGAAAATTGGCTCATGCCACAACTGGAGACCGACAGCGCCAACTTCATCTTTCAACAGGATGGTGCTCCACCGCACTTCCATCATGATGTTCGGCATTTCTTAAACAGGAGATTGGAAAACCGATGGATCGGTCGTGGTGAAGATCATGATCAGCAATTCATGTCATGGCCTCCACACTCTCCCGACTTAACCCCACGCGATTTCTTTCTGTGGGGTTATGTGAAAGATTCAGTGTTTAAACCTCCTCTACCATGAAACGTGCCAGAACTGCGAGCTCGGATCAACGATGCTTTCGAACTCATTGATGGGGACATGCTGCGCCGAGTGTGGGAGGAACTTGATTATCGGCTTGATGTCTGCCAAATCACTAAAGGGGCATATATCGAACATTTGTGAATGCCTAAAAAAACTTTTTGAGTTTTTATATGTGTGTGCAAAGCATTGTGCAAATATCTCAAATAATAAAGTTATTGTAGAGCTGTGAAAATGCTTCAATCATTTGTAATAACCCTGTATATACAAATCTTGATTATTCTTTTCACACACATTACTCCAGGCAACTATGTTTCAAGTTATAATTCCTTAATGTTAGAAACAGCTGTACCATGACAACACTTCTATGGGTAGATAGTTATCTCAATATATTGATTGCACCAAACACAAACACTTCTTCTATACCACATTTAATATTAAGATGTAGTATTCAAGATGATTTTTACTGCATATTGCCTCTGCTACTGCACCAATGAACTGATTATTTCAGATGTTAATTATCATCCACATATGCTGACACCTTTTGGTTTCAGTTTTCCTTCCATTTGTTTGACAGAAATTCTTTAATCATGGTACCACTTTATTTTCTTCCTTCCTCTAATGACTGCATTACTTATCACTAACACAACATTATATAAATACACACACACACACACACACACACACACACACACACACACACACACACACACATATTTCTATATTAAAGAATCCTACTTTACCAAATTATGTAAAAGTCGAAGATAGAATGTTATTAACTACATATAGGATAATAGAAGAGTTTGACTGCCTCAGAAACATGAAAAATGAGACAGACAGCTGGGGTCAGCATTATTGCCACATAATAAATCCAATACAGAATGTTGAACCCCTACTTGCTAATAGCACAAGAAATTAGTCCCTAATATTACATCATTGCTGAGATTTTGAATCACCAACAAATTGTACTTCAACAACTGTCCTGCCAATTCCAAAGTTCCTCTTGTTTCATACTCTTTGATAGCTTACCAGTAACACCAATAATTTTTATTCTGGAAACATGCATCATTACTATACCCCCTGTGTTCTTAATAGGTTCAAAAAATACTTGGGACATGCCACTCAAATCATTACCACTGTCTAGTAAACACTTATAACATATACACATTGTACACTTGCTGTTATTACAGGTTGACACACTTCCTATTTAGTTGCCAGGTGATCTTCATACAAGAAATCCTCATTAATCTTTTCTTTACTTAACATGTGGCCATCATTATCAATTATAGATTCAAATACCCCATTCTCATCACTACTGGATACGTCATTGCTATCATCATTACAACTACAGTCAGAATCAGAAACACTTTTGCTTATACTATGCTTTATATTTGGTACCTCTTCCAGTTTTTTATCTATTTCAGTCAGTTTTGAATCTATATTTCCATTTACTTTTACCAGTTTTTCCTACACACTTGGATTCTATCTCAGTTTCTGAATAATTTCTAATGTGATTGATTTGGTTGTTAAGTTTAACTGTACTTTCAACACATTGTTTCTTGAAAACCTCCACCTTCCTGCTATTATCATCACAAAATTTCTCCCTCTCTTCTACACATTTACGACTCAATGTTAATTTCTCACTAGTATTACGTATTACTTCCTTTATATGATTGAATATAATAGAGGGAAACATTCCACGTGGGAAAAATATATCTAAAAACACAGATGATGTGACTTACCGAACGAAAGTGCTGGCAGGTCGATAGACACACAAACAAACACAAACATATTTTCCACCCTATTCATGGCTTTTTCCACACTATTCATGGCTTTTTCCACCCTATTCATGGTTTTTTCCACCCTATTCATATTACTTTTGATGTCTTCTTTCGCAGCTATGTTATTCATAATATACCTTAACATCACTCCCACTTCTCCCTATGACATAAACTTTTTCCCTTGCAGATTTTTGCTGCTAGATTCCTCCTCCTTAACCTTTAATGACCTTACCCACTTCAGTATTGTTTTTGTCCATTTCACTCTTTACTGTAGGACTTTCGTCCCCATACTTCAAAGTTACACTCATATTTGATTTATAATTACTCATGTCCTTCTGTTCATTTAACAAATTAACCTCTACAGCTGTTCTCCATCACACTGTCTTGTTTGTTAAAGTCACTCATTATGTATCACTTAATACAAAACAGCTTTTGCTATGAAATTACCTTATTCTCATTCACTCTTCCTCTGCTGGTGCTGTTGCTAATGCTGTGGTTGTCATCTCGGTTCTTTGTCTGCTGCAAGTTGTAATTCTCTCGGTGAGGTGTCTTGTTTACCTCCAGTCAGATGTATCCACCTGTGTGCTGACTGACTGCTCCTGTACTCAATGGCTGCTTCCATAGAACCTGCTCATTGATTGGCTGCTGACCTACTGTCGCCATGAAACCCCAGCGCTGATTGGCTGTATCATCACTACATTGTAAACCCCTCTTCATTTCACTTTTGAAAGTTTGTGAGTCCTTATTTATTGTGGCTATGTGCAATATTCCTCACCTGCAAGGGCACCACATGTAGCAGTTCCACCTCTTTAATGTTCTTCGCTTATTGTCCTCAGTGTCAATTTACTGCATTGCTACACTGGATGAAAAATTAGGGGTTGGATGTGCAACTACTGTTTACTGTAAATGATGTAGCCAACAGATGCACAGTTGCATTTCACTGTCTTTTACTTACACTTTGCACAAACCCCCAATAACACACAGTTATATGTGTATGGCCAGTGCACTATTGTTTAAACTTTCCATAAGCCTCATTAATAGTTAGCAGGAAAACCTCCACGTACTGCTAAAATAGTTTACTATTGAACATCTACAATCAGTAATAACATAACCACAAAGTACACAGTTCTTGAAGAATAGAAAGGTACATTCAGAGCAGACACTGTCATTATTTTTACACTTGGCCTAATTGTGTAACACTTATTTCACGATTAAGATGATGCATTGTTGTCATCCTAAGCAACACACATTCCTCATCTAAAACTTGGTCATGGACTGACTGTCTTGTGACCAAAAATCTGACCCTTATATATCCTCGAAATAATAGGTGCTGAAACTACACACTGTTTGACGTTTAATTTACAGAAATTACAATTAAACCTTAATTCATCAGTTTAACTAAATACATTGAAAAATTGCGTCTTTTTAACAGTTTCTTCTACTACAAGGGTTAAGCCAAATTATTTGTTTAAATCATGAAATTAACATATATAGTTACACAAACAATACTTTTGACAAAACTGTTTATTACTTTGGAATTAATTAAGGGCTGGCTTTGGTAACATGTTTTTGAATATATCCAAATAGATCCATTAAAATTACTATTAGTTGTTCTTCCAAATGTTTATACTTAGTGCAGGATTTACATTTGTTTTTATGTCAACAATATAATTTAATTTACGAAACAATCACTGATTTCGCCCTATAATGAAAGATACTAACTAGTAATAGTCAAAATAAATTGGAAAATGAGTTACATACATAAAACTAGGAGTATATAGAGGGTTTATACAAGGGCGATGTACTTGAGGACAATATTATGGAAATGGAAGAGAATGTAGATGAAGATGAAATGGAAGATATGATACTGTGTGAAGAGTTTGACAGAGCACTGAAAGACCTGAGTCGAAACAAGGCCCCCGGAGTAGACAATATTCCATTGGAACTACTGACGGCCGTGGGAGAGCCAGTCCTGACAAAACTCTACCATCTGGTGAGCAAGATGTATGAAACAGGCGAAATACCCTCAGACTTCAAGAAGAATATAATAATTCCAATCCCAAAGAAAGCAGGTGTTGACAGATGTGAAAATTACCGAACTATCAGCTTAATAAGTCACAGCTGCAAAATACTAACACGAATTCTTTACAGACGAATGGAAAAACTAGTAGAAGCCAACCTCAGGGAAGATCAGTTTGGATTCCGTAGAAACACTGGAACACGTGAGGCAATACTGACCTTACGACTTATCGTAGAAGAAAGATTAAGGAAAGGCAAACCTACGTTTCTAGCATTTGTAGACTTAGAGAAAGCTTTTGACAATGTTGACTGGAATACTCTCTTTCAAATTCTAAAGGTGGCAGGGGTAAAATACAGGGAGCGAAAGGCTTTTTACAATTTGTACAGAAACCAGATGGCAGTTATAAGAGTCGAGGGACATGAAAGGGAAGCAGTGGTTGGGAAGGGAGTAAGACAGGGTTGTAGCCTCTCCCCGATGTTGTTCAATCTGTATATTGAGCAAGCAGTAAAGGAAACAAAAGAAAAATTCGGAGTAGGTATTAAAATTCATGGAGAAGAAATAAAAACTTTGAGGTTCGCTGATGACATTGTAATTCTGTCAGAGACAGCAAAGGACTTGGAAGAGCAGTTGAATGGAATGGACAGTGTCTTGAAAGGAGGATATAAGATGAACATCAACAAAAGCAAAACAAGGATAATGGAATGTAGTCTAATTAAGTCGGGTGATGCTGAGGGAATTAGATTAGGAAATGAGGCACTTAAAGTAGTAAAGGAGTTTTGCTATTTGGGGAGCAAAATAACTGATGATGGTCGAAGTAGAGAGGATATAAAATGTAGGCTGGCAATGGCAAGGAAAGCGTTTCTGAAGAAGAGATATTTGTTAACATCCAGTATTGATTTAAGTGTCAGGAAGTCATTTCTGAAAGTATTCGTATGGAGTGTAGCCATGTATGGAAGTGAAATATGGACGATAAATAGTTTGGACAAGAAGAGAATAGAAACTTTCGAAATGTGGTGCTACAGAAGAATGCTGAAGATTAGATGGGTAGATCACATAACTAATGAGGAAGTACTGAATAGGATTGGGGAGAAGAGAAGTTTGTGGCACAACTTGACCAGAAGAAGGGATCGGTTGGTAGGACATGTTCTGAGGCATCAAGGGATCACCAATTTAGTATTGGAGGGCAGCGTGGAGGGTAAAAATCGTAGGGGGAGACCAAGAGATGAATACACTAAGCAGATTCAGAAGGATGTAGGTTGCAGTAGGTACTGGGAGATGAAAAATCTTGCACAGGATAGAGTAGCGTGGAGAGCTGCATCAAACCAGTCTCAGGACTGAAGACCACAACAACAACAACAACATAAAACTTAGCACAAAATTAGATCTGTTGTTATATTCTTTAAAACTAAGGACAAATCTTTCTCTTTTATGAAAATACAGATTATACTAACATATGTTAACGGTAATTAATTCAAAATGAAAAAAAAAATGAATTTTGAAGAGGCAGATGACAAAACAAGAGGAGAATTAAAATTATCTTAGCTTGATTCATCACACCATGTCTCTAGGTTGCTTGATGTGTTTATTAAGCCATCAGGAATTCCTGATATTTTTGTTTTCAATAAGTACCAAAGCATCATTGGTATACATGATTGGTTGAGCATTGATACTGAGAGGTAAACCATTTATGTTGTGGCAGGTCATATTGACCATAGACAACATTAATCTTTGGGAGTCAGGTCGCTTATCCGAGCCGCCATGTTAATTTAGTCTGTTCTTATATCTTGTACTGTGTGCACATATATGATAATTGTTGAAATATGTGTATGCACAGATATTAGTGGGGACAGTTTATTCTGTAAACCACTATTCGTATCCTGTTCCCATACTGGTGACCCCAAAGTTTCTACATCTTCTGCAACTTCTGCACCGGGTGTTGTAAAGCAACAGGTTCTGTGCACGGTGCCATGGCTACCTCACCCAACGCTTTGTTCGATGACTTGGAAGCCCAACTATGACCGCCGGGCCCCTTCAGTCCTTCACCAATGGCTGGCTCTCCATTACTCCATAGTGATTCATGATCTCCAACCACGTTAACCTCAAACTCTGTTGTTCTACAACGGTCAAGTGCTATGCCGTTAACTCAAACTCATGTTTTGTGTTGCCACACTGTGCTCACCAACATAATATTCAGAACTGTGTACCTACCAATCGATCATATAATGTTCAAAGTGATCTACATTTGCACATGTACTTTGACTCTCAACAGACTGCAACAACAGTTACTGTCATGCTGTGTGCAGCACTGCTATTTGTGCAAAACACACCAGGCCACTATCAGTCATGACCTGTTCCAGTTTTGTCTCATTTGCAGACTAATGATGGACATTTTTGTGCGCAAAATTCTTCTTGCTCACCCATGATACCTGTTGCTCAAATTTTCGACCACGTGGGTTCGAGTACATATTTCAGCAGTTCGCCTTCTAGGGGTGTCTTACCACACCGCAGTGATCTTCTGCAACTTCCACCAGTAATTTATAGTCAAACCCCACAGGGCATGTTTTGAACATGCGTGGAGAACTCACACTTTTGTCATGTGAGTTACCAACACACTTCCCTTGCCCCCCACTGTGCCCCCCCCGTCCTCTCCCCCCCCCCCCCCCCCTCCACACCTGCAGGGGCCCCTGTTCTGACCGCTCAGTTGCTCGCCTCACCCACAGCTCTGCCTGTGTCTACCACACCAGCCTTCTGCATTATTTTCGAGGTGAGCAAATTCAAATTAGTACCTGTAACCTACGGCCCAGTTTAGGGGATCCCCACACGTATCTCGTAACCACTTGTTCCCATGGTACCTACCGTGCCAGCAGCGTTGTGTTTTCGTGACACATCAAGGATAATGTGACCCGCCATTGCTATGGATGTTCTTGCCAGTAACTCATGCATGCCTACTGTGCTGGCCTGCCACGAACCAGCCAATTTTCCAATGGACATCGAAGCTGCCTTTGTCCCCTTCCCCAGGTCGTCTCCCAAAGCTGCCACCTTTATATGAAGACAACCCTGTGTCATGGTTTGTACTTGTTGAGCATCTTTTCGAGTTGCATCACGTGTCTGATGACAACTCTAAATTCCTTTGCCTCGTCACGCACCTCCATGATCACTCAGACTTAATTTGCGATCTACTCCTCTCGCCACTGCCTCCACAGAAGTAGGAGTTCGCGAAGTAAATGATCATGGAATGACTCACCTGTTCACCACAAGAAATAATCATCAAAATCTTATATGAGGAACACCTGGGGGACTGAACTCCATCACAACTCTGGCACTGCCTTCGGTTGCTTGTGAGTGAACATATCATGCCGGACATCACTCTGTGGGCGGAGTGGTCTGCCAAATTTCCTACTGACCTACAGATCCACCTTCTACCGCACTCCTTCGAGTCCATCAGCTCTTGTCTCCACATTGCAGACCAACTGTATTCATTGCTACAACAACACCAACCAGCTCACCACTCACCGCTAGTTGGCAGGACCTAAAAGATGCCAAGTGCTGTGGGGAACCTCACAGGCTTCCTGTTACATTGCACTCCATTCACTCATCTGCCCAGCCGAGCAATCATTCGTATGTTACTGACATTTAATCACGGCTCACTTTCTTAGTCGACACTCATGCTGACATGTCTACCATACCTACATCGATGGCTGCCCCTGTCTTTTCACTGATGAAGTCACTGCTACAAGCTGTCAATGCATCAACATTGCAAACTTCAGGCTCTGTCAAAGTTACAGTGCACCTATCTCCTTCTCTGCGTTTTCTGTGGACTTTCTACATTACCAACATTGAAGAACCAATTCTCAGTATGGATCTTCTGTCCAGTTACAAACTCTCTCCGAACGTAGTTCAGGGCTCAGTGCTACACCGTCCCACTAACACTCAGATACTTTGCTCCTGCACTTATGTTCCACAGTCTGTTTCTCTTGAGACATATCAGTTGGTATGCAAGTGCTCCACCCTTGTGGGTGACTGTGTGACCTTCATCACTAACCTACTGTCAGAATACGACTCGGCAGCCCAACTCCACTGAAAAAGACAAGCTGGAACAATAAATACCACACACTTACAACGAGCTCGTCATGGCTCGTACCTCACTGTTGAAACTGCAGTCCACATCCCCGCCACTTAATTATGTTTCTCCAGCAGACACCAGCTCGGACACTCATCAGGTTAGTCCAAAAACATTAACTGTGCGTGACAATTCGTGTCAGGCAGACTTTGCATCCCCAATGTGCTCACCACGTTGACTGCCATATGTGTCAGACAGTGCTTCTAATAACAGTCACATGCATGATATGACCATGCCCATTGCACAGGCATCCACCCTGCATGTTGATAAACATTCACCTTCTCTCCCGTGCCAGTCACGTGACTCGGCAGCCATCGCTGTTCCACGTGAAATGCCAATGCCACTCTCACCCGCGCTGGGTACCATGTGCAAGATTGACAGCAGACAGTTGCTGCACATTCTGACTTGCTCTGCACTGTGCACACAGCTGCCCTCTCCAAACAAGTGCACACCATGCTCACGTAAGAGACATGTGACTTTCGTGCTGTCTTTTCCCAATCACAATAATGGCTATGTCTTGTCGTACCCTACCCATCCAAAAACCTTGTGTCAGGATATTGATCTGTCTCATGTGCAGTTCTCAGTTTCTTCCATCACTGACGGAACAGCACACAAGATACTTACCACTGCCAGCCCTCCTATTAGTCACAAGGCTAGATGCCTCAACCTTATTAAGTTGCACGCAGCCCAGCAACAAATTAACGAACTTTTGGAGGCAGGTATCCTGCAACCATCAGGCAGCAGCTGATCTTCACTGATCCATGTCGTCCTCAAACATGGGGTTCTTTCCAACTCTGTGGTGAGTACAGACATTTAAATACTCATACTGCCATGGACAATTACCATGCCTAACATAAATGATTTCACTCACATATTATGAGGTGCTACAATCTTCAGTGTTACTGACTGTAAACATGCTTACCACCAGATTCCTGTAGCGCCAGATGACATCTCTAAAACAGCTATTATCACACTGCTAGGTTTGTTACAATAAAACTTCATGCCATTCGGCCTAAAAGATGTGGCGCAAATGTGGCAGCATTTAATTGACTCCATCTTACAACAGTTCGAGTTTTGCTTTGCATATCTGGGTTACATACTCATTTTCAGCAAGTCAGCTGAGGAACATGAAAATCATTTATCCATGGTCCTCCAGACCTTGAAGTTCAATGGCGTCAAGGTCAAGAAAGAAAAATTCCAGTTGCGTCAGCCTTCCGTCACTTTCTTGGGTTACACCGTCTCCACCGATGGAATACAGCCTCCCAAATCTTGCATGCACACCATCACTTACTGCCACCCCCAGCTACTTACAAAGAACTCCGGCATTTCCTGGGCACAATAAATTACTACTGTCATCACCTGCCTTCTGCCGCCACCGTGCAGGCCCCGCTGACTGTCGGGTAAACAGACTTCAGGACTCAAAACCCGTTAGCTGGACTGCACTTATGCTTGAGGCTTTCAATGCATTAAAGACTTCCTTAGCTCATGCTGTAACACCCACCCAACCTGACCTCTCGGCCGGGTTATTCATCACTACGGATGCCAGTGACATCGCAGTGGGAGTGGTACTACAGCAACACAAGGCAGACGCGGTTTCCCCTCTTCATATCTTCTCTAAAAACTCTCAACAGCTCAGAAGAAAGACTCCACTTTCAATAGAGAACTACTTGTGATCTATGAGGTCATCAAACAGTTCTGCCCCGACATGAAGGGTCGCTCATTCTTCATTGTCAAGGATCACAAACCTCTCACAGACACTTTCTGCAACCGCTCCGAGGACCCACCTCCTTGCCGTTTCCGTCACTTTGATCTAGTCTCCCAATTCACAACTGATGTTCTCTACATCAAAGGCATGGACAACATCACCACAGTTTTTTTTTTTTTTAGATCAATACTATTTCACTTATCCAACCTGGCTGCCATACAAGCCTCCTACATGGAATCTCAAGCTCTCCTCATGGACCCTCAAACATCCCTTGTGTTTACTAAAGCTAAATTCCCTGGTGTTGAGGATGAGGTGTGGTGTGACTCGTCTACCAGCACCTTATGCCCATTACCCCCACCCTCCTGCACTGGCAGGCCTTCAACGCTCTGCATAACCTCGCTCACCCTGGCATCCACGCCACTACATGGCTCATGTCCGAGCGTTTCATTTGGACAAATACAAAACTGGACTGTCAGACCTGGGCACACAGCTGCATCCCCTGCCAATGCAACAAAATTGGTCGTCACACCATCCCACCACTGGTCAAGTTCAACATCCCTCCAGGACGATTTCGTCATGTACATATCAATCTTATCGGTCCTCTTCCACTGTCGGAGAGCTACAGATACATTCTATCCACAATTGACTGCACGTCCCTCTGGGCAGAGGCAGCCCCCTTACCTAACATGACCGCCAAGACCATGGCCAAGGGTTTTATCTCCTCATGGACTGCTGGGTTTGGTTCTCTGACCACCATCACCACCAACCAGGTTCACCAGTTTGAGTCTTCCCTGTTCATCATTTTATGTAATGTCTACGGCATAAAGAAAATTCACACCACAGCCTACCACCCAAAAAGCAATGGCTTAGTGGAACAGTGGCACTGCACTCTAAAAATGGTGCTCAAGTGCCACAACTTCCTCTGGTCCAAGGCACTCCCATGGGTACTGCTCAGCCTCTGTTCAACTTTCAAGCCTGATTTACAGGGAACTATCTCACAATTCATTTTCAGGGGAACACCTTCCTACCAGGGGAACTCATTCAGTCTCAAGTACCTGAAGACTTCCCCTTCCCCTTCAAACATGCATGCCTGCACCCACCTATCAGCCACTCCCCGCCGGACACTTACATGCTAACTGCTCTCAACACTTGCTCCCATGTAATGCTGAGAGACGATTTGGTCTGAGAGCCTCTGCAGCCACCTTATCTCGACCTGTTTAAAGTCCTCTGATGGGGCGATACAACTTTCAGCATCATCGTCATTGACAATCCACAAACTGTTTCATTACACTGACAACCAGCATTCGTGGACCCCGACATCCCCTTGCTGGCTCAGTCTGATTCTCCTAATGACTCTCCCACCAGTCTCTCTCCCCCCGTGGAGTCTGATAATGTTTCTCCTCAGGCCACCATGCTGTTTTGTTCACCCGATGCTGCCCTGTCACCTTTTGCGGGTTTCTCAGACACACTACCCTCCACCCGTGCTGCTACCTCATCAACTGTGGAGACACCGTGGCCCCGCCACCCAATGACCAGTTAAATGTCGGTGTTGTGCATAACCTCACCCTCCCTCATGAGTGTGACCTGATGACAATTCGTGCCTTCATCTTGCCAGATGGCTCAATTAGCATCTGGGCTTGCCACACCTACACCCCGCCATCCGCTGTTCAGTCCAAGGGGTGGGGGTGGGGGAGGGGAGGGGGGTGCAGGGGGGGGGGGGGGGGGCTCTGTGGCATCAATAGGTCATATTGGCCGTAGACAATATTAATCTTTGGGACTCAGGTCGCTCATCCCAGCCGCCATGTTAATTCAGTCTGTTCTTATACCTTGAACTGTGTGCACATGTATGATAACTGTCGAAATATATGTATGTGCAGATATTAGTGAGGACAGTTTATTGTGTATACTGCTATTCCTATCCTGTTCCCATAATGTAAAAGAGAAACAAGATTGGGCTTAAATCTGAGTCTTCAGAGATTTCTTGTGAAATTTCATCCCACTGAGATGCATAATTAAGGTATTAGGTGTTATGATTGCCACTTCTTTCTTTTTCGTCAGATAAGACCAAAGCGGCTGCAGAGCATTTTGTCTGATGCCATATCTGTCTATTTTATGAAGTAGAATGGAGTGATTCACTGAACTGAATGCCTTTGGAAAGTTGCAGAGGATACCTGCCATTTTATAGTTTTTGTCCAGTGATGTGCTGATTTTTTTTTTTCATTGAATTCATTAATTGCATTCTAGATGCTTTTTTGTTTTTGGAACCCATTTTGGTTTTGGAGGGTAATGTCGTGTTTATATGGATATGGTGTCTGTTCTTTCAGGCATGTCTGATGCATGTAGATATGGATATGGATATGTCCAAAGGAACAGACACCATATCCATCTAAATAGTTCTGGCAATACCATCCATTACCTTCCTCTTCTGTGTGGATGCACACATATTACTCAAGGTCTTACGGGACTTGGTAAGAATGTCTTTCACGAGTAATGTGTGTGTTGGGTAGGGACACCACGATGTAATGTGTGGACATATAAGGGAGAATGTGAGTCTCACAGGAGGCATATGTGAGATAGTCCCTGCAGTTGCACCATCCTCTGTGCCCTCGGTGGCTCAGATGGATAGAGCATTTGCCATGTAAGCAGGAGATCCCAGGTTCGAGTCCTGGTCGGGGCACACATTTTCACCTGTTCCCATTGATATATATCAATGCCTATCACCAGCTGAAGGTGTGAATATGTAATTCTAATGTCATATTTTGTGATAAAATTTGTTATCTGATCTGCAGCTATATTTTGAAATACTTGGGTCTAATTCTGGGAGGGTAGAGATAGGGTGTGTAATTTTCCATATTGCCTTGATCCTTTTTTGTGTAGTGGTTTTACCTCTGCCTACTTAAAACATGAGGGAAGCTGACTTGCACAAATGACTGATTACTAAAGAGTGTGCTATTTTATCATAAAAAAATTTAATTACTTTGGTATTTATATGTGACAGTGCAACAAAAGTAAACATATACAGGTTGCTAAAACTGCAGAAGAACATACAGTTGAGGCATTTCTGTCAAGATAAATTTGAAGAATTGAAAATTCAGACTGTACCAGCTGAGCACATCTGTGAAGCATGTATGTTTCTATAAGTATACTGTTCAGTGATTAATAAAACTTTTTTACAGCCTTCATGTAAGCGTTACTATCATATATATATGAGCAGATTTAAGTTAAACAAAAAAAGAAGTCCTGAACAGCTGGATGCAAATTTTAGAACCTTCTTCTACACAATACCATTAACACAAAACATAGTTCACATTCAAACTAAAATTATGATGTCACCTGATTTCAGTTTGTTGATACAATGCGAAGTAGTTTTTAAAATCCACTACACAAGATTTCCTAAATATTTAAAGAACACAGTGGAATAAAAGGGCACTTACCCCCTCACCCTTTTTATCCAGCATCAAATAATACAATGTAAAGATAACAGTATGAACTAGGGAAAACTGCTACTCACCACATTAGGAGGCATTGAGTGGTGGACAGACACATGTAAAAGTAGACTCCTGAAAAATTTCAGCTTTCAGGCAAAATCCTTCATCAGATGAGAGACAAATGCCCATACAGAGTGTATATAATTACATATGTGTTTACTGGCAGGACTCAGTATTCTGTCTGCTGAAGGTAAATACTGACCAACAATCACAGAACGAGAGGATGGCTAGTGTAAGCTTAGCCTCACAAGGAAAAATATTGAGTTCTTCTGGTAGACTTACAAAGGTAGAAACAATTGTCCTACCTTTTGGAGCTGTTAGTTCCTGAATTGGCACCTTAGTTATTGACCTACTCCTCCACTCAGGTTCCAGCATTCCAGGTCTCCTTACTTTTGTTACTCCTTCCCATACTGTTTTCTTCCCTTCAGTGTCTCTGTTGCAGGCAGTTACTTCGCAGCATATTGTGTGGCACAGCTGAGATGTTTCCCTAATTCTTATTATTTCAAGTAGTTTTCTTTTGTGTAGTACTCTTACAAGCACTTCTCCAGTCATCATTCTTTCCCTGAATTCCCCTTTTAGCATTTGTGTCCACTACACATTTAAAAATTATTGAAGTACTCTTTGTCTTTCATTTTGACTGTCCACTATTTTCTGACATATAGTAGTACACTCCAGAGAAAACATTTGCCAAATCTCTTTTTTAATTCTATTAGAATTGTTTTTGGTGTCAATAACCTTCCACCTTCTTGCTATCTCTTTTACCTTTTTGCCTTCTGCTTCTTACTTCCTCAACACAACTTTCATTATCTGTCACCAAACATCTTAATCATGTAAAGACATTGCTTGTTAAGCAGTCTCATTACTTTGGTCTTTGCTGTATTTATCTTCATTTCATACTGTTTTCCCACTTGTATGATTGTCTCCATCATAAATTGTAGTTTTGCTGTGTTTTAACCAACACTGATTGTTCATTTGATCATCCACCTACTTAAGTCTTTACCGTCTCCCATCCTACTATTATATGCAATTCGTTTTGTAATGCTTGGGCTGTTAGGTTTTTGGTTTAATGTTGAAAGCTGTCATTGACAAATAACACCCTTGTCCAACATTTCTTCCAATATATGCCTCATCTGTTTCCCATCACTAATCCTTAGATTACCTTATCTTGCGTAGATTCTTTTTGTGTCTCCTTTTCTTCTAGTCTACATCAACAACTTTTAAGATCTTCAAGAAGTTACTATAGTATCAAGAGACATAACACTGATAAGAGTATATTGATACTGCCTGCCTACAAGGGAAATGTGACTACATAATGATGACTGAAAATTTTATTCAGGACCTATTACATCCACTGAAAACTAAGCATGGATCTTTTGTAGCAGATCACACCACTCGAGGTGGTTAGCACACATGACTCGCATTTGGGAGGACTGTGGTTCAAACCTGCATCTGGCTATCCTGATTTAATTTTTTGCCTGATTTCTTTAAATTGTTTCAGGCAAATGCCAGGATAGTTCCTTTGAAAGGGCATGGCTGATTCCCTCTCCATCTTTCCCAAATATGAGCTCGTGCTCCATCTCTAATGACCTCATTGCCAATAGAATGTTAAACACTAATTGCCTCCCCCTCCTCCTCCTCCTCCTTCTCCTCCTTCCCTGCAGTGAATCACATGGAATACATATTAGTTGTTCAAGAAGCCTTCTCTAATGGCAGACATAAAGAGGAATCTATGCAACACAGAAGCCCTACCATCTCAGCTATCTGGATTACCAGAGATATATAAGGATAATGTTCCATGAAGATCAGTTGTATGTGCTCCAGGCTCACCAGTGTATAAACCGGTAAAATACTAGGCCTCTCTGCTTCAGCTGCATTTGGTAAAGACCAACAAATACTTAAAGAACACAGGACATTTCATTGAGAAGTTGAAGAAACTAAAATTTTGACCAGACAACATCCTGCTCAGCTTTGATGTCATTTCTTTGTTTATCAGAGTGCCAATCAGTGATTCTCAGGAGTATATCAGTTCAATTTTCTTGCAAGGCATCACCAGGATCTTTCATGCTTGTCTCACCATGAGCTATTTCATGTGGAATGGCAGTTCCTATGAACAGCTTTCAGCTGGAAGATGATGCCATGAGTAGTCCACTTAGTCCAGTGGTGGCCAAGTTCTTCACGAAACATTTTGAAGCACAGGTTTTGGACTTTGAACTTTGTAAACATAAGGTATGATGCAGATATGTTAACAATACCTTTATTGTGTGGAGCCATGGTTAGGAAAACCTTGGTGACTTCTTAAGACATGTGAACAGATTCCCTGCCAACATAAAATTTCCCATGGAGGTATAGAAGCACCAACAGCTACCCTTTATAGATGTGCTGATTGCAGGGGATGGTGAAAACCTGGGACAAAACCTGTATCAAAAACCGACACACATGGATCAATACCTGCACAGACTGTCAAATCATCACCTCAGGCAGAAAAGAGGTATGATTAATATATTCGTAACACACTCAAGACAGAAATATGAGCCATAGCAGATCAGACATGAGATTAAACACCTAGAAAGTCTTCCAAGGAGCAAAAGGTACTCCACCAGTTACATAAGAAGTGTCACAGAACCAAAGGCTTGGCAAAGTGACACATTGAAAGAAGAAGTGTCAGGTACGGCCTTTCTGCCATACATTCCCAGAGTGACAGACAGACTCAGCCATATACTGTGCTTTCTTCCAACTACTGGGCATGATTTTTGTTGAAGGTTTCTATGGTAGATTATCACTAAAAGAGAAGCTAAGTGAGTCATAAATTTAGTGCAGAATCTGTTACTGATTCCATTGGACCCTGGAGTCTTGTCCAATTTTAGAGTTTTCGCCTGTTTCCCAACACCACTGACAGTAATATCTATATCACATATCTTTTCAGTGGTGTAATTATTAAATTGGGACAATACCATTTCATTTTCATTGGTAAAAGACTATTTAAAAACCAAGTTCAGTGTTTCTGCTTTTGCTTTGCTACCTTCAATTTTGGGCTCAGGTGACTGACAGCATAGGAGAGTTACGTAAGAATTTTATGAAAAAGGATCAAGTAGTGATTGTGGGTGGAGCAGGGAATAGTCTTGATAGGGATTGGGAATATGATGTAGGTGGTGACCTGATAAAGATAACTACTCAAACTGGTGGCACTAATGAGCACTTTGTGCAACTGTTTCAGCATCATGATTTGTCTTGTCTTAATGCTGATGTGAGGTGTGTCAATATGGGGCTGGAAAAGGCATTAATGGTGGAGTCCATGGGTCACATTGCAGTGGTACCAGTTTAGTCTATCAGCAGATCAGATTTCAGTAGACAAGGCCTGCACCTCTGTAGGTATGGGAAGAGGAGGCTGGCAAAGCTTATAGGCAACAGTGTAGTGTGTGGCTGTTGGAAAACTCATGGAAAAATTCCCATAGTAGTTGGTGTTAGAAATGCACCTTTTCTAGATTGAAGTCAGCTGTTAGGTATACCTGCTTAAAGGAAGTCCCTCTAGCAAAGGAATCACAAAGGAATCACCTTCAGAGGCGGTCAAGTATCCAAGAAGAGAAGAAATTTGCATATTTCATCAAAATATAAGAGGTATTAGAGATGAAGTTAGTGAACTGCTTATAGATGTTGACTCTGACTTTATTGGTTTATTGGAGTACCACTTAAATAATTTGACAATTCAGTCTTCCTTTATCAGGATACAGATTAGCTGGCTGTTTTTCAAGGAGTTCTTTGTGGAGTGGAGGAGTGGCCATGTATGTAAAGAAAACATTATTCCATTTGAATCTGTAGATGTATCTCAGCACAGCACTGTACAGTTATTTGAATCTTGTGCAGGGCAGTTGAGTTTAGTGAAACTAAACTTCTAATTGTTGTTGTTTTTAAGACCCCTAATTCTGACTTCAGGACATTTCTTCTCAAGCAAGAGAGTGTTCTTGGTTCACTTTATATGAAGCAATAAAAATTATTTATATGTGGTGATTTCAGTATTAATTTTGTATATGACTGTGCGAGAAAAAGGATGTTGATAGATCTCATAAATTCATATGATCTGATGCATACAGTGTTTTTTCCAACCAGTGTGCAGGGGAACAGCAGCACAGCCATGACAATACTTTTATTCATTCTTCATTACTAGATGGGCATTCTGTTAATAAAAGGGTGGATGGCCTTTCAGACCATGATGCACAAATTTTGACACTAAAAGACTTTTGTACTCAAATGAATTTTACATGTAATTACAAACTATTTCGGAAAGCTAATCCAGTGACAATAGATTTTTAAACCTCATTAATGGATTATGTTAACATAGGTACCAGACAGAATGCTTTCCTTAACACATTTCTCATTCTCTTTGAGAGTTGCTTTTCATTAGAACATTCTAAACAGGGTAATAGCAGTAAAAGGCAGCCTTGGTGGCTGACTATTGGGATAAGGATATCATGTAGAACAAAGCAGGAATTATATCAAAATGTTAGAAGTAGTCACAATCAAGCTACAGTAGCCCTTTACAAACAGTATTGTAGGGTGCTTAAAAATGTTATTAGGAAGGCAAAGAGTATGCAGTATGCAAATAGAATAGCTAATTCACAGGATGAAATTAAAACCATATGGTAAGTTGTGAAAGAAGTGTCTGGTCAGCAGCACAAGGTCAATGATATAAAGTCAATTCGCAGTAAAAATATTTCTGTTACTGATAAGTCAGATATGTGTACAGTATTTAACAATCATTTTGTGAACATTACTGGTGAATTAAATAAAAACTTAGTATCTACAGGGAATCATATAACTCTCTTGTAAAATGCCTTTCTGAGATTGATGACTGAAATACCCCTCTGTGATACTGACAAGACAGAGATTGAGTCAACAATTAAATGATTGAAGACTAAGGACTCTCATGGATGTAATGGAATGCGTAGAATAATATTAAAGTACTGGGCTGCACATGTTATCCCTGTACTTAGCCATATCTGTAATTTCTCCTTTAAGAATGGTTAGTTTCCTGAACAATTAAAGTACTCGGTAGTAAAGCCACTTTATAAAAAGAGAGAAAGGGATAATGTAGACAATTTTAGACCTATTTCTATGCCATCAGTGTTTCCTAAAGTTACTGAAAAAACTGTGTATATAAGGATAATTGATCATTTTATATCACATAATTTCCTATCAAAAGTACAATTTAGCTTAAGAACTGGTTTAACAATTAAAAACACTGTATTCTCTTTTCTCTGCAACATATTGGATGTATTAAACAAAAGGTTTCGAACTCTAGGCATCTTTTTTGATTTTACTAGGGTATTTGATTGTGTTGGTCACAAAATGTTGTTGTTGTTGTGGTCTTCAGTCCTGAGACTGGTTTGATGCAGCTCTCCGTGCTACTCTATCCTGTGCAAGCTTCTTCATCTCCCAGTACCTACTGCAGCCTACATCCTTTTGAATCTTCTTAGTGTATTCATCTCTTGGTCTCCCTCTACGATTTTTACCCTCCACACTGCCCTCCAATACTAAATTGGTGATCCCTCGATGTCTCAGAACATGTCCTACCAACCGAACCCTCCTCTTCTCCCCAATTCTATTCAATACCTTCTCATTAGCTATGTGGTTTACCCATCTAATCATCAGCATTCTTCTGTAGCACCACATTTTGAAAGCTTCTAAACTATTTATCATCCACGTTTCAGTTCCATACATGGCTACACTCCATACAAATACTTTCAGAAACAACTTCCTGACATTTAAATTTATATTCGATGATAACAAAATTTTCTTCTTCAGAAACGCTTTCCTTGCCATTGCCAGTATACATTTTATATCCTCTCTACTTCAACCATCATCAATTATTTTGCTACCCAAATAGCAAAACTCATTTACTACTTTAAGTGTCTCATTTCCTAATCTAATTCCCTCAGCATCACCCAACTTAATTCCACTACATTCCATTATCCTAGTTTTGCTTTTGTTGATGTTCATCTTATACCCTCCTTTCAAGACACTGTCCATTCCATTCAACTGCTCTTCCAAGTCCTTTGCTGTCTCTGACAGAATTACAATGTCATCGGCGAACCTCAAAGTTTTATTTCTTATCCATGGATTTTAATACCTACTCTGAACTTTTCTTTTGGTTACTTTATTGCTGGCTCAATATACAGATTGAATAGCATCAGGAATAGGCTAAAACCCTGTCTCACTCCCATCCCAACCACTGCTCCCCTTTCATACCCCTCGACACTTATAACTGCCATCTGCTTTTTGTACAAATTGTAAATAGCCTTTCGCTCCCTGTATTTTACCCCTGCCACCTTCAGAATTTGAAAGAGAGTATTCCAATCAACATTTTCAAAAGCTTTCTCTAAGTCTACAAATGCTAGAAACGTAGGTTTCTGTTTCCTTAATCTTTCTTCTAAGATAAGTCGTAGGGTCAGTATTGCCTCATGTGTTCCAACATTTCTATGGAATCCAAACAGATCTTCCCCGCGGTTGGCTTCTATGAGTTTTTCCATTTGTCTGTAAAGAATTCGCATTAGTACTTTGCAGCTGTGACTTATTAAACTGATATTTCGGTAATTTTCACATCTGTCAACACCTAATTTCTTTGGGATTGGAATTATTATATTCTTCTTGAAGTCTGAGGGTATTTCACCTTTCTCATACATCTTGCTCACCAGATGGTAGAGTTTTGTCAGGACTGGCTCTCCAAGGCTATCAGTAGTTCTAATGGAATGTTGACTACTCCTGGGGCCTTGTTTCGACTCAAGTCTTTCAGTGCTCTGTCAAACTCTTCACACAGTATCATATATCCCATTTCATCTTCATCTACATCCTCTTCTATTTCCATAATATTGTCCTCAAGTACATCACCCTTGTATAGACCCTCTATATACTCCTTCCACCTTTCTGCTTTCCCTTCTTTGCTTAGAACTGGGTTTCCATCTGTGCTCTTGATATTCATGCAAGTGGTTCTCCTTTCTCCAAAGGTTTCTTTAATTTTCCTGTAGGCAGTATCCCTCTTACCCCTAGTGAGATAGGCCTCTACATCCTTACATTTGTCCTCTAGCCATCCCCGCTTAGCCATTTTGCACTTCCTGTCGATATCATTTTTGAGACGTTTGTATTCCATTTTGCCTGCTTCATTTACTGCATTTTTATATTTTCTCCTTTCATCAATTAAATTCAATATTTCTTCTGTTACCCAAGGGTTTCTACTAGCCCTTGTCTTTTTACCTATTTGATCCTCTGCTGCCTTCACTATTTCATCCCTCAAAGCTACCCATTCTTTTTCTACTGTATCTCTTTCCCATATTCCTGTCAATTGTTCCCTTATGCTCTCCCTGAAACTCTGTACATTCTCTGGTTTAGTCAGTTAATCCAGGTCTGAACTTCTTAAATTCCCACCTTTTTGCAGTTTCTTCAGTTTTAATCTACAGCTCATAACCAGTAGATTGTGGTCAGAGTCCACATAGCCCTGGAAATGTCTTACGATTTAAAACCTGGTTCCTAAATCTCTGTCTTACCATTATATAATCTATCTGATATCTTTTAGTATCTCCAGGGTTCTTCCATGTATACAGCCTTCTTTCATGATTCTTGAACCAAGTGTTAGCTATGATTACGTTATGCTCTCCTTCCTCTTTCATTTCTTAGCCCCAATCCATATTCACCTACTATGTTTCCTTCTCTCCCTTTTCCTACTCTCGAATTACAGTCACCCATGACTATTAAATTTTCATCTCCCTTCACTACCTGAATAATTTCTTTTATCTCATCATACATTTCATCAGTTTCTTCATCATCTGCAGAGCTAGTTGGCGTATAAACTTGTACCACTGTAGTAGGCGTGGGCTTCGTGTCTATCTTGGCCACAATAATGGGTTCACTATGCTGTTTGTAGTAGCTTACCCATACTCCTATTTTTTTTTATTCATTATTAAACCTACTCCTGCATTACCCCTATTTGATTTTGTATTTATAACCCTGTGTTCACCTGACCTAAAGTCTTGTTCCTCCAACCACCAAACTTCACTAATTCCCACTATATCTAACTTTAATCTATCCGTTTCCCTTTTTAAATTTTCTAACCTACCTGCCCGATTAAGGGATCTGACATTCCGCACTCTGATCCGTAGAACGCCAGTTTTCTTCTCCTGATAACAACGTCCTCTTGAGTAGTCCCCACCCGGAGATCCGAATGGGGGACTATTTTACCTCCGGCATATTTTACCCAAGAGGATGCCATCATCATTTAATTATGGCTGTAGTTTCCCCTTGCTTTCAGCCGTTCGCAGTACCAGAACAGCAAGGCCATTTTGGTTAGTGTTAGAAGGCCAGATCTGTCAATCATCCAGACTGTTGCTCCTGCAACTGCTGAAAAGGCTCCTGCCCCTCTTCAGGAACCACACATTTGTCTGGCCTCTCAACAGATACCCCCTCCATTGTGGTTGCACCTATAGTACGGCTATCTGTATCATTGAGGCACACAAGCCTCCCCACCAACAGCAAGGTCCATGGTTCGCGGTGGGGGGGAGTCACAAAATATTGCTTTGCTCCAAAAGTTGGACCATTATGGAATATGGGGAGTTGCTCATTGTTGGCTCACCTCTTACTTTAACAACAGATGGCAAAAGGTCATTATTCACATTGTTGAGAATGGCTGTGATATGAGGTCTGACTGGGACATGGTCATATTGGGGGTGCCCCAGGGATCAGTGTTGGGGCCACTCCTGTTCCTTATTTATATAAATGTTATTGCCTCTAGTATTACAATTAATTCTAAAATATTTCTGTTTGCTGATCACACTAGCTTGGTAGTAATGGATGTTGTGTGCAGCATTGGCTCGGTTTCAAATAGTGCAGTTGATAACATAAGTTCTTGGTTTGTAGAAAATAATCTAAATCACAGAAAATAATCTAAATCACAGTAACATTCAGTTTTTACAGTTTCTAACTACAATCCAACAAAACCCAATGTTTCAATTTCACAGAATGGGCATATGATTAGTAAAACTGTACAGTTTAAATTTCTAGGGTTTCAGGCAGAGTAAACTGTTGTGGATAGCCCACGTTTAGGATCTTATTCAAAGACATAATGCTGCCATTTTTACTGTTCAAATGGAATCTGAAGCAAGTGTTCATTTGACACAAAAATTAGTCTACTTTGCTTATTTTCATTTGCTTGTGTCATACGTTATTATATTTTGAAGTAACTCTTCTCATTCTCAAAGGATATTTTTGGCTCAGAAATGGGCAGTTCGGACAATAAATAGTGTAAGTTTGCGAACATCTAGTAAACCTCTGTTCAAGAGTATAGGTATTCTGACATTGGCATTTCAATACAAATATTCTTTACTGTCATTTCTTGTTAATATCAGCTTATTCCCAAGAATAAGAATACTAGGCAGAAATCCGATCTGCATTTTGATCGCACTTTCTTAACTCTTGTGCAGAAATGTGTGCAGTATCCTGCTGCATCCATTTTCAGCAAGCTACCACAAGAATTCAAAAATCTTAGCAGTAATCCAAGTGCTTTCAAATTGAAACTGAAGAGTTTCTATTCTGTTGAGGAGTTCCTTGAAAAATTAAGCTGATTCTTACATTATATTGCTGATTCTGTTTACTTATGGTTTGACTTTTTTTGGGTTCATAAACAATTTATTTTTCTGTTATTATATTATGTTGTAATTTCATGTACTGACATGTTCCATGACCTTGGAGATTTGCTCCTCAGTTTAGTCCTATGGAACTAGGCGTGTAAATAAATAAATAAATAAATTGTATATACCATGGATGTTTCTGTCATCATGAACTGTTCAATTAGGTGAATATCTATAAATTCCATTGTCTACTATACCTTAAAATCTGTGCCTTAGTTCTTCTACATGCCTTTCAGCAGGGCTAAATGTTTCAGGTTCATTACTGAAATATGACACTAATTCCTCTTTATCTAGTTTGCTGAAAATATAAATCCTTCTACTTGTTTAGTTGCCTTTGTGCTTGTAATCTTGCATTGTAATCTTTGCATTCTTTGGCATTGTATTTATTTGGTAGAAGGACTAGTTTTAACATAATGCCAGTGCTGATTTCCTGGGAAAAAGTTAAGTGGTTCTCTGAGTGACTTGTTGCCAATGTCTAAAATTTACAAATTATTACTGTAAGAAATTATGACATACTTTTAAAGTAAGCAAATAATTCAGATTTATATATATATAATATCTGGAATTAAAGTTAAAGGTAGTACTTTGTATATGAACTGTCTTGTTTAAGGCAGATTCCAAATTAGCATCAGAATACTGCTATCATATATCTCCTGCTTGTATTTCTTACATTTGCTGTCTGTAGCCAGGTGACTGCCATTTAGGATACAGGTCTCTATGTAGAGATCTGGGTTGGGCAGTTGTAAAGGAGGTTCCACTAGTTTGATGAACTTCAAGTTGTAAGAAGCATTCTTCAGGCATCGTGACACTCCTAATAGTTTTAAAACAAGGTTCATTTGTGAAAAATCCCCTCTCATATTCTCTGGTGGGTACCAGTATGCAGTTAATCAAGTTTATCAGAAGCAGTATATAAAATTTCTTCCTCACCAAAAATTATTGCAGGATTTTCAAAGTCAGTGAGAAGGGTCTAGTGCTTAAGTGCATGAAGAAGTATCATTTTCTTCTTTTATAAGTCTATCTTCCATTCACTTTCATAACCTTTCATAAAATGATGTTAGGTCACTAGAGCTATGCACAGCAATAAACCTCTTTTTATTTCCTTTCTGAAGATAAATCCCCCTTAACTATAATTGCTTCTTTGTTTTGAGAGCTTCTTTGTAATATGGGACTCTATTTACCTTCCTCTGTTCAAACACTGAGTTGCATTTTTATTTTCGTGGTAGCAGCATGAAGAGTGATATCATAAGCCTGTGGCAATTAAGGCGGTCGCGTGGCTGGCAGCTGCGATCAGCTGAGGGAATGTAAGTGTCAACGAGGCTCATGTGCCAGCTACGAGGAGCACTGACATGTTCTTACTCCTTGCCACAGTGAGCGAGCATTATATGGCTTTTAAATGATGTGCTATTTATAATTGTTCTGTTGTTGATTTCACAGAATGTTTATGGGGAGTACTACCCAAGTTTTCTGTAACATTGATTATCATTGTGTAATCACCGCCTATGTTATGTGTTCTTTCCTGAGTGATCTTCAATAAAAATGCTGGATTCCACCAAGTTTGCATTGGTAGTGAGCCAATTAGACCATTGATATGCTGCCAAAGTACAGGATATTCTAACTTCGCCACCCAACACAGAGGCCTACATGAAACTCAAGACCGAGTTAATTCAATGAGTATCCGCCTCGCAAGAGGAGAGGGCATGCCAGGTTCTAACACAGGAGGACATTGGAGACAAATACTGTCTAAATACCTCTGTCACTTGAGGAGCAAAGTCAATGCAGGCATGGTCCCGGATATGCTACTTCGTATATTATGGAGCAGTAGATTGCCGGCCCAAGTGAAAGCCATTGTCGAGTCACAAACCCATATGCTGCTTGACACCATAGCCGATCTCGCCAACCATATTGAAGATGCAATTGTACCCACTTCCTATTCTGATCCACTGATGGTGTGTTCCAGTGCTTTGTTGGGAACTAAGCCCAACTACAATAGAACTTATTAAGCAAGGTTGATACCCTCAGTAGACAAATGAATGAATTGCTCGCTGACCGGAACATTAAAGGACAGTTCCAATGGAGATCCTGAAGCTACTCTTTATCATGTGTGCATGCCTCTGGTGATGCACTGCCTACTAACGTATGTTGGTATCACCAGTGATATGGAGAGCAGGCACGCAAATGAAATCTGCCTTGTGCATATACCGGCAGCAAACATCACACGGAATTAAACACACCTGGCAGATATTCTGTACATCTATTCTTAACGCACTGCAAGACAGGCTGAAAGTTTTTGATCGACACTGGATCTGACCTCAGCATCCTACCACATGATAAGCTTCATAAATACCATCCGGCTGCCACATTTCAACTGTCAGCCACTAATAATTCTGTGATCACGACTTATGGAGTACAACATTTGGAACTAGACCTCTGACTGAGATGTTCTTTGGTGTGGAACTTCATAGTTGCAGACGTGATGGAGCCAATCATAAATGCAGACCTCTTGGTGCATTACCGCCTGATGCCCGACGTCGCCAAAGCTCAGGCTGCTGGACACAGTCACAGGGCTGTCCACCACTGGATTCTAGCACCACACTGTAACTTACGACGCCAAGGCGATCCAGGATGCAGACAACAGGTACTCTAAGCTGCTAGCATGGTTCCCTGCTCTCACAAGGTCTCAGGGGCCCCACAAAAGGTATGTCGTGGTACAGTACACTACATTAATACTATGGCTGGTGCCCCAATATCACGCAGACCCAGGCGATTATCTCCTGACTGGTATGCAGTCACTAAGGCAGAGTTTGGTGCTATGCCGGCCGAGGACATTATCCACCCATCTAGTGGGGCTTGGTCGTCACCCCCGCATTTGGTGTCTAAAAAGAATGGCATGTGGTGGCTGTGTGGCAACTACCAAGCCTTAAACATGAGAACAATTACAGACCACTATCCAGTGCCTCTCCTAAACGACTACAATCGTGCATTGTGTGGCAAACAGGTGTTTAGTGTGTTGGATTGTGCCAAAGCATACATAAAAATTCTGGTTGCTGAGGAAGATATACTGAAGACAGCAATTACAACGCCTTTTGGCTTGTTCGAAAGCTTATTTATGATGTTTGACATGAGAACACTGCACAAACATGGCAACAATTCATTGATTCTGTATTGTGAGGGTTACCGTGTTGTTCTGCCTACCTAAATGACATACTCGTCTTTTCAGCGTCACCAGAGGAACATGAGCAGCATCTCATTGAAGTTTTAGAACACCTTGACAAGTACGGCATTGTTTTGAATGTCACTAAGTGTGTGTTTGGACAACTGGAGATAATGTTTTTGGGTCACCTAATTTCTTCTGCGGGATTGCACCCTTTGCCAGAGAAAGTTAAAGCCATTTTCAATATTCCTCACACAGAGACAGCCAAAGAATCATGTAGATTCCTTGGAATCCTCAAATTTTATCGCTGCCATCTGCCACATGCGGCAGAACTTCAAAGAACCACTTACAGCAGTGCTGGCCGGTCCGAAAGCAAAAAGCAAAGCACCTGTGCAGTGGTCACAGACAATGATAGACACTTTAAAAACTGCCAAGAAAAGCATAGCTGAGGCAACGTTTCTTGCTCACGCTGCTTTAGATGCATCTCTTGCATTTGTGGTCGATGCTAGCCAGGTGGCCATCGGTGCAGTATTGCAGCAATATGTGGACAAAGCCTGGCAGCCCCTCGCTTTTTTCTCTTGGATATTATCACCCACTCAGCAACAATGGAGCACTTACGACCATGAATTGATGACCATTTACGTTTCTGTAAAATATTTCCGAATGCAGCTGGAGGTGAGAGTATTTACAATTATATGGACCATAAACCTCTGACATTCGCCTTCCGCCAGAAGAACAAGAAATGCTCCCCAAGACAGTTCAATCAGTAGGAAGCTATTGCTTAATTTTCCACTGACATTAAACACATTTCTGGGTTGAACAATGTAGGGGCAGACTGTTTCTCATGCGTCAATGCAATCATGGAGACTATCAACCTCAGACGCCTAGACCAAGCACAACAATCAGATTAAGAACTTGAAAATTGCCTAAAAGATGACACAGCAGGCCTGCAGCTCAAGCTCATTGATGTACCAGGGTCAGACACTTAGATGTATTGTGACACCTCCAATAACAAAGCGTGCCCATTTGTCCTGGCAGACCTGTGTAAGCAAATATATAATAACCTCCACCATTTATGTCATCCGGGGGTAAAGGCAATGACAAAGCTCATATCTGATCATTACGTGTGGCTGGGGATACAAAAAGGTTACCGTCAGTGGGCTCGCACGTGTGTCAATTGTCACCACAGCAAAATTTCACGTCATGTTCGTGTGCCAGTAGGCAAATTCCCAGACATGACCGAGAGGTTCATCCACGTCCACTTGGATGTTGTGGGACCTTTAATGCCCTCAGAGGGTCAACACTATTTGCTAACAATCATTGATAGATTCACTCGTTGGACAAAAGCTATTCTGATTGACAACATTTCTGCCGAAACGCTAGCTACCTCATTTTTGTCCCTCTGGGTTGCTTGTTTCGGCTGTCCATTACATATAACTGACAGAGGACACCAGTTTGAGTGTGAAATGTTTACTCAGCTAAGCAAGTTTTGTGGCACATTATGTCACATAACAATGAATTATCATCCAGCCAGCAACGACATGGTTGAACGGTGGCACCAGTCCCTCAAAGTTGCCCTAATGTTTCACAAATCCAAGTGGACCATGGCTCTTCCTTTACTGCTACTTGCCCTCTGCAGCATCACTGAGGCACACGTCGACACATCCCCTGTTGAGTTGGTCTGTGGGGAATCCCTGCGGCTACCAGGTGAGCTTATTCATCCTGGTGCCTCACTGGGGGACTTATCACAGTTGTCCCAGTTTATAACTCAATTTTGGGATTGGATTTCACACATTCGATTGCATCTGACATCGCAACATGAGACACCACACATGTTTGTACATAAATAGTTAAAGCATTGCAACCATGTCATGCTACACAAAGACGGCATTTACCAGTGCACACACCACCTTACACTGGACCACATCACTTAATAACAAGATGGGACAAAACAATGGACATTACGGTGAATGGAAGAAGGAACACAGTGTCGGTCGACCAAGTTAAACCTGCTTTTTTCTTGGAGGAATCTTTAGATGCATACAGTTCCCTCCACCGACTGGCAATTTTGCTAGCTGATAATCCAGAACCTCATGCATCTCCTTCAACACAGACCCAGAGTACAACGTGGTACGGACATCGTGTGCACTTTCCGGCCAGATTTAAGGACAGATTCTGAGGCAGTTACCAACAACAAAAGTGCTCCGCTCTGCTGTGGGGGGCTGTGTGGTGACTAAGATGGTCATGTGGCTGGCAGCCCCGAGCAGCTGACAGAATGCAAGTGTCAACGAGGTTCGCATGCCGGCCACGAGGAGCATTTACATGTACTTACTCCTTGCCATGGTGTGCGAGCATACCATAACTTTTAAACAATGTGCTACATTATAATTGTTCCATTGTTGATTTCACAGAACATTTCTGGGCAGTTCTACACAAGTTTTCTGTAAAATTCCATTGGTTATCATTGTGTAACCGCTGCATATGTTATGTGCTCTTTCTTGAGTGGTCTTCAATGAAAACATGATAAACATAGAAGACGTACTTCTTCCACAATAAGAATGTGATAGTTAGTTACAAGCCTAATGCACAGTGGGAACATGACAAGCCTATAGTTCTAAACAAAGGCCAGATAACTCATTTGCACATTAAACCTGGATCCATAATATTTTTAGAAGACTTTCATACATTTTCCTATCAGTGTTCTATCTGTTAACAAAAGTGACATGTGAAACTATTGCCTCATAATTTTGCAAACTGCTGAAATCTTTCTAAAGCTAGAGGCAACCCACTGAGTGCCAAAGATCCTGCCAATTTTAAGAGTTTAGGTTTCAAGTTCTTCTTAGTTCTGTTGAAGTTTGGGCAACTTGTGGTAGAGGAGATGCAGACAAAATCTGACATTATCTGCTTTTGCTAATAATGCTACTGAGGTATGATTTTTCTACCATTTAATGTAAATAAAATGTAGCTTTCTTTACCCTCTGTGGATTCGAACAGTGAAAGGGGACACATCACTGAGCTGATCTTTGGAAGCTCAGCACTGATATTATCTACCAAACTACCCTATATACCTTAAGTTTATATAAATACTAAATGTTCTGTAAGTAATGTATGTATACCCTGACATATCAAATATCACTACAAAAGTGTCAACAGATGAAAAATAAGTAATTAAATTCCAGACAGAATTTTAGGTATTATCGTTTGTTGCAGTATGATGCTTCCAGCTTTGGGAGGAAAGGAGGTGGTGGAGAGTATGAAGTTCAGACTGGTTTTGGATGGTCAAATGGAATAATCCTCGAGCTCCTGAAAAAATATGGCCAAGTACTAGTAGCTACACCCAAAACAAACAACCATGGTAAGTATCTTAGGTCTGTTAACAGTAAATAAATGCATAGTTGTCCCTTCTATTTCTAGTCCTCAAAATAATTTTCTCCTAAAAGGCAAAGGAGAATAATTATACTTCCATTTGCAAAAGAGGAAACTGTATAGTGACAGAACAAAAGAATGAGGAAAAGCAACCACGTACCAGCAGCTGATTACTGTGTGGCACACAGACACATATAACAAGAGAGACATGTTGTCAGCTTTTGAGCTACCAGTTTTTCCATTTTAAATACATGCTCACAGGGTCACCCAATGGGACTTGGGGCAAGTAAGGCTAGCAACCTGCTTCTTCCCTGGTACTTTAAATATGATACTGGCAACAATCAGAGCAAAATGCCTCGGACCTTTGGAGGTGACGGAGTCCCACCTCCAACTGACAAACCAGGGACTCCTAAGATACGACTTGGCAAACAAATGGTAATGAGATGGGGAGCTATTAATATCAATGGGGGCTACTCTGGGAAGAAGGTAGAGCTGGCAGAGGCTGCAAGTAAGATGGGGCTGGACTTTTTAGCTGTTAGTGACATTCGGGTAAGGGGTGAGAAAGAAGAGGTAGTGGGAGAATACAAGGTCTACCTGTCAGGAGTCAAAGCAGGAATAGCACAATGGGGTGTAGGGCTTTACATCAGGAAAGAAATGGAACCCAGCGTAGTTGCAATAAAGTATGTAAATTAGGATTGTGTCAGTATATTCGCATTGTGAAGGGACAGATCAAGATAAGATGGATAGTTTTTATGAGGCACTCAGTGATGTAGTTGTTAGAGTAAAGGACAAGGACAGTGTTCTGCTCATGGGTGATTTTAATGCCAGGATTGGAAATCGAACAGAAGGGTATGAAAAGGTTATGGGTAAATTTGGAGAGGATATGGAGGCCAACAGGAACGGGAAACAACTCTTGGATTTCTGTGCCAGTATGGGCTTAGTAATCACAAACTCCTTTTTTAAACATAAGAACATTCACCGGTATACTTGGGAAGGCAGGGGAACCAGATCTGTCATTGACTATATAATAACAGATCAGGAATTCAGGAAGGCTGTGAGGGACACACATGTATTCAGGGGATTCTTTGATGACACTGATCATTATTTAATCTGCAGTGAAATTGGGATTGTGAGGCCGAAAGTGCAGGAGGTCAGGTCCATATGTAGGAGGATAAGAGTGGAGAAACTTCAGGATAAGGAAATCAGGCACAAGTACATAACAGCGATCTCAGAAAGGTACCAGTTAGTTGAGTGTAGTCAATTACAGTCATTGGAAAAGGAATGGACAAGGTACAGGGACACAGTACTAGAAGTGGCTAAAGAATGTCTTGGAACAGTAGTGTGTAAAAGTAGGATGAAGCAAACAGCTTGGTGGAATGATACAGTCAAGGCAGCCTGTAAAAGGAAAAAGAAGGCGTATCAAAAATGGTTACATACCAGAACCCAGGTAGACAGAGAAAGTTATGTTGAAGAAAGAAACAAAGCCAAACAGATAATTGCAGCATCCAAGAAGAAATCGTGGGAAGACTTTGGAAACAGGTTGGAGACCATGGGTCAAGCTGCTGGAAAACCATTCTGGAGTGTAATTAGCAGTCTTCGAAAGGGAGGTAAGAAGGAAATGACAAGTATTTTGGACAGGTCAGGAAAACTGCTGGTGAATCCTGTGGATGCCTTGGGCAGATGGAGGGAATATTTTGAAGAGTTGCTCAATGTAGGTGAAAATGCGATCAGTAATGTTTCAGATTTCGAGGTAGAATGGGATAGGAATTATGATGGAAATAGGATCACATTTGAGGAAGTGGAAAAAATGGTCAATAGATTACAGTGCAATAAAGCGGCTGCGGTGGATGAAATTAAGTCGGAATTCATCAAATACAGTGGAATGTCAGGTCTTAAATGGCTACACAGGATAATTGAAATGGCCTGGGAGTCGGGACAGGTTCTATCAGACAGGACAAAAGCAGTAATCACACCAATCTTTAAACATGGAAACAGAAAAGATTGTAACAACTACAGAGGTATCTCTTTAATCAGCATTGTGGGTAAAATCTTCTCAGGTATTGTTGAAAGGAAAGTTCGAGTATTAGTTGAGGACCAATTGGATGAAAATCAGTGTGGGTTTAGGCCTCTTAGAGGCTGTCAGGACCAGATCTTTAGTTTACGGCAAATAATGGAGAAGTGTTATGAGTGGAACAGGGAATTTTACCTATGCTTTATAGATCTAGAAAAAGCATATGACCGGGTTCTTAGGAGGAAGTTATTGTCTGTTCTACAAGATTATGGAATAGGAGGCAAACTTTTGCAAGCAATTAAAGGTCTTTACATGGATAGTCGGGCAGCAGTTAGAGTTGACGGTAAATTGAGTTCATGGTTCAGAGTAGTTTCAGGGGTAAGACAAGGCTGCAACCTGTCTCCACTGTTGTTCATATTATTTATGGATCATATGTTGAAAACAATAGACTGGCTGGGTGAGATTAAGATATGTGAACACAAAATAAGCAGTCTTGCATATGCGGATGACTTAGTTGTGATGACAGATTCGATTGAAAGTTTGCAAAGTAATATTTGAGAGCTAGGTCAGAAATGTAAGGACTATGGTATGAAGATTAGCATCTCCAAAACGAAAGTAATGTCAGTGGGAAAGAGATATAAACGGATTGAGTGCCAAATAGGAGGAACAAAGTTAGAACAAGTGGACAGTTTCAAGTACTTAGGATGCATATTCTCACAGGATGGCATCATAGTGAAAGAACTGGAAGCGAGGTGTAGCAAAGCTAATGCAGTGAGCGCTCAGCTATGATCTACTCTCTTCTGCAAGAAGGAAGTCAGTACCAAGACTAAGTTATCTGTGCACCGTTCAATCTTTCGACCAACTTTGTTGTATGGGAGCGTAAGCTTGGTGGATTCAGGTTACCTTATCAACAAGGTTGAGGTTACGGATATGAAAGTAGCTAGGATGATTGCAGGTACTAGTAGATGGGAACAATGGCAGGAGGGTGTCCACAATGAGGAAATCAAAGAAAAACTGGGAATGAACTCTATAGATGTAGCAGTCAGGGCGAACAGGCTTAGATGGTGAGGTCATGTTACACGCATGGGAGAAGCAAGGTTACCCAAGAGACTCATGGATTCAGCAGTAGAGGGTAAGAGGAGTTGGGGCAGACCGAGGAGAAGGTACCTGGATTCGGTTAAGAATGATTTTGAAGTAATAGGTTTAACATCAGAAGAGGCACCAATGTTAGCACTGAATAGGGAATCATGGAGGAACTGTATAAGGGGGGCTATGCTCCAGACTGAACGCTGAAAGGCATAATCAGTCTTAAATGATGATGATGATGATGATGATGATGAGGGTCACTTCACCCCAAAACACACAATAAATCAAGGATTTGTAACCCTCTATTTCAGATTTTCACAAAATTTTGCACATTTACTTATACTTATAACACAGGAACTTCTGCTAAATCTTTTTGGTCTCAGACTTCAACTTTATTTTATATCAAATTTTAAATTTAGTGATATTCTCATGATTGGGCTCTGCAAGAATGTCAGTGCAAAATGGTACTTATCTACATAATTGCACATAACTCAGGTGTTTAAGAAGCTTTTGATTTCGAATTTTTTTTCAGAAATTAAGTAAGGCATATAGTTAACAAATATTGAGTTATTGAAGCAGAAAAGTTACAAAGAAAACTTAAAAAAAAAATACTAATATATGTCAATTTTCGATTTCAGAAAAATTGTGAGGATGTGGAAAAATGCTTATATCACATTTCTACAACCTGCTGCGAACCTGATTTTGGTCTTCAATAATCCACTATATCATAAGCTATGTAATAAAATGAAAATTTGAATGGACCTTCTGGTAACTGACATACACATCTGAAATCAGATACTTTTTTCTGTGTTGGTAAAGATTCACTCTGTCCATTAACCCCCTGTCTCACTGCCTCAGATGCAAGGGTATCAAATCGTCATATTTAAGTATAACTCATTCTAGGCAGCCAAGTTAACTTAAGTGTGAAAATCTATGTCCTTTCATTGGACTAATTCAGTAATTTTTCTAAGACTATAATATATATGATTTACGCATTCAGCCAATTACCTGCTCACAGTGATAAAAAAAAGTGTTCTTAGACAACAGTAGCTTGCTTGAAACTTTTATAGGCACAAAAACAACACAACAATGCCTGAAATTCATTGTTGAGAATAACTGACATGCAACAATTAGTCTATTTGGTCTGAGTTCCTCTTTGTCTTTAGGTCCAATCTGTTCATGGTGCGGCCCTATCATTCCTCTTGTATAAAGTATGTTTTTAAGTGAATTAGTACTCAGTTAATTGCAATAGAAAATGCATATTTACTAAAAACACCATTTCATTTGACAACCTATACCTTGGTAAAAACTCTACAAAAAACAGAAGAGCTGAGTGAAGACCAATGAGATTTAATATTGCTGCAATCCAATATGAGTTTTCTGCAACATCAAGCGAGTGCAACTATATGTGGACATCAGAAATACTACTACTTAAAAGTTTCTGAAAATTTTCAAAGGACTTGTTGTGTTCCTTTCAAAAAACACATACAAACAGAGGACAGTTTGCTTGTCTTTGTGTAAAACATTAGGTGCTAAATGAATCTATGTAAAACCAGGCCAAAAACTGTTCACAACATGTTGTAAGATTTGTGAACAGAAAACAGACATCAGTGATAGAAACGACAGTGATGCAGATGAACCAGAGATGACATTTCTCGAATCAGTACTAAAAAGTCAAAGTATTGAGGATGCAAATAAAACTGTACATGATTTGGGGTGCTCTCCCTTAAAACTTCACTCCCTTCCAAATCACAGCAAGGCTTCATATGGCAGAAAGAAGCTAGGAAGAGTGAAGTATGTTTTGGAAAGAAAACTATGCCAGGCATTGGATTGCAGTACTCAAAATTCTGACCATAGAGAAGAAAAGTTTCGTGATGAAACTGTTTTTTGATGCTATGATATTGTTAATGAAAGAAATAATGGATAGTGTAAGAGTACCTGAAAAAATTGAAATTTGAACTTTAGCTCCACTCTCTTGGTCAAAATGAAACATAATGAAACTTCCAGGTGGATTAAAGCTGTGTGACATACCGAGACTTGAATTCTTGACCTTTGCCTTGTGCAGGCAAGTGCTACACCAACTGAGCTACCCAAGCACGACTCATGACCCATCTTCACTGCTTCAGTTCTGCCAATACCTCATGTACTACCTTCCATACTTCATAGAAGCTCTCCTGGAGAAAACTTAATGTCAGAATTCAATGTTAGTGAATACATGGTTCAACAAGCAAGGGAACTGAAAACAGAAATGGGTATTTTATCAATTACTAAACCAAAAAGATGGAAAGTTATAGCTGATGAAGTGATAAAGATTGTCACTGATTTCTATCAAAATAATGAAAATACTGAAATTTTACTAGGAGCAAAAGACAAAGTTAGTGTTCAGAAGAATGTGTATATGCAAAAAAGACTCATCCCTTGCAACTTAAGAGAACTGTACTCTTGTTTAAAATGGGAGAATTCAAACATTAACATTGGCCTCTCTAATTTTTTTTTTGCAAAGACTGAAGTGGTATATTTTAGCTGATGAACTATCAGAATTATGAAGACAAAAATTAGCTTACAAAGATCACGATGATGACATTGAGTTCAGCCAGTGGGTAAACACAGATCATTGGCCAGAATTGGTAAAGAAGTCTTCAAGTGTTGATGAATACATAGACTTGTTGCTAACAAAATTGCACGCGCTCATTTACATCTAAGTGTCAGTCAAAATCATTGAAAAAATTTAAAGAAAATCTAACACCAGAACAAGCTATTCTGTTAATGGACTTTGCTGAAAACTACAGATTTGTAATTCAGAATGAAACTCAGAGTTACTACTGGACAAGAAGCAGCTGTACAATGTACATGTGTGTTTATGTAGTAAATGAAGATAGAAAATTGGTAATAGTGAACAATGCTGTCCAGAAAGAAATGGATAAGTGGCTGGCAGAGCATTACCCACAAGTGAAGAAAGTGCAGTATTTCACTAATAGATGTGCTGCTCAATATAACAATACAAAAATCTTTAAAAATTGTATGAGCATGATAACAATTTTTCTATTGATGCTATTCCTTTTTTGCTGGTATCCATGGTAAATATGTGTCTGATGGTTTGGGAGGAACTATAAAACTTATATTGAGAAGACTATTTCATTGGATACATAAAAAATCTACTCACAAAGTGGTGGCAGAACACACATATAAAAGATGGCCAAGCTTTTGGAGCCAGTGTCTCCTGCTTTTGGCAGAAGGGTTGAAGGGAAAGGAAGAAGGGATGAAGGAAAGAACTGTTAAAGGTCTAGGAAAAGGGCTAGATTTTGGGAAAGTCACCCACAACTGCGGTTCAGGGGAAACTTACCATACAGGATGAGAAGGAACAACTGATTGATGGGGACTGCATTGGATGAGGTTTGAAAACCTGAGATTAAATTAGATTAGATTAATACTTGTTCCATAGATCATGAATACAACACTTTGTAATGATGTGGAATGTGTCAGGTTAATAAAAGATGTCTGTACAAGATATTACATTACACAAAATATTGCATGACACTAATGTTTAAGTTTTTTTTTCCCTCCCTTAATTTATATCTAAAAATTCAGCCAATGAGTAGAAGGAGTTGTCATCTAGAAATTCTTTTAATTTATTTTTAAATGTTGGTTGACTATCTGTCAGGCTTTTGATGCTGTTTGGTAGGTGACCAAAGACTTTTGTGGCAGCATAGTTTACCCCTTTCTGTGCCAAAGTCAGATTTAACCATGCATAGTGAAGATCATCCTTTCTCCTGGTCTTATAGCTATGCACACTGCTATTACTTTTGAACTGGGTTGGATTATTAACAACAAATTTCATAAGTGAATGTATATACTGTGAGATTACTGTGAGGATCCCTAGATCCTTAAATAGATGTCTGCAGGATGATCGTGGATGGGCTCCAGCAATTATTCTGATTACACATTTTTGAGCAATGAATACTTTTTTACTCAATGATGAATTACTCCAGAATATGATGCCATACGAAAGCAGTGAATGAAAGTAGGCATAGTAAGCTAATTTACTGAGATTCTTATCACCAAAATTTGCAATAACCCTAATAGAATACGTAGCTGAACTCAGACGTTTCAGCAGACCATCAATGTGTTGCTTCCAGTTTAACCTCTCATCAATGGACACACCTAAAAATTTTGAAAATTCTACCTTAGCTACAGACTTCTGTTCAAAGTCTACATTTATTACTGGAGTTGTGCCATTTACTGTACGGAACTGTATATACTGTGTTTTATCAAAATTTAAAGAGAGTCTGTTTGCTGAGAACCACTTAATAATTTTGTGAAAAACATCATTTACAATTACATCACTTAGTTCTTGGTTTTTGGATGTTGTTACTATACTTGTATCATGAGCAAAAAGAACTAACTTTGCATCTTCATCAATGTGGAATGGTAAGTCATTAATGTATATCAAGAACAGTAAAGGACCTAAGACCGAACCCTGTGGGACCCTGTACTTGATATCCCCCCAGTTTGAGGAATCAGCTGTTGTTTTAACATTACATAAACCACTTATTTCAACTTTCTGCATTCTTCCACTTAAGTATGAATTAAACCATTTGTGCACTGCCCCCCTCAAACCATAATGATTTAGCTTATCTAAAAGAACTGCATGATTTACACAATCAAAGGCCTTTGAGAGATCACAAAAAATACCAATGGGTGATGTCCGGTTATTCAGAGCATTTAATATTTGATCAGTGAAAGCGTATATAGCATTTTCTGTTGAAAAGCCTTTCTGAAAATGAAACTGACATTTTGTTAGTACTTTATTTTTACAAATATGGGAGGCTACTCTTGAATACATTCCTTTCTCAAAAATTTTTGATAGAGCTGTCAGAAGAGAGATTGGGCGATAGTTGTTGACATCCGACGTATCCCCCTTTTTATGCAATGGTTTTACAATGGCATATTTCAGTCTATCGGGTAAAACACCCTGCTCCAAAGAGCTATTACATACGTGGCTGAGAGTCCTACTTATCTGTGGGGAACAAGCTTTAAGTATCTGGCTGGAAATGCCATCAATTCCGTGAGAGCTTTTACTTTTCAGTGAGTTTATTATTTTACTGATTTCAGAGGGAGAGGTTGGTGGAAATACAGTTGTTTCAAACTGCACAGGTATGGCGTCTTCTATTTGAAGCCTTGCCTCTTCTAGTGAAGATCTAGATCCTATTTTCTCCACAACATTTAAAAAATGATTCTTGAAAATATTTTCAATTTCTGATTGTTCGTTAGTACACTTGTCATTCAGTTTTATGGCGCTAAAGTTTTCTTGTGCTCTTGGTTGCCCTGTTTCCCTTTCAATAATATTCCAAATTGCTGCTGAGAGCAGAAAGGTGGAAAAAGCTGCTTATACATCATGCATGAGTTAATAAGAGTACATTGTAAGTAACAGAGGCAGGAAGGGCAGTGAAAAATAGATGGGAAAGACAATGAAAGATGTAGAAAACTAAAACGGAGTGAGGCAAAGAGTAGTTACACTGAAGAAATGCTCAGATGGAAGAAGTTAACGTAAATTATGGCTAGGTGGGTGGCAAGAACCAAGGACATGTTGTAGTGCTAGTTCCCACTTGTGGAGTTCTGAGAAACTGGTGTCTGGGGGAAGAATCCAGGTGTTGCGTGTGGTGAAACAGATGCTGAGGACAAGAATGTCATGTTGTAGAACAAGCTCTGCAACAGGATATTGCGAGCTACCAGTATACACCCTCTGCCTTCCCATTCATCCTAACTGATAATTTTTTGGTAGTCACACCAATGTAGGAGCTAAACAGTGTTTACATAACAGCTGGTATATGAGATGTTGTTTCATAGGTGGCTCTCCCATTGATAGTATATGTTTTGCTAGTTACAGGGCTGTTATAGGTGGTGGTGGGAGGGTGTGTAGGGCAAGTCTTGTAGCAGGGCCAGTCACAGGGGTAGGAGCCATAGGGTAGGGAGATGGGTGCAGAAGGAGCATAGGACCTGACAAGAATATTGTGGAAATTGGGAGGATGACAGAAAGCTATTCTAGGTGTGGTGAGCAAAACTTCAGACAGAATGGATCTCACTTTAGGGCATGATTTTAGGAAGTCATGGCCCTGTTGAAGTAGCTGATTAACACATTCCAGACCAGGATAATACTTAGTCACAAATGGTGTGCTCTGAAGCTGTTTTTTGGAAGGATAATCAGTGTACGAGTTGGATGTAATGGTCTGGGAAATCTGCTTTTTAACTATGCTGGTGGGGTAATTATGTGCAGTGAAGGCTGGGGTGAGAATGGTGGTGTATTGCTGTGAAGAGTCTGCATCAGAACAAATATGTTTGCCCCAGATGCCAAGACTGTATGGAAGGGAACGTGTGACATGGAAAGGATAGCTGGCAACTATCAAACTGATGTTGATCTTGTGCTTACTGAAGGCCAGCTAAACAATTCCATCCACATCAAACCTACCAACAAACATATTTTAACAGTTGCCATCCTTTCCATGTCAAACATTCCTTTCCTTTCCTTGCATAAGCCTTGGCACCCAAGGCAAACATATTTGTTCGGATGCAGACTCTTTACAGCAATACACCATCATTCTCACCTCCACCTTCACTTACCATAACTACACCACCAGCCTAGTTAAAAAGCAGATTTCGTGGGCCAACAATCCAATCCTCTTACTGCTGATCCCTCCTAAAAACAACTGGGGGGCACACCATTGCTGACTCAGTATTATCATGGTCTAGAATGTATTAATCAGCTACTTCAACAGGGCCATGACTTCCTAAAATCATGCCCTGAAAAGAGATCCATTCTGTCTGAAATTTTGCCCACCACACCTAGAATAGCTTTCCGTTGCCCTCCCAATCACTGCAATATTCTTGTCTGACACAATGCTCCGTCTGCACCCATCTCCCTACCCTATGGCTCCTACCCCTGCAACCGTCCTTGCTACAAGACTTGCCCTATGCACCCTCCTACAACCACCTATAACAACCCTGTAACTGGCAAAATGTGTACTATCAAAGGGAGAGCCACCTGTGAAACAACATGTCATATACCAGCTCTTACAGAAGCACTGTTCAGCTTCTACATCAGTATGACTCCACCAAATTATCAATTAGGATGAATGGGCATAGGCAGACGTTGTATACTGGTAACTTGCAATATATTGTTACAGAACTTGCTCTGCAACATGACATTCATGACCTTGGCACCTGTTTCACCACACGCACCATCTGGATTCTGCCCCCAGACAGCAGTTTCTCAGAACTCCGAAGGTGGAAACTAGCTCTATAACATGCCCTTGGTTCTCACCACCCACTTTTTTGTGGTTCTTGAGAGATTAGAATAGTAACTTCTGAAAAGCTTTCCTTGGTTTTTTCATTCAGTGAAGATGCCCCACAATGGACATGCACTCATTCTCAATAAAATTCTTTTTTAACAGCCTTATATAATGACAGGTGGTGCTTTGCCTTCACCAGAAATGTCTGAGATGAAGAAGGTGATGTTTAACAACTATTTCTCCATGCATCTGGACCATCAGTGTCATTCTTATAGCCTGTGAAGGAAGACTTGTGTTTTGTGCTTTTTGAAAACATTTTATGGGCTGTTGGTGTACCTAAATCAACATCACTGGGCAGAATGTATTACTTTAATGAGTCAATGCATCATTCTCTGGCAATGTTTCAACTAGTGTTTCACTTGCCAGCTTCAGGCAAAGTATCAAGTTCACATCTCGTCCAGATCTTTATAGCCACTGGATGATGGACTTCTCTGCATCCTTGGCACATGGTGGGGGGCAGCTGTGAGTGCCAAGTCCTGGCATCTCATCTCAGTGCGGCCTCTTTATTCCATCCACTGCCACCAATCTGCCTCCATTGGTGTGATCTCATCATATTCTTACTAATGTTGTGTTCCATGTGGGGCTGTGTTGGAAGCCTCTATCCTGGTTAACTAGGTTATCACTGACTCATATCTCCACTGCCTCTTTAATAATAGACTCCCAGAAACACAGCATCTTGGTTTGTTCAAACTCAAACATGTGTTCCTCACTGAGTCTGTGCTCTGCTAGTGTGGATTTTCCACATGTTCAGAGATGTGTTATGTGATGCAATGCTGTGTCTGTCTGATATATTGTTTTCAGCATTCATAGGAAATGCTATAGACACCATGTGTTATTAGACCCAAGTTGTCCTTCATTGAGCCAAGCATGTTCCTAATAATATGCTGGAGGATGAAGATGGTTTTAATTTTGTTCTTCTCCAGTATCCTAACAGTCTCTCACATGGGCAGCCCTCCTGTGTATGGGAGGAACACCAAGCCCTGGTTGTTCTCTTCTTCCTGTAGGTCCTCCTCCTCCTTCTTCTCACTCATTATGTGAGTGGATCTAATCTGCATTTTGGTGTAGCCATTCTTCTGGAAGGTTTTCTTCAGATGTTGAATCTCAGTAGATAAACTGCCCTTGCCGCATAGGTAATGAGCTCTGCGGACAGGGGTAGTGAGCATGGATTTCTGTTGTGCTGGGTGAAGGCAACTGTTGGTGCTGGGATACAGGTATGTGTGTGTTTTCTTTTGGTAGACCAAATGTCCCAATGTGCCATCCGTTTTCTTCTTTATTAGGATATCAAGGAAGGATAGGCACAAATTTTCTTCTAATTCTATTGTGAACTTGATATTATTGTTCATGCTGTTCAGATGGTTGAGAAATTCAATTAGTGTCCTCACTGTATGGCCTGACTGCAAAAGTATTGTCCACCCATCAATAAAAGACCTTGGGTTTAAGGTGTGCTGTTTCCAAGGCAATATCTTTGAAGTGTTCCATGTACAGGTTGGCAATACAACTTACATCCACATGGGAAACATGTGGTTGTGAGTGCGTGCCCGAATAATTCCACTGTGTCTTTGCCGAAATGAATTTCCATTAGTTTTAAGCAGTTCTCTAGCAGTGCCCTCATGAGGAGGGATGTGATGTCAAAGCTGACCAAAATATCATTTTGGTCTAGACACCACTCCTTGAGTGTCTTAATAAACTCCATGGAATTCTTGATGTGGTGGGGACATTTACCCATCAGAGGCCTGAATAGTTGTGCCAGGTGTTTGGCTATATCATAGGTAAGAGAATTTATCAAGTCTACTATTGGGTATAGTGGTACCTCCTTCTTGTAAATCTTGGGGAGGCCATATAACCATGGGGGAATCAGAGCTCTGGGGTAAATCCTTTTTACCAGGTCCTGGTCCAGACCTGAATTGATGAGAAGACTGATGGTCTTTCTGCTCACAGATGTTGTATCATCCTTCTCCATTTGTTTGTGGCAGCAAGTAATCAGCTGCTCTCAGCAGCACCATTGCATTTCCTTTGTCTGCTGGTAGAATGACAGTACCCTCATCTTCTCTGAGGCTGCATATCACCCTGCATTCTACCACTGAGATGTTGGTTTTAGGCATTCTTGCTTTGTCTAGGATTCTGTATGTCTCCTTTCTCACCTCTTCTGTGGCTTTAGATGGTAGCCCCTGTTTGGCCTGTTCATTGCTGCTGCTCTAGTTTTGGTAACTCAGAACTGGTTGGTTGGTTGGTTGTTTTGGGGAAGGAGACCAGACAGCGAGGTCATCGGTCTCTTCGGATTAGGGAAGGACGGGGAAGGAAGTCGACCGTGCCCTTTGAAAGGAACTATCCCAGCATTTGCCTGGAGCGATTTAGGGGAATCATGGAAAACCTAAATCAGGATGGCCGGATGCGGGATCGGAACTGGTGCAAAGTTTAATCCTTTGGATAGCACAGATGTTGTCACTTCATCCATTTCCTTGCCAGTCAGATTGACAATGGTCCTCAAATCCTCAGTGTTGGCCTCCTGCATTAGTGCCCCTGGTAGTCATTGGTACTTGTTTTTTTATTTCATGGTGGCCTACCACGTGCAAGTTCACTTGAGCTGAAGGTATTGCCATCTACCCACTCCCATGTGAAAGATGAGTGAGTTGAGGCCAGTTGTAGAGGGCATGCAAGTAAGGCTCGTCCATTTTTTTTTTTTTTTTTTTTTTTTTTAATTCAGACCATTTGAAGCATATGTGCTTCCTCACCAGTGCCAAGCTGGCACTTTGCAGTATGTGTTTGGTTCTTGTATGGATGGGATGTTGCAGGTGTGTGAACTGTGGCAGCATATCCTTGTCCTGACAGCAGTCTGGATCCATGGCAGGGACCCTCTAATAGAATTACTCAACCATCTGAATAGCATACATGAGCACATCAAGTTCACAATGGAATTAGAAGAAAATGGGTGCCTACCCTTCCTCAATATCCTAATAAAGAAGAAAATGGACGGCACTCTGAGACACTCAAACTACCAAAAGAAAACACACACAGATCTGTATCTCAAAGCCAACAGCTGCCTTCACCCAGCATACTGGAAATTTGTGCTCATTACCCTTTCTGCAGAGCTCATGACATATGCAACAAGGACAGTTTATCTACTGAGATTCAGCATCTGAAGAAAACCTTCCAGAAAAATGGCTACACCAAAACACAGATTAGACATACTCTTATCATGAGCAAGATGAAGGAGGACCTTCAGGAAGGAGAGTACAACAAGGACCTGGTGTTTCTCCTGTACACAGGGCCATCCGTGGCTGAGATTACCAGGATACTGAAGAAGAACAAGATAAAAACCATCTTCCAGCAAAAATGAGGAATATGCTGGACTCAATGAAGGACAACCTGGGTCTAAGAACATCAGATACAGCATTTGCTGTGGATGTGAAAAACAATATATCAGAGAGACACAGTATTGCATAACACAACATAACTATGAACATGTTAGAAGCTTTCACCTCAGACAAAAGGAAAAATCTGTGGTAGTGGAGCACAGCCTCAGAGAAGAAAACGTGTTACAATTTGAATAAATCAAGATGCTGTTTACAGCAAAAGGTTTTTATGATTCTGTTATTAAAGGGACAGTGGAGATATGAGTCACTGATAACCTAGTCAACAGGGCTAGCAGCTTCCAACTCAGCACTGCTTGGAACACAACATTATGGAGAATAGATGAGAGTGCACCGGTGGAGGCAGGTCGGATGGAATAAACAGGGCACACGGAGACGAGATGCTGGCACCTGGCACCTGCAGCACCTCCCACCATGCTGATTCAGCTCATGTCTGATTGGACCAGCTGGCACTGAGGATGTAGAGAAGCCCATGGCCCAGTGGCTATGAAGATCCAGATGAGACATAAAGCCAACATTTTGCCTGAAGATGGCAAGTGAGAAACTTGCTGAAACATTGCCATGAATGATGCATTGACTTAGCCGTCAACCTGAGAAGATTTTTATCATTGAGATTTGCTGGGAAAGCCTGCATTTTCATACCCTAAGTAAAATTAACCCATGTAATGAAAATATTTCTACTAAATTGATAACTTTTGGCTCTGTACTTTCACGAGGAAACCTTACCCTGGATTGTAAGTTTACATAATCTGATTTGAATGATCTTCTGGACAAAAATGTGATCTATGTTAAATGAATATTTAATATCTATCAAAACTCAGGGTGCTGCTTCTTTTTTCTTTTCTTTTTCTTAAAACAATATCAGAGTTTTGATAAAAATAAATCTTGTACCAGCTAGCAGAAAGTGTTTTACATATTTTTAAAGTCATTGTTTGGATCACAAGGTCTTAAGTTGATTTTCTATATTCCCATATGTCAAGAATAGTTATTAACTTCTTTCCAATAAAGATACACCCCCTCTGTGACATATGGGGAAATGTGACAGTGATTTGTTGAAAATATGATGCTTTCTGTTATTATTATTATTGTTATTGTTATTATTATTATTATTATTATTATTTTTGTCTGAAGTAATGCTGTCCAAATGACAAACTTCAGTTGCGACATTTACATTTGTTAAAGATTTCCATTTTTTCCCCTGAAATTACACATACGTGAACAAACTTCACATTGACAACTGCCATGCAGAAAGTAACAAGTAGAAAAAGTTTCATGAAAATCTGAAGCAGTGGGTTTTAGGTATGGGTGATCTTAATTAGAATTATTATTATTATCATTTTCATCACAACACAAAGTATTGTGAGTTCAGATTTATTTCTGTGGCCATTCATAGAAAACTCTTTAATATTTTTTATTACAATCTGTACTGTCTTGGGAATTACTTAAAACCAATTACAAGTTCCCACCAGGTTAGAAACATATGATATAAGCATTTTTTAATGTGTCTATACTTTTTCCAGAAATTGGAAAGTGACACATATTCAATTTTCTTGTATTGTTCTTTGTAACTTTACTGCTTAAATAACTACATGTCTGTTAAGTACATGCTTCTCTTGAGTTACGAAAAAATTCCAAATTGAAAGCTGAGTTATTTATGTAGATAAGTATCATTTTGCATTGACATTCTTATAGATCCCAATTATCAGAATATCACTACATTTAAAATTCGATATAAAGCAAAATTTTAGTCTGAGAACAAAAAGATTTAGCACAAGTTGTTATGTTATAAGTACAAGCAAATGTGCAAAGTTTCATGAAAATCTGAGATGATAGGTGACACGACATTCGTGATTTGATGTGGAATGACCTCACACTTATAACATAAAAAGAACAGTGGCTCAAAAACTAGACACTCATCTGTGTTGTTGTGGTTCTGTGTTGATGAATAACATTGAAAGGATTCCATCCTGGGCTTCCCATTAGTGAACTCCAGTTAGTTGTAAAGAATATGTCGAAAAGTAATGCCTCAAAACTTTTATGTGAAAACTCATAAGGCTTTTTAAAAAAAAAAAAAACACCTTTAGTCTTCATGTCTATATACTTACAACTCTCTACCATTAGAGGCTTTGAATTGTAGCATGTAACACGGTGGTGTATAATGTAACTACATTGGCATGTGAAAACAGTTGAAGAGTTTATTCACACATGGGGCACCCTCTCCTTCAGCATGACAATGCCGGACCACACACAAGCACTGCAAAATCTGCAACAACCCAATGCCTTGGGTACACTGTCACTGATAATCCCCCATAATCCTCCATACAGTCCTGCCTTGGCCGCATCAGATTTTTATCAATTTCCAAAACTCAAAGAACACCTTTGAGGATTTCATTTCAATAGTGTTGAAGTGGTGCAGTCGGAGGTGAGATTGTGGTACTGTCAACAGAATCAAACATTCTACAGTGACAGTACCAACAAACTCTTCTGTTGTTGGGAGAAATATATTCACCACCAGGGTGACTGTTTTGAGAAAATGTAAACATGAAGCATAAATATGTAGAATGAAGAATATGTAGAATGTTTTATTTAAAAACATCAAGAGTTTTTGCATAAAATATTCAGAGGAATTGCTTTCCAGCATACCCTCATATGTTATGGTTTCATATTCCATATTTAAGACAGTTTCTAGTGTATCTGAAAATTGTGCTGTGTTGAAACTATGTAAAATGTTTTCTTCGCCACTATACAGTTTTCAGATCTGATATGAAAGGCTTAAATATAACAGCAAAAACTGGCTATGGACAAAAATAAACATCATACTGGGAACCATAATGACTATTCATTAACTCAGTACATAGTTTACAAGCAGCAGCATTCTACAAAAAATAGATAAGTAGGCTAATAAATTTGTCTATGACACACACATAAATCAGGTACTTTAATTTTTTGTTTTGATCCTGTTATTTACATTATTGACATATTTTAAATGGTGAAATGATCCACTCTATTTCATTTCAGTCTATTTCTTTGTGTGTTATTGCTCCCATGAAGTAAAATGGGTTGAGATATTCAAAATATATATATAAAAAAGTAAATATGTAATAGAAATTTTCAGCATTATATGTCATCAGTTTTATTAGAAGACACATTTAAAATTTACTAGTAAAGCTAAAAAACATAAAAGTATATAAATCAGAAACACTGTTGTTGTTGTGGTGGTCTTCAGTCCAGAGATTGGTTTGATGCAGCTCTCCATGCTACTCTATCCTGTGCAAGCCTCTTCATATACAACTAACCAGAGCAACCTACATCCTTCTGAATCTGCTTTCTGTATACATCTCTTGGTCTCCCTCTGCAATTTTTATCCCCCACGCTTCCCTCCAGTACTAAATTGGTGATCTCTTGATGCCTAAGAACGTGCCCTACCAATCGATACCTTCTTCTAGTCAGGATGTACCACAAATTTCTGTTTCCCCCAATTCTGTTCAGTATCTCCTCATTAGTTACATACTCTACCCATCTACGTTCAGCATTATTCTGTAGCACTATATTTCAATAGCTACTATTTTTGTCTAGTCTAAACTGTTTCTCGTCCATGTTTCACTTCCATGCAAGGCTACACTCCATACAAATACATTCAGAAAGGACTTAATCACACTTAAATCTATACTTGATGTTGACATATTGTAATGTCATTGGCAAATCTCAAAGTTCTTATTTCTTCTCCCTGGATTTAACATCAAGGATAAGCTAAAACTCTGTCCCACTCCCTTCTCAACCCCTGCTTCCCATTCATGCCCTTCAACTCTTATTACTGCCATCTGGTTTTTGCACAACCTTTTCCTCCCTATATCTTACCCCTAGAATTTGAAAGAGAGTATTCCAGTCAACATTATCAAAAGCTTACTTTGAGCCAACAAATGCTATAAATGTAGGTTTGCCTTTCCTTAACCTATCTTCTATGAGAAGTCGTAGGGTCACTATTGCCTCACATGTTCCTACATTTCTCCAGAATCCAAACTGAACCATATTTTGAAAGCTTCTATTCTCTTTTTGTCTAAACTATTTATTGCCCATGTTTCACCTCCATACATGGCTACACTCCAAACAAATACTTTCAGAAACAACTTCCTGGCACTTATATCTATACTTGATGTTAACAAATTTCTGATCTTTAGAAATGCCTTCCTTGCCATTGCCGGTCTACATTTTATATCCTCTCTATGTCAACCATCATCAGTTATTTTGGTGCCCAAATTGCAGAATGTGTCTTATTTCCTAATCTAATTCCCTCAGCATCAGTTGATTTAACTAGACTACATTCCATCACCCACATTTTGCTTTTGTTGATGTTCATCTTATACCCTCCTTTCGAGACACTGTCCATTCTGTTTGACTGCTCTTCGAGGTCCTTTGCTGTCTCTAACAAAATTACAATGTCATCAGCAAACCTCAAAGTTTTTATTTCTTCTGCATGGATTTTAATTCCTACTCCAAATTCTTCTTTTGTTTCCTTTACTGCTTGCTTAGTATACAGATTGAAAAATGGCGATCGACTACAATCCCTTCTCACTCCCTTCCTGACCACTGCATACCTTTCATGCCCCTTGACTCTTATAACTGCCATCTGGTTTCTGTTAAAATTGTAAATAACCTTTTGCTCCCTGTATTTGACCCATGCCGCCTTCAGAATATGAAATAGAATATTACAGCCAACATTGTCAAAAGTTTTCTCTAAGTCTACAAATGCTAGAATTGTAGGTTATCCTTTTCTTAATCTATCTTTTAAGATGAGTCATAGCGTCAATATTGACTCAGGTGTTCCACCATTTCTATAGAATCCAAACTGATCTTCCCCAAGGTCAGCTTCTACCTGTTTTTCCATTCATCTGTAAGAAATTCATGTCAGTATTTTGCAGTCATGACTTATTAAACTAATAGTTCAGTAATTTTCACATCTGTCAACACCTGCTTTCTTTGGGATAGGAATTATCATATTCTTCTTGAAGTCTGAGGGTATTTTGCTGGTCTCCTACATCTTGCTCAACAGATGGTAGAGTTTGTCAGGTCTGGCTCTCCCAAGGCTATCAGTAGTTCTACTGGAATGTTGTCTACTCCCAGGGCCTTGTTTCAACTTAGGACTTTCAGTGTTCTGTCAAACTCTTCACACAGTATCATACTGCCCATTTCATCTTCATCTGTGACCTCTTCCATTTCTATAATATTGTCCTCAAGAACGTCGCTCCTGTATAGACCCTCTATATACTCCTTCCACCTTTCTGCTTTCCCTTATTTGCTTGGAACTGGGTTTCCATCTAAGCTCTTGATATTCATGCAACTGGTTCTCTTTTCATCAAAGGTCTCCTTAATTTTCTTGTAGGTACTGTCTATCTTACCACTAGAGATATATGCCTCTACATCCTTACATTTGTCCTACAGCCATCCCTGCGTAGCCATTTTCCACTTCCTGTCGATCTCATTTTTGAGAAGTTTGTATTCCTGTTTTTGTGCTTCATTTACTGAACTTTTATATTTTGTCCTTTCATCAATTAAATTCAATATTTCTTATGTTACCTAAGGATTTCTACTGGCCCTTGTCTTTTTACCTACTTGATCCTCTGCTGCCATCACTATTTCATCTCTCAAAGCTATCCGTTCTTTTTCTACTGTATTTATTTCCCCCCTTCTTGTCATTCATTCCCTAATGTTCACTCTGAAACTCTCTACAACCTCTGATTCTTTCAGTTTATCTGGGCCCTACCTTCTTAAATGCCTACATTTTCGCAGTTTCCTCATTTTTAATCTATAGTTAATAACCAATAGGTTGTGGTCAGAGTCCACATCTGCCCCTGGAAATGTCTTAAAATTGAAAAACTGGTTCCTAAATCTATGTCTTACCATTACATAATCTATGTGAAACCTTCCACTGTCTCCAGGCCACATCCATCTATACAACCTTCTTTCTTGATTCTTGAACCAAGTGTTAGCTATGATTAAGTTAAGCTCTAAGCAAAATTCTACCAGGCGGCTTCCTCCTTCATTATATACCCCCATTATATATATCCACCTGCTATCAAACAGTATAGTGAACGCATTATTGTGGCTAAGATAGATACGAAGCCCACGCCTACTACAGTAGTACAAGTGTATATGCCAACTAGCTCTGCAGATGACGAAGAAATTGAAGAAATGTATGATGAAATAAAAGAAATTATTCAGATAATGAAGGGTGATGAAAATTTAATAGTCATGGGTGACTGGAATTTGGTAGTAGGAAAAGGGAGAGAAGGAAATGTAGTAGGTGAATATGGATTGGGGCTAAGAAATGAAAGAGGAAGCCGCCTGGAAGAATTTTGCACAGAGCATAAGTTAATCATAGCTAACACTTGGTTCAAGAAACATAAAAGAAGGTTGTATACATGGAAGAACCCTGGAGATACTAAACGATATCAGAGAGATTATATAATGGTAAGACAGAGATTTAGGAACCACGTTTTAATTTGTAAAACATTACCAGGAGCAAATGTGGACTATTGGTTAAGATCTGTAGATTAAAACTTAAGAAACAGCAAAAAGGTGGGAATTTAAGGAGATGGGACCTGGATAAACTGACTAACCCAGAGGTTGTACAGAAATTCAGGGAGAGCATAAGGGAACAATTGACAGGAATGGGGGGAAGAAATACAGTAGAAGAAGAATGGGTAGCTCTGAGGGATGAAGTAGTGACAGCAGCAGAGGATCAAGTAGGTAAAAAGACGAGGGCTAGTAGAAATTCTTGGGTAACAGAACATATATTGAATTTAATTGATGAAAGGAGAAAATATAAAAATGCACCAAATGAAGCAGGCAAAAAGGAATACAAACGTCTCAAAAATGAGATCAACAGGAAGTGCAAAATTGGTAAACATCGATGGCTAGAGGACAAATGTAAGGATGTAGAAGCGAGTATCACTAGGGGTATGATAGATACTGCCTACACGAAAATTAAAGAGAACTTTGGAGATAAGAGAACCACTTGCATGAACATCAAGAGCTCAGATGAAAACTCAGTTCTAAGCAAAGAGGGGAAAGCTGAAAGGTGGAAGGAGTATATAGAGGGTCTATACAAGGGCGATGTACTTGAGGACAATATTATGGAAATAGAAGAGGATGTAGATGAAGATGAAATGGGAGATACAATACTGCGTGAAGGGTTTGACAGAGCACTGAAAGACCTGAGTCAAAACAAAGCCCCGGGAGTAGAAAACATTCCACTAGAACTACTGATAGCCTTGGAGAGCCAGTCCTGACAAAACTCTACCATCTGGTGAGCAAGATGTATGAAACAGGTGAAATACCCTCAGACTTCAAGAATAATATAATAATTCCAATCCCAAAGAAAGCAGGTGTTGACATATGTGAGTATTACAGAACTATCAGTTTAATAAGTCATGACTGCAAAATACTAACGCGAATTCTTTACAGATGAATGGAAAAACTAGTAGAAGCTGACCTCGGAGAAGATCAGTTTGGATTCCGTAGAAATGTTGGAACACATGAGGCAATACTGACCCTATGACTTATCTTAGAAGCTAGATTAAGAAAGGGCAAATCTACGTTTATAGCATTTGTAGACTTAGAGAAAGCTTTTGACAATGTTGACTGGAATCTACATCTACATCTACATCTATACTCCGCGAGCCACCTTACGGTGTGTGGCGGAGGGTACTTATTGTACCACAATCTGATCCCCCCTTCCCTGTTCCATTCACGAATTGTGCGTGGGAAGAACGACTGCTTGTAAGTCTCCGTATTTGCTCTAATTTCTCGGATCTTTTCGTTGTGATCATTACGCAAGATATATGTGGGCGGTAGTAATATGTTGCCCATCTCTTCCTGGAATGTGCTCTCTCGTAATTTCGATAATAAACCTCTCTGTATTGCGTGACGCCTTTCTTGAAGTGTCCGCCACTGGAGCTTGTTCAGCATCTCCGTAACGCTCTCGCGCTGACTAAATGTCCCCATGACGAATTGCGCTGCTTTTCGCTGGATCATGTCTATCTCTTCTATTAATCCAACCTGGTAAGGGTCCCATACTGATGAGCAATACTCAAGAATCAGACGAACAAGCGTTTTGTAAGCTACTTCTTTCGTCGATGAGTCACATTTTCTTAGAATTCTTCCTATGAATCTCAACCTGGCGCCTGCTTTTCCCACTATTTGTTTTATGTGATCATTCCACTTCAGATCGCTCCGATAGTAACTCCTAAGTATTTTACGGTCGTTACCGCTTCCAATGATTTACCACCTATGGCATAATCGTACTGGAATGGATTTCTGCCCCTATGTATGCGCATTATATTATATTTATCTACGTTTAGGGAAAGCTGCCAGCTGTCGCACCATGCATTAATCCTCTGCAGGTCCTCCTGGAGTACGTACGAGTCTTCTGATGTTGCTACTTTCTTGTAGACAACCGTGTCATCTGCAAATAGCCTCACGGAGCTACCGATGTTGTCAACTAAGTCATTTATGTATATTGTAAACAATAAAGGTCCTATCACGCTTCCCTGCGGTACTCCCGAAATTACCTCTACATCTGCAGATTTTGAACCGTTAAGAATGACATGTTGTGTTCTTTCTTCTAGGAAATCCTGAATCCAATCACAAACCTGGTCCGATATTCCGTAAGCTCGTATTTTTTTCACTAAACATAAGTGCGGAACCGTATCAAATGCCTTCCTGAAGTCCAGGAATACGGCATCAATCTGCTCGCCAGTGTCTACGGCACTGTGAATTTCTTGGGCAAATAGGGCGAGCTGAGTTTCACATGATCTCTGTTTGCGGAATCCATGTTGGTTATGATGAAGGAGATTTGTATTATCTAAGAACGTCATAATACGAGAACACAAAACATGTTCCATTATTCTACAACAGATTGACGTAAGCGAAATAGGCCTATAATTATTCGCATCTGATTTATGACCCTTCTTGAAAATGGGAACGACCTGCGCTTTCTTCCAGTCGCTAGGTACTTTACGTTCTTCCAGCGATCTACGATAAATTGCTGATAGAAAGGGGGCAAGTTCTTTAGCATAATCACTGTAGAATCTTAAGGGTATCTCGTCTGGTCCGGATGCTTTTCTGCTACTAAGTGATAGCAGTTGTTTTTCAATTCCGATATCGTTTATTTCAATATTTTCCATTTTGGCGTCCGTGCGACGGCTGCAGTCAGGGACCGTGTTACCATTTTCCGCAGTGAAACAGTTTCGGAACACTGAATTCAGTATTTCTGCCTTTCTTCAGTCGTCCTCTGTTTCGGTGCCATCGTGGTCAACGAGTGACTGAATAGGGGATTTAGATCCGCTTACCGATTTTACATATGACCAAAACTTTTTAGGGTTCTTGTTTAGATTGTTTGCCAATGTTTTATGTTCGAATTCGTTGAATGCTTCTCTCATTGCTCTCTTTACACTCTTTTTCGCTTCGTTCAGCTTTTCCTTATCAGCTATGATTCGACTACTCTTAAACCTACGATGAAGCTTTCTTTGTTTCCGTAGTACCTTTCGTACATGATTGTTATACCACGGTGGATCTTTCCCCTCGCTTTGGACCTTAGTCGGTACGAACTTATCTAAGGCGTACTGGACGATGTTTCTGAATTTTTTCCATTTTTGTTCCACATCCTCTTCCTCAGAAATGAACGTTTGATGGTGGTCACTCAGATATCCTGCGATTTGTGCCCTATCACTCTTGTTAAGCAAATATATTTTCCTTCCTTTCTTGGCATTTCTTATTACACTTGTAGTCATTGATGCAACCACTAACTTATGATCACTGATACCCTCTTCTACATTCACGGAGTCGAAAAGTTCCGGTCTATTTGTTGCTATGAGGTCTAAAACGTTAGCTTCACGAGTTGGTTCTCTAACTATCTGCTCGAAGTAATTCTCGGACAAGGCAGTCAGGATAATGTCACAAGAGTCTCTGTCCCTGGCTCCAGTTCTGATTGTGTGACTATCCCATTCTATACCTGGTAGATTGAAGTCTCCCCCTATTACAATAGTATGATCACGAAACTTCTTCACGACGTTCTGCAGGTTCTCTCTGAGGCGCTCAACTACTACGGTTGCTGATGCAGGTGGTCTATAGAAGCATCCAACTATCATATCTGACCCACCTTTGATACTTAACTTAACCCAGATTATTTCACATTCGCATTCGCTAATAACTTCACTGGATATTATTGAATTCTTTACTGCTATAAATACTCCTCCACCATTGGCGTTTATCCTATCCTTGCGGTATATATTCCATTCTGTGTCTAGGATTTCGTTACTGTTCACTTCCGGTTTTAACCAACTTTCCGTTCCTAATACTATATGCGCACTATTTCCTTCAATAAGAGATACTAATTCAGGAACCTTGCCCTGGATACTCCTGCAGTTTACCAATATTACGTTGACTTTTCCTGTTTTTGGTCTCTGAGGACGGACGTTCTTTATCAACGATGATAATGTCCTCTCTGGTAAGCCGTCAGGTATTTTATCGTTTCGCCCAAGGGGGGGTCCCTCTAACCTAAAAAACCCCTGTGTGTACGCCACACGTACTCTGCTACCCTAGTAGCTGCTTCCGGTGCACGTGCACGCCTGACCTGTCTAGGGGGGCCCTACAGTTCTCCACCCAATAACGGAGGTCGATGAATTTGCAACCATTATAGTCGCAGAGTCGTCTGAGCCTCTGGTTTAGACCCTCCACACGGCTCCAAACCAGAGGACCACGATCGACTCTGGGCACTATGCTGCAGATATTAAGCTCAGCTTGCACTCCGCGTGCGATGCTGGTTGTCTTCACCAAATCAGCCAGCCGCCGGAAGGAACCAAGGATGGCCTCAGAACCCAAGCGGCAGGCGTCATTCGTTCCGACATGTGCTACTATCTGCAGCCGGTCACACCCAGTGCGTTCGATAGCTGCCAGAAGGGCCTCCTCCACATTACGGACGAGACCCCCCGGCAAGCACACCGAGTGCACACTGGCATTCTTCCCCGACCTACCCGCTATTTTCCTAAGGGGCTCCATAACCCGCCTAACGTTGGAGCTCATTATAACTAATAGGCCCGCCCTCTGTGACTGTCGGGACCTTGCCGGAGAATCGGCCACTGGCCCAACAGGCGAGGCATCCTGCGGTGGCTCGGAAACGATGTCATCACCACTAGGAAGCACCCCGTACCTGTTGGAAAGGGGTAAGGCAGCTGCCACGCGGCCAGATCCCACCTTCGCCTTTCGGCCAGGCACGCGCGAGCCCACCACTGTCCGCCATTCACCCTCTCTTTCAAATTCTGGAGGTGGCAGGGAGCGAAAGGCTATTTACAATTTGTACAGAAACCAGATGGCAGTTATAAGAGTCGAGGGACATGAAAGGGAAGCAGTGGTTGGGAAGGGAGTGAGACAGGGTTGTAGTCTCTCCCTGATGTTATTCAATCTGTATATTTGGCAAACAGTGAAGGAAACATAAGAAAAATTCGGAGTAGGTATAAAATTCCATGGAGAAGAAATAAAATCTTTGAGGTTCGCTGATGACATTGTAATTCTGTCAGAAACAGCAAAGGACTTGGAATAGCAGTTGAATGGAATGGATAGTGTCTTGAAAGGAGGATATAAGGTGAACATCAACTAAAGCAAAATGAGGATAATAGAATGTAGTCGAATTAAGTCGGATGATGCTGAGGGAATTAGATTAGGAAATGCGACACTTAAAGTAGTAAATGAGTTTTGCTATTTGGGGAGCAAAATAACTGATGATGTTCGAAGTAGAGAGGATATAAAATGTATACTGGCAATGGCAAGGAAAGCATTTCTGAAGAAGAGAAATTTGTTAACATCGAGTATAGATTATGTGTCAGGAAGCCATTTTTGAAAGTATTTGTATGGAGTGTAGCCATGTATGGAAGTGAAACATGGACGATAAATAGTTTGGACAAGAAGAGAATAGAAGCTTTTGAATTATGGTGCTACAGAAGAATGCTGAGGATTAGGTGGGTAGATCACATAACTAATGAGAAAGTATTGAATAGGATTGGGGTGAAGAGAAGTTTGTGTCACAACTTGACTAGAAGAAGGAATCGGTTGGGAGGACAAGTTCTGAGACATCAAGGGATCACCAATTTAGTATTGGAGGGCAGCGTGGAGGGTAAAAACCATAGAGGGAGACCAAGAGATGAATACACTAAGCAGATTCAGAAGGATGTAGGTTGCGGTAGGTACTGGTAGGTGAAGAAGCTTCCACGGGATAGAGTAGCATGGAGAGCTTCATCAAACCGGTCTCAGGACTGAAGACCACAACAACAACAACTATCAAATTCCAGTCACCTGTGACTATTCGATTTTCGTCTCCCTTCACTATCTGTTATTTTCCTTTATCTCATCATACATTTCATCATTCTCTTTGTCATCTGCAAAGCCAGTTGGCATATGAACTTGTACTAATGTGGTGTGTTTGGGCTTTGTGTCTGTCTTTGCTACAACAGTGTGTTCACTATGCTGTTTGTAGTAGCTTACTCACACTCATATTTTTTTTATTCATTGTTAAACCTACTGCCACATTACCCCTATTTTATTTTGTATTTGTAACCTTGTATTCACCTGATCAGAAGTCTTGTTACTTCTGCCACTGAGCTTCACCAATTCCCACTATATTTAGCTCTAACCTATCCATTTCCCTTTTTAAATTTTCTAACCTACCTGCCCGATTAAGTAATTTGACATTCCATGCTCCGAACCGTAGAATGCCAGTTTTTTTTTTCTCCTGATGATGACATCCTCCTGAGTAGTCCACACCCAGAGATATGGATGGGGGAATTTTTACCTCCAGAATGTTTTACCCAAGAGGACACCATCATCATTTAACCATACAATAAAGCTGCATGCCCTCGGGAAAAATTGTGGATGTAGTTTCCCCTTGCTTTCAGCTGTTCTCAGTGCCAGCACAGCAAGGCCATTTTGGATAACGTTACAAGGCCAGATCAGTCCATGCAGACTGTTGCCCTTGCAACTACTGAAAAGGCTGCTGCCCCTCTTCAAGAACCATATGTTTGTCTGGCCTCTCAACAGATACCCTTCCGTTGTGATTGCACCGACATTATGGATATCTGTATCACTGAGGTACTACGCAAGCCTCCCCACCAACAGCAAGGTCCATGGTTGATGGAACTGATAGTTCTGTAATTTTCACACTTGTCAGCACTTGCTTCTTTGGAATTGGAAATACCATACTCTTTTTGAAGTCTGTGGGTTTTTCAGTTGTCTCATACATTTTGCTCACCAGGTGGAATAGCTTTGATCTGTGTCCCCAGAGCCTTTAATGATGGCATACATGAAAAAAATTTTCTGGGTTTTCCAGCCACATCAATTTGAATAAAATCCTTAAGCTTTTGTTGGCCATTTCTGCCATCATCGTCAGGAGTTCACTGACTGCTGTAGCTGCTATGGTTTCTCACCTGTATAGGCATGATGACATCATCAGCAGCCAATTAGATTGACCCGATGTAGTGTGTTTGCGTAAGTCGACCCGGGTAGCTACAGAGCTATTTCCTGTGGCAGCACCAGTGATATCAGGTGACACCAGGTGCAAGCGCCATGTCTGAAACTGCCACGCCTGCTTCACACATCTGTCTTTGCTTTCTTTTGATGTCCAACACCCGCCCCCATGCCCTGCTCAGTGTGTATTCCTGGTCTCTGTTGAAATTGTTGTTTAAGCAAATCTTGGCTGCTTTCTTTATAATAGAGTCACAATATGTAGATGCATGAGCCAACACTTTTGTATTTTTGAACTGTAATTTATGTCTGTTTTCAGGCAATGCTCTGCTATGGCCAACTTGTCAAGCTTTCTTTGGTTTACATGGCACTTGTGTTCAGTACAGTGCTCCACAATCACGTGAATTGTTTGTCCAATATACATGCTGCCACATTCACAGGGTACACCATACACACCGGACCCTCGAAGAGCAGTGTCGTCTTTAACAGGGTGCAACATATCTTGTATCTTTTGGGCAGGCCGGAACACTGTATGTAGAAATATATTTCTGCAGAAGACTCCTAACTTACTGCTAGTTGCTCCATAGTATGGCAGGAATACAGTCTGTTTGGCCTCTTCTACTGATTCACCAAGTGTCTTTCATTGGTGGTCCTTGAAAGTATTTGCGATGTCTCTTTTGCTGTATCCATTTTCCCCAAAAACATGTTTATGTTCTGCAATTCAGATTGTGGGTGGTCATCGTCAGAGATAATCTTGGCTCTATGAACCAACGTGTTCAGGACAGCTTTCTTCTGTACAGGGTGGTGGGAACTATTGGTGTTCAAGTGCCGATCAGTGTTTGTTGGTTTCTGGTACACTGAATGACCAAGCTGGCCTCCTGCCTTCCACTCAACCAAAACATCCAAGAATGGTAGCTTGCCATGCTTCTCTATCTCCACAGTAAATTTAATGTTGGGATGGACACCATTCATATGATCGACGAACTGCTGTAGTGTATCTTCACCATTAGGCCATATCAGGAAGGTGTCATGAATGTATCATAGAGAACAAGACACCTGCAATGTCCCAGTTTGCAGAGCCTGCTCCTCAAAGTGCTCCATGAAGAAATTTGCAACTGCTATAGACAGTGGTGATCCCATGGCTGTGCCATCCGTCATCTCATAATATTCATCTCAGTACAAAAAGTACATTGTCATTAGGACTTGCTGGAACAACTTAATGATTCCAGATGGAAAATGCTGGGCCAAAAGATCCAGTGTATCTCATATTGGCACCCTCAGTTTTGACATAGTTGGCTATCCCAAAGCTATCAGGCTCTAATAGAATGTTGTCTACCCCCAGGCATTGTTTAGACTTAGAACTTTCAGTGCTTTGGAAGATTTTTCATGCAGTATCATATCTCCCTTCTCATCTTGATCTACATTCTATTCTATTTCCATAATATTGCCTTCAAGTCCATTTCCATTGTATTGGTCCTCTATATATTCCTTCCACCTTTCTGCTTTTTCTTCTTTGCTTGGAATTGGTTTTCCATCTGAGCTCTTGATATTCATGCAGCTGCTTCTCTTTTCCCCAGAGGAATCTTTAATTTTCATTTAGGTAGTATCTAAATTACCCCTAGTATTATATATTTCTACATTCTTACATTTGTTCTCTAGCCATTCCTGCTTAGTCATTTTGCAGTTCCTGTCAATCTCATTGTTTGAGATGTTGGTATTCCCTTTTGCCTACCTCATTCATTGCATTTTTATATTTTGTCCTTTCATCAATCAAGTTCAATATCTCTTGTGCTACCCAAATATTTCTAGTGGCCCTCGTCTTTCTACCTACTTGGTGCTCTGCTGCCTTCACTATTTCATCACTGAAAGCTACCCATTCTTCTTCTACTATATTCCTATCCCCTGTTCTTGTCAGATGTTCCCCAATGCTCCATCTCAACTCTCTAAAAACTGTGGTTCTTTCAGTTTATCCAGGCCCCACCTCCTTAAATTCCCACTGTTTCACAGTTTCTTCAGTTTTAATCTACAGCTCATAACCAATAAATTGTGGTCAGAGTCCACATCTGCCCGTGGATATGTCTTACAATTTAAAACCTGGTTGCAGTATCTATGTCTCACCATTATATAATCAATCTGAAACCTTCCAGTGTCTCCAGATCTCTTCCACATATACAGCTTTCTTCCATGATTCTTAAACCAAGTGTTAGTTGTGATTAAATTATGCTCTGTGCAAAACTCTATCAGAGCTTTCTCTTTCATTCCTTTCCCCCAGTCCATATTCACCTACTACTTTCCCATTGCTTCCTTTTCTTACTTTTGAATTCCACTCCCCTATGACTATAAAATTTTTGTTTCCCTCAGATATCTGAATATTTTCTTTTATCTCATCACAGATTTCCCCAATCTCCTCCTCATCTGCGGAGCTAGTTGGCATATAAACTTGTATGACTGTGGTGGGTGTGGGCTTTGTGTGTCTCTTGTGTGGAATAATGCATTCACTATATTGTTCATAGTAGCTTACTGTGTTCCTGTATTGTTATTCATTATTAATCCTACTGTTGCATTACCCCTATTTGATTTTTGTATTTATGACCATGTATTCACCTGACCAGAAATCCTGTTCCTCCTGCCATTGAACTTCAATAATTCCCACTACAACTATGTTTAACCTATCCTTTTCCCTTTTTAAATGTTCTAACCTACCTGCACAATTAAGGGATCTGACATTCCATGCTTTGATCTGTATGCCAGTTTTGCTTCTGCTGATCTGATTGTGATACCATAATAGAAATTTCAGGCCAGGAAGAATTATGAGGAGTTAACAGGTTACTGGTAGACATCAGACATGAAACTTAAATTAGACAGTATTATAAAATAAAGTAAGACAGTGCATATTGGCCATGCTTCCTACATTTTGTCAGGCTTCTTGGAGTTTAAATTGTGTAAGAGAATGGGAAGTTTCTTTTTTGAGAGAAAGAGAAACTATGAAATGCTTTTCTATTGTTGTATAAGCTAAACCCATAGTGGCTAATGTGACTCAATTAGTATTACTTCTATTTGTTTCAATATATTTTACGCAAGTAGCACACAGTGGCTGCTACTGCCTGGTAACATGCAATTTGATTTATTTAACATCAGTGTACTATCTATTTCATGATGAGATTCATGGGGAACAATGAGTGAATGAATGAGCAAATGAGTGAATGACTGAACTGAAACGCTCACCCCTGCAGCTAAGGCAACACTCTGTCTTCTCAATCATTCTCCACTCTGAAATAGTATTGCTTTCCTGACCAGTATGTTTGGTCCATTACATTATGTTACTGGAACTCTATGAATCCCTTGGAATCATTCTTGATGATGTGGAAAGAAGTCAAATATGTACACTTAATTTAAATGCAGTATTTTACATTACAGTATTACAGCACCAATTAAAATTATAAACTAACCTAAAACATTAAATTTAAGAGTTTCTGTGAAGAAACTCTTGAATGGGGTAAAAGGAGTTGTTCATCAGCAACTTTTTAAATTTAGTCTTAAATTCCACCACATTATCTACATGACATTTAATGTGCTCTCAAAAGTTTTTGAATACATATATAAAAATGTATCGGACTCTTTTCTGTACTAGAGTTGTTGTTGTTGATGTTGTTGTGGTCTTCAGTCCTGAGACTGGTTTGATGCAGCTCTCCATGCCACTCCATCCTGTGCAAGCTACTTCACCTACCAGTACCTACTGCAACCTACATCCTTTTGAATCTGCTTAGTGTATTCATCCCTTGGTCTCCCTCTATGATTTTTACCCTCCACACTGCCCTCCAGTACTAAATTGGTGATCCTTGATGCCTCAGAACATGTCCTACCAACTGATCCCTTCTTCTAGTCAAGTTGTGCCACAAACTTCTCTTCTCCCCAATCCTATTCAATACCTCCTCATTAGTTATGTGATCTACCCATCTAATCTTCAGCATTCTTCTGTAGCACCACATTTCAAAAGCTTCTATTCTCTTCTTGTCCAAACTATTTATCATCCATGTTTCACTTCCATACGTGGCTACACTCCATATAAATACTTTCAGAAATGACTTCCTGACTCTTAAACCTATACTCACTGTTAACAAATTTCTCTTCTTCAGAAATGCTTTCCTTGCCATTGCATCTACATTTTATATCCTCTCTACTTTGACCATCATCAGTTCTTTTGCTCCCCAAATAGCAAAACTCCTTTACTACTTTAAGTGTCTCATTTCCTAATCTAAGTCCCTCAGTATCACCCGACTTAATTCAACTACATTCCATTATCCTCGTTTTGCTTTTGTTGATGTTCATCTTATATCCTCCTTTCAAGACACTGTCCATTCCGTTCAACTGCTCTTCCAAGTCCTTTGCTGTCTATGACAGAACTACAATGTCATCGGCGAACCTCAAAGTTTTTATTTCGTCTCCACAGATTTTAATACCTACTCAGAATTTTTCTTTTGTTTCCTTCACTGTTTGCTAAATATACAGATTGAATAACATCAGGGAGAGACTACAACCCTGTCTCACTCCCTTCCCAACCACTGCTTCCCTTTCATGTCCCTCGACTCTTATAACTGCCATCTGGTTTCTGTACAAATTGTAAATAGCCTTTCGCTCCCTGTATTTTACCCCTGCCACCTTCAGAATTTCAACGAGGGTATTCCAGTCAACATTGTCAAAAGCTTTCTCAAGTCTACAAACGCTAGAAACGAAGGTTTGCCATTCCTTAATCTTTCTTCTAAGATAAGTCGTAAGGTCAGTATTGCCTCACATGTTTTAATATTTCTACGGAGTCCAAACTGATCTTCCCAAAGGTCGGCTTCTACTAGTTTTTCCATTCGTCTGTAAAGAATTCGCATTAGTGTTTTGCAGCTGTGGCTTATTAAACTGATAGTTCTGTAATATTCACATATGTCAACACCTGCTTTCTTTGGGATTGGAATTATTATATTATTCTTGAAGTCTGAGGGTATTTCACCTGTTTCATACATCTTGCTCACCAGATGGTAGAGTTTTGTCAGGACTGGCTTTCACAAGGCTGTCAGTAGTTCTAATGGTATGTTGTCTACCCCCGGGGCCTTGTTTCGTCTCAGGTCTTTCAGTGCTTTGTCAAATTCTTCACACAGTATCATATCTCCAATTTCATCTCCATTACATCCTCTTCCATTTCCATAATATTGTCCTCGAGTACATCACCCTTGTATAGACCATCTATATACTCCTTCCACCTTTCTGCTTTCCCTCCTTTGCTTAGAACTGGGTTTCCATCTGTGCTCTTGATATTCATACAAGTTGCTCTCTTTTCTCCAAAGGTCTCTTTAAGTTTCCTGTAGGCAGTATCTATCTTACCCCTAGTGCGATAAGCCTCTACATCCTTACATTTGTCCTCTAGCCATCCCTGCTTAGCCATTTTGCACTTCCTGTTGATCTCATTTTTGAGATTTTTTTATTCCTTTTTGCCTAATTCATCTACTGCAGTTTTATATTTCCTCCATCCATCAATTACATTCAATATTTCTTCTGTTACCCAAAGATTTCTACTAGGCCTCGTCTTTTTACCTACTTGATCCTCTGCTGCCTTCACTACTTCATCCCTCAGAGCTACCCATTCTTCTTCTACTGTATTTCTTCCCCCCATTCCTGTAAATTGTTCCCCTATGCTCTCCCTGAAACTCTGTACAACCTCTGGTTTAGTCAGTTTATCCAGGTCCCATCTCCTTAAATTCCCACCTTTTTGCAGTTTCTTCAGTTTTAATCTACAGTTCATAACCAATAGATTGTGGTCAGAGTCCACATCTGCCCCTGGAAATGTCTTACAATTTAAATCGTGGTTCCTAAATCTCTGTCTTACCATTATATAATCTATCTGAAACCTGTCAGTATCTCCAGGCTTCTTCCATGTATACAGCCTTCTTTTATGATTCTTGAACCAAGTGTTAGCTATGATTAAGTTGTGCTCTGGGCAAAATTCTACTAGGCAGCTTCCTCTTTCATTTCTTAGCCCCAATCCATATTCACCTACTACATTTCCTTCTCTCCCTTTCCTATTGCTGAATTCCAGCCACCCATGACTATTAAATTTTTGTCTCCCTTCACTACCTGAATAATTTCTTTTATCTCATTATACATTTCATCAATTTCTTCATCATCTGCAGAGCTAGCTGGCATATAAACTTGTACTACTGTAGTAGGTGTGGGCTTCGCGTCTATCTTGGCTACAATAATGTGTTCACTATGCTGTTTGTAGTAGCTTACCCGCACTCCTATTTTTGTATTCGTTATTAATCCTACTTCTGCATTACCCCTATTTGATTTTGTATTTATAACCCTGTATTCACCTGACCAAAAGTCTTGTTCCTCCTGCCACTGAACTTCACTAATTCCCACTATATCTAACTTTAACCTATCTGTTTCCCTTTTTAAATTCTCTAACCTACCTGCCCAATTAAGGGATCTGACATTCTATGCTCCGATCTGTAGAACGCCAGTTTTCTTTCTCCTGATAATGACATCCTCTTGAGTAGTCCCTGCCCGGAGATCCGAATGGGGGACTATTTTACCTCCAGAATATTTTACCCAAGAGGATGCCATCATCATTGTACTACTGTTAGCGCATACAAATCTGTTGCAGAAATTATTTTTGGTCCAAGTGTTTTACATATGTGCTTTTCACTAGGTATTTTTCAGAAAAGATAGTTATTGGTGATATGAAATGCAAACTAGTTTCTTCATTTTGAAACCAGAAAAAGCAGCAATCATGCATACTCCCAGACATAGCTGTAGAAAGGACATTTCATTAATTCAAGGCAATATGTTTTCTGATTATGATTGTGTAGTCCCTAAACATAGCACTTTGTTGCTCTCATATTTCATTTTTTGATATCTTTAGATCTCATGGAGTTCTGTGAGAATTATTGGACTATATGTACTGGGCTTCATAGAAAATCTGCACTTTCCAGTTAGGCGGCTGATGCTACTTTTTATTCATATACTTGTCTCATCAGCAAAGAAGGACAACATTTACATTTACGTGTATCAGAAATATCAGAAGACTCAAAATCATACCTTGTGCTACACAGTGCTTGATTACTTCAAACTCTGAATGCCTATTGTTATGCAATGGTACATATTACTTTCTGTCAGTCAGATATGATAAAAACCTTGAGCCTCCTGTGTTCACTATTCTGTCATACTTAACTTTTGCATTAGGATATCACAGTCCACATGGTCAACATCCAAGTCATAAAATACTCCCACGTGTAGCAATTTCTGATTTATTGATTCTAGTGCATCATCTGTTAAACTACATTTAACCCTCCCAGTTGACAGGTCTTTTTGAAATCCTAACTGTTTGCTAATAAATATTTCTTTCTTGACTTAAGTGCTTATAGAGTACTGCATACAATCTGGAAAGTCTACGAAAATTCTGGGGGCAATATGAGTGGTCAGTGAGTATTCACCAATGTTTTGTCTCATTTTTTGTGGAGATACTTGACAACAGCATGTTTAAGTATCTCTGGGAAAGTGCCACTGCAAGAACATTTATTACAATATATTTCTAAATTCAGCTGAGCAACTTTTCATTATTTCAGCAGTGATTTCATCATAGCCACTGGAACATTTATTTTTGACAGAGTAAATACATTGAAATTTTCTTTTGGGGATGTTGGATGAAACTAAATTTTATCAAATTTGGTTTGGAAGCTTTTTATCAGGAACTGTTGGCTGTATTCTGAGGAAGTATCCATCCTAAATTATCTGCTACTAACAGAAGGAGGTCATAACAATTTTCTGCAATTTTGGAACTATCTTTGATCACTTCATTATCCACCTCTAAAATGTCTTCATTTTCTTGATTAGTTTCTTCTATTTAATTTTAGACTGCGTTATTCATAGCTCTTATCTTGTTGTCAGAGGAGCTTATTTTTTCTTGAAAGTGCAAAAATTTCGATGTGCTGATGATTTTGTTGAAAATTTTATGTCGCAGTTTGTAATGTGACTTAACTCTGTCATCATACATATACCATGGTGCCAAATAAGACTGCCTCTTGATTTCGCATGATATTTTGATTCCAATTGTAACCCAGGAATAGATACAGTTAATCAGCTCCCATCAGTTAATTTTTTAGGAAACCAATTTTCAAAATAGCCTATGACTGTGTTACAGAATACATTATATTTTCATTAATGTGAAGTGTGTTTCACACTTTTTTTTCAGTTTTTATTTTCCAAATACTTCTTAAAATCTCCAATTCTGTTTTCATTTATTATCCTTATAGCAGTTTTGTAATTCTGTAGCTTCTATATCAAATGCTAGCAACTGACCATTTTGGTGTGAGAGGCAACTAAGTATGGTAATTACATTATAACTCTGCAATCCTGATGTATCTACAAAAGCATTATCAACAGAGTGTTGCTGGTTCCCTTAACTCATGTGACAAATTATACAAGGGAGGCCAGATTACCTGAAAGGGCAAAGGACTCATGATAGTTCTAGAATAGATATACAATAAAATTTTTAAATTAACATTGTCACTTGACATTATCTGACTCTCCTTGGAAATTTAGAATTTGCCTGCAGCCAAATGACATTACCAGTTCCTTCAACTTCAACTATAACACACAAAATGATGGCACAGTTTCTAAAACCAGAAACCAAATGGTAACTAGGTTGCTACATCAACATCTACAATAACAACAGCCCTATGTGTTACCAAGCCTGCAAAACAAAACATTTACTGCCCACATTCCACATCATAGCTTGCAGCAACAGCTGGAACAGCAACCATCTTGACAACCACCACTGCACTAGCAACAGTGGCAGCTGTTGAGATAGCAGCCAGTGTCTGAGGTTACGAAGCAGCACCTCGTAACTCCTATGTCTGCTATTCCTCGACGTGGTTTTTGTGTAATAAACACTTGTGTTTTCATAATTGACTATGGTGGGGTATCTAAACTCAGGAATGAAGCAGAAACTAGCGACAGTGTCATGGAAAAGGGTGTAAATTGTCAGAGGAACTGCTCCAGTTCACCATTGCATGCAACAGTTGATGGTTTTGACCCACTAATGTTAGTATCACCTACACAACAGATGCCCAACTGGGACTCACATCATGTTCCTCAACACATGACTTCCGTTCACATGAGGTTTCTTTGCAAAGTTCACAATAAATTTGCATAACTTTCCTAAGCTCTGCTCTACAAGGGTTGGAAGGGGGCGGTCAGAGGGTGTGTGCGGCAGCGAGATTATTTTGATTATGAGGCAGACAGCAAATATCTTTGAGTTTGTAACTTTTTCAGTCCTCATTGTAAATGTATCTCTACTGAATTACCTACAGCACATGTTCTGTATCAGTGTGTAGTTCTTGGGTCGTAAATACGGCTTCTTCATTTGCATCATTATATGTATCATATATTCTACTGTAGATCAACATTCCCATGCATCTATCCATTTTCTACATTCCTATTTCCATGATGAAATGATGTCCAGAGACATTTATTACATCTAGGTGATTTGCCAACTGCCTTTCATCCAAACAGATAAGAAGTTCATCAATTTTGTTTTTCAACCCCTGATATTTTGATGCAACACGTCACGTTTACTTTAACCTCCTCATATTTATGTATTTTACATTCAAAATTTTCAGTTATACCATATATTTACTCCTTTAATAATTGAAAGCTTGAAGTTTCAAGTCTGGCATTAAAAGGTTGCTGCTCTCACACCTGTAACTACAGGGATGCCACCTTCAGTATCAGTGTCTCCCTCAGAAATTCTGCTACCATATCATTTACTTTCCTTTCCCATTTCTGTTGAGATGTAGCCATGCCTTGTAAAATCCTAGTTGGCAACAGCATCAACAGAAACCAAACTGTTGTTCAACCCAGCACCTAACAGCAGGTGTTGATATAGTTAAAAAAAAAAAGAAGCTGTCTTTATCAGGCCACTCTTGATACTGTAGCCCTTGTCCCTGGATATAGTGTCTCCTATCATTATTATATGATCCTCTTTTCCAAAAACAACATATATTTTCTGCCCCTTTTTATGACTTGCACATGGCTTGAAGTAGTTTGTAGCTTGGTACTTGTTTTTTAATTATTCCCACAACAATTGGCCCACATCTCTTCTATGACTTCGACCCAACAGTATGACTTTCCTACTTTGTCTGGTTTCCTTTTGAAAGTTTGGTGCATGTTGACTACACCTGCATCTACTGGAAACTCTTCCTTATCTGAGTAAGTGGGGCAAAACATTCTTTTTTTCCCAATGGAAAAGCATTTTGCAAAGAGTGGAATTTCAGTTGAGCTGAAAACATACAGTGAATGTTTATTTAGAAAATAATTTGTTATGTGACAAAATCACATTTATTTCAGGACAATATTACTGGTTCTGGCCATCATTTGTCATCATCATATCATAAAACAGAAGCCATGGTTCACTCCAACTCTATTAACAATGTGGTTTGTTTGGTTTCCATACTGGTTGGCATGAACCGTGGCATCCATACCCAGTAATTTTGTTTTGAAATTGTTTCCTTGCCAAAGCTGCAAGATACTATTATCTTCCTGTGGCTCATTTTTCTTCCAACCATTTCACAGTTCTTATTACCCTTCTCCCCATTTAACCTTTCCAACATTTTCCTAGCACTGTCAACCTTCCTTAAGGGGACCACACTGTGGTTCAGGTCAAAAAAAACCGATTTTCGGTTTTCAGCATATTTCAATAGATTAAGGTTTCATTTAAGTACTCTAAAAAGGATTTTGCTGAAAAAAAATTATTTCAAGCATTTAAAGAGCATTTTCCTACCACGTGTGTTTATGTGGCACACCCACTTTTCTGTCACCCACCTTCCTGGATATATTTTAGGTCTTTATATCCCCTACATTGCACGTTAGGGATTTTTTGGAATGCAACAGTCAGTATTCTTTTGTTTCTGCTGTTTGTAAATAAGACACTTTCAAACACGCTATTAGTTTTGTTCAAGTGTGATTGTAAGTAGTTTTATTCTTATGTTTGCTGTGCTTGTTTATGTGTGTTTTGTTTATTGAAGATGAAGAAACATAAAGGCATTTTCAAGAAACGACAATTTAGAGGAAACAAGTTTAGAACGCTTTCTGTACAAGAGGTTATGTTGCCTGGCAATGATGTTTCTAATTGTAATTCTTTAACAAGTGCATCATCAAAGAAGCTCTCACCATTTCAAGACAGTTACAACTAATTTACTGAAGTGACATTACTGAGGTAACATCATAAATTTGAGAATATTATCAGATGTAATTTCTAAATTTGTAGAATATAAACAGTGTGGTGAGTCACAGTGTGTGAAAATTTGTGCGAGTACCAGTGGGAGAGAAAGCCTAGCAATTGCATTGGATTTAATTTGCACTAAATGCACAGCTGTGATTTCATTTATGAGTTCCTCAAAACCAGATGCAAGTGGCCCTTATGAAATCAATACTAGATTAGTGTATGCCTTACGATCCATTGGCAATGACATGGCTGCAGGGAGAACATTTTGCCCAGTGACATACTTACATCAACCACGAAATAAATTTGAAAAACTGACTGCAATAGTAGAGAAAGCTGAATGTGAGGTCAGTGAGGAAAGCATGAAACTGGCTGCTAGGGAAGCAGTGGAAGAAAATGATGGATGTTTGGATATTGCAGTTGCACTTGATGGAAGTTGGCAGAAAAGAGGATATACTTCTTTGAATGGAGTGGTGAATGACACGAGTGTAGACACGGCTAAAGTGTTGGATGTGGAAATAATGTCTAAATATTGCAAATGTTGCAAAGTCAATGAACATAAAGAACACAACTGTGTGGCTAATTTTAGAGGAACAAGTGGTGGTATGGAAGTTCATGGAGTACAACAAATATTTCATTGCTCTGTAGAAACAAGAGGCATACGCTACACCAAATATTTGGGCAATGTTGACAGTAAGGCATACAACAATGTGGTGAACTCTAAGCCATATGGAGATGCCATTATTAGCAAAATAGAATGTGTAGGCCATGTTCAAAAACGTTTGGGAACAAGGCTGAGAAAACTAACTGTTGATATGAGAGGAAAAATGTTAGAAGATGGAAAACTGTTGACCAGGCAGGGTAGGTTAACTAAAACTGAAATAAAAAATTTGCAGGTATACTATGGGCAGTCAATTAGGAGAAATAAAGAAAATCTGGAGGCAATGAAGAGAGATGTTTGAGCCATATTCTTCAATAAGTCCTCTACTGATGTCATGGATTGTGTCCATCAGGAGAAAACTCATGGTGCAAATACAATAGGGCTCAGGCAACTGGAGAATCTTATTCTCTCCAGCATTCTCTCCCAGCTGCTGTCATTACAGCAATTAAACCTATTTTCAGAGAGTTGGCTCATCCTGACCTTCTAAGGAAATGTCTGCCTGGGCAGACCCAGAAACTAAATGAATGTTTCAACAGCACAATTTGGAACCACCTTCCTAAAATTGTATTTGTAGGCATGCATACAATGAAAATAGGAGTTCATGATGCTGTTATTACATTCAATTGTGGTAATATTGGAAAGCATTTGGTACTGAAAAAGCTGGGAATAAATCCTGGCGAAAATATGGTCACTGGGCTGCAACACTGCAATAAAATGAGGATAGCCGATGCAAACAGGTCTGCATCTAATATGGTCAAGAAAGCAAGACAAACATCCAAGAAGGTGAAAAAGAAGCTGGAAGACCTGATAGAGGCCAGAGAAGGGCCATAATATGCAGAAGGACAGTTTTAATTAACTGTAAGTAACAAATTTCAAAAGTTTTTTCTTTAAAGTCAATTTCCTGCAAACTAAAATTTTCAGTGCATATGCCCAATTATATCAGAAACTATCACAGATAAGACTCTACATAACATAAAAAGCCACCTCTGGTACAACATTCAGTAATATTCCCCCATTAGGAAGTTTACAAAAAAATATTTTCTACAGAAAAAACTTAATATTTTTTGTTAATAAATTTAAAAAAGTATTTCTTAAAATCTATAAAAGTAATAAAGTATATTTTAGTACAGTTGACTCTATTAGCATCATGTAACATACAGTAAAAATATTAAGCTCCTGCATCAAACAGTTTTTTTCAGAAATGAGTCAGATACTTGCCTAAATTAACGTGGGTTAGATAGGCTGGGTGTGGTCCCCTTAAGGACACTAATTTTTTTCACCTGTTCAGCTATTTTTCTGTCCCATGCATGGAAGAATCCCACTATTTTTTAAATTCTTTTTCCCATCAGTCTTCAGACTGGTTTGATGTGCTGTCATAAATTCCTCTCTTGCACAAATCACTTCATGTCAGAGTAGCACTCTCACCCTACATCCTCAATTATTTGCTGAATGTATTCCAGTATTCTTTTATGAGAGAATACTGGAATAAGTTCAGCAAATAATTGAGGATAAAAGAAGGTTGTACACACGGAAGAATCCTGCGAATACTAGAAGGTATCAGATAGATTATATAATGGTAAGACAGAGACTTAGGAACCAGATTTTAAATTGTAAGACATTTCCAGGGGCAGATGTGGACTCTGGCCACAAACTATTGGTTATGAACTGTAGATTAAAACTGAAGAAACTGCAAAAAGGTGGGAATTTAAGGAGATGGGACCTGGATAAACTGACTAAACCAGAGGTTGTACAGAGTTTCAGGGAGAGCATAGGGGAACAATTTACAGGAATGGGGGGAAGAAATACAGTAGAAGAAGAATGGGTAGCTCTGAGGGATGAAGTAGTGAAGGCAGCAGAGGATCAAGTAGGTAAAAAGACGAGGCCTAGTAGAAATCTTTGGGTAACAGAAGAAATATTGAATGTAATTGATGGATGGAGGAAATATAAAACTGCAGTAGATGAATTAGGCAAAAAGGAATAAAAAAATCTCAAAAATGAGATCAACAGGAAGTGCAAAATGGCTAAGCAGGGATGGCTAGAGGACAAATGTAAGGATGTAGAGGCTTATCGCACTAGGGGTAAGATAGATACTGCCTACAGGAAACTTAAAGAGACCTTTGGAGAAAAGAGAGCAACTTGTATGAATATCAAGAGCACAGATGGAAACCCAGTTCTAAGCAAAGGAGGGAAAGCAGAAAGGTGGAAGGAGTATATAGATGGTCTATACAAGGGTGATGTACTCGAGGACAATATTATGGAAATGGAAGAGGATGTAATGGAGATGAAATTGGAGATATGATACTGTGTGAAGAATTTGACAAAGCACTGAAAGACCTGAGACGAAACAAGGCCCCGGGGGTAGACAACATACCATTAGAACTACTGACAGCCTTGTGAAAGCCAGTCCTGACAAAACTCTACCATCTGGTGAGCAAGATGTATGAAACAGGTGAAATACCCTCAGACTTCAAGAATAATATAATAATTCCAATCCCAAAGAAAGCAGGTGTTGACATATGTGAATATTACAGAACTATCAGTTTAATAAGCCACAGCTGCAAAACACTAATGCGAATTCTTTACAGACGAATGGAAAAACTAGTAGAAGCCGACCTTTGGGAAGATCAGTTTGGACTCCGTAGAAATATTAAAACATGTGAGGCAATACTGACCTTACGACTTATCTTAGAAGAAAGATTAAGGAATGGCAAACCTTCGTTTCTAGCGTTTGTAGACTTGAGAAAGCTTTTGACAATGTTGACTGGAATACCCTCGTTGAAATTCTGAAGGTGGCAGGGGTAAAATACAGGGAGCGAAAGGCTATTTACAATTTGTACAGAAACCAGATGGCAGTTATAAGAGTCGAGGGACATGAAAGGGAAGCAGTGGTTGGGAAGGGAGTGAGACAGGGTTGTAGTCTCTCCCTGATGTTATTCAATCTGTATATTTAGCAAACAGTGAAGGAAACAAAAGAAAAATTCTGAGTAGGTATTAAAATCTGTGGAGACGAAATAAAAACTTTGAGGTTCGCCGATGACATTGTAGTTCTGTCATAGACAGCAAAGGACTTGGAAGAGCAGTTGAACGGAATGGACAGTGTCTTGAAAGGAGGATATAAGATGAACATCAACAAAAGCAAAACGAGGATAATGGAATGTAGTTGAATTAAGTCGGGTGATACTGAGGGACTTAGATTAGGAAATGAGACACTTAAAGTAGTAAAGGAGTTTTGCTATTTGGGGAGCAAAAGAACTGATGATGGTCAAAGTAGAGAGGATATAAAATGTAGATGCAATGGCAAGGAAAGCATTTCTGAAGAAGAGAAATTTGTTAACAGTGAGTATAAGTTTAAGAGTCAGGAAGTCATTTCTGAAAGTATTTGTATGGAGTGTAGCCACATATGGAAGTGAAACATGGATGATAAATAGTTTGGACAAGAAGAGAATAGAAGCTTTTGAAATGTGGTGCTACAGAAGAATGCTGAAGACTAGATGGGTAGATCACATAACTAATGAGGAGGTATTGAATAGGTTTGGGGAGAAGAGGAATTTGTGGCACAACTTGACACGAAGAAGGGACCGGTTGGTAGGACATGTTCTGAGACATCAAGGGATCACAAATTTAGCATTGCAGGGCAGCGTGGAGGGTAAAAATCGTAGAGGGAGACCAAGAGATGAATACACTAAGCAGATTCAGAAGGATGTAGGTTGCAGTAAGTACTGGGAGATGAAGAAACTTGCACAGGATACAGTAGCATGGAGAGCTGCATCAAACCAGTTTCAGGACTGAAGACCACAACAACAACAACATTCCGGTATTCCCGTATTACTTTCTATGGCTTCCTCTGGTACCATGGGGGTCTGGTGTCTTAACACACCCTATTATCCTGTCCCTTCTTCTTGACAGTGTTTTCCATATGTACCTTTCTTTGCTGATTCTGCAGAGAATCTCCTCATTTTTTGTCTTATCAGTCCACCTGTTTTTCAGCTTTCTTTTGTAGCACCAAATCTCAAGACATCTTGATTCTTTTTTGTTCCAGTTTTCCCAGTGTCTCAAAATTTTTTCCACGGGATTTTATTTCATATAACTAGACTTCTCTTGACCAGGAAAGATATCTTCATCTATGCTAATCTACCTGTTTTGTCCTCCTTGCTTTATCTATCATGGGTTAATTTGCTTACAAGGTAGCAGACTTTCTTAATTCTGTCTACTTTGTAATCATCAATTATGAGGTTAAATTTCTCATTATTCTCATGTCTGCTACTTTTCATTACTTTTGTCTTTTTTGTGTTTTACTCTCAATCCAATTTATGTACTCTTTAGACTGCTTATTTCACTCAACAGCTACTGTAACATTCCTCTGTACTTTTATTGAGGAGAGCAATGTCATCAGCAAATCTTATCATTGATATCTTTTCACCAGAAATTTTAATCCCAATCCTGAACCTTTCCTTTACTTCTGTTATTGCTTCCTTTATGTATATATTGAGCAATAATGGTGAAAAACTTCATCCCTGTCTGACACCCTTCTTAATCTGTGCATTTCCTTCTCTTTCTATCTTCTTGTGCCCACGTGATTATTGTATATATTGTACAAATATATTTCCTCATAATTTTGAATTGCACCATTTTATATCATCAAACAATTTTTATAGGTTGACAAATCTATGGCATTTCTTCTGTTATCAAGTGCATTGTCATAACTCCCGCTCTGGTACCTTCCCTGAAGCCAAAATAATCACCATCACAGATATTCAGTTTTCTTTTCGATTCATGTATATAATATTCTTGTCATCAGCTTGGATGCATGAGCTCTTAAGCTGACTATGTGATACTCCTCATACTTATCTTCCCTTGCTATCTTCAGAAGGGTGTTGATGATATTTTTCCTAAATTCTAATGGCATGTCACCACTCTAATAGATTCTACACCCTACCTGAATAGCTATTTATTTGTCACTTCCTCCACCAATTTTAGAAATTCCAATGGAATGTAATTTATTATCCTACTTATTTGATTTAAGTCTGCCAGCTCTTTCAAATTCTGAATTTAATACTGGATCCCTTACGTCTTCCATGTTGACTCCAGTTTCTTCTTTTATCATGTCATCAGACAAGTTCTCCTCATAGAGACCTTTGGTATACTCTTCCCACCTATCCATTCTCTCAGCTGGCTTTAAAAGTGGAATTTCCATTGCAGTCTTAATGTTACAACAAGTCAGTCCTCCCGATGGTCGTTCATTTTTCAATTTCTTCACATCTCTCTGCCAGTCATTTTGCCTCGACTAACCTGCAATTGCTATTTGTTTCATTCTGCTGTATTTCTATCTTTCCTTGACTTTTTTTGTGCTTCCTCCTTTCACAGATCAAGTGAAGTACTTATTCTGTTACCCATGGTTTCTTCACATTTACCTTCCATGTACCCATGTTTGTCTGTCCAACATCTGTGATTAGATGTTCAGTTCTCTTCAAATGAACTGCCCACTCCGGTATTCCTTATCACGGTATGCATATCCTTAGTGAACTTCAAACATTTCTCATCATTCTTCAGTACCACAGTCTGTTCCACACTGATTCTTCTGGACAATACTCTTAATGAAACAACAGAAAATCCAGGATGGAATGTAACAATATTATGAGAAGGAAAGTTGCCACTCACCATATGGCAGAGATGCTGCAGTCTCAGAGTGTGGTTTCAGTTGCCTGGGACTGCAGTCGTGTGTGTGAGTTGCATTTGTGTGTGTCTGTGTGTGTGTGTGTGTGTGTGTGTGTGTGTGTGTGTGTGTGTGTGTGTGTGCATGCATGAGCATGTGTGCGTCTATTGTTGACGAAGGCCAATGACAGAAAGTCTTTAATTGTGAAAGTCATTTAGTTGTGCCTATCTGCATCTCCACTGTATGGTGAGTGGCAACTTTCCTTCTCATAACACTGTGACAATACTTATAAATTCAATCCTGCTCTTCATCATTATGAAATTGTGATCTGAATCTATGTCTGCACCAGGATATATCTTACAATCCAATATCTGATTCTGGAATGTCTTTCTAACCATGATGTAATCCTGCTGGAATCATCCAATGTCTCTGGGACTTTCCAAAGTATCCTCTGCCTTGCTCTGTTATGCAAATACATCACCAAGAGTCAATGTGGTCAGCACGCAGCTCTCCTCGCCGTTTTGCAAATATTCCAGACTGTGGAGGCACTACTCTGACAAGTAGCTCCTAAACTGGCATCAGAAAGCTGAGTGTACCATGTACCAGTTCACTCATCACATAGATGTACTTGACAGTATGAGGAATTGATCTGGCATCCTCTGCATGGCAGCCCTTTATGGTTACCACTCAGCTGTCAAGGCAGATCTCTCTTTCCTACTGCCAAGCCCACATTCTCCCATAACCCTTTCTTCTGTCCCTTCTCCTATGACCTTGTTTCTCTCTCCTGTGATTATTAGATCTTAAATATTCATCTGTCACAATAGCTACAGTGCTCGCCAGAACTAATTTTTCCACAGTAGCTTCAACACTTCATACATGGTTGCTTACAAACAATATGTTAATAGTGACCAACAAATAAAAGTAGGTTATTATACACCACAGCTAAGGACAGAAGTTATGTAGCATATACTGTGTATACATACTGATTTACAAGACAAATAAATGACTGTTATTATGAAACTTGCTGACCTCTAGACATTTAGGCATAGAGATGCCTATACATGATACAAAGTTTACATGATATTTTGAAAAATGTAAATCAGAAAAAGAACTCTTCAGTTTTAGTGTAACATGGCACTTCTTTAGGAAATGCCATAGTACACTCTTAGGCACTTCAAGAAATGGAAGATATTCACACAGATATCGACAGAAATACTATTATTTTAAGTTAATTGAATTACAGTGGAGCAAAACACTATAGCCAGGCATCTGTTTATGCAGAGCCAAGAATATAGGCAGGAGTTGCTCCTCCCTTGAACATGAATGGTGAACAGAAGTTGTCACTTGCTGTAGGGAATGTATTATTCCATGCAGTCGCTGATGGAAGGTGTTATGATGGATCACTAAGGAATAATAAAAAGGCCTGCATTAATAATGAACATCATGTAAAATGTAAAGTAATGAACTTACTTTATTGTATATGGACCAAATATATGGATGAGCCAGTTGCTTATTGTAAAGTACATGGTGTTAATGGTTAATGTGACAATATGTGATTGAAATGATGGCACTCTGGTTATGAGTGCTTTATGTTATATGAGAAGAGAAATGAACTCTTTCCAGCTAATTAACTAAATCTTTGGGGAAGAGGACCCAAGCATAGTGAAGAAGATTATTAGCTGGGACCAGCCTTATATGATAAATTTATAGGCGACCATAGTATCCAGAACATAATAGCAAACAAATTGAATTATAAAAAGAAAGAGAAGGTCATGTATTATTCCAGGATGACATATGTAACTGACAGGTTTGATTTCTCCCTGTGAGTACTAGGCACAAACATGTCCACCGTTATGGCCAGGACTTAGTAAGTCAGGGAAAAGAGAATAAAGAAGCTAATAAGAAAAAAAATGGAAAAAAGCAAGAAATATTGAAGAAATACACATTTCCAGAGGTAAGAAAAGTAAACAGCTGCAGAACAACAAGCTTTATAGCAGAGCATGCATTATTCAGTGTAATTGAAGAAATTGTTAAACTATGAAAGAAGAAGTGTCGAAGTTTTTGTGAGAAAATGCAAATGATACAGCAAATGATACAGTAGCTGCATCCACTGCTAAAATATTGTGAGGAAATATGAATATGAAGCACACATGTAAGTTTTGCATTATGAAGCGGAAGAATTCTCGGTGAGTTTGTAGCACCTGATGGACATTGTATCGGCTGATTTACAAGACCCACTGTTTAAGGCAGTGGGCTGTCACATGACACTGTGCAACCATCAGCAGCCCAGCAGCACCTCAGCACAGTTGTTCAACATGACATAGCTGCAAAGCAATAAAGCAGTCACAGTTCATCCCAGACACAATGTTTTGTCAGTGGGTGAGCTGTGATCATTACAATTCTCTGCATTGTGGTAAAAGAAGATTAGAATAACTAGCTAGTAGTGTGAAGCAAAGTGTGATAATACTTATTAGTAATTAGCAGTACCATAATAGCATATGCTTATGTGGACCAGGAAAATGCCCATAGAAGCACAAGGAGTAGGTATGATGACTTTACTTGTGAAACTAGAGGAGATGTTTAAGATCCAAGAGGATGGTATTAATAACAAAATTAGAGACAGCATTGATAAGATTAATAAAGAACTCTCACTAGTACAAGACAGTAAAGGTAACTTGCTAGACAATATAATCAACTTACAAAGAAATAACTGTGAATTAAGAGAAGACTTCAAACTAAATATTCTTAAGTTCATGAGCTTCTGCAGTCACATTTCAGAAACATAGTTCACAGTAAACTAAATGCTTTGAAAGAGGAGATACATCCAGAAATTGTGCAGCAATGTGACTTAGTATGTAAGGAATCAATTTTTGGTGATATAATGTAACTGGATAGATAAAAAATCTGCTCACCAAACAGGGGCAGAACATGCACATAAAAGAAGGTTATAATTATTCAAGCTTTCAGAGCCAGTGGCTCCTTGTTCCAGTTGAAGGGTTGAGGGGGAAGAAAGAGGGTCTGAAGGAAAAGGACTGGAGGGATGTAGGAAAAGGGGTAGATTTTGGAAAAGTCATCCAGAACTGTGACAAAGGGAGACTAATGAATGGGATGAGATGGAAATACTGAATGTTTGGGACTGCACCGGATGATATTTGAAACCCTGAGAGCTCAAAGGTGGAACACAGGGTAATATGCAAGACAGAGATTACTGTTAAAACATTGTGTATGAGTTAATAAGAGTGAAAGGCTAAGTGCATTGCAGGTAACAGAGGTGGAGGGGAATGGTGGAAAATAGGCAGTTAAGAAAATGAAAGATGTAGAAAACTAAAACAGAATGAAGAAATGCCAAGGTGGCAGAAATCAATGTAAATTAATGTCAGTTGGATGGGGAGAACAAAGGACATGTTGTAGCACTAATTCCCACCTGCTGAGTTCTGAGAATTGGTGTCTGGGGGAAGAACCCAGATTGCACTTGATGAAACAGGCATGACCGTCATGTTGTAAAGAATGCTCTGCAACAGGATACTGTAAGTTGACAGTACAAACCCTCTGCCTATGCCCATATATAACAGTTGGTATATAATGTGTATATGTCTTCCACATGTCATATACCAGCTGTTATGTAAACACTCTTCAGCCTTTTATATCAGCATGACAACCACCAGATTATCAGTTAGGGTGAATGGGCAAAGGCAGAGGGTGTGTATTGGCAACACAAAATATCCTATTGTGGCAACACAAAATATCCTGTTGCAGAGCATGCTCTATAATATGACAGTCATGACCTCAGTGCCTGTTTCAATACATGTACCTTCTGGATTCTTCCCCAGACACCAATTTCTCAGAACTCAGCAGGTAGGAACTAGTGCTACAACATGTCCTTGGTCCTTGCCACCCATCTGGCATTAATTTATGTTAATTTCATCTGTCTCAGATTTTCTTCACAGTAACTACTGCTTCATTCACTCCAATTTAGTTTTCTACGTTTTTCATTTTCTTAGCTGCCTATTTTTCGCTGTCCCCCTCTCCCCTCCCTTATGTACCTTGCACTTAAGTTTTCACTCTTATTAACTTGTACATGATGTTTTAACAGTAATCTCTGTCTTGCATGTTACCTTGTCATCCATCTTTAAGCTCTCAACTCTTCAAATCTTGTCCACTGCAATCCCAAGCAATCAGTATTTCCTTATCATCCCGTCCATTAGTCTCCCCTGTCCCATGATTCTGGGTGACTTTTCCTTCACCCCCTCTTGCTTCCCCTTCAACCCTTCTGCCAGAGGAAGAAACCACTGGGTCCAAAAGCTTGCCTAATTACAATCATCTTTTATGTGTATGTCTGCTGCTGCTTGGTGAGTAGGTTTTTTATGTATCCAGTTACATTATATTAATAAGTAAGGAGATACTTGAACATAATAAACAGTGTCCACGAATTTATGAAAAAGGAATGCAAAATTGTGAAAGATCAAATCACAGATGTAACAGGTCATATTGAATTATTAGAACAGAACAATGAGAATAGGGACACTATTTGTTCACATGAGATGATTACTGGGTTGGAGGAAAGGGTACAGGTATTGGAAGATGTAAAATTTCAAAAGAAAGCAAAATGTTTGAGCAGCATCAAATTTTCCAGGAAAGAGGCTATCCAGCAGGACAATGAGTTTAAATAGTTATTTATTTCAAGTTTCTGCTACCAGTCACTTTTTATTTTATGCTTAATCTAACATAATGCAACGCATTTCGAACATGTTCTGTTCATCTTCAGGTGTTTACACATACAAAACAAACATAGACACATAGAGAAAAGTTACTTAAAAATAAACAGTCTTAAACTAGATTAACCTAGAACACTTCGTCCATTATTTTTTACTGTAGCTACTGGTGTGGCATTTGGGCCACTACCACTGCCCCCCCCCCCCCCCCCCCCCTTCTGCAGTGTATGGCTAGAAATCGAAATCAGTGATGTCTTCTGCTGGTTTTATTCTTTGTGGTTGACTATGTATATCACAGCAATTTCATTATCTTGCTGCTTCACTTGCATCGCTGGTGCATGGTGTAATGGTGCAGCTGTTGATTGACATTATACTATTGCACATTATATTTTGTCACTGATTGCCAACATAATTCACTGCACAAATTGCTTTCTATGTCATACACACAACTCAAGATGGCAAGTCCGCTGTAAATGAAAGTTCAGCTGAAAATCATTTTTACTGTCAGAAACAAAAATCACGAAGTGTAAATTTATCTCCATGATGCTCTCTTGCTTACTAATCGAAGCTGTGATGATAGGCACTGTTCTTCTTTCAATAGTCTTTATTTCCTTTGTCATACCAGGTAAGAGGCCCAGATTGCTGAGTAGTATTCAGGTACCATTTGAACAAAGGTATTGTAACCTACCTCTATTAGGTATGAAGATTCTTCCAATAAATCTCAGTTTGACAACTGGTTTTCTTATGATTCGTTTTCTGTTGTCATTTCACTTTAAATCAAACCAAATGCCTGTTGTTGTTGTTGTTTTATTAATGTTTTCAGAGTGAAGACTGGTTTGATGCAGTTCTTCACACTAGTCTATCCTGTGCAACTGCAACCTACATCCATCCAACTCTGGTTACTGTATACATTATTTGCTCTCCCTCCACAATTTTAAATCCACCCTCCCCTCTTCACTCCACTGGCAAATTTATTCCTAAAGATGTATCCTATCAACTGGTCCCTTCTCTATTTCAAGTCGTCATACATTTTATCTTTCCTCATTTCGATACACTAATATTCATTAGTTACTCAATGTATCCATCTAATCTTTGGCATTCTTCTACAGCACTACATTTCAAATGCTTGTATTCTTTTCTTGTCTGAATTGCCTGTTATCCATGTTTCACATCTGTACATCTGTACTCCATACAAATACATTGAGAAAACACTTCCTAACATTTAAATTTATATTAGATGTTCACAAGTTCCTCTTTTTCAAAAATGCTTTCCTTGCTATAATCGGTCTGTATTTTATATCCCCACTAATTCAGCCAGCTGTTTTCCTGCCCAAATAGCTGAACTCACCTATCACTTTTAGGGTCTCATTTCCTGATGTAATCCCCTCTGTACTGCCTGATTTAATTTAACTATATTCCATTACCCTTGGTTACTTTTGTTCATGTTTTTCTTATAACTCCTCTTCAACACACTATCTGTTCTGTTCAGCTCCTCTTCCAAGTCCAAAAAAATAAAAAAAAGAAAAGAACAAAACAGTGAAGAAATACAAAAAGAGAAAAATCATCAGCAAAATTCAAAAAAAAAAAAAAAAAAAAAAAAAACAAAAACATCAAAAGAAAACAATACAAAAAAAAAAAAAAGAAGAAAAAAAACAAAAAGAAAAAACAAAAAACTCAGAAAAAAATTCAACACTATATCAGATTTACAATACTCTAGCCACCTATCTATGCTGATACTCTCTTCAAGATCATCATGCAGAACAAAGCCACAAACTATACTTCCCTCCAGCTCACTTCTCTCACAGCCCAAACTTCCCATTAATGATCTTTCCAGTGACCTTTCAGTAATCACATAATTACACAATAATGGGTCTTTCTGCCTATATATGCACAGTACTTCACAGCTGTTTATGTTAAGGGTCAACTGCCAATCCCTACACCAAGCACTGCTCTTCCACAATTCTTCTTACATTTCACTACATTTTTTTAGCATTGTGAGTTCTCTATACACATCACAGTAAGCCACATGGAACTTTTGATGTCATCTACAAGGTTATTTAAATGTGCTGTGAACAGTAAGACTCCTATGACCCTTTCTTGGGATACACCCGAAGTTACTTTTGCTTATAGAGATTACTCTCTATTAAGAATAACATACTATGATCTATTTGCTAGAAAACCTGAAGAGAAACTTCTAAAGAAATAGTTGTCTCTACATAATAGGTATACAACAAGGTGTACAGTTGTAGACAATAGTCAGTGGACAAGCCTGCTTGGACTCTGAAACTGACAGTGGCTAAGAGACTTGTGGATGTTCAGGTGCTACACAATTCACTTATGTACAATTTTCTCAAGAGCTTTGGAGAAACTTGTTAAAAGGAAAATCAGGCAGTGTGTTGGAATTCTTTTTGTTTCTGTATTATGTTCACTAGGGGCCTACCTGACAGACGATATTGATAGAAACATCAGACAGATGCTGTCTATAATAAAAAGTTGTCTGATAAAAGTTGCAGAAATAAATGTTCCATCAGATCTCAATAAGATTCTAATGTTGTACATAGATTGGTAGCTTGCTTTAAATGTCCACAAAAATGTCCACAAATGTAAAATAGTACACTTCATAAAAAACTTAATATCTTATGACTAAAATGTCAGTGATTTACAATCCCAATCAAACAAGTCACACAAATACCTCAGTGCATAATTTTGTAGGGATATAAAATGGAATCATCACACGGCTCAGTTGTGGGTAAAGCAGGTGGCACACCGTGGTTCACTGATGGGGTACTGGTGAAATGCAATCAACCCACAAAGGAGATTGCTTACAAAACACTTCTGTGACTGATCTTAAAATATAGTTGAATTGTGTGAGACTCATACCAAATAGGAGTAACAGGGGATATTCAATGTAAACAAAGGAGAACAGCATAAATGGTCACATGTATATGCTGAAAAATCTGAATTGGCAGACACTTGAAGATATACACAATTATCTCATGAAAGCCTAGTCTGAAGTTTCAAAAACCAGTATTACTTGAGGGATCAGAGGCATTTTTCAACCCCCTGCATATAGTGATTGTAGGGACCATGAAAACAAATGCATTTAAGTAGTCATTCTTCTTGCACTTAGTATTATTGGAACAGGAACAAAATCCTACAATATGAAGCCATGCTAAGTCCACTCTGCCATGCACCTCACAGTGTTTTCCAAATATGTATGTAGCTACTTTCTCAGTTCTTTTTAAGAATGTGGAAATTATGGAGATTGGTCTCTAAATATAGCTCACTTGCTTATCTAACTCTAAATGGGTGTTACTGCTGCTTATTTCAGTCTATCATGAAATATACCATGATTTTAAAGGGGGTGAGGGTGGCACTATTGAGTCAGCTTGAGAGTTTAGAACTTTGAAATGCTGTAATGGCCATAAGAGTTACTACTTTTCAGTGACCTTTCAAACACATGATTTGGCATAGCTGATGTCTCGTGGTAAAGTATGCAATGACTGTCTAAGTAGGGTAAATTTCTTAGCCCTGTGTTTTCAGCTACTGTTGGAAGAATCATTGAATCTCGGTAGACAATAGTTTGAATTTAATTATGTGTTTTGCTGCTTCTGTCATCAGAGAGTTGAATATCACTTGCTTACCAAATTCATTCAATTCATACTTAATAATACAACCAAACTGACTTTGCTGTTCCTTGGGATTTTAAGCATACTGTTGACAGTACATAGTTTGTAACTTTTTGGTCACAGATTAAAGACTTTTCAAAGCTGCTTTAAGTGCCCCATAAATGTCCAGTCAGAACTCTGTGTTACATAAAACTATCTCTTCATAACACGAAATATTTTGATCCCAGTTCTTTGGTACCCTTTCTCCCAGCATGCACTATTCTTAGAATATTTTTAGAAAAGAATCAATTTTTTTCATCCGTTGTGTCCTTGGTAAATTTCTTCCTGAAACTCTCACTGAGTCAACAGTTATGAGCAACCCATGTGTTTCAACAGAAAGAGCTTCCTCTCCCTATGGCTCTGACACTGCACAATGTTTTATGCATGTGACATTTGTTTTTCAGAATCTCGCAGAGCTGTCAAGAGACGGAAACAACAACGTGGAAAAATTTAGATTTCAGATGATGGACTTTGATTAAAAAATGTTGCGTGATTTATTTGTACTTGTATTTTCTGAGAGAGAAAAAAGGAGTTGTATATGCTTCAACTGATTGTTTTAAGATTTAATAAAAACATCTGGAATATAACATTTAATTCATTCACTAATTCAATGAACACACATCCCTTTCTATAGCCCTTCCCAGGACGTTTCTATTATTGACTGCAGCAGACAGTTACATTATTAAATATCACTTACACATGGAAACAGGATAATATTTTTTTACATCAACAAAGAAACACTGAATTTTACACTTTTCACAAAAAATCTACCACAATCCATTTAAGAAAGCATAATCTCTGGAGAAATTTATTCAGGAGGTGGGGTAAGACTCTAAAATTGCTGTTTTAGTTTCATTATATAAATGAGTTAGTTGGGTCTGAGACCTCATCATGCCATGAGAAATAAATTTTGTAGGTCACACAAAAACTTATAATGCTCCACAGAACTGATGGTTATCTGCTCATTATACAAATAAAAACTCTGTACTACAGGTTCCAGGGAGATTTTGGGGGGGAGGGGGGTTGGTGGCAAATGCCTTTCTTAACATCCCTTCCTCCCTTGTGGACACCTATGGCTGAATAACCACAATGGAGGTTTATCAGTGGAGAGACCAGACTAATCAATGGTTCTCAAAGAGGGGCAGTAGCTTTTTCAGTAGTTGCAGGGGCAACAGTCTGGTCTTGTAACATTAGCCGACATGACCTTGCCAAGCTGGTAATGTGATTAGCTGAAAGCAAGGGGAAACTACAGTTCTTTTCCTGATGGTATGTAGCTATACTGGATGGTTAAAGGATGATGGTATCTTCTTTGGTAGATTATTCTGGAGGTGTAATAGCCCCCCCCCTTCCCCCACCAATTTGGATCTGCAGGCAGAGACTAATTGGGAAGATGTAATCATCAAGAAAAACAAAACTGGAATTCTATGCATTGAAGGATGGAGTATTAAGATTTCTTAATAGAGTAGGTAGATTGGAGAATTTTTTTTTAAAAAAGGAAATGGATAGGTTTAAGTTAGATTTAGTGGGAAGTGTGCAGTGCATCGGGAGGAATAACAGGAGATAGGGTTAATGCAGGAATTTGTCTAATAATGAATAAGAAAATAGGAATGTGCATAAGATACTATGAATAGCATAGTGAAAACTGTATCATACCCAAGATATACAGAAAGCCATCATCCACCACAGTCGTACAAGTTTATATTGAAAGAATCTGTGAGGAGATAAAATAAATTATTCAGACAGCTTGGGGAGATGAAAATTTCATTGTGATAGTGGACTGGAATTTGACAGTAGGAAAAGGAAGAGAAGGAAAAATAGTGGGAGAACATGGACTGGAGGAAAGGAATGAAAGAAGAAGCCACCTAGTTCAATTTTGCACAGAGCATAATTTAATCATTGCTACAACTTTGTTTGAGAACCACGATAGAAAGTTTTATACTTGGAAGAGATCCAGAGATATTGAATGGTATAATATTGATTATATGATGGTAAGAAAGAGATTTCAAAACCAGATCTATACCTGTAAGATGTTTCCAGGGACAGATGTGGACTCTTACCATAATTTACATTAAAATTGAAGAGACTGCAAAAAGATAGGAAATTAAGATGGGACCTGGATACATAGATAGAATGAGAGTTTGTCAAAAGTTACAGAGGAATAGGCAGTTATTAGATATGAAGTAGTGAAGACAGCAGAAAATAAAATAGGTAAAAAGACAAAGCCTAGTAGAAATCCATGGATAAAACATAAGATACTGAACTGACAAAAGAATAAAATATAAAAATGCAGTAAAGGAAGCTAGTGAACGGGAATACACATGTAAAAAAAATTAGATTCATAGAAACTGCAAAATAGCTAAGCAGGAATGGCTAGAGAACTGATACAAATGAGCTAGAAGAAAGATGAATTCCACCTATAGGAAAACAAAAGAGACTTTTGGAGAAAAGAGAAGCACTTGTATGAATATCGAGAACTCAAATAATAAACCAATACTAAGTAAAGAAGGGGAGCTAAAAAGCATAAGGAAAATGTAGAAGAGGTATACAAAAGAATGAATTTGAAGGCAATATTATGGAAAGCTGTAGAAGGGCACAATTAAAAGACACTTACATAAAGCTTTAGGTCACAGCCTTCATCAGCAAAAGACAAACACACGCCATTCATACACACAAGCAAACACATCTCATGCACATGACTGTCGACTCTGGCAGCTCAGACCAGAATGCTAATTTCTAAGTCAAGTCACCTTAGCAGACAAGATGAAAGAAGACACAATGATCACTTAACCCTTTTGTGGCTGATGGGGGCACATAATCCTCACTAAAGTAATACACAGTTTTGAGCATTGGGGCATTTATGTCTCATATCTGTCCAACACTAACATGTAGTGAAGTGCTTACTGAACTTGGATAAAAATGCTACAGACTACAGGTTGGATATGTAGAAGGCGGTGAGCAACCAATTGGACCTGTTTGTGTTTACAGGTAGGGCAGTGCATCTATTTCATGAAACTTAGATGAAATCCCCATTTTTTCTATTCCAATCTGTCTAAAGTGGAAGTAGAGTTACTAAGGCATACTAGAACCAGTATGAAATGATCATTTCATTCAGTCACGTGATCAGGCCCAGTGGACCATGCACCACCACAGTTAAAGCTCTCCATCTGTCTCTGTCTTCTGCTATATGTCTCCAGTTTTCCGTGACTCCCCATTGCAACAAGTCTTCTCTTACTCCATCGATCCACCTCATTCTAGGTTTTCCCACTAGTCTGCTGCCTGACAGGATCCAGTTCACTGCAATTTTGGGCCACCTTGTTGCCTCCATGCTAACTACACGTCCAGCCCATTGCAGTCTTTTGCTTCTCATCACTCCCTAGATGTTAGGTACATTGTGTAGCTCTTCTAATTCTGTGTTATCACGACTTCTCCATTCTCCTGTAGTCTGATCTCAAACTGGTCCAAATATTTTCCTGAGGACCTTCATGTCAAATGTAAGCAGACAGCTAACGTCTTGCTTTCAAGTGCTCCAGTTTTGAGAACCATAAAGTACTACTGGCATTATTAATGTCTTATAAAAACACAGTGTTAGTTGTCGAGAGACACTTCTACATTTTAATATAGGGTCTAGAGAGAGCTAGTATCTGTTTCCCACCTGCAGTCATGCTTTTATCTCTGCTTCAATTGATGTTACTTCTATAAAAATTTATCCAAGATGTTTGAACTCTTTCACATGTTTATACATGGTGTTGTTCACAATTAAACCTTGAGAGTTTTGGGTCTTTCTTCCTATGGTCATACATTCAGTCTTCTCAGAGCAAAGTTGTAGACCAATCCTAACTGCCAATAACTCCAAGGTCTGCATACTTCTTTTCAGATCTTCTTGTGTGCATGCTAATAGTGCAAATGATGTTCAACATAATTGTACACGAATTGCTTCATTACATAGAACAAATTTACAAGAGCTTCTGCAGATTTACAACCTCAAGAATTCGCTGCTAGTCTCTTCCAAAGATCCTCTCCTTAGGACTTCAGAGAAGTTTTATTCTCTTGGTGTTCTGACATAACTAATAGTGTTTTCTTCTACATCATACATTATTTTGAAACAACACTAAACATATCAGTAATTCTTCTGGTTTATACATAATTTGTATGTACTGGGCACTCCAAGTTGGGATATCAACAAATTTAGGAAAAGGATCAATTGCTGCTCATCATAAAGATAACCCATTGAGTTACAGAAAGTTACTCTGCCAGAAGCAGAGTTCGTTTTGTTTGCAGATGACACAAGTATTGTAATAAATAGTATGTCAAGTGTAGTTCTAGAAAGATCTGCTAAGGATATTTTCATGAATAGTAATAAATGGTTTAAAGCCAACTCACTGACATTAAACTTTGAAAAGATTCACTATATGCAATTTAGAAACTGTAAGAGGTTTCCACCCAGCATATGCATAAAGTATGAAGAAGAGCAGATAGAAGAGGTTGACAGTCTTAAATTCCTGGGATTACAACTTGATAATAAATTCAGTTGGGAGGAGCACACCACAGAAATGCAGAAATGCCTTAACAAATCTGTATTTTCAATTCGAGTGTTAGCAGACATAGGCAACATAAAAAAGAAAAAGCTTGCATACTTTGCCTACTTTCATTCCATAATGTCATATGGTATAATATTCTGGGGTAGCTCTTCAAGTCAAACAAAAGTTTTCAGAGTCCAAAAGCATATAATACGTATTATTTGTGGAGTAAATTCACAGACGTCCCGAAGAAACCTCTTCAAAGAGCTGTGTATACTAACTACTGCCTCTCAGTATATTTACTCCTTAATGAAATTTGTCCTAAATAATATATCTCTTTTTCCAAGAAACAGCTCAGTTCATACATACAATAGCAGGAACAAAAAAAGATAAGCACAAGGACTTAAAAGCACTTACTTTAGTTCAAAAAGGGGTCCACTACTCAGGAACACTCATCTTCTATAATTTGCCAGCAAACATAAAAAATTTAGTTACAAATAAAGACCAGTTTAAAAGGAGCCTGAAAGACTTACTAGTGGCCAACTCCTTCTACTCCATTGACAAATTTTTTAATAGAAACAAGTGATGTATTGTAGATATTCATACTAATAGTATTGTTATTTCAGCTTTAAAATATTTTTTAAAAAAATGACATGTTCCACATCCATGAGGATCTCCACAGCATGGATCTATGGAATGAAAATCTAATCTAATCTAACAACGAAATGACTGTTACACATTATTGTCATTTGTATGTGGTGGGATGTGTATGCCCCTGAAAACTTCATAGAATGTAGAAAACATTGATGTGTAGTGTATAAACACCATTTGAAATGATACATTGGAAACTTGTGTGGGACAGTTCATGATTTTCATTGTCAAGAAATAAATGTGTTTTGGTACTGATTTGTTATACTTTTCTCCATAATTTCCATCCTGATGAAGTCATTCTAAAATTAAAATTTAATTTTGAAAATCCTACGTGCACATGAAAACAGGGCTCTACTTATGTTTGTGGGACACATGTGTCCCACTTCACCAATATTCAGCATCAGTTAACCTAAAATTGTTTTGTTGTGAAAGTGTATTATATATTATAAAAAGACAGTTTTAACCTTTTTTTTCAAATATCTGCAAAATAAATCTTAACCATGAAAGGGTTAAACTGGAGAAGATTCATGTTATGTACACAGTTAACATTTTGCTCAGGATACATAAAACATCTGCTTACAGCTTGTACAGAAAACAGATGACATTTACATGAGTCAAGGGGCAGGAAAGGAAAACAGTGGTTGAGAAGGGAGAGAGACGGTGTTGTAGCCCATTGCTAATGTTATTCAATCTGTACATTGAGCAAGCAAGTGAAGGAAACAAAAGACAAATATGGATTAGGAATTAAATTTTCAAGAGAAGAAATGTAAACTCTGAGGTTTGCAAATGACATTGTAATTCTGTCAGAGACAGCAAAGAACCTGGACAAGCAGCTGAACAGAATGGACAGTGTCTAGAAAAGAGGATACAAAATGAACATTGACGAAAGCTAAACAAGGACAATGAAATGTAACTGACAGTTGATGCTGAGGGAATTAGATTAAGAAATTAGACACTTAAAGTAATAGATGAGTTTTCTAATTTGAGCAATAATGTAATTGATGATGGCCAAAGCAGAAATGATATAAAATGTAGACTGGAAATGGCAAGAAAAGCATTTCTGATGAAAGAAAATTTGCTAACATAATATAAATGCAAGTGTTAGGAAGTCTTTTCTGAAAACATTTGAATGGAGTGTAGCCTTGTGTGGAAGTTTAATGTTGACAATAAACAGTTTATACAAGAAGAGAATAGAAGCTGTTGAAATTTTGTATTATGCAAGAATGCTTAAGATTAGGTAGGTAGATCGCACAACTAGTGAGGAGGTACTGAATTTGAGGCACAACCTATAGATTGACAGAACACATTCTGAGACATCAAGAGATAACTAATTTATTAACAGATGGAAGAGTGGGGGGGAACACAGTAAAAGAGTTAAGCAAGAAAACTGAGCCACATAAAGTGTCAATTATGTAATTTAATTTGGTGAATGATTCAATCAAATTTTATGTATAGTAGGCAACCATGTTCACTGAATCAGTGGGTTAAAAATAAAATAAAAAAGTTAGAAAAAAAGAACAAGAGAGAGAGAGAGAGAGAGAATGCAAGAGGAACACAAAATTCAATCCAGATGTAATGACAAACACCTAAATTATTGTACTACACGAGTTCCTACAGCACACCATTTCATACAGCAGTACTTCACAAGAAGATGTAATGAGATCAACTGAAGAACAGTTACCTTGGCAATGATGCAGGATGTTACTCAGAATATAATCTACCAAAGTGTAAAGGATGTGTACCCACTCCATGAATGACAATGTTATGGCATCCGTGCTTATATCTGGTGGCGACTTACAGTGGTTCCAGTTGACCTGTTGGTAACTTTTCAGGCCTACCATCCCATTAAAAAAGGTAAAAAAACAGAGGAAAGCCGTGAGAAGAGACTGCAAAATGCAAGGAAACACAAAATTCAACAACTAGCATTGTTAGCTGCAACAGGCAACTCATGTGCTTTGTTGGTGCTGCACAATTTTGTGATTGTGACTGAGGTAAACTCACATTGCAGTGTTTTCTTTGGCACACCATTTTAGAAGTGTTCACAGAATCAACTAAAGGAAAAATTCATACAATATCCACGTTTGTTTATATGTAGAAACTGAGTTAGGAATTTTCCTTTGTGTGGGACTGCTTGTACAAAGTTATGTGCCTTAAAGTTCCAGATTCATATATTTCACTGTTCACATTGCTTCTGTGTAATGTTTACTTGATAGCATCAATACCCATTTATATTCCAATGTATTGCAAAATTTCAAACTTTCACGATAACCACATACAGTTGTCATCAATTGTATGCTTAAAATTAATTGTGTTCATCTAAAACTTCTGAGAGCAGTAGTCCTATCTGGAAATCGCCCTGATTACTGTCAAGCGATTGGCAACTGCTATGAATCAGTGTGTTACAAGAACACCCAAGAGATATGTACTTGTGATATCTGTACCGGAGGTACTTCAAGCACCATCCTCTCCTGTGGATTGCATCTCCTCTGCAGAAAGTACAGTATCTGTCATTACTTGACCACTTGACTGCCAGTGGCATATCAATGATAGATCTGGGCGTCCTGTACAAGGTGGGCAGGGACAAGGGAGGATGCAGGGTGTTGTTCTGATCCCCCTTACCAACAAGTTTGAGGTGTTGTCTTTCACTGAAACTGAAATTGGGGCAGTGGGGTAGGGGTGTATTAATTGTTGGAGTGTTCAAACATAAGGCAAATTATTGAACACCTTAGGGAAATGGTACCAAGGGACAGTAAAGTACACCATGGGCACTCAGTGTGTATGCCTGGGAGGTCTCAGTCAACATGCTGAAGAGGCTATAGCAGCAGCCATTGAGGAAACAGGGTGCAACCAACTACAGATTGTGGTGCACATTGGAACAAATGATGCCTGTCGCCTGGGCTTCAACGTCATACTTGGGTCATTCTGGTGACTGGAATAAAAGGTTGAGAAGACCAACCTTGAGCATGATGTTTCAACGAAGTTCACAATTTGCTGCATTGTTCCCAGAACAGATCATGGCCCTTTGGTTCTGAGTTGAATGTAAGGACTGAACCAGAGACTTTAAAGGTCCTGTGACAAGTTTTATGTTTTGTCACTGTCTCTGTAGAGCTGTACCATGGGAACAAGGAAGGATGCTGTTTGGTGGCCGGTATCCTCTTCCTATAACACAAACTGCATGCATAGATTAACTGGGTTCTTTGTTCATAAGAATGGAAAGTTTACTTCACTCAAGATATTTGTTGTTGTACAAGCTTTTCTGTACAGTCCACGTTAGCCTAATTGCTGGTAAAGTACAAAGTCTGCTAAGTACACTTTTATAGTTGTTATGTGCTACCTGTCTCTGAGTTAGTGGCAGAGATAGCTGCTATTGTGATTCCCACTAGGCACTGGAACTCACTTGGTGCAACATACTCAAACTTACTGGCCCTCCCATCCGCAGCGGCAATGCTAAATACTGGTGGCCGAGAGGTGTTTCCTGCGAGTCTGTTGTTGACCTCTCTTGTCTTTCAACCTCTTTGCAGCAGGGTGTGCTGGCGCCAGCTTATGCTAGAACATTCCTCCTTCTCGAAATTCCGCACTGTTGTTGTGCGTGAGGCTGCAAACGACAATGGGAAGGCAGGCAGGATGCTGTATGTAGAGATGGGCTGAGGGACATGACTGTGGAGGATGGCATACTCCCATCAGTACGCTGCCATCTGCCTTAAGAGGTAATAGGCCACCAGGGCACAAGTCCAAGCCTGAGAGTGTGTACTGGGGCAATTATGGCGACTGTGACAGCGATGGCGGGTCCAGGTCCATGGGGTTGGCGAGCAGGGATGATGGTGGTGAGGGCTCTCCTCCTGGGGTGCCTTGGTGGCACCAGCAGGCAGCTTTGAACACTGTGCAGTCCCATGAAGCCAGGAATCTATGGGAAGAAAAGCAGCACAATCACAGGTCAAATGACGTGCGTGAATTTGGTTCTGGTGGCAGGACTGCCAACCATCGGGACCTGCAGTCAAGTACATATATGAGCCAATTCATTCCTGGATCACACCTCTTTCCCAGTACTCACGGTCACCATAAACCTTGAAAAGAACAAGATCGCATGGGTCAAAGTGATACTTGTGGACCACTGGCAGCGCCAGATGCTGCAGTGTGTGTAGCACGTGTAGCAGTCTTGTCGACTGATCGAGATCCGTGGTTGAATCGAGGTAGGCTACATTGTTTGGACTACAGAGAAGTGTGTGTTAACAAATTGCTCCATGTTTTGGAATGTTTTTGAAACAATTATGATCCACTGATATGTGTGCATAGTGTGTACAAAATGTGGTTGTTATTGTATTTACACTGTAGCAATGAAATGCAAACATTAATAAATTACGTACAAGTAAAAAAGTTGTATGGAGTCATATTATCAGATTTAACCTGTTTCTTGCCCATGTTGTGGTTGATCTGTTTATTCTGATGTGGACCAAATAAGTAGCATAAAATGTGTACTTTATGTATCCACTTTAATAATAAATGCATTATGTCCCTCACACATTCCATAAACAGTCATATAGAACTCTACAGAGAGCCTAAACATTGTTATTGCATACGAAAAATAGCATTTGTTGTCTAATACACAGCTTCGAATTAAGGATTTGTCTGATTCTACGAGTCTTCCTTGACCTATGACTCCATCAATATGGCAGAAATGGCTATTCTATGCGTCTCCAATATGGCGCCTATAATGTCACTACATACTTACGAAAATACGTATAAATAAGACAATAACATCTCCCTCCTAAACTATAAACAAACTAATGGGGTAACTGTGGGTAATTGGGGGATTTTGGGAGGGGACAAGCTAAATATAACAGATAAAAACCACCACGATCCCAAAACACGCACAAGGATGGAAAAAAAAAAAAATTTGCAGACGGGTGGAATTGGATGCTTCCGTTGAGCCTGTTGTGTTAACTATTGAAGTAGTTACTGATTTGCAATGGGGAACTAATTTAGGGTTATCCAGACAATTCCCTAAATTCAAGCCTGATGGAGATGTACATCCGACACATTTCTTGAAAAGCTTTAACCGAGTTTTGCCGAAAAATTGGGAAGATTCTAATACAATTGCATTTGCTGTGGGTTACCTTTTAGGGGAAGCTGGAGAATGGGGGACTGTAAATATTGAGAATTTTTGTTCTTGGGCAAATTTCCAAAAGAAATTTAAAGAGAAGTATTGGTCTGCAAGTGCCCAGGAAAAATTAATATCTGATCTCTGGGACCCAAAATATCACAATAATACTTAGGATGCTATGAGGAACTATTTTGATTAGAATTTAACCTGGGCAAAGTATTTAGATAAGCTGATGGAAGAGGAAGGATTAGTGTGAATTTTAAGGAAATCTTTATGTAGTGGTTGGAAAACAATAAAGGAGTTATTATCTTTTGTTGACGCCCTTGATGCATTAAATAAGGACCGCAATGAAAACTTACACCAAAGTGAAAGCCCGAACTACAAAAAGAGCATTGGGAATAATTTTAAAAAACATGAGGCTAACTATGCAAGAGTACACCAATACAGTAACAAAAGTATGATGACAACTATCGGAAGAAGCATTCACCTTCAAATTTAAGTCCAGTGACTGCTCAGGAATTTGTACCGAGTAACAATAGACCACAAAATGGTAATGTTTATTTATTTTTATTTGTTTATTTAGTCATTCAAATCCTACACATATAGAATATATACAAGGATATTGGACATTGTTTAGGTCTTTACAAGATAAAATACAATTTGTATTGCATTCTTAAGGATTAGATATTGAAGTAATTTAGCAAAGAATCATATATACGATAAACACTAGAGGCAACATACAAAGTAGAATATTCATAATGCATCTTTATTTTTGTTGTCTGATTTCTAGGTACTCTGTCAGACTGTAAAAGCAATGATCAATTAAATATGCCTTTCATTCAGCCTTAGAGCTACTGAGCTTACTTACTGATTTAATATGGTTAGGCAGATTATTGTAAATTTTTATCCCAGTATGCAGAGTGCCTTTTTGGCACAATAATGTTCTCACCTGTTTCATATGAAGGTCAGATTTTTGCCTGGTATTGTATGCATGTATATCTTCATTTTTTAATAATATATCTGGGAGTCTATCATCATATTGTTTGATGAAAGCTGATGTTTCATTGATAAAAATGAAAGGAAGAGGAAGAACTGACAGTTTTTTGAATATGGGTCAGCACGATTTCGTATTGTTTACCCCTTCAATCAATATCTCGTTTCGATAACCAGCCTGTAATTAGCAGTAATGAGCAAAATGTCATTTGATCTGGATGCAGGGCCGAGGCCCACATTGTGGAGATACATTAGGAGGACTTGTTCTGTATGGGTATGTTAACTTTACCCACAAAGGAATGGTTGCTGCTTGAAGAACAAAGCTTAGCTACCAATAATCCACAACCTACAATAGCAGGAAATGTGGAAAATTCCTAGGTTAACATATTTATAGATTCAGGGAGTGAGGTATCACTCATCTCCAACACATTTTTTAATTCATTACAGACTAAGCAACACTTACCACTTTTGCCAGCAATTGGAATTTGCATAGTCGGGATAACAGGAACAAAAAGTAAAATTGTGAAATACGAAACCCAAGTGAACTGCAGTATTGGAAACATGTTATTTTGTCAAACACTGTTGACAGTAGAAAATATTAATAGAGATATATTATTGGGATTAGATTGGTTATTAGAGTTTAAAGTTATCTTAAATTTTGACGAAAATCTTTGTTTTGGAAATGGAGACAGTAGATGTTAGATACCATTTGCAACAGATAACTATATTGGAAAACAAACAACTGAGTGTCAGTGTTTGTGATTAGCTGCTACAGCACAATTGTCACCAAAGATCAATGATGTACATCTGCACACCGAATTGACATACAAGGCAAAGTGAATGAGCAAAAATATTAACTGATCAATAAAGACAAGATTTACATAAAATTCTAATGCAGTATGAAGTAGTATTTTCCAATCTTCCAGGTAGTATCAGCGACTACATCTGAAAATTTAAAATCATAGATGACACCCCATTCTTTTGCAAACCATATCCAATACCTGTAAGTCTGAAATTTGCAGTTAGGGATGAAATCAATAAAATAATTGATAACAATATTATAGAATGAAGTTCCAGCATAATGAACAATCCTCTGGTCATGGTGAAAAAAGCTACAGGAGACATATAGAGACCGAAAGAGAACGACCGATTAATACTGATGAATTGTTATCCAAATCTGAAAAGGCAAGGTTGTTTAGTATGATTGGCAAATAAAGTTACATCCTGAATCCAAAAAGTATACATCACTTTTGTTTGATGGTAAATCATATCACTTCAATGTCTTGCCATTCGGACTTAATACCTCTGTGTCTCATTTTTTATGTGCATTAGATGAGGCACTAGGGAGAGTGTTATTAAAAGAATTGATAATATATATAGTCGATATCCTTATAATATCAGCTGCTTGGGAAGGACATTGATTAACTTTGAGCAGGACTTTGAAAAAATTTAAAGAGAAAGGTATTATGGTGAAACTGTCTAAATCGTACTTTGCATAGTCGGGATAACAGCCCAGATCACGTAAGAAACAGATTGCCCGATTGATTGGTCTAGCAGGCAACCCTTGTCAGGGAACGGCCACAAGGCGGCAACAGCATCGCATGCTTACTTGTGGAATCAACCACTAGATGGCACTCCGTTCTGTGAAATATGTGGCAACATCGGCCGAACGCGTGCAGCGTTCCACTATTTGGCGTCGGTGAAGTACAGCTGTTTCTGACATACCAGTGGTAGTGGATTGAGTCGTCATGCCAAGGGCCTGCGAGTATATCAACTGTGGAAGGAGTAGACGGACAAATCCTGAATTAAAAATGTTCAGATTTCCCGTCAAAGATAAAGAAAGGTTACGCAAGTGGATTTTAAATTAAGGTAAATCAATAAATTAGTTACGAGTAAGAATTAATGAAGAGCCCTAAGCATTTGACCCTATCTACATTTTGTCGATCTTATATTCTGATATAATGTGGCAGCCCTTCCTGTACAAGAATCATATCATATAATTTTTAAATGAAATCTTTGCTGTGATTTGGAGTTTTTAAATGTTCAAAGACATGTGTAGTAGAACAGTCTCAAAACTGAAAATTATAAAAAATATGTAGTTTATTCATATCATATTTAAGTACCAAATAAAGATTCTCCATTAGGCTGCCCAAATAAGTTTCGTTGCCTTTCCTTGATCACTCTACCACGTTTAACTAGAAAGAAGTAATGTGTTAAATCTGAGCAAAACATGCTGCTCGTGACAATAGTAGATGTGCTGACCGCAAAGTTAAGATGTTTACCATCACAGAATTTTTTTTTTTACTCACGATATTTAAAGTTTCACAATATTTATTTTTTCAAAGATATCATTGTTAAGTGCGTACATGAAATTATATTCGTTTACAACTAACAGTAAGCAAATGCAAAATGTAGTTATACTTAAGAACACTTACAGAAATACTTAGAAAGGAAGCAAAATCTGTTTCTTAAACTTATTTACAGTCTCAATGTGAAAAATATCTGTAGTTGTAACTCACCTAATCCCTATACATACTTTATGCAAAATAAATAATTATGTCGGTAAAGTCAGGACGTGAAACCCACTGCTCAGTGCAATATTTGTCAGTAAATTAACGGATTATATTTCAAAGACATTGAGGTTTTGAAAACTTTCTAGTGTTAACCTGCACGTGGAGATCTTTTTTACCACCATAATCCGTATCAGAAGAGCTGTATAACAAAGAGAAAATAGACAACATGGAAGGCGAGTGTAAAACCTATGCGACTGCAATACAGCCTGCATTTAAACAGTAACTCAGGAGAAATATCTGTGTGTTACTTTTCATTTATTTCATTTCACATATGATTGTGAGAAGTATCCCTATAGTAGAAATAAACTTGGTTTGTAGAATTACAGGAGCTAATCTACATTCTTCGATTGAAAACTCGGGAAAAACCATAGCCGATCATTGTCTACAGTCAGCTGTGTGACGAATACATTTCGCGCACAATGCTCTAGCCAAACACAAATCAGCGTCATTCGTGTCACTGAAGATACAGCGTTGCCAATTCCACGACATGGACAGGTCAGTTAGCATTGTAGCGTTGCCTGCGACATCTGTAGACCGACGGGAAAACTATTTTTACGGTTGCCTTTTCCGCCGTAAGGACGGTCAATCTGTTTCTTACGTGATCTGGGATAAAAGGAACAAAAAGTAAAATTGTGAAATACGAAACCCAAGTGAACTGCAATATTGGAAACATGTTAATTTGCCAAAGGGGCAGAGGGAATTAGACTGGACCCAGAATGCGTAAAAGCTATCGAAGAATGTCCACACCCAAAAAACATAAAACAATTAAAAGGATTTATAGGTAAGGCCAGATACTATAGATGGTATGTAAGAGGGCAAGAACTAAATGACCCAAGAATTTTAAATTTACTAAGAAAGGGAGTACTGTGGATTTCGGATCAAGGTGCAAATGATGTGTTTGAAAATGTTAGAAAGCACTTGTTGAATCACCCTTATTACATCATCCAGTGATGGGCGAACTGTTTAAAATTTCAACAAATGCATCTGATTATAGTATTGCTGCCAAACTTTTCCAAGGAGAGTGGGATCCAAATAATGTAAAACTCAGAACCATACCTTTTGCAAGTCGTAGTCTAAATAGGCATGAACTAAATTATACAGCTACCGAAAAAGAAGTATTGGCTTTTTTATGGAGTATCCAAAAATTTCAGATAGTTGCATGGGGATCAAAAATCCATGTTTATACAGATCATCAAGCTTTATCCTTTCTAATGAGTAATTGATTATTACACAGTAGGTTAATGCAATGGATGCTTTTCCCACAGGAATATGATATTAGGATACAATATGTAAAAGGTTCCGAAAATATAGTACCTGATGCTTTGTCTAGGCTACCCATAGGAATGGAAGAATTGAAATGTACGGAAGTACCTGGTGTTAATTTTGCCATTAATTTTATGTCAGCAAAATATCTGAACATCAGAGCAAAGGAAATGGCTCAGACAATAACAGAAAATATCCATCATGATCCCTATTTTACAGAAATATTCTCTATGTGTACTCAGAACTCATTACCTCTTAATCAATTAGGAAAATGTAAAACTATAGGTCATAACTTGATTTAGAGAGACAGCGCATCACAGCATTGTCACTTGTGTATTCTGAACGTAATGGAAGATGCACTTGTGTGTTGTGATTATACAGGAGATGGACACTTCGGAATCAAAAAATGTGTAGCCCATATGAATAAGTTTTATTATTTTAAGAAGCTAGGGCATAGAATAGCATCTTTGATAATAACTTGTGAATTTCACCAGAAAGTGAAAAAAATGCTCATGTGAAATACAAAATGTATCCTATTATTCCTAAGTCATTACATGATCTCACTGCGGCAGAGTTTTTGGACCAGTTCAGAAACGAAATTGAGTAGTATCATACATATTGATCATCATAGATTGCTGGTTATGAACTGTAGATTAAAACTGAAGAAATTGCAAAAAGGAGGGAATTTAAGGAGATGGGACCTGGATAAACTGACTAAACTAGAGGTAGTACAGAGATTTAGGGAAAGCATAAGGAAACAATTGACAGGAATTGGGGAAAGAAATACAGTAGAAGCCGGATGGGTAGCCCTGAGGGATGAAGTAGTGAAGGCAGCAGAGGATCAAGTAGGTAAAAAGACGAGGGCTAGTAGAAATCCTTGGGTAAGAGACAAAATATTGAATTTAATTGATGAAAGGAGAAAATATAAAAATGCAGTAAATGAAGCAGGCAAAAAGGAATACAAACGTCTCAAAAATGAGATCAACAGGAAGTGCAAAATGGCTGAGCAGGCATGGCTAGAGGACAAATGTAAGGATGTAGAGGCTTATCTCACTAGGGGTAAGATAGATACAGCCTACAGGAAAATAAGAGAGACCTTTGGAGAAAAGAGAGCCACTTGTATGAATATCAAGAGCTCAGATGGAAACCCAGTTCTAAGCAAAGAGGGGAAAGCAGAAAGGTGGAAGGAGTGTATAGGGGGTCTATGCGAGGGCGATGTACTTGAGGACAATATTATGGAAATGTAAGAGGATGTAGATGAAGATGAAATGGGAGATATGATACTGCACGAAGAGTTTGACAGAGCACTGAAAGGCCTGAGTCGAAACAAGGCCCCGGGAGTAGACAACATTCCATTAGAACTACTGATGGCCTCGGGAGAGCCAGTCCTGACAAAACTCTACCATCTGGTGAGCAAGATGTATGAAACAGGTGAAATACCCTCAGACTTCAAGAATAATATAATAATTCCAATCCCAAAAAAAGCAGGTGTTGACATATGTGAATATTACAGAACTATCAGTTTAATAAGTCATGACTGCAAAATACTAACGCGAATTCTTTACAGACGAATGGAAAAACTAGTAGAAGCTGACCTCGGAGAAGATCAGTTTGCATTCCGTAGAAATGTTGGAACACATGAGGCAATACTGACCCTACGACTTATCTTAGAAGCTAGATTAAGGAAGGGCAAATCTACGTTTATAGCATTTGTAGACTTAGAGAAAGCTTTTGACAATGTTGACTGGAATACTCTCTTTCAAATTCTGGAGGTGGCAGGGGTAAAATACAGGGAGCGAAAGGCTACTTACAATTTGTACAGAAACCATCTTCTTCTTCTGTAGTGGTCAATCCAAGGATTGGTTTGCAACAGCTACAATGGCAGCTTGTCTCCATTCTGTGCGTCTTTCAGCTTTTCTCTTCATTTCTTTATAGGTGTCACATCCCACATCTTTCACGATTTGATCCATGTACCTCAGTCGTGGTCTTCCTTTTGGTCTTTTTCCCTCGACATATCCCTCTATAATTGTGTTCAGGAGTCCTTTATGTCTTAATAGATGGCCTGTAAATTGCACTCTTCTTTTAACTATGAAACTCCAGAAGCTTCTCTTCTCACCTGCTCTTTCCAGAACCACTTCGTTGGTGACCTTGTCGATCCATTTTATTTTGAGCATGCGTCTATAGCACCACATTTCGAAAGAATTTAGCTTCTGCTGTTCCTCTGTCCCGAGAGTCCATGTTTCACACCCATAGCATGCCACACTCCACACATATGATTTCAAAAATCTTTTCCTGGTTTCAAGGCTGATGCTCTTAGATATTAATATGTTTTTCTTCTTGTTAAAAGCAGCCTTTGCTTGAGCTATTCTACTTCTCACTTCTGCCTTGCTCCTTCCATCCCTGGTAATATTACTGCCCAGATAAGTAAATTTATCAACTTGTTCCAGCAGTTCATTGCCTACATGAACTTGGACTTTCACTTGATCCTCTTTGTCGCATGCCATTACTTTTGTTTTTGCTTTATTAATTCTCATATTATATTCTTCATCCATAACTTTATCCATTCTATTCAGTAGGACTACAAGATCTTCTTCACTTTCAGCCAGGACAGCTATATCATCGGCATATCTTATCATACGGCAGTTATAAGAGTGGAGGGTCATGAAAGGGAAGCAGTGGTTGGGAAGGGAGTGAGACAGGGTTGTAGCCTCTCCCTGATTTTATCCAATCTGTATATTGAGCAAGCAGTAAAGGAAACAAAAGAAAATTTTGGAGTAGGTATTAAAATCCATGGAGAAGAAATAAAAACTTTGAGGTTCGCCGATGACATTGTAATTCTGTCAGAGACAGCAAAGGACTTGGAAGAGCAGTTGAACGGAATGGACAGTGTCTTGAAAGGAGGATATAAGATGAACATCAACAAAAGCAAAATGAAGATAATGGAATGAAGTCGAATTAAGTTGGATGATGCTGAGGGAATTAGATTAGGAAATGAGACACTTAAAGTAGTAAAGGAGTTTTGCTATTTGGGGAGCAAAATAAGTGATGATGGTTGAAGTAGAGAGGATATAAAATGTTGACTGGCAATGGCAGGGAAAGCGTTTCTGAAGAAGAGAAATTTGTTAACATTGAGTATAGATTTAAGTGTCAGGAAGTCGTTTCTGAAAGTATTTGTATGGAGTGTAGCCATGTATGGAAGTGAAACATGGACAATAAATAGTTTGGACAAGAAGAGAATAGAAGCTTTTGAAATGTGGTGCTACAGAAGAATGTAGAAGATTAGGTGGGTAGGTCATGTAACTAATGATGAGGTATTGAATAGGATTGGAGAGAGGAGAAGTTTGTGGCACAACTTGACTAGAAGAAGGGATTGGTTGGTAGGACATGTCCTGAGGCATCAAGAGATCACAAATTTAGCATTGGAGGGCAGTGTGGGGGGTAAAAATCGTAGAGGGAGACCAAGAGATGAATACACTAAGCAGATTCAGAAGGATGTAGGTTGCAGTAGGTACTGGGAGATGAAGAAACTTGCTCAGGATAGAGTAGCATGGAGAACTGCATCAAACCAGTCTCAGGACTGAAGACCACAACAACAATATAATATAATATGAGGTGACCAATGAAACAACTGTGATACCAGAGTGTATAAATTTTCTATTTTGTATAGAGTATTTTATACCTTTTATGACATGTGGTATAAATGGAAGGTTTTGTGTAGGTTTAGGAAGTGGTGGGTATTGTAGATAAAAGCATGGTTTACAAGAACAAATAAATCATGGCTAACACAAAACACACATCACACCTTTCAGACAACCCTCACAAACCAGTGTGCCTGATTTTTCACCATTTCCACAGGGTTGCTAAGATTTATTTTGGGGACCTCCACTGTGAAGGTGGAAACATCCATTCTGTAGTAGATGATTTGACACCGAACCTCCTCCGGCATCTCACTCAAATACCTGAAGGGGAAGGGGGAGGGGGTGGGGGTATTGGAAGGATTTCCTGTCTTTGGGGCTATCTTCTTTCTCTTCTTTGATCTTAGCAACCATTTCTATTTTGTTTTCCTTTCTTATTTCTCATTTGAGTATCTACCTTTTTGTTTTCCTCTTTCGATATTCACAAACTTGTTTCTGTGATTTCTAATAACCTACATCTTATCTTTAGATAAGCTGGACAAAGAATCAGACTACACGAACATACATCCGCATACACAAAAAAATTTACATTTAGATACAAACATTGAAATTGCAGACTAAAAACCCTGTTACAATGTGAGAATCACCAGGTATTGTAAAGGAAAAAAAATGTGCACAAAGGGAAATAGGCACACATACATATATAAAAACTGTGATGAATCCACATCGCATATGCATATAAGAACTGTGATGATTCTACATCGATTATACATAAGAAAGAGAATGTAAGCCAGAGTGGAATTGATCATGATAGTCATTCAAGAAAAGTCCATTCAATAATTACTCTGATGAATTGATGAATCGTAAGATAGTGGGAATTGAATAGTATATGTAGACATATTATCTACTGAGAGTATAGAAGTTGAGAAGTAGAGGAGGATTCTAGGGACTGAATGATGCATTGAAAAGTGAATGTGAAGTGTAACATAGATTTGTATCTTTACCAAAGAATACATAATTATAGTATACATAGAAATGTATTCGAAGCTAATGAACCATGAGGCCTACACAGAAAGGATAAGGGGGGGGGGGGGAGGGGGGGCATACCCAGCATTTGCTAAGTATATAGGGCAGGTGTACCTACATTGTTTGATTAGGGGCGTACCTACCAGAATGGAAAGTGCTCTCATAAGGTCAACTTCCAAGCAAGGTATTGGTACTGATCCTAGGAGAAGTCACGAATTTTATAGGGGTTGTTCTGGAAAGTTTGAATTCTATGCACAACTAGCATTATTATATTTCATGAAAGTTTGTGAGGGTCAAAAGAACACTTTCATTTTGCCCAGAGTTCCTCCAAGCTACAAAAATAGTAAGAATTGTACATACCAAGGAAAGGTAATACAAAAGATGAGAACAGAAAATAAATTGCTCCTGTGTCATGAACACCTGGAATTTACCATTGGAAATAAAGGAGTCCTCATAGTTCCTCAATACTAGTGAAGAGCTGACTAAAACCTTGAGTGAATGCTTATGGCTTAATATTAAAGTAGGACAAGAGAGAATAGCGAAGTAATAAGTGAAATATGATTCACAGTTATTGAAAGAAAAGAAATGTATCCCGTTAAAATATGAAATTGTTATTATGTGTGATATTATTTACATAATGATTATGTATAAAATATCACGTGATTGATCTGAGGGGAGGGATATGTAGTGTTTCGAGAATTTCTGTGTAAATTCAAGAACCACTCAGCCTTCTACCATCTGAAACACATGATAGTTTAGATATGAGTGTGAGACAGTGGAATCCTACCTGCTGCAGTTCACATGTCTGTGTGTGCAGGTTTAAATTCAGTCGCAGGAAGAATGTAGATGTGGCGGTCGAACGGCACTGACAAGTACCTGTCGCGCAGTCCATGGATGTTTAGTGAGTGCATATGAGAGGACCATGAAGTATTTATGTAACTCTGTGATAACAGTATCAGTGACTACTGTTAGTGAAAAGAGAACTCTTAAGAAACTCTCATTCCAGCCTTGGTAGAGGCAAGACGTATTTCATGAATCCTGTGTTAAAGAGTTATGGTTATTAAGCCAACTCTTTTGTGGATGTAATTAGATTTGTTTTGTGATGTGATGCAATACAAGGGACTTACAAGAAGCCAGATGTTTATGTGAGGAGGGAGACGTTTGTTCTGTATGAAGTTTTAATATATCATTAGTTGATGAAAAGTAACCTTTGAGCATCTACTTATTTCACAAGTAGATGGAGAATTTTAAATATCCCTGTACCTGGCATCACTCTTAGGAGAAGAAGTTTAAAGAGATTCCTGAAGCCAGCAAAGAAGCTGTGGACAACATAAAAAATAAAAAAAATAAAAAATAAGGGAAACTAATACAGTCTGCTGGTGGTGACTATCCAAGAATACCATATGCAAACAAAAAACATGAGTGTAATCATAATATGGAAGCAGTTGAACCAACACAGAATGACATTAAAATGAAAAAAAGTGGAAATGCAAATAGTGTTGGCAAAAATTACTTAACAGTTGTTCACCGAAATATATGTTGCCTAGCAAATAAGACCCAACAGCTAGAAGTGGAGCTGGAGTCTACAGAGTGCTCAGTTGTTTGTCTCACTGAGCATTGGTGCAACGAGGCTGAAATTAATCAATTAGTCTTGCAGTCTTATAATTTAGCGTGTGCATTCTGTAGGACATATATGAAGTGTCGAGGGTGTTGTATTTATGTAAAACAAAATTATTGGTATAAGACCAGAAGCGATTTAAGTGTAAACAGTGAAGAGCAACATTTTGAACTGGCAGCAGTTGAAATCAGGGATCAATACAGGTGTAGGAATTTGATTATCTTATGTATATACAGATCTCCTAGTGGAGATTTCAACATCTTTTTCTCCAAACTTAATCATGTTCTTGACAAGATATCCTCTTCAAAGAACCACATTCTCATATGTGGAGACCTAAATGTAGATGGGACTCATTACTAATTGTCTTGCTCAAAGTTTCAATCTAGTTCCAATGGTTAACAAGAATAACAAAATACTCAAAGACAGCTGTTGATCAGGTATTAACAGATTTAGGCAGAGGAAACTGTGAGGTGGTGGTAGCAGAGCTAGGACTATCTGATCACTCAGGCCAAATCATTAATACAAAAGTGGTTCCAGAAGAAACAAAGAAAATGCATATTTACAGACAAATTTTTCTAAACAAAATAGATATGAGTCTGCCAAACAGATAGCAGGACAAACATGGGACTCAGTATACTCAGAGGTAGATGCAAATGAAAAATTCAAAAATTTCATGACATTGTTTAAATTAAATTTTGAAGAAACATTTCATAAAGTGTATGTCTATTATCAACAGCAGGAAAAAACAAGTGGGTCACAAAAGGCATAAAAAAATCATCTGAAACTCTTAAGTACCTGAACTCCATTAAACACAGCCAAACTAATCCTGCTTTCTCACTCTTTTATAAAAAATATAGGAAAACATATAGGAAAATATTGCTTGCAACAAAGAGAGCTCGTAACTCCAAACTGGTGCTCTCTGCTGAAAACAAAAATAAGGCACTATAGAAGATTGTAAAGCAGGAAACTGGTACCAGGAAAATGAATCTGTCACTTGAAAATCAGAGAGGGAGTGACTCTAATAAAAGACCCAAATATATTTGGCAAACTATATAAATGATTATTTTAGGAGGATAGGAATAATATTACAGGAAAATTTTCTAACTGCCCCTCAGGTCAAAAAGCCACATAATGGTATATCACACTCAATGGTGTTATTTCCTACAACACAGGAAGAAGTCTACAATGCAGTCAGCAAACTGAAAAACGAAAACTCAGTTGGTGTGGATGAAGTCCGCATTTTTATAATTAAGGACTGTATCAAGAGCCTACTTCCACCTTTAGTTGATATTCTAAATCAATCTTCCAAGCAGGGCTACTTTCCAGACTATTTAAAATATGCTAAATTACTACATCTCTTCAAAAAAGGTGATGCAGAAAAAATTGAAAATTATAGGCCAATTTCTCTACTCTCATGCTTTGCAAAAATATTAGAAACTATTAAGAAAGATAGGCTAATGAATTATTTAAATAAATACAACTTACTGTCTGTTGACCAGTTTGGATTTTGATCAGGGAAAAGCACAGAATCAGCAACAGCACACCTCACAAAACACATTCTAGAAGCATTAGATAAAGGTAACAACACAACAGGTATATTTCTTGATCTAACTAAAGCGTTTGATGCAGTAAACCACAACACATTGTTAAGTAAGTTAGATGAACTGGGAATATGGGGACTTGTGAAAAAGTGGTTCCAGTCAAATCTAAAAAATAGAAGACAGATAACTGAAATCTCACATATTTCAAATTTCTCAAACTATATTGTAAAGTATATTTCAGACCCAAATTATGTAAATATAGTCAAATAAACGCTAAACAGTGTACGTGAGTGGGCTTCCAATAATAAACTATCACTTAAAAAAAAAAAATGCTGTTAACTTCTATGTCTGCAAACCACACTATAACACCTTTAAGTTAAACGATGAAACTATAGAATGTGTAGACTACACAAAATTTCTTGGTATGCATGTTGACAGTCAGTTAAAGTGGGAAGACCAAATTAAAATACTTAGTAACAGAATTGCTACAGCACGCTATGCTCTTAGAATTCTGACTGCTGTGTGTGATACTACATGTGTCAGATCTGTATATTTTTCTTATATTCACTCTGTTATCACCTATGGAATAATATTTTGGTGAGTCAACAGTAAAAATATTCAAATAGTTTTCAAATTACAGAAAAGAGCAATTTGCATAATAACCAAGAGTGGCAGTAGGGCTCACTGCCTTGAACATTTCCAAAAGCTGGATATTTTTTAAAAAATATTGACTGCTATGTTAAAAATTCTTTAGTTCACAGCTATGAAACTAGAAACCAATACAATCTGCATCTTAGAGGAAAATTAAAGTTAAAACTCAGAAGAGCTTGCTCTACAATGCTGTTAAATTATATAATAAATTACCCCAAAATATAAAAGATATTGACACAATTGGACAGTTCAAAACTTTTATTAAATAAAAGTTATTATGCAGTAATGGACTATCTGAATTAAAACATGTAGTGTAATTAAAGTAACCTGCATTGTAATACATGAGGAAATAATTAGAATATGAAATCCAGAACTGTACAGTACTATAAGAAAATTACATAAAGATATAAAACTAATGTAAGATACTTTAAAAATGTGTGTAAATATTAATTTTATGTATATAAATTGTAGGTATATTGTATTGTATATGATTTAGCTGACGAAATCCACACAATGTAAGTTATTACATGGATTAATAAAGAAATCAATCAATGAATCAATCAAGTAAGTCCTCTTGTAAAAGTAGTGGAAGTTAGTATATCTAATTCACACTTAAAACATTGTCCAAAGCATTAGAAGATGAGTGCTTCAAAACCATGGGTATGTATTGTGGGTTTATTATGTAGATCACCGCAATGTACACCAATTCAGATTGATATAAGTAACTCCTATGGCTATATTTTAGATGTAAAATATTGTCAACTTAGAATAACTGTCATACCAATCGCTCAGTGAATGCTACTTTTACGTCAGGTCTTTCACTTTGCTGTTGAATCTTCAAATTACGTGTAATGAATTGTCATGAACTACAAAGTCTTGTAATATACAATCAAGCAATTTAAGTGTGTGTTGAAGTATCAGAGCTTGAAGATGATACATTGACTAGTCAAAAATCTTTGTTGAATTTGTAACAATATTATGAAAAGTATAGTTGGTGCTCACCATATAGTGGAGGTACTGAGTCAATGATAGGCACAACAAAAATACTGTCACAATATGCTTTTGGCTAACAAGGCCTTTGCCAAAAATAGACAACACACACACACATACACACACACAAACACACACACACACACACACACACACACACACACACACACACACACACACACATGATCACAGTCTCTGGCAGCTGAACCGAGACTAAGAACAGCAGTGCATGATGGGAAAGACAACTGGGTGAGAGTAAGGAAGAGGCTGGGGTGGGGAGGAGAAGGATAGTAGGGTAAAGATGGGGGATGGTAAAGTGCTGCTGCAGGAGTGTGCAGGGACAAGATGGAGATAGGATAAGGCAGATAGGTGCAGTCGGGAGATTAGGCAGATGACGGGGTGGAAGGGAGAGGTGGGATTAGAGGGAGAAGAGAGAGAGAAGTAAAAAGACTGGGTGCATAGTGCTGGAATGGGAACAGAGAATGGGCTAGATGGGTAGAGACAATGACTGACAAAGATAGAGGCCAGGATATATTGCAAGGAGAGTTCACGTCTCAGTGATTCAGAAATGCTGGTGTTGGTGGGAAGGGTGTAAATGGCACAGGCTGCAAAGCAGTTACTGAAATGCAGAGTGTTGTGTTTGCCAATGCCCTCAGCAACAGGCTGGTCTAGTTGATTTTTGGCCATGGATTCTCAGCGGCCATTCGTGTGGATAGACAGCTTGTTGATTGCCATGCCCACATAGAATGAAGCTCAGTGGTTGCCCCTTAGCTTGTAGATACATGACTGGTTTTGCAGGTAGCCCTGCCTTTGATAGGATACGTGATGCCTGTGACTGGATTGGAGTAGGTGGTTGTGGGAGGATGTACGACACACCATGGAGCAAGGGGTTGGGAGCAGTAGTTGAGTAGGGATGGACGAAGATATTGTGTAGATTCAGTTGGCACTGGAGTACCACTATGGGGGTGTGTGGGTAGGACATCTCATTTCAGAGCACGGCAAGAAGTAGTCGAAACCCTGGTGGAGAATATGTAATTCATTTTCTCCACTCCTCGGTGGTACTGAGTCACGAGGGGAATGCTGCTCTGTGGCTGGATGGTGAGAATTTGGGAGCTGGTAGGTGACTAGAAAGATAAAGCAAGGAAGATCTGTTTTTGTACAAGGTTTGAGGGGGAGGGGGGAGGTTAGTTACTGTCTGTAAATGCCTCAGTGAGGCACTCAGTGTGTTTTGAGAGGGACTGCTTGTCACTGCAGATGTGATGGCCACCAGTGGCTAGGCTGTGTGCAAGGGTCTTCTTGGTATGGAATAGGTGGCAGCTGTCAAAGTGCAGGTATTGGTGGTGGTCGACAGATTTGATATGGACAGAGGTACTGATGTAGCCATCTTTGAGGTGGAGGTCAACATCGAGGTAGGCGACTTGTTGGGTTGAGTAGGGGGTGATGGTGTCGAGGTTCTGGAGCAATGTGGATAGGGTGTCCTGACCCTTGACCTACATAATGAAGATGTCATCAACGTATCTGAACCAGGTGAGGAGTTTTGGGTTCTGGCTGTTTAGGAAGGACTCGTAAATGATGCCAACCTTATAATCCTACCTGCTCACAAAGGTTCTGCCACTGTTGTCTTGAACTGCAAAGATTACCTGGTGGAAGGACTCCACCAGCTGTCACTTCATCCACCTACAAACCCTGCTACAGTGACCCTGTTCCAGAAGTCCAGCAGGATGTCCAGTCAGTCCTTAAATCCTTAGGCCCATCTCAGAACCTTTCACCATATCCACCTGTCTTCTCACCCCTGCCACTCTCCATACTCCTACCTTCTATAAACCCAGCCACCCAGGACATCTCATTGTGGCCAGTTACTGTGCCCCCACTGATAGAATCTCTGCTCTCATTCACCAACACCCTCAGCTTATTACCCACAACATACCCTCCTATATAAAAGATACCAAATGTTTCCTCCATGGACTCTCTGCAGTTCCTGTTCCTTTACCACATGGTTCCCTGCGATGATGGTTCCCTGCTCATCGCTGTTGTTGGCACCTCCCTTTATACTAACATCCCTAATGCCCATGGCCTTACTTCTGTTGAACACTGCCTTACACAATTCCCAATGGATTCCAAACCAACAACCTCCTTCCTAATCACTGTAACCAACTATATCCTCTCCCACAATTACTTCTCCTTTAGGCATTACATAAAAACAAATCTGGGTATGATTATGGACACCCACATGCTACCATCTTATGCCAACCTATTCATGGGCCATCTAGAGGAATCCTTCCTAAACCCCCAGAATTTTAAACCACTCACCTGGGTCAGATTCATTGATGACATCTTTGTGCTCTGGATCCACTGTGAGGGCACCCTATCCACATTCCTCCAGAACCTCAACAGCTTCTCCCCAATTTACTTCATCAGTTCTACTCAAACCAACAAGCCGCATTCCTCGATGTTGACCTCCACCTCAAAGATGGCTACATCAGTACTTCTCTCCATATCAAACCTGCTGACCGCCAGAAATACCTCTGCTTTGACAGCTGGCATCCATTCCATACCAAGAGGTCCCTTTCATACAGCCTAGCCACCTGTGGGCACCACATCCACAGTAACAAGCAGTCTCTTTGAAAAGACACCAAGGGTCTCATCGAGGCCTTTACAGACTGCAATTACCTCCTCCACCCCCAACCTTGTACAAAAACAGACCTCCCATGCTGTATCTTTCCAGTCGCCCATCACCTAACACCAAATTTTAGAATTTTTTTAGATTTTAGAATCACACCACCCGGCCACAGAGGACCATTCCCCTCGTGACTCAGTACCAGCCAGGACTGGAGCATTTGAATTACATTCTCAGCAGGGTTTTGACTACTTTCTGTCATGCTGTGAAATGAGAATTGTCCTACCCACAACCCTTCCGAACCCCCCCCCCCCCCCCCCCCCCCGCCTCCTCCTCTCTGCAGTACTACTCCATTACCCACTGAACCTACGCAATATCCTGATTCATCCCTACACAACCTCTGCTCCCTACCCCTTGCCTCATATCCCTGTAATAGACATAGATTCAAGACCTATCCCATACATCCCCCCTATGCCACCCACTCTGGTCCCAAACATCACATATCCCATTAAAGGCAGGGCTACTTGTAAAACCAGTCATGTAATCTACAAGCTAAGCTGCAATGACTGTGATGCATTTGACGTGGGTGTGACAACCAACAAGCTCTCTGTCCACATGAGAGGTCACTGACAAATGATGGACAAAAAAGAAATGAGCCACCTTGTTGCTGAGCATGCAGCCTAACACTACATTCTTCGTTTCACTTCCCGACCGCCACCTTGTTGCCTCTCCCGTCATGTGCTGCTGTTCATAGTCTGTTTTCAGCTGCCAGAGACTGTGGTTGTGTGTGTGTTTTTTCTATTTTTGATAAAGGCCATGTTAGCTGAAAGCTTATTGTGTGAGACTGTCTTTCTTTTGTATTTATCTATGACTCAGCATCTCCGCTGTATTGTGAGCAGCAACCACCCTTTTCATAATACTGTTATATTCCATCCTGGATTTTCCATTGTTTGATTTTGTTGAATTTGTATACCTTTACTTCAATATTGACATTGCCCTCAAAAGATTAGTATTAGGATGCACGGGAAGGACTGACCACAAAATAATTAACTCCAATGCAATGAAAAGAGTGTTTGTGGAACAACATTCCTTTGAACATACATACTTAAGCCATGGATTCACCCTCTACAATACCTCAGTCTCTTTCCTAAGTACTGCACACCTTTCATGCCTTTACACATAACTGTATTTCATTATTGTGCAAATTAAAAAAAAAGAATTAGTCTTTGAAATCCTGAAGTTAGAAAGGATAAAATACAAAGTGTGTAGTTCATACAACATTATAAAAAAACTTTCTCTATATCCACCAATGTTATAAATGCATGTTTGTCTTTCTTTAACCCATCTTGTGATTTTTCATAGGACCACAGTTGGTGTTGTTATAACTTCAAGTTGAACAAATATATTTCAAGGACGACGCAATACAGTAAACAGAGTATGACTTGTGCCACTTTAACAGTCAAATCATAACTGAGTCCGAGTCTAGCGGTTGCTGGCTGGCTGGCCGCTTAGGTGGCGCTGCTGCTGCATGGCTGGCAGACAGCGCTGCATGTAGAGGACACGTGTAACTGTGCGGTGGCACTTTGAAAGATCGGCGAGTCACAACAGGTGTCTACCAGTTTTTCCACCCTTCTGTAGTTAATTTGTGTCAAATATAACCCTGACTTGCCAGACTGATGGTTCTGTAATATTCACAACTTTCAGACCTGGCTTTCTTGGAATAGGAATTATTACTTCTTCCTGAGGTGTGCAGATACTTTGCTTGTCTCTTATCTTGCATACCAGATGGAATAGTTTGACTTGGCTGTCTGTCTGAAGGATCTCCACAAATGTGAGGAATGTTGTCTATTCTAGGTGCCTTGTTTTGGTGTAGGTCTTTCATTGCCATGCAAAATTGTTCTCTTTGTCTATCTGCCACCTGCCATCTGCTTCCTACACTATTTTTGCGTGATAATGTATATACAATCTGTAATATAGCTTAGGATAAAGATAAGTTAAATAATCCCCACTCTTCCTGCTACATTAAAAATGTACAGAAAGGTGATGTACAATCTGAATGCCTTGGCACAAAGTGTATTTTTGGAATCTGGCCCACAAAAAAAGGTAGTTACTGACCAGATCCTTCATTCATTTAATAAAGTTGTTTTTTGCTCTGGCCATATAACACTAAGGTTTTTGAGTTAGTTCATTACACCTTGCTCTTACAAAAATTGGATTCATGACCAAGGCATTTGCAAAAAGGTGTTTGTCATCTCTGTACAGTAAGGGACAGCTGGCCGAAATCAGAAAGGATATGGAAAGAGCTTAATCCAGTAAAAGTGACTACCCAGGGCATACCTTTATACTTTTTGGAACCCTGCCTCCTTTTTCATTAATTTGTAAATAACTTGTTTCTTAATGTTCCTTAAGGCAGCTACTGTTTGGTGTAAGAAATCTACTCTTCCATGGAAATATTTACCAGCAACTACAGAGTGAAACTGAAATATGAGATTGTGAAACATAAGCAGTATTAATCACATATTGTAACTATGTGAATTGCTAGTGTTTGTTACAGGAGCCTCTTTAAGAAATGTAATAAATCTAAAAGGAAAACTTAAGCAGCAGAGTGCAAAATTATGTGGAATTCAAGGCTGAGAGGTTCCTTAGTCTCATTTCAAACTTTGATGAGTGTAATTTGCTCCTGCTAAACTAAATTTTTTAAAAGGTTCGAGGTTTGTGTCTGCCTTAGTGAGGCATCACTGTTTGTAGTATTACTGAATGCAGCCTGTTTTGTGGGCTTTGGTAAATAATCTTCAGTAAAAACCTGACTAACTTAAGTATATTCCGTACACAATTTGTGAACGGTTATTGCTTCATTTCCCTTATACACACAACTCAAGTCATGAAGCTATAGGATTATTATTATTTATTCATTTTGCCATCTAATGAGCATGTGGAAGCATTAATTAGTACTGGTCTTCTTAACTTTCTTGTTCTTCTTTTCTTCCCAAAACTTCCTCATCCTTTCATTATGGGCCTGTTTTCTTTCTTGTGGTCATGCATTTTTCAATTTAAGATTTTTCTACATCAGGTTTTTTGTTGTGAATATATGAGTTGATTTTCTGTCTGTACACAGTTCTAGTGGGTTAATACTGAGCTCTGTGAGGTAATTTTGGGTTTCTGTTAGCCAGCGCGCCCTTGTTTGGTGAGTTCCTTTGATGACAAGGAAGATTTTCTTGGTCATTCTAGAGGCATCCATTCTTGCTAATGTCCATAGAATTTCAATCATCTTTTCTGTGCAACTGATGTGTAATGTTCAGTCCTTGAGTACAGTTCTTCAGAGCTTTTGCATATCCAGATACCATCTTGAATCTTGGGTCCAAATATTTTCCGGCATATCTGCCTTTCAATTTTCTTTATGTCCTTGATGTTGATGGTTAATGATGATGTTTCAGTTGCAGAATGTGCTTCTGGAAGAGTGACTAAATGACAGTGGTGAAATTTGGCTTGGGTGGATAGCAATTTCTTATTGTATGTGTTCCATGTCATTGTATGCTGTGTTTTTTGAGCTACTTTTTCATTGCCAGTGTTGCTGACCATTTCTGAGGAACTTAACTTGTTTGATGTCACCATATCTTGTTGCAAGTGGTTTAAGATTTGAACTTTTGGAATCCATGAATTGTGTTTTCTCATAAGAAATTTGGAGTCCTGTTTTGACGGCAACCTCATGTCACCAGCAAAAGCAAGGCATTTTATGTTGATTCATTTGTTCTTTGTTCCCATATTTATTTCAGGTATTTCTTTCTCCCATGTCTTGATAATCTTGTCCAGTACCAGGTAAAGAGGAGTGGGGACAACCCACTCCTGTCCTAATTTGAATCGGTTCAGAAACTTTCTCCATGAATTTCACTTTTGAAGTTATGTATGTTAGAGTCTGCTAAATTAATGAATCAGTTTTGTTATCTACACCATATTCATGAAGTGCATTGAAAAAACTGGTGTGATGAATTGACTTGTATGCTTTCCTGAAATCTATGAAGCTAACTACTATGCGGTTTGACTGAAGGTGCTGCAGTATCGTCTTCAGTTCCAGATCTGTTTTGCACAGGATTGATGTGGGTGGAAGCCTACCTGATATTCACTGATCCTATGTTCTGTTTGCTGTTCTAATCTGGTGAGAAGAGCACATGAGAGCAGTTTGTAAGCAACTGGTAGGAGTGAAATGCCTCGATAGTTGTTGGGATCAGTCTTGTCGCCCTTTGTGTGTAGAGGGTGAATCAATGCAGTTTTCCAATCTGTTGGTAGGACTCCACTTTCCCATATATTTGCAATGATAGCTTTTAGTCGGTCAATTAAGAGTTCACCTCCAATCTTGAGCATTTTGCCAATCACACCATCTTCCTCTGGTGCTTAGTTGTTTTTCAGATGTCTTACAATTTTTCATATTTCCTCATGCGTAGGTGGAGTTGAATCCTGGTTTGGAGTTGTAACATGGAAGTCAAGTTAGTCTGCTGGTGGTTCACAGTTGTGTAACTTCCCAAAATGCTGGCTGTTTCAAGATTTCACAGTTGGCCTTTGCATTCAGCTCAGGTGTTCCATCATGGTGCCAAAGAGTGGGTGGCTTGAAGGTTGCTAGTTCTTCCCTAAATGTCCTATAAAAGTTTCTTATGTTGTTTGTTTTAAAAACATTATCACTTTCCTCTAGTTGTGTGTGATGGTACATGTGTTTAATTTGTCTGATAATTTCGGATGTTTTCTTCTGTGTTTCCAAAACGTTCTGCCAATCCTCCTCTGTTTGATGGCTGTGCCAAATCTTTCAGGCTTGAATACATGATTCAAGTGTTCTGTTTCAGTCTTTGTCCACTACCTGTGTTTCCTTTTCCTTGGTGGTTGAACAAGTTTTCTTGATGACTGCTGGATGGTTCCAAGAAGCTCTTCCCGTGTTTCTGTGTTAGTATCTAGTGATTGTGTAAACTCCTCTGCATGTTCTTTCAGGTGTTCTGGGTCAATATGCAACAGTTTAGGTTTTCCATTCGGCATGAAGCGGATTTTTACTTGTGAGAAATGGTGATTGGACTCCATTAAACCTTTGCATACCCTCACTTTCATGATTTCTGGAAAGAATTTTCTAGTTCCCGTTACATGATCAATTTGATATTCCCCAATGTGGTTATTTAGACATTTCCATGTAGTCATTTTCCTCAGTTGTTTCTTAAAGTGAGTGAACATCATTTGGAGGTTGCTATACCACATATGTTGATTAAGCAATGTCCATTGGTGTTTGTCTTTTTGTGTGCTGAAAAATTCCCAATTATATGTCTGTGTTCATGTTCTCTGCCAATTTGCACATTGAAATCTCCCAACAATACCCTGAAGTTGGTGTTGAGGGATCCTGGTCAGTACACACTCGAGTTGTGACCAGAACTTCTCCACTTTGTTTTTGTCAGGGTCATTATTGGCTGGAGTATGTGCGTTTACCAGTGTATAGGCCTTATTGGCACATTTAACTGTGAGAGATGTTGAGAGGGTGATGAGATCACAGAGTCCTGGATACTGTTATGCATGAGGAAAGCCATTACCAACAAATTTATGTCAAAATTTTTCAGTTTGATTGCAGACTTTCCCTTGTAGACTTGCTAGTCACCAGAATCAAAGTGATCACAATCACAAAAATGTGTTTCTTGAACTGCAAGTATATGAATCCCAAATCTATCACAAGTCTCTACCAGGATCTTGAGTTTTGCTGTTTTAGTCAGTGTCTGTAGTTCAGTGTACCAATGAATTGCTTTTGCTTTGGTTTGAGGAGTTTAGGCAAGCTCTGACTTTCCCTGCATGATGTCCTGGTCCCTCAGAATCTGGATGACGAGGTTCACTTTCGCTCTTCTGAGTTAGGACCTGAGGTACTTGCTTTGTTATTTGTGTTTCCATCATGCTAAGTTCATGGTTGATTTCAGTTGGTGGGCATCTGCCTGGGGGGAGTGGCTGATTGTTGATTCAATTCACTCTCATTGTACGGGTTGTTAGTCCATAGAGCAGCGGATGTATTGCTGCAGTTTTTGGCTTTTACCCTCCTCCTTTGTTTGGGCTTGGGACTGCCAGCAGAAATTACTGAGCTACTCAATCCACCCAGTAATTATTCCAGGCAGAGGATAATTGTATAGAAAAAAATATGAACATCAATTTATTTTATTGTAACAACAAAAAAATCAATTATTGCTAAAATTATTTACTTGGATACATAGTAAATCTACTCACAAAGCAGCAGCAGAATGCACACATAAAAGACTGTGGCAGTTAGCAAACTTTTGGAGTGAGTGGCTCCTTCTTCAGGCAGAAGTGTTGAAGGGGAAGGAAGAAGGGTGAAGGAAAAGGGCTGGAGAGGTCTAGGAAAAGGAGTAGATTTTGGGAAAGTCACCCAGAACCATGGAACATGGGAGACTTATCATACAGGATGAGAAGGAAAGTCTGATTGTTGGGGACTGCATAGGACGAGATTTGAAAACCTGAGAGCTTAAAGGTGGAAGACAGGGTAATATGTAAGACAGAGATTACTACTAAAACATCATGCACAAGTTAATAAAAGTGAGAAGCTAAGTGCATTGTGGGTAACAGAGGTGGGAGGGGATTGGTGAAAATGGATGTGAAAGAAATGAAAGATGCAGAAAACTAAAACAGAGTGAATAAAGAGTAATTACAGTGAAGAAAAGCTGAGATGTGTGTCCCAATGTTTTCCTTTCATGACTCCTTTTAACCGAGAAAACAAAAAAGTCAGCAGGAGCCAGCTCAGGACTTTAGGGAGGCTGGGGAACCAATGGGGTCTCGGTTCTGGCCAGGAAGTCATTGATAATGAAGACGCTGTGCCTTGGCGTGTTGTTGTGGTGAACCTTCCACGTGTCCTTGATGTCACTTCAGCAGTGCAAGACCCTCTTTTTCAGTCTTTTGAGCACTTCCAAGTGGAAGGCTGAGTTCACTGTAGTCCGGATAGGTACAAATTCATGGTGGACAATGCCTCTGGCCACAAAGATGACAAAGAGCATGGTTTTGATCCTGGAATTGCTCTTGTGTGCCTTCTTGGGATGGGGCGATGATGGGGTATGCCACTCTAAACTCTACCTTTTTGTCTCAGGGTCATACTCAAAAATCCATGACTCATCACCAGTGGTAACTGAGTTTAAAAAATGAGGATCATTATCACACATTTCCAACATTTCTCAGCATCGAAACACTTGCATGTGCTTGTGTTTGTTGGTCAACACTTTTGGGACGAGTTTGGCACACACCTTTCTCATGTTCAAATCTTCAGTCACAATGTGGAAAACGGTTGTTTTTGACATGTTTAGAGTATGTGCAATCAATTGAAGGCTCAGCTGTCTGTCAGAGTTCAAACAATCGTGCACATGTGTCACATTTTCATGGACTCGTGCAGTTGGTGGCCAGCCACTGCGAGGTTCGTCAGTGATCTGCTCTCGGCTCTCCATGAATGACTTGTGCCATTGGAAAACTTGTGATTTGGACAAGCAATCAGTCCCAAAGGCAAGCTGAAGTAATAGAAATGTTTTGGTGGTGGACTCCCCAAGTTTAACGCAAAATTTGATAGTGTACCATTGTTCTACAGAATGATCCATTGTGCCACATTACATAAACTCAAAATGGGGTTGACAGAAATGCATGTCCTGACTCTCCAGCAGCTCACAACTGAATGAGACAAAGAGAGTTTTGCAGCTAACGCCCCCTCCACTTAGCCCAGCTGGTTAGAACCCACTGTGGTGTACTGTTGCATCAGAAAAAATTGGTGGCATTACTTATGGAACGCACTCTGTATTTACAGTTTGTGCAGAGAATTTGAAAACTGTTTTCATATCAATTTAGGACACTCATTCCTAAGCCAGATCCTTTTAGAATCTCAAAGAGGGCTGAAAGACTTTATCTGTTTGCTCGCCAGCAAATCAGTGCATGTGCTCTCACACAAAACACACACACACACACACACACACACACACACACACACACACACACACACATTTTCTAATGAGGGCTTGTAAAGCAAATACAAATTCAGATGAATAATGGAACAACATCATATATCCAATAATGTGGCTCTTGTTAGATCTGTTGATAACAGTTTCCCTCGGACACACACACAATGCGTCAAATGATTATTACATTTTACCCCACTGAGAAAACAATTTATAGTCATCTATATGGGGCCCTGTATGGTTAAAAATTAAGTATTGTTTCATAAAATTGGACTGCAGAATCAGGTTAATGAGTGCCATAAGGAACTGAGACACAATTTATTACAGACATGGTACAGGTGCCAATATTTTGCTATTAGAGCTGTTGGCAAAGAGATAATCTGAAGAAATATGGGAATAGTTGTTTGTTAGTTGTAATATACAAAACAAGAATGTATGATATTCTTTTATTTTGACAGCTATGAGGAATAATGTGGGCAATTTACTTATTTTTTTGGTTTCATTCAGGCTGAAAATGCAAGTTCGATGCATGAAGTGCTTGACATTTTCAGGGACTGAAACGAGGATTGGGATGCCATGTAATGGGTTAATGATTTCTCCTAGTCAGAGATAGATACAACTGAACAAGCATTTTCTCAAACAAAAGTTTACTTTCCAGAATGAGATTTTCACTCTGCAGCGGAGTGTGCGCTGATATGAAACTTCCTGGCAGATTAAAACTGTGTGCCCGACCGAGACTCGAACTCAGGACCTTTGCCTTTCGTGGGCAAGTGCTCTGCCATCTGAGCTACTGAAGCACGACTGATGCCCGGTACTCACAGCTTTACTTCTGCCAGTATCTCGTCTCCTACCTTCCAAACTTTACAGAAGCTCTTTTGCGAACCTTGCAGAACTAGCATTCCTGAAAGAAAGGATACTGCAGAGGCATGGCTTAGCCACAGCCTGGGGGATGTTTCCAGAATGAGATTTTCACTCTGCAGCGGAGTGTGCGCTGATATGAAACTTCCTGGCAGATTAAAACTGTGTGCCCGACCGAGACTCGAACTCAGGACCTTTGCCTTTCACGGGCAAGTGCTTCGGTAGCTCAGATAGCAGAGCACTTGCCCGCGAAAGGCAAAGGTCCCGAGTTCGAGTCTCGGTCGGGCACACAGTTTTAATCTGCCAGGAAGTTTCATACAAGGTTGAACACTACCGCACAGGAGTGCATAAGCGACTCAATCCAAGTATGCGAGCTGGGGGAACAGATGACCCTGTAACATGCTGGTACAGATTACAGATGTTTAGAGGATTTACTTATTAACGTGTTTATGAATCTAATTGTGAGGACAGGGCTGCAGCATTAGATCTGTGACATCGGTTAAACAGTTCATCTGATAATGGAACGTAGAGATGGAGGTTAGAAATAGTAGACTAACACCGCGAATTGAGTACAATAAATTTGTTCAAATTAATGTTGAGGTAGATGAGAAATGAACTGCAGAACGTAGACTAGGTTACGGTGTAATGTCAAAGCAGTCTCAGGACAGCTGGTTACAAAAACAATGGTTTAGTTAGTTTTACTGTATATCTGTAAAACACAGATTTTTTAAAGGGTAGAACTCCCATGTATAAAACAGCGTCAACATTTTAATTACTTTACAAGTGAGTTGATGTGCTCAGTATTAGACGTTAAGCATATAAGCGAGAGAAAGTTTAGAAAATGTTTGGAATGATGTTTAAAGCTGGTTGGGTGTCGCTAGGTGCTCTCACTATCAGACACTGCAAGAGTATAGTCTGAGCAATTTGCGCTCCATTTGAAGGATAAACCAGTTTTCCTCACATCTCAGTGTTTCTCGCGTGATTTCTCCTGAACTGTGCGCCGTACAGTGATATAATTATGGAACTACATTTAGCCGTATATGTGGATACTGTCTGCGAATAGAGTTTGTAGTAAATACGTAATGAATTAAAACGCCATGCCTGATGCTCCAGTCTTACTACATGAAAAGCAAAAATGCAATGAGTGATAAATTTTTCTCCTGCCGTTATTTGTGGTGGGCTCAGCCAAAAAGAATTCCATAAATGCTTGAAGTGCTGTGGTAATTGTATTGGAATGTGCCAAGTGCGTTCATGCTCATATACTGAATGAATCTATTCTTGATATTTGCTCGCGATCTGTTATGCCATCCGAAGACGAATACACAGTTTCTAACCGTAATACACTCATGTTCATAAATCAAGGATGATACATGGTGAAACAACACTCTGGTGGGTAGTTTGCGGGTTTAAATCACCTCGCAGAATGACCATGCGGTGCATTGGACCTGCGGTCTGCGGGACGGTGGGTGGAAATTTTTCTGTTGTTGCCGTTCTCTAACTACAATGTTGGCAACCAGGAAGTGATTAGCAAAAACGTGATGCCTATAGTTAAAGTTCACTGTGCCCACTCTGATGGAGAAATAGAGTTATTTGATCATTGAAGTTCATTACGCTGATAATTGAGGATTATGTCTGGGATTCATAGAAAACGCAGTTTAGGGGCCTACTATAAGAATTTTCACTATATTCTGAAAACGATAAAGCATAAAGTTCCAGACAAAAGCTTACCGAAGCAATGCTACTGTCAGCTCTTATAGTATCAGATCTGTTCAGAGTCTATTGCGCAGATCCTATTATTCCTAGATAATGAAACTGTTCAATAATCGTTATCAATGTAAATGTTCAAATTGAATGCTCACCAAAATTTGATGTTAATACTCATCAAATGCCATGCTAGTAATGGTACAAGGTATGTCCTGCGGCGACATGTGAAAATACGACATACGCAAACTGAGAATAAACCACTGAGGTCGTTCCACATTTAACACTTTACCACAATGCGAATTCATTGTTACGTGCATACTGAGTTACGTAATACAGCATCCAAGGCTGTTCCTTGCAACTGCCCAGACGCGACGTGGCTTCCAACATGGAGTGCGCGTCGATACGAATGTAGTAGAGAACTGGGGCCTGACTCTGGCTCGCAGCCCTCTTATTTATACAGCCACGGTGCGGACCGCCAACAAAATTTGCCTTCCTGAGTAGCCGCTGGGGCTAGTAGAGCACCACTTCAAGTTACTAAATGATTAATTGCCTCATTCGCTGAAGGCCGATGAAGCTCTCAATTTAACTGTGCAATCAGCACACAGGTAAGTATCTATAATGAAATTCTGATGTGGCTAAGTTAAATACTTTTGGCGAGAGAATTATTTCAGTTACACTGCATGCAATAGATGATCTCTGAACTTGCCCTTTGGAGAGACGCTACAGCTATAATTTTATAGCTACCCTTTGGAAAATTCTCACATCTTTGTTATTATAGCGTATCTACATTCAACCTAAATCTAGACTTCCTAGCTTTGTCTAATCACTTACTTAATCTATCTTGCTTCCGTACTTTTAGGACACAAAATCAGAAAACCATGAATTTCAACCAAAATATGATTTTGGGAAATCCAGCATGGTGTTTCCATTAAATTACAATGAAAAAGGAATACCAATATTAATTTTGAAGTTTCTAGCTCCTTCCTGTTGCACTAATGTTTTATACGTAAAATATCCAAATTTCGAAATCTGTTGAAGTTACTAAACTGAAACTTAACACATTATCATTTTAGCATCACTTCTGACATGCTATTAACTTTTCGGATTATTTACTTTACTTTTAAGGTATTGCACAACATTTTTGACGTCATAGCTGGTTGCAGTGGACTAGGCTGGCACACAATGGAACGCATGTGAATTCTATATTGCGTGGGTAGACTGATTCCCTAGAGGTCGTCGCACAGTCACACGGTGGCACTGGCAGCAGTCCACATACGCTGAGGTGTGTTGGTGCATGTCACATTACAGAAGTTTTCAGACATGCTCATGGTGACTGTGTGTTGAAAATGGCTCAAAGAACACATATGGATGACGTTATGAGGGGTAGAATACCAGGGCGACTGGAGGCTGGTCAAACACAGCAAGTCATAGCACGGGCCCTCCGTGTGCCACAAAGTGTGATCTCAAGATTAAGGCAACGATTCCAGCAGACAGGAAACGTTTCCAGGAGACGAGATGTCCACAGTGAACAACACCACAAGAAGACCGATATCTCACCATCAGTGCCCGCAGACGGCGACCGAGTACTGCAGGTAGCCTTGCTAGGGACCTTACTGCAGGCACTGGAACAGTTGTCTCCAGACACACAGTCTCCGGACGACTGAACAGGCACCTGGATACGTACAAGGTGCATTCCACTGACCGCTGGTCACAGGAGAGCCCGTAAAGCGTGGTGTCAATAACACAGTGACATGGTCACTGGAACAGTGGTCCCAGGTTATGTTCATGGACGAGTCCAGGTATAGTCTGAAAAGTGATTCTTGCCAGGTTTTCATGTGGCGTGAACCAGGAACCAGATACCAACCCCTTAATGTCTTTGAAAGGGACCTGTATGGAGGTCGTGGTTTGATGGTGTAAGGTGGGATTATGATTGGTGCACGTACACCCCTGCATGTCTTTGACAGAGGAACTGTAGCAGGTCAGGTGTATCTGGACGTCATTTTGCATCAGTATGTCTGCCTTTTCAGGGGTGCAGTGGGTCTCACCTTCCTCCTGATGGATGATAACACACGGGCCCACCCAGCTGCCATCGTGGAGGAGTACCTTGAAACAAAAGGTATCAGACAAATGGAGTGGCCTGCCTGTTCTCCAGACCTAAACCCAATCGAGCACGTCTGTGGTACTCCTGGTCGATGTATCGCTGCACGTCTTCAAACCCCTACGACACTTGAGGAGCTCCGAGAGGCGCTGGTGCAAGAATGGGAGTCTATAGCCCAGCAGCTGTTCGATCACCTGATCCAGAGTATGCCACCCCGTTGTGCGGCCTGTGTACGTGTGCATGGTGATCATATCCCACACTGATGTCGGGGTGCATGCGCAGGAAACAGTGGCGCTTTGTAGCACATGTGTTCCGGGACGGTTTTCTCAACTTATCACCAATATTGTGGACTTATAAATCTGTGTCGTGTGTGTTGCCTATGAGGCTATGCTACTAGCGCCAGTTTTTTGGTGTGCCACGTTGTGTGGCACCACATTCTGCAATTATCCTTAATTTATGAGCATGAGTGTACTTGTCTTACTGTGTTTGACCTGCAACGTAAGATTATACGTCTTAACGACAAATTGTGACAACATTAAAAATTTTTAATTTCCGTCAGTAATTGTATCAAACATTGAAAATCAAATTTTTGTCGGACGTGGAAACCGTTAAATAGGATACTTGCAACTGGGGCCAGTTTACCGTGCCCCGTGTTTGTCGATTGGTATTATACAGTACAACCGAATCAAAGGAGGGGAAGACGTTTTGGGTAACAGTTTCTTTGGTTAGCCCATGAACCTCTAAAATGTACTGCAGTACTTTGTATTGTAATTACAGTAAGTACATTTAAAAAGTTTTGAAGATCAAACGAATTCAAAAATCTCTTTGTAGGCTATACTTACGTTCTTTATGAAAGTAAGAATTACCTTTTTAGGATTACATTACATTCGTATACAATACGCTGTACGTAATACAGTAGTTTGTTGCATGCGAATTACTCATTCAGAAAAGTTGGTAATTTTTGTTTGTTTCTTGTGTCTCTGCCACGTTTTCGAGCAGCGATGTCCCGCCATCGTTTCATTAGGACAACAGCTGGCGTTGACACAACGCATTGTTCAACAAACCTTGGAGAAACCTGCTATAAAAACAAAACATGTACCGTGATTTCTGTGTTATACTATACCAAGTAGGTTTTTGAAAGGTAAATTATTAATACAGACCTACCACGAGTACTCGAAAACCATCGCCGCTGTCACTCTGTCATTCAAATCATCTACTTCGCCTCTTCGATCGCGTCATTTGTTTCCCTGGAACACTGTTTCCACAATTTCTTGGTCCGTTATTTCTTGTGAATCGTCCGCCACTACCCACTCATCTACATCGCAGGTATCCATGTCTCCTTACCAGCGAATTCTCCTTACTGTTCTCAAAATTTTACGAATCCTTTTCCTCATGCCAATCGTACAACTTTCTACAGCGTCTATGAAGAATATCTGCTTTGACATTATCAGGCCTGCAATTACCAATAAATTATGTATTTCATATTTACTTCCCTCATCGCATCATTCGCATAGTTGTTTTGCATGTCTCTATTCTGCAGGGTCGTTCTCACAAACAGCCACAGGTAGCGCCATTTAAATGGTATTATGCTTTGAGCCGGTGACAGATACAGACGTAACTCTTGGGGGAAGAAAATGCGCCGGCCGCGGTGGCCGAGCGGTTCCAGGCGCTACAGTCTGGAGCCACGCGACCGCTACGGTCGCAGGTTCGAATCCTGCCTCGGGCATGGATGTGTGTGATGTCCTTAGGTTCGTTAGGTTTAAGTAGTTCTAAGTTCTAGGGGACTGATGACCTCAGAAGTTAAGTCCCATAGTGCTCAGAGCCATTTGAACCATTTGAAGAAAATGCACAACAATATCGGAACTTTTTAACTCGCAACGACATGTAGGCGCATTGAGTACTCATGCGATGTCTTTGTTAAGCAGACCTTTTTAGTCATAACTTTTCAACTTTCGCTACGAACTGATCACTAAACCATCTGGCAATGAGTTCACAAGTTATACAAAAATACCGTTGATCAAGAATACCTTCCCGAAACACATTAGGGGCAGTCTACGTGTGCCGGAAGCGTTTCTTTTTTCATTTTGTGTCGTGAAGCAGACGTTTCATTTGAGGGAGTTGAAAGGTTTAGGAGACAACATCTTGAAATTAACTCCCGTTTCAGGCCATTGTAAAATCTAAAATCGATGCTTAGTGTAGCCTTGGGTGTAATCTCCAAATTCTGTTTTGAAAACATATCGCGTCCGGGTCTGCAAATAACTTTAATCCACACACATTCTATTGCGGAATGCCATATCTGTTTCTAAACCCGATTAACCATCCACTGCATGAAGAAAAATCTTTTTTTCCTCGCCTAGGAACAGCCAATATTTTAGCTTCTTTTTGCAGTTTCAAGCCGGGAAAGGCATCTCTTTTTCTCGGAAATGTTCACTGTTTTTCCTATTGGATTTTCCACAGATTTACTCTACAAATTTAGATCACGACTTGACCCATTCTGAATCAACAGAAGCACCAGCTCTGTAATTAGCTGCGACGTTTTCAGCAAAATTCCTTTCTTAGCTTCATGGGTAGTAGCTAGCTGGTCAGCGAAAGTAATCACAACATGCTCCCGTTTAGTCGCCATAACACAAAAATACATACGCAATGGAAAGAAACAGCCACTCGAATGCACTATTTTTGGCATTGTAGCTTTGCTTAGACAGGTGAGTCTGTGGGTGGGAAGACAAGTCCATGTCAGCGTTCACCTCTCCCCGCTAACCGCGGCGGCCCAGCACACACTCACCTCAAATCTCCGTCCAGTACATGTTCCTTTTTTCCTTATTATTTGAAATTTTTCGGTAGTTTGTAGAGGTTTCGGTTGACTAAGCTTTTACTATAAATGGCTCGTCTAGACTTGCTAGCAGCCCATAATCGTTGTTGATTTACTTTCAGAAGTCTGACGCCAAGGAATGAATAACCGAACGACTAGTACTGACGCTCAGTTCTATGCCAGCTAAAGTAACCACTACAGTAGACGTGACACCATTTACCGTTATTTATATCGCTTTGCTGCTGCAGTAGGAAATTCAGTGACACTGTACCGCTGGACCAGACACGCCCGATGCGTTACAGTGCCCAGAGTTCAGGGTATTTACGAACAAGACCGGACATCTGACATGAGTACGGCAGAACAGGTTTGCTGAACTATGTCTGCACTGTCAGTTCGTAGCTAAAAATAGTGAGGGAGATGCTCCAGAAAATTTTTAGCCTCAGTTTAGATATGATGTAAACAGAAACGACCGTGTATAAAAACAGAATTTTCAGAAACTTGATAGAATCCTAAAAGAACAGAATCAAATATTTTTACTCACTTGAGCCTAAATTGTTACAGTTCGAGTCTGATCTAAGCATTCAAAAATTAAATCGTTTCTTCTTTTTTTAATTTGTGCGAAAATATGAAACATTTGTTCCTTATTCTCTGGATGATAACAACTGAGAACATTCTTCTCCACTGAAATCGCTTTAAGCGCATTTAGTCTTTTCGAATTCTTAGTGATTTTTCGTAAACTTACTATTTTTTCAGCGTTGAAAATCAACATTCTGCCTCTCATGCAGTCATGAGACCTGTTAACAACACTTTCTATAAGTTTCGTAATTTCACAAACAACATCTGTAATATTTGTGAATATCAGACCCACAATAGAACACTTTTTGCTCAATTTCAAGCTTTTCTTTGTCATTCTAGAGATAAGCTGCAGTGGTCAGTGCTAAGTCTTCTGTACGTTGATCGTTCTTTAATGTGATAAAGCATTCCCTGTTGAACAATTTAGCAGCTACTGTGTGCTCATTGGAAGAGAATTTGTCCATTATCACACACTTACCTTGCTTTTGGCATTGGTGTATTTGAAGGATTCTCACAGAACTTCGACTTTCTTAATCCTAAAATGAAATGAAACTAAACTAAACTAAAATCTGCCCGAGCAGGCCATTAAGGTCCAACCGTACCGACCAGTCGCCGTGTCATCCTCAGCCCACAGGCGTCATTGGATGCGAATATGGAGGGGCACTGGGTCAGCACACCGCTCTCCCGGGCGTATGTCCCTTTACGAGACCGGAGCCGCTACTTTGCAATCAAGCGGCTCCTGAGGGCTGAGTGCACCCCGCTTGCCAACAGTGTCAGGCAGACCGGATGGTCACCCATCCAAGTGCTAGCCCAGCCCGACAGTGCTTAACTTCGGTGATGTGACAGGAACCGGCGTTACCACTGCGGCAAGGCAGTCGGCAAATCCTAAAAAAACACTTATGAAATTTGTTATATGTGCTTTACCTTTAAATACACTAATTTCTTGAGAGTGCATTTGGTTGCAAATTATTTCAGCATGAGGTATAATTTCATAAGAATAACCGAAACTTGAAATTAGCATCATTCAGGTATTTTAAATTACTGTTGCCTCTGCAATGGTTTGATCTGAATTTGTTATTGACTGAATGACTTTTTAAATGTTACAAATTTTCATGAACCCTGTGGCTTATAGTCATAGGATTTATTTCTTGGGTATACAGGGCCATGATTAAAGTTTTCATTCTCACAAAAGAATTGAAAGAAAAGTAATCGGAAAGAATAGTTGGAAACAGAGTTATAATCTCATTCTACAATTTACCACATTCAATAATATGAAACACCGTTTTTAAGCACAACACAGCTGGAGTAAAAAAGAAGACTGCCCGCCTCCCAGCAGCAGTCACCTCGCCAGATTCGGCACTGCAGAAGCGACAGTGTTGTGTCTCCCCCTCCCTCGCGGCACCCACTGTGACAGTTTCCTGTGCGCGCATGCGCTCAACAACCGAAAACCACGCTGCTGGAAGTGTGAAGCGGAATTCCAAGCGAAGGTTTTTGTATCTTTTTCATAAATAGATGATTTTTCATAAACTGATGATTACACTCTGAAGGAGAAAATATCGCAACACCAAAAAGTAATTAATGTAGAGAAATGAAATTTTGAGAATGTTTTTGTCTAGGGAAGATTAATGTAATTTTGAAATGTTGGTACATTAATAAACGGTGTAACCACCACAATGTTGAATGCAAGCGTGCAAACGTGCATGCATTGTGTTGTACAGGTGCCTGACATCAGTTTGTGGGCTGGAGTTCCACGCCTGCTGCTGTCGGTCGGTCAGTACAGGAGCGGTTAATACTGTTGGTGGATGACGCTGTAGTTGTCGTCCGATGATGTCCCACGTGTGCCGGATTGGAGACAGATCTGGTGAGCGAGAAGGTCAAAGCAACGTGTCGAGACTCTGTACAGCATGTTGGGTTACAGCGGCGGTTGTGGGCTAGCGTTATCCTGTTGGAAACCACCACTGGAATGCTGTACACGAATGGCAGTATAGCAACGACTCGTTGTCATAATACTGACACATGATTTGCAGTCAGGGTGCGTGGGATCACCACAAGAGTGCTCCTGCTGTCACACGAAACCGCACCCCAGACCACAGCTCGAGGTGTAGGTCCAGTGTGTCCAGCAAGCAGACAGGTTGGCTACAGGCCACCAACTGGCTTCCCGATAACCAACAGTTGACCGACAGTGGTTCCGAGACGGAAGCAGCTTTCATCAGGAATCACAACAGACCTCCAGCTGCCATCCAGTGAGCTCTCGCTCGACACCACTGAAGTCGCAGATGGCGGTGGTTTGGGGTCAGCAGGAAGGGCGCTGCAGGGCGTCCGGCTCAGAGCTGTCCTCGATGTGTCCGACTCGTTACAGCTGGCTGTGTCGCTGTGGAGCCAACTGCTGTTCAGACTGCTGCTGCAGACGCAGTTCGACGCTCCAGAACGATACGCCGGGAACGCCGGCCTCCCCTCCCGGTACTGCCACGCGGTCGCCCGGAGTCCGGTCTCGTTGCGCCCGCACATTGTCGTGACCACCGCTGCCAGCAGTCGTTTTCAGTGGCCACAGCCCTTGTGCAGTATTGTAGAAGGAACATCCTGCTTCTCGTAGCCTTGTTACAGGACCTAGTTCAAACTCAGTGCCTTTGTCGTCTTAAAGGCATTCTTGACTAACATGGGCTCACCACGTCCAGTCTGAGAGTGTGGTGTCACCGCGACACCACACTTGCTAGGTGGTAGCTTTAAATCGGCCGCGGTCCATTAGTATACGTCGGACCCGCGTGTCGCCACTTTCAGTGATAGCAGACCGAGCGCCACCACACGGCAGGTCTTGAGAGACTTACTAGCACTCGCCCCAGTTGTACGGACGACGTAGCTAGCGATGCACACTGACGAAGCCTCGCTCATTTGCAGACCAGATAGTTAGAATAGCCTTCAGCTAAGTCAATGGCTACGACCTAGCAAGGCGCCATTAGCCTTACATAGCTTGTATCTAAAGAGTCTCACTTGTCTCGTCAAGAGCGATGTACCACAAGGATGGATTAAAGTTAAGTATTCCAGAAGCTACGTACTTTTCTTTATAGCATTCATTACGTATCCTGTTTCAGACCTAACGCCATCGTGCGTGAGGTTATAGCGTGTATTTCGGTCTCCTCAAACCACACTCTGTCGGCACTTCTGTCGACACATCAGAGAGATAATTATCCCTCGCCGCCGTTACGACGTGTATTTAAAGCAAAACTGATTTGCATCCTCACAGTGGCACTACCAGCGGCTCTCTTCTGTGACCGCCGTGACATCAGAGCGGACACAATCTTCCAGATGCAGGAACACGCCTACCACCTTTCGTTTACATCGGACAACTCCTTCTTGCTGTTGCAAGTTTTGCTGTCTGAGTACATTGTACAAATGTAAATAAAGAATTCGTTGTATTAAACACTATTGATTATATAAAGTGGAAGGAAATAGCAGGTGCAACATTTCCACAGTGCCTACACGCAAGCCGCCACTGAATACCTGCAGAGTTACTGTTGACTATGTGACAAACTGATATTCTACCAGTTTGTAAGTACATCATGATTCTTAGACAAAGAAGCCCAGTGAACAAAATACGAAGTAGACAGTGCATGATAAGTTCACCTCAGATCGTTGCTGATGGCTTGATGTGAATTGCCTCTATGTAATTATTTAATACGGTTATGCTATCACTTACCGCAGAAATTTTTTATTTGCATTTTAAGTTTGAGTGTTCTCAATGACAACAATTAAAAATCACAAATACGCGTTTTTAATTTTTACAATTTCGTTCCAATTTGGGGCGAGCTGGCTGCACTGATGTATCTGTTCTTCATTCGTATAGGTAATGACTACAACAATCTTAAAGAAAAAGGATCATAAAAAGTGCAAGTTTGATGAACTGGAACGAGATACGTTGGTGTGACGATGTATGAATGTGATGCTGAGGGTAATTTAGAGGCGTAATGCTGATGATGTTACTGACACTGAAGCTGCTGTAGCTCGACTGGAGATCAACGACAAGCTCTGGCTAAGAAATTCCGATGGAAAGGGAGTGAGCCGTAGGAAAAGATCGTGTACGAGTTGTATTCCTCTCAGAGGCGCACAGCTGGACTGGGAGCGTGGGTTGAAGAAGTAGATCTTTCAGTCACGTACTGCGAGAACTGTGCTTGTGACGGGGAGTGACTACACAACGATAGCCGATATCGTGCAGGTTCGGGTGGGGCTGCAATTAGACGAGGGTATATGCCAGGAGGTTACGCATTTCTAGTTTGTTTGTAAATGAGGAATACTCGTATGTAATATCACAAACAAACATATTACCTGTATAATTATGTTACTGATTTCACATTTATATCCTACAAATAACGAATATAAATAGCGCTTGCAGCTGTAGAGAATTTCCTGTCAGGATGGTGATAGTTCGAAGTAATTAGGAAAGTCATCAACTAAAACAGAAGATGATGATGTCACTTACCGTCTAGTGACGTCATCAGAAGGTCAAATCTAATTGCAAAACTATTTAGACAGGGTATCTGTATTATGCTAAAGTTAGAAATTTCATCTGAATGATACAAAGCGTGGCGTCAGCCATATGCGTACTAAAAAGAGTTCGTTAAATTTCGGTTACTTGATAAACCACACAAATCTAGGAACTGTCAGTGAAACTAAATACCTAGGATTATAACTACGAACAACTTAATGTAGGACGATCAAGTAGCAAATGTTGTGCGGAAGACGAACGAAAAATTACTATGTATTAGCAAAAAACATGGAAAATACAACATATCTATTAAAGAATCAGCCTAACAACACTTCTCAGCCGTTTTCTACCTGTTATGGCCACACATAATACCATTGCTGATGAGGGACATTACCTCCAAACGGGGTGAAAGTTTAATCATTCAATGGCCGTTATGTGACGAACATCTCCACAAAGTTTGATTGATATCGACTGTTGCTTCATGGAGCTAGACTCTCCATTTTCGTCAGCGTGTTTGGTGCGTAGTTTAGCAGTTATGATGTACAAGACAGGAAACATGACGAGTTACACATCCAGTGCTGGTCTCATTCCGGGCAGCAGCTTTGCAGCGGCTGCCGTTCCGTGTCACCCCCTGCGTGCGCTCGCTGCAGGTGACTGTTACTGATGGCTGATCGCGTTTAACGGAAATCGGGCGGCGGAATGACGTTCGCTTAGCGACGGATGGCGACTGTCGACGAGAGAGCGGGCTTCATCGGCACGCTGACCCGCTAGCGTCGGACAAGCCGGCCGCACACCTCCGTGCGGATTCGCTTGTTACGTCAGGCGCATACGTAGAAACAATTGTGCAGTGAGTGCGCTTCTACGAACTGCCCGTCGGCAACCCTGTCGTACAAAATTGTTGTGTAAATATCTCGTGCTTGCTTTGCCGTGTAGCCTTGGGTGGCCGTATTTTTACGAGGATCACTCCGAAAGGATTGCATAATGTATTTTTCGGTCATGTGTTTTACTTTCCGAACCTTTAAAACCTTTACATATTTTGACACACTCTTGACGGACAAAATGTAACTTTGTGACATAATCTCCGTCCGTTTCAGTCGCCTTATACCACCGTGAAACTATGGCCTGTATAACCGCACGACTGAAGACAGGACCAGCGCCTGTGGCCCACTGTTTAGCAGTTTACTGAAGAGTTGGTAACCGTAGGGTGCCAGATCAGGCCTTAGGGTGGCTGTTCCACAGTCACCCACCAAGTATGAGTAGGGGCTTCCTGTCACACTTCTGAAGGGTAATCGAAACAACGTTGGCGACCTGTGGTCGGCCATTATTCTGCAACAGAATTACATCGTGCGTCAACATTCCTGGGCTTTTGGACTTGATGGAACGCTTCAGTTTGGGAAAACATCTACATGTCCATGGGCATCAATTGTGGCGTCGTGTTCCAGAAACTCAGTGAGCAGCGGGCCCCAGCTGTCAAAGGAAAAGGTCATCGTGAGTTTCCCGCAGCTGGCGTGCCCGCTGTTCCAACTGCGCTGCAAAAGTTTCGCTGGGAAGCCCTCACACGTCCGTGACACAGTGTCTGTCTCTCCCCCATATGTTTGGAGAGGTAGCCCAACTGATCTATTTTCCCGCCAAAATTTGAACTTCCCGCAGTGACATCATCGCGACGTTGCCATATCTATCTCCGCCACCTTGGACCCGCCATCTTGAACACATTTGGCAACAATGCAAGGTGGGGTGACTCCTTGATGTCCTACAACTCTTGTCTTGCAATTGTCTCGTTAGTCTATGTTCAGTCTGTGAGCCCACACACTTGCAGCAAAGCTTGCGATGGAGTCAAATATCGCAATGTGGTAGGTCCTTACCGGCTTAATAGGTAATATGTACTGAGTTGTGTTGCGTCTTGCTAGTTTGTGGATGTATTTGGAGGCTTTGTCAGTTGTAACTTTGATATGGTAGTTAAAAGTCTGTTTTTGGCCAATTGGTAGCCCTAGATAGCGTGTGGCTTGCTTCCTCTTATATGCTTATATTGCCTAATTTTAGATTTTGATTGCACTGTATATCCCTCTGAGCAATAAATATACAGTTTTTATGGGAGCGACTTTTAATTTATTTTCTTTGCACCAAGTGTTAATTTTCTGAATCAGTTGCTTACCTGTTGTCTCTATTGCTACTCTCGACTTGGCTGACACCACTACGAGCAGGTCATCTGCATCTGCTACCACACCTCTTACCCTATCGCCACCATCCAGCATGTTCAGTAAGGGTTCGATTACGATGACCTAGGATATTGGTCCACAGATCGAGCCCTGTGGACATCCCTTCGTTATTCTCTTGACAACCTTGTGTGTACCAGCCCTCCACTCCGCCAATCTGCCTCTGCAGTAGTCGAGGAGGTTATTGGCGAGGGAAGCTGATAGCCTCATTTCCCTTAACCTCCTGGCGAAGAGGGACGGCCACCACAGGTTGTCAAAGCCCCGGCTATGTCGATTTTTATGACGGCCACGTATATTTCTCAGTGATGCTATTTGTAACTGTCAGAGCTTGGTTGACGGCGTCTTCTATTGATCTAGCTTCCTTGAAGCCGAATTGATGCGGCGTTAGCCCGAGGAGGTGTCTGTGCAGTTGTAAGCGTTCAGACAGGAGCCTTCCCGGTTCCTTGGAGAGAGTGTTTAAGAGGCAGATCGGTCGGTACGTTTTGGGGTCTTTTGCTCTTTGTTTTGTGATTTCCTGATTATTACTACATTAGCAGTTTCCCAAAAGTTGGGAATTCTGCATGTTAGTAGTGCCTCGTTAGTAAGAAAAGGTGTGATCTGTGTTACCGTTTGTTTTAATGTTTCTGAAAGTATTTTGTCTGGGCCGGTTGCTTTTTTTCGGTTTTTTAAGCCTGCTTGCCTCATGCATTAGGACAGGGCGGTGTCGCTCGTCTTGTGTGGGGTCGACGTGTGGGAGTAGCCTGTTCAGAAGATTTTCTGCTGTGCTTCTCCATCCTCTGATCATTGTGCCGTCAGCATGTTTTAGTGTTGACAGAACTGTCGGTGTCTTAAGTCGTTCTGTTTCTATCTTGAAAGGTTGTTCCCAAATGTCGTTATGTTGCTGGGTTTTGACGAAATTGGTCCCGTAGTCTTGCCTTGTTGTCTTTAGTTGTTTCTGGTATTTCTGTTTAGCGTCACAATACAGGTCAAGTTTTATCTGTCTTTCAGGAGCTGTCTTTGCTTGTTAGTAGTACTTTCTTTTGTCCCGTGAATCCTTCCTTAATCTTGCCAGTTCTGTCGACCACGGTTGTTTCTGTCCTCACACAGTTTTCCCGTGGTATAGCTGCTTCCTTTGCTCTTTGTTGGTCATCTGTCAGTATATGCGTTTTGTAGTCTATACTGCCTTGAACTGTGTGTAGTGACGACGCCTCAACAATATCTCTAACTGTTTGCCAGTTGGCTATTCCTATGAGTAAATGCTGTCGTTCGTGGTTCATGTTATGTGTAATGACATATCTGTGCTTATGGTGATTGCGTTGTGGTCGCTGTGTGTGGCTCTATCCCATACTCTCCACGTGTTGACTAGTGGGAGAGATTTTGCGTTCCCTAGAGAAAGGTCTGCGTTACTTACACCTTCCTTAATCTTGCCAGTTCTGTCGACCACGGTTGTTTCTGTCCTCACACAGTTTTTCCCGTGGTATAGCTGCTTCCTTTGCTCTTTGTTGGTCATCTGTCAGTATATGCGTTTTGTAGTCTATACTGCCTTGAACTGTGTGTAGTGACGACGCCTCAACAATATCTCTAACTGTTTGCCAGTTGGCTATTCCTATGAGTAAATGCTGTCGGTCGTGGTTCATGTTATGTGTAATGACATATCTGTGCTTATGGTGATTGCGTTGTGGTCGCTGTGTGTGGCTCTATCCCATACTCTCCACGTGTTGACTAGTGGGAGAGATTTTGCGTTCCCTAGAGAAAGGTCTGCGTTACTTACACCACTGCCTCTCCGCAGTAGGTAGGTGGCTGACCCTCCCTACTCAGTATGAAGAGGTTGCATTCATTTACCACGTCAACCACCATTTATCCTCCGTTATCAGTTCTGAGTTCCATAATGGGGATTTCGCGTTGATATCGGTTAGAATGAGCAGCCATTTTCTTTCTGAGTGCCGTGCAATGTCTCTTACTTCGTCTAATAAAGGTTCTATATCATACGAGTACTGAGCGTAAATGGACGACATGGGGCAAACATCCTGTCTGTCTGTTATTTCTGCTGTGGCGATGGGTTTACAGCAAGGGTGGGTGATCTGTGTTACTATGAGGTTTTTATTAACTGCTATTTCCGCGGCTTTCGCGTTCGGTGTACCTACTATTGTGCTGTAATGTAAGGGGAGCCCTGAAATATTCGCGCCTCGCAGAAAGGGTTCCTGAACCCAGGCGATGTCTGCTTTTGTTTCTTCCAAGAGCCTACCTAGTTACATGTTTACTAGGGTACTGCCCTGGCAGTTTAGTTGTGTTACCTTCATAAGGGATGTCTAGTCAAGGAAAAACACTTGGATGTGGTTTCTTTAAAATCCAGAAACACACGTCCACATGCTCTCACGCAGTCCTTGTATACTTTCCCTACGTTTAGACACTCTCCCCTCCGCGCACATGCCTCCCATAAAAACTTACTTAGTTCTTTGGGTTCATTTGCAGATTTTCAACTCTTAGGATCATCCTGTCAGTTTGTCCTGTAGTTGGGAAGCAGATTTTATCCCTGTTTTCATGCTTGATTCGTATTACATAGCGAAGAGCTGTTTGAAATATATCCTTGTTTTCTAGTCTGCTAAGCCGTAGGTTAGGTTCTAAGTTTTCGTAGTTTATGTGGCAAACGCTATTCAGCTTGGGATTCTTGGTTGTGTCTGGTTGGTGTTCTTGACTGTTTGTTTGTTGCTCCGGTTTCGAGAAATTTTGCAATGCAGCATCTTCTTCCTGCTTTATGGTTTCTTGTAGTGTGGAATTTGACGTGTTTTTGCTGAGCGTTTTTCCTGATAGTGACTTGTTGTTTTTGATCTCTTCCGGGGACTTGTTTGTGGAAGGTGACCCTTGTATGTCCATTTTTGGGGTGGTTGTGTCTCGTGTTGTGCCGGTGCAGGATGTGTCTTTCTGTTCAGCTACCTCACTATTTTATTTTTCGTAGTGACTGTGTGTGCTACCCCCATAGGCAAAACGAACAAGTGTAATACAGGGCCTACGTGTGGTTGTATTGCACTCTCCTTATTGTGCGGGTAGTGTACGGTTGTCTTTGTGTGTGTTTGCCTGTGGTGTTGGATTTCTTGTGAACTCCGTGACGTCTTCATCCTAAGGATATTCAAGGACGTTGAAACATTTCTCTGAACTATGTCGTGTGCATTTCGTCTTCCAGTTCGTCAACTCGAAAAGGAGGCCAGTCTGAAAGACGCTCCAATCAAACGTGATGTTTCAGGTGCCTGGGAACTTCTTATTCAATTGCACTCTGCATGCACATATCTCCTGTGTAGTCGGTAATGCTGAAGTACCTAAAATGTATTGTCTGCCACAACTGAGACATTACATTAGTATTAGTATCTGCATTTGGGAATTGTAGAAAGCCCATATTTGTCCACAAGGCAACGGCTCGCCGCCTGCCTCTCATTCTAGTCGACGGCGATTTGTACCTTTGCCTGTTTATATTAGTAGTTCCGTCTGTCCCTGCATGTTTTAGAGGGGTGGGTTTCTGACAGTTACGGTAGGACTCCTTATTAATGGACGTTGTCCAGAACATCGTACTCGGTGCGGTGTATTTGTTTTTCGTAGGGCTGTTTATATGTAGGGCAGTCCCGCCCCTGCCTTATCGCATGTTCTATTTCTGGGTTTGATAGGTATACAACTTACAGCATTCTCCTGCCTGCATTCTGACACTTTGTGTTCCGGATTTGCACATCTCCTGCATACTGGAAGCTTGTCGCAACGCTTCGATCGGTGACCGAACAGTCAGCCAACAGTTAAAATATTTTTGTACAGCAACAAAGTCATTGATGAACAAAGATTGAAATTGAATGAAAACCCTTTCATTTTGAAGCAGCAGTAACCGTATTCTTGGCGACACTTTTAAAATAATGTTTACTGTCCTTTTGCTCTTTGGTCCTGTTTTAACTTTTATTTTAACCTCGCTATCGAACTCGTCTTTAGTAACGTGTTCACTCAGGTTTATTTTGAGGAGCTCTTCTAAGAATTCCTGGTCAGGTAAATATGTTGAGACACGGTGCACTGGCAGCAGGGGTCAGAACTTGTTGGGTTCTTCACACCTAATGTCCTTAAGCTGTAATGTTTTTTTTCTATTACCTTTTTCTTGTGTAGAGATTGTATGCTCCAGTGTCCGCGTATACTCGCGGACGTGGAGCTCAACTTAGTCAAAAGCCGGTGCACACGTCGAAAATACTTCGAAAAAGTGAAGCTAACAGAGCGTGCACCTGACGAAATTTGCTTTACGACAGTCGCTTCACAAATTATGGATCGGTTGCGCACCTAGTTCGTAGCTAAACCGAGTGCAACCAGTTCCGTGAAGCGCAGTACGCTGTGTGATTTGTTCCGCAGTTTGCCGCGCTGTTACTCGGTGGCACCAGGAAACAGGAGCCAGGGGCCAGCCGACAATACCTGCGGCCAGCTCTCCGTATGCGGCGTCCGCTGCTGTCCGGGACTCCTGACGTGACGCGACCGGCAGCTGCGGCTCTCGCAGTGAGCAGCCCGCCGCACTCCTCGCCGTCGGCGCCCGTCGTCACCGCAGCCCACTGCACTCCGCGCCGCGGCCGACAGGGAAGAGAACGGCCTGACGCTCCGCCAACGAAACTCGCCACACGGCACGCAGGAATACATTCACTACCACGAAAAAAAGACCTCTCGGGGCCAAACTACAGTCTCAGAACTACTGTTTAATGCTTAACGTGACAAATTACACCTTTAGTTACCCACGCGGAAAACTTGCACTGCACTCCGACAACTTGTTCTCACCACAAACGCCAAACACGTCCGCACGCCACGCAACACAGAGATGCAGAGGGACACGACGCCGTCCCCAACCACGGGCAGCAGGCCGCCGCCACGGCTAACCAATGACGCGCGGACAGCTCGAGTGGCGCCAGAGTGGAGGGGGCAGCAGCCGCAGTCCTGCACGTCCGTGTACGTGGCCGCCATGACAGCTACCGCCTGCGATATTTTCTGATGAGAAATATCTCCACAATTATTATTGGACGTTAATACGGGATTGTGTGTATCCCTCTTTATAAAGAATTGAACTCCGCTGGGAACACTTTCAGTCTGGTATGTGAATTTCGGAAGAAATGACAGTCCACTCTTCCGCAAGAGCCACAGTCAGAGATGGTATACTGTGTTATTCACAAGAATAATACTGATGTAAACATTACACCGTGTTTTCTTCCGCGTTTACTGGAATCTCACTGGATTTCACTTCACATAAAGCGGAAGCCAACATGTCTCGAGTACAGTCGAGTACCATAACAATAAAAAGTGTATTCTGTACGTTACGCGCACACCGGCAGGAATCGTACGTTCAAATAGCTGTGCCCTCGCATTTAACTTGGCCAGATAGCTGGTCAACCTCACCTGCTGCTATACGGCAACAAGGCAGTAAACGGTCAGAATTTTTAAAGCCCCAGGGCGAAGCCATCTCGCTCGCGTTACAGTGGAGTCGACACGAGGCAGTCGCGAAGAATAACATTTCAGCACCGAGAGCGGGTCGGGGGAAAACACAACACCAGCGCTTCTGGATGGCCAGACAGCGGACCCCAGTAGAAATTTAGTGCGGCAAAGCCGCAGGACAGGATCACGTCACATACTAGAAAAACCTCTTTAACCTACCACGGCACAGTGAGATCCGCTGATGCCTTTGTAACACCGAGACCTATGTGGTGTGTCGTCAGGTAAACATCGGCCACCACTTCGTACCCCAGCATTGTAGCCCGTAAGGCAGGCGGTCAGACGGGTCGATGACGTACATGACGTTCGCACTCTACTGCCTGTTTACAGTAAAGCGACGTCTGGCACACGCTAATGAGCAACGGCAGCCGTTACTCGGAGATACGGCTACCTCGCCTTAATTACCAGTCTGAGTGTAACACCACAACCTGCTAATGTTGCACACGGGTGGATCCAGAAGACTTCACTATAGTCCAGGGACAGCCCACCAGCGTTGCTGATTCTTCGTCGAATTGACCGGTGTAGCGTGACCAGGAGTCCCATATTTCATATGATCGTCCCTTATTTAGCTGCACTGTTCCTATGCACCGACAAAATACTGGTGGGAATAACATCGACAGCCAAAAACCAATCACGCACTCAATCAGACGAATAAAATACGTCAAGGCTACAGTTAGAAATAGTAGTAAAATAAGTAAATTTGACGAGTCAGATATTCACAGATGTAATCGTCTTGTAGTTTCAAGAAATGAACTAAATCTTGCAATTTCCGAGAGAATTGAGGACAGGGAAAGTGATCCACAAGACGCAACATACAGTTAAAATCAGCATGTAGCGAAATATACCGCGGAGTTTTCCACAAAAGATAACGCAACCATTTTTTATAAAATCGGGAACGTTCCAAAGTCCGTCCGGAACTGGACGGTGCACAAATAGAATCGAGGTCTGGCGCAGAAAAAAGGTATACCCCATTTCTCTATCATTACTAAGGACTTCGACTCCTTCAATGGGAAGCTGTTCCATAACAAAAATAGGCAGTGCCGTTGAACATCCGGGAGCCACGTTAAACGCAGAGCAGAAAAGGGTAGAGAGGAGAAATAGTGAACTGAAGTCCTTGTAGGAACACAACATGCACACAGGAATCATACATAAATTGATGCAACGAGCAACATTGAAAGAAAGGACTGTTAAGCCTGTGCACTTTAACAACAAGAAACAAAACCTGCCCGGAGTGGCCGCTCGGTTTGAGGCACCATGTCACGGATTGCGCGGCCGGCCGGAGGATCGAGTCCTCTCTCGGGCATGGGCGTGTGTGTGTGTGTGTGTGTGTGTGTGTGTGTGTGTGTGTGTGTGTGTGTGTTGTCCTTAACTTAAGTTAGTTTAAGTAGTGTGTAAGTCTAGGGGCCGATGTCCTCAGCAGTTTGGTCCCTTGGGAATTCACACACACTTGAAGAAGAAACAAAACTCGACTTGCTGACCTACTTAATTACGTCATCAATAAATAAGAGAAACACGTAGCGCAAACTACAGACCTACTCGTGTGCTTTAGGAAGATTTGCAATCCTTCAATTCTTAAGAGAAGTGTTAACCATTAAAAAAAATTAAGACGCACCCCAAAATGACCTTTCAACCCACCTTCCCAAATTTCTATAATTTGTTTTGAAAATGTTAAAGTCTCTGTGCGTTACCATAATAAAATCTTACAATTACTTTCCGTAAAATTCTTAAGTCATCAACCGTTCCAGGAGGAAAAACAACTATTTGAGACACCCCCCCCCCCCCCAAAATGTGCTTTCGACGCAGTTTTGGAAATGCGCATAAACTGCTTTACGTAACTGTTGATTCAGTGAGCCGTTTGCAGAACTGTCGTCCGTCGCTTGTCGCAGCTCCGAGCGTCCTTCCACCCCATCAGGCCGACGTCGTCTTCCGCAAGGCGATGCCCTCACGCTGCCAAACGGGAAGGGAATACAAGTCCAGTGCAAAATAGAACAGTGCCTTTGTGAAACCAGAGTCAATATGGAAGCACTGAGCTAACAGGGGCGCAAAATGCAATACACAGAAATCAAGGCCGGCAACGCCACGTGGCCCCATTGAACGAAATCGCAAGAGAGACGTCACAGATACCCAGAAAAACTCAAAGAGGCGGCTAACAGACGGAAGGATAAACCAAATAGACGCCCAACTTAGGTCTACTCCGGAGAAGACGGCAGCTTGCACTATTTAAGGGTGGGGTGTAAGCGCGCGCACGCACACACACACACACACACACACACACACTGCATCGAAGATGTCAGGAAATATCTACACCATTGGGTGGGACATTAGATTAATAGAATAAAAATGAATCAACTGCCGCCAAGGCGCACTATTCAGGCTCATTCTTTCGAAATTTCACGTAAGCGAACAGACAAGCCATCGGTCAGAGTTTTATAATGAGGCTCAAAATTCATGTCGAGGATCACATGGTCAACGGGCCTCTCTTGGACATCAGTGCTTGGTGCAGTCCAGCGAATCGGTTGGCATATAGGGATAATACTGCCTTGCAGTCAGTGCGAAAGACATTTAACAGTGTAATTACTTATGGTGAGTTATGTTGATGGTATCCCTTGTGTGACTGAACAAAAAGCGATCTATTCAATTACGTCTTCTCGATTTATTTTACAAGACCTGCATCTTCCAATATGGCAGAGAATAATGAGCAACAGAAATACAACCCCTCCAAATTGAATTTTATAAATAAACAGTATAGCCTCTGCTTTGTAATTGAATTTCTTGCTATGAGATCCTTCCTCCTTAGCATGGACTCGTCATTTTCCAGGTGTGAGAGGGGAGGGGCCGGGGGGATTTGCCAGAGGGGGAGAGGTTAATTAATTTATTGATTTAATTAATTAGTCACTCTATTTAATGGAGAGGGAGGGGGCTTTTCAAAGAATTCAGGCCTGAAACTGTGCTTGTATTGGCGAGGGGGAGGGGGAGGGTTGAAGGTTTTCAGAGAGGTGAGGGAGAGTAGGGGGATGATGGGTCAGAGGGGAGGGCTGGGGATTTCCCAGTAGGGGAAGGGGTTAATTAATATAGCGATTTAATTAATTAGTCAATTAATTTGACATCAAAAGTGTACTTGTATCAGCGAGGGGTTTCCCAGTGCGGCAGGGGAGGGGGAGGTGGACGGTTGAGGGGGCTTTCTCAGAAGGACATGCTGTATTACCCCACGTGGTCATACATCAATTAACAGAAGAATGTGGTGAGGGCAAGGGGAGAGGTCATAAATCAATCAAGTTTTTCCGTGAATGTTTGCAACCTGCACTAAAAAATTCTCTCAGAACACATGTTTTCCCTCTACTCAAAGTCAGTACTATAAGACTGTGGCTGCTAGACCTTCCACACTATGTGACAGACGGAAAAATTATGTTCTTAGTTTTTCCTGTCATTTCAGAAGTGCAAATTTCTCCTTACATCTCTCACCACCAGAGCATTCCTGAAGCATATTATTTTGTAAATATTGCTTAATATCATGCTAAGAGATACCAGAACACATTGGTTACAGAGCTCAATCTTTGTACAGAGGGAAAGTAAGCAGTGTGAAAATGGCATACCTATAGGTAAAAGCATTCATGTTCTTAAAATGATGCACCTGGTATTAATTTGCTTCAAGTTTTGAGTTGTAACGAAACTCTGTTCAGTGGCAGGATGGATGGAAAACTAAAATTGTCAAACTTTATTGTATGTTTCCTGTTTGACTTATTATATTTCTAAAATTAGGTACCAGTGTACTCTAACACCAACAAATACTTTTTATATGCACCTCTATACACTTTCCTGTTTTTTTCTTGTAGTAGGCTCTGAGTCATATGAAGTCCCACTTACCCCTCGCAATACCAAGGGGGGAGGGGAGGGAGTACTTCATGCCGGCCTTGCGAAAAAGCTGTAATTTAGTCAGTTAATTTATTATTTTAAATTTCTGAAAAATGTTTGTTGTTTCTAATGAATTCTTCTACCGGATTTCGTGTATCTTTTAAATTTGTGGGTAGTGTTTAACTGGAAATTTTAAGTCTCTGTAACAGTTTTCACTTTCCCCAATAAGTGTGTTATTCAGTGGTTCGCGGTTCAGGGCCGCATTTACACAGCAGTATTTCTTAATAAGTATGTTGAAAATAAAAGTCATCTGCATTTTTACAATTTTTTTTTTTTTTTTTTTGGCGGTCATGAAGTCAGTAGTATACATTATTGAAAGTGTGTTGATATTGCAAAGAACGTGATAAAACGTGATTTGAGCCTCTAGACCATTCTTACAATCAACATCTCTTTAAAAAGTGTGTTGTTGATATAATTCAACAACAATTAACGAATTTTGTTTCTTTTACTTTTAACGGGTGGGCACAAAGTACGCTCCCACCCCCCCACCCCCCAAAACCCTTGGTAAGGTGCGTTATGAAAAAGCCCCTTGGTGTCAGCACGCAGTTGGAGCATTACATAAGGTAAATGTCGAACGAAAATCAAAATTAAAGCAATCGCTTTTAACAAAGAAATCTGAAGAATCCATCAGAAAGAACCATTTCAGCGGTGACTTGTGTCATGCTATTGTGGCACCAAACATCCCTTTTCGAAATCTAGAAAATCCTAATTTCAAAGGTTCTCTTGAAAAGTACTGCAATCAGTCTGTCCTGGCAAAGGCAAAGTTGCGTAAAAATTATGTGGATTCAGTTTTCACTGACGCACTGCATAGAATCCGAGAGAATATTACGGAATCTTGCACATGGATTTATGTAGATCGAAATACTGACAGTATTGTGCGGTACGCTGTAAATCTGATTGTTGGCACGTCTGACCCAGATGCCACTTCTAGGACATACCTGATTTGTTCAAAACAGCTCCCAAAGTGTAACTAACAAACAACTGCACACTTTGAACGTGCTGAATCCAAAAGGCCTGGATAGAAACGAGGTGTTCCTGCCTTCCAGATGCCGCTGCATATATGATTGTAGCGTTTCAGTCGCTTCAAATTTTCTACCCTTTGATACTGTATGAACAGTCTTAGACATAAAAACTGACCGCCGGCCGGCCGCCACAGAGACTAAGTCCGAATCGTTCACGTAAGGTGGCCAATAAAACTGACCGCCCCTGACAACTCTAAATCCGGCCATCTGCACAATCTGGCAACACTGTAAGATGCGGAAGTATTAGGAGGAAGTGTTGTCTACTTCCGAGATACTGTCGGGTTGTGTGAGCCCGTGGTCTAGTGGTAAGCGTCGTGCATTCCAAACGCATAGTCACGTGTTCGCCTCCAACTGTAAGTTTTTTTTGTTTTTTTGTTTTTACCACATTACGGTCTAAAGTTATGAGTCTGATTGAACATCGAAGATAATTCGCTTAACACTATACCCACCAGCAATAACAAGTATTCCAGAAACAATTCCGCAGGACAGCTCGTGGCTGCGTCGCGATCATAACAGCTCACGCTCGAGCGTTTCCTCGCGCTGCAGCGGCTACCGGCCACCGACCAGACGCTACCCGCCGCTTGAAATCCGGCGACGCCCATGTGAATGCGGCGCCACGCTGTCAGTGTATGTATCAACTGTCATTTTCGAATTTGAAGTTCTAGTTATCATCTTGCATACTTGAAAATCATGAACTACAGTAAAGCATTGTAAAATTGAGTCGCAAGTGGAAAAAGGTGTAACATCTGCAACACAACGTTTACTTTTGGTATAACAGAGTGGTGAATGCAGAGGAGGCAGCTAGAAAGATTTGAACTGTGTGTGGAGCCAGTGCTTTTGGGAAAAATACGCCGGAAAAAGATATTCTTGTTTCAGCAAAGATCATTCTAGCATGAATGATTTTCCACATTAACGAAATCTCGACTACTGATATATGTGATAAATTACCATTTTACCATCATGCGACATTTGCGTTCAACAGGCATGGTTCAGAAGTCTGGTGTAGAAGTACTGCATGCTCTAATTCGAAGCAACAAAAATCAACGGACTATTATTGATCGTCATCAGGTCGCTCATTGAGCATTCCTATGCAGTACTGTTACTGGTGACGTGTTATGATGCCATTATCGTTAACTTCTTAAGAAGAAATGAATGGCTGAGCTCCACCAAAAGACGTAAACTCGAGCAAAGAGTACTGTGAACATAATATTTTACGTCTGATAGCTCCAAAAGTGTGTTTTCGGCTACGAATTTTGCCCCAAGGGGTGTGTGCAACACAGCTGGAATTTGTTGCCAACAACTGAGATACCTTTCGGTCGCAGTGTAAGAAAATCGAGCAACAAAACTACATCACTTGTGCTACGGCATGATAACGCACTCTGTTGATTTGAGAAACAAAACTATCCAGGAGATTGATAGGAAAGTCGTCTCTCAGGCGCTTGTATTGATAGGGAAGTCCTCTCTCAAGCACTTGTCCCTCTCGCCATATATTCGTAAAATTTTACCTTTCCCGCTCTTGATCGATCAACCGTCAAGGCAATTCATTTCTAGACGAAACACTCTTCAAACTACTGTGGTTTAATGACATCGTTAGAACCAGTAGGTTTCTACTGACGTAGAATTTGTAAACAACTTTAGCATTGTCAGATCGCTTTAGATATCGGGAAAGAAAATTCTGCTGCTGATTAATTTCTCTTTGATGATTACTGTTGCGTTTAGTAAACTAATGGAAAATGTAACTAAAATATTCACTGTACTAATACAAATTAAATTCAGCTTACTACATAAATAATGAAGCATTAAGTGTCTGTAAGACGATTGCGCCTATTTTGACACGAATTAGTAGGATATTACCGACTTTTGACTTCGAAAAGATCTGTTTTTACTTCATTTCCTGTATCATACGCAAGTATTACGAAAATGTAGCATTTAATGGATAAAATTGTGTATTCACAACAACAAAAAATATATCGGCAGGAAACAAAAGTGGCATTATTAATTTGTCAGTACCGTAAGGTTTTCGCTCTGACACTAAGGGTTTCTGAAAGTAGCAAGAAGAATTGTGCTCGAGCGTTGTCTTACGGTTCCCTTATTGAGTTTTTATCTGCCTGCTTGTAGCTCTGCTACAAAAGAATTAAAAATCTGGCTTTGAGCGAGTCTCGTAAGGCGCCTAGCATGTTTGTTACCTGGGAACTGGTTTTTTCCTAAAGTGGGAAGACATCCTTTGTTGGTTGAATTGTTGGCAAATGTCAGTCAGACGTATGCCGTTGGTCTAAGGGTTTCGGTGTGTTGAATTTGTACCAATGATTTTTCTACAGGTTTTTTCTGTCCCAAATAGAGAGCTGAAGTTTCCCATTAGTATTTTCACGTCATCTTGGTGAATTTTTCTTATAGTATTTTCGAGTGTGTTCCAGAATTTTAGGACATTTTCGGTGTTTTTCTTATTTTCGACGTTGGTGGGGGCATGTGCATTGATGAGTGTATATTTTTTACTGGGGCTCTGGATGAGCATATTCATAAGTCGATTGTTGATGGGCGTGATTTCTTTGACAGAGTTGATGATAGATCTGTGTTCGAGAAATGCAGTGCCGAAGATTGGTACGGCTTTCGCTACCTTTTGTTGTGTTTTGCTCTTGAAGATGCAATGGTTTCCGTAATGCAAGGTTTCATTGCCAAGTAGACATGGTTCTTGAAGAGCAAGGATGAGAAATTTTCGTCGGTCGATTTATTTTGTGAGATTATTTAGTTTTCGTTTTTGTATCAATGTATCGATGTTTAGTTTTCAAATGCATGTTTTCTGCTTGTAGGGAAATTTACAAGAGATCTTCGATGTTCTCTGCCATGCTAACCTGGACTCCCCAGAATCCGAAAATCCAACTGCCGTCTGTCGACAGGCGGGTTGTGTACCACCTGGGGTAAAGTTGACTTTGCTTGCTCAGTTCATGTTTGCTTGTGTTTCATTGGCTTGGCCATGGTTATTCCAGGACCGGGCAGGACCAGAGGGTGTTGAAGCCTTTGGAAGCAAATATTTTCAGCCGAGCTCATTGAGCTAACAGACGGTGACCAGAGTAGCGGTGATTTTCATTCAGACGTGTCTGGATTTTGGGTACAGCGGATTGAGTAGCCGTTCAGGATTGTGTTAGTATTTGGCTCAGCCCAAGTATTTGATTTGCTCGGTACCACCCATATGGGTGAGGGTTTCCCCTATCGGCCACACAGGATTATTATTATTATTATTATTATTGTCATTATGTCATCAGAAAATCCGATATGGTGTATCTACCCACCACTGACCTAGATGTGTATTGTTCGATTCAGTATTTCAGTCACATAAATATGGGTTATAATTTCGTTACATTGCTGCTAGAAGATATATTTCTCACTTTTTCTTAGACAGTTGCTACCTGTTACTCCATGATAGGAATTTATGTGAGCAGCATAGTTGCAATACAGACGTTCCAATTATCCGATTTCTGTAATTTCATTTCGATACCAGATCGTTATAATCGGATTCAGTCAGTCAGTCTTAATGTGGATATCCGACTACGACTCTCATCATATGATAGACTGGGTAAACAACATTCTTAATTGGACTGTTGAATCTAGGTCACTTATCTATGGCAGGGCCTGAATTCTTAAACACTGTGGAAAATAATAATCCAATGTGCTTATTACAAATACGTTATTTAAATATAAATATATGAACTAACGAGATAACAGTTTATTTACAAGAGCAGAGCCCCATTCATCATAGCAGAGCAGTGCGAGATTGGTTTCAGGGCCAAGAGAGGATAAAGCTGTTGCCTTTTGTTTCACGATCACCGAACATCAACCAGATAGAGAATATGTGGGCAGAGGTAACGCCATGTGGAACTACAAATGCAAGCGACCTTTGGACGAATATAGAAAACGTATGGTGGAAAGTAAACCATCACGCTACCCTGTCGACGACTTAATGAAATCAATGCACCTACGTCTTCGAGAAATCTTACATAATGATCATTGTGGGTTGGTTATAAAAAACATACTCGTCCACAAAACCCATGTAGACAATTATCTGATATCGGTCAAGCTTTTCTTTGTCGCAGCTCTTTAGCATACAAGTCCATTTACTTTCAATCTCCTCCTTACAATTGTTGCAATGCAAGGTAATTGAAAAATCTCATACACTCGACGCCAACTGAGGAACTGACTGTTGCATGTGTTGTTCAACACACAGTAATTGTCACCCTCACTGGAATCAATGACTGTGTGTGTGTGTGTGTGTTTGTGTGTGTGTGTGTGTGTGTGTGTGTGTGTGTGTGTGTGTGTGTGTGTTTTCGTGTTCACGCACAATCTGAATCAATACTATTAACATTAGAGAGAGAACCAACAATAAATATTGCATCAAATATGACTGTAAAGTATTTTAATGCGATGGGAAGTTACAAACTGAATTTTTACCCAACTCACGTCTCGCATATTACATTAAGTAAGATGTATTAACTCCACAGTATCGTTAGCAGAGACAGTGCGCTCTTGTTGTCGAGGCTCGCGACAAGTGCAGCGATTAGCAGTGCCCAATGCCGCGGCGATTTGTTTATGTTGGCTGAGCGTGGACACTGCAGCAGACGCCTCGTCATAAACCGAAAGAAATCACCTTGGCTCTGACTGCAGTGAGCGGATATCACTGCCTGCGTGTTCTTATAGTAACCAACGTAAGACTCTACTCACAGGTGCCATGGAGCAATTGCAACGGGGATCATGTCATTAGTCATCATAATATTAACCAGTGATGAAATGTCCACTCTATTTGAATCCCAAGAAAATAGGAACCTTCTCACAAAGGAATGTGAGGTGATATCAAAATTTATCCAACATATAAAAATTAACTGCAGGGCTTTCACGTATGCAGTAGTAGCACACGAGGAAATATTATGTCTTGGAAGCGTATATTTCATTTCCTCTTCTCATATTAACGCCCTTGTTTTAGTATGAAGTGAGAAAATAAACATGAAAAACTAAAGTTCCTGAGAAGCATATAAGGCATTTCCTCTTCTCGTATCATAACTTTTGTTTTATTATGAAGCAAAAGAATAAACAGTTTAGGGTTCTGAAGCATAATATGACACCAGATTCTTATTGTTGGCGCTATCGGAAACGCAAAAAGCAGGGAGCTGTCCATTCTTTTGTCCAACAGTCTGTTCCCTTTCATGCATTACTCCCGCAGGGAGATTCTTATTTAAGGACTTCTGGGCATCAAGTTCTTCAGCAGAACAAGCCTTATGTTATTGTGCTAATTACGGTACGGAAAAAATGCAACAAAGACGAGTTCCCCTAGAGCAGAGAGGATATTTGCACATGTCTGTATTCAGCAATGATTGCCAGCTGCCACAACACTTCACAGAATCCTTGCGGCAGGCAACACAACTGTGGGTGCACTTCAGACTTCATTCAGTAAGACATCAGGAGATGGATGGAAACGTCAAATTAACGTCGCTTTCCGAGTCGTATTCAATCCGGAATGTAGTGTTATTGAGGTAGTTGAGCGTTCTAGCAATTACACTTTTATAATTCCCATATGAGTATTCCGATAGCCAAAAGAACCCGTTAGTGTGAAACCATTGGGAACTGCATTAATATCAGATTGCAAGAACTTGAGACAATACGTGGACTCTTCTCTTCGCTGGGTGACCTATTACTGTTATTTAGCATTCTCTCCGTCCTAGTCGTAATGGCTGGCTCTGAGCACTATGGGACTTAAGGGGATACGGAATCGGATTTTGGGTTAAAAAATCGAATTTTTTTTTATTGGCGTATTATATTCTGCCATGTTTCCTCTTTAAAATGACGTATCATACATAGCTCTACTACAATTATCACTATTTTATTTTTATATATTTGTGAGATCGGGTATTGCGCTTTAGTTATACACGTCTCTCGTGGCTGACCATGAACTTTTTGGCAGTACCTTTAAAGTGACATGAATTCAAATATCCCGGTTTCCAGCGACTATTTATACACTAGTTGCCCGAAAATGTTTCTCTCTGGTTTCCTCAAGTTACTCTTTGACTTTGTGGCGGGACTGTTTTGTAAACAGTGTGATATAAGAAAGTAGTTGTTGTTGAGTTATTTCGTATTTAGTGCTTCATTTTTCGCAGTGAAAATGCCTAGAGCTAAAGCAAAAGTATTTAAAAAGCGTGTGAACTGGCAAAAGAAAAGAAATAATGATTCATTAGCAAAGCAAAGCAGTTCATCATCACCACTGTTGGAAAATGTGAATCCACTTATTACTGATTTGCCGAACGAACTTACACCAAATGAAAACAGTGCTTCTCATAAAAAACTAAGAGATTTGGAAGAGAAATATAATTTACTTGATAGAGGGAATGAAGTTTTTGAACTCATTGATACGAATATATTGTGTGAAGCTCTTGAAAACAGTTTGTGCTGCAAAAAATGTCATGGAAACGTTTCTCTGAAAGTAGAATCCCATGTTGGCCTGGCTGCCCAGTTTAATTTAATATGCAGTGTTTGTAAATACAGCTGTAAGTTTCCAAGTTCGGTTTCAGTAACTGTAAATAATGGATACAAGAAAACTGAACTTCATAGTGTAAATATTAGGTTAGTTTATGGATTGCGAGCAATTGGTAAGGGCAAAGCAGCTGGTGATATGCTATGTGGTGTTCTAAATCTTCCAAGTGCACCTTCAAAGTTTGAAGCTTACAATTATGTACTAGGATTTGCAGTTGAAGATGTAGCACAGAAGTCAATGCAGGTTGCTGTGGAAGAAGCAGTGGAAGAAAATGACGGCAGTCGTGACCTCACAGTGGCGTTTGATGGCACGTGGCAGAAAAGGGGCCACACCTCCAACAATGGTGTTGTAACAGCAACTAGTGTTGATACTGGCAAGGTTATTGATGTTGCAATAATGTCTAAATACTGTAGGTGCACAGGCAGGCTGAAAAATGAACACAGTGATGACTGTATTGCTAATTATTATGGTAGTAGTGGTGGCATGGAGGTTGCTGGGGTGAAGAAAATTTTTCATCGCTCTTCACAGTGGTATAATGTTCGATATGTCAAATATCTGGGAGATGGTGACTCTAAAGCATTCAAAGAAGTTTTGGAAAGCAAACCATATGGGAACAGTGTAAATATAAGCAAACTTGAATGTATAGGACATGTGCAGAAGAGAATGGGTGCCAGGCTGAGAAGGTTAAAATCAGTTATGAAAGGGAAAAAACTAGATGATGGGAAAACCTTGGATGGCAGAGGAAGATTGACTGATTCCATAATAGACCACATTCAGAACTGCTATGGCCTTGCAATCAGGCAAAATACAGGCAATCTTGAAGAAATGAGGAGAGCTATATGGGCTTTATATTTCCACACCGCATCCACGGATGAGCATCCACAACATGGTTTGTGCCCCAAAGGTGAAAACAGCTGGTGTAAATACAATAGGGGACTAACAACAGGAGAGAAATACATTCACCACCACAGTCTACCATCAGCCATCATGGCAGAAATAAAACCCATTTTCAGAGATCTGGCTGACAGAAGTCTTCTGATGAAATGTCTTCACGGAAAAACGCAGAACCCCAACGAGTGCTTGAATAGTGTGATATGGCATCGTCTCCCAAAAACAGTGTTTGTCGGAATTAATACACTACATTTTGGTGTGTATGATGCTGTGGCAACCTTCAATCTTGGAAATATAACTAAATGCCAGGTCCTTCAAAAGTTGGGTATGTGTGTTGGTTCCCGTACGGTACGTGCTATGTTCTTTTTAGATCAGCACAGACTAAGGCATGCTGATAATATAATCAAGACATTAGTGAAAAAAGCAAGACAGGTGCAGAGGGGTGCCAAAAGAAGACTTGAAGATGATTATGAAGACTGTGAAGGGGGTATTAGCTACGGATCAGGAATGTTTTAATCTTCTTTCTCCGTTTCCCGTAAGTTTACTTTTTACTTCATCTAGGAACATTATCTCAGGTACTGGTCAACCTAGAAGTCTGAAATTTTTATGACGTAGTGACATAGGTCCCTATTACATACTGAAACAACGATTTTTTAATTACTTGATTTACAAAAGACTTAGGGGTGATAGTCTAGTAAAAAGCGATGGAAAAAATTTACTTAAAAATAAATGTACAATATCTCTGTAAGAAAATACTTTGACAATAAACTGTTGTTTCAGTATTGTTGTAACATATGAATGCACATACAGTAAAATTTTTACCTCTCTGTCTCCAGTAGTTTGTGAGAAAATGTTCCCTATAGTAGGCATATATTAACATTGCGGGGATAGGTGATTCCGTATCCCCTTAACATCTATGGTCATCAGTCCCCTAGAACTTAGAACTACTTAAATCTAACTAACCTAAGGACATCACACAACACCCAGCCATCACGAGGTAGAGAAAATACCTGACTCCGCCGGGAATCGAACCCGGGAACCCGGGCGTGGGAAGCGAGAACGCTACCGCACGACCACGAGATGCGGGCCTAGTCGTAATGCAAATGGAACTTCAGAGGCACGTTCCGCTATTCTTGACGAACATCAGTAACTTGCAATCACTGCGAGTCACAACTGCGTGAAGATAATGGTTCAGGTTGTCAGTAGTTGTGGTTGTGTTATGCTGTCAAACTGCTTAGAGTAACGTTAATGGTGGCGCACATAATTTAGCGCTGACTACCTACTTAAGTAAAGATAGTGTTGTGGCGTCGTCACTTGTCTTTATTTGGCCTCATCTTGAGTAATCCGATTTAACGAACTTAGTACTCCATTCGCGGGCTGCTAATGATACAGTATGACTACAGAGATCATCGTGCGGGTATTACATTAATTCTGCAATGAATTGCTTAACAATTAATACCATCAGCTATGCAACTGGAATGACTCATTACACAGGTACTCTATGTTGCACTTGGTTAAGTGATCAGTTCGCTGCAATCCTGCTTCTACTGTTCGTAAATACTTGTAACTTCCCATCGCATTAAAATACTTTACAGTCATATTTGATGCAATATTTATTGTTGGTTCTCTCTCTAATGTTAATAGTATTGATTCAGATTGTGCGTGAACACGAAAACACACACACACACTCACACACACAAACACACACACACACAGTCATTGATTCCAGTGAGGGTGACAATTACTGTGTGTTGAACAACACATGCAACAGTCAGTTCTTCAGTTGGCGTCGAGTGTATGAGATTTTTCAATTACCTTGCATTGCAACAATTGTAAGGAGGAGATTGAAAGTAAATGGACTTGTATGCTAAAGAGCTGCGACAAAGCAAAGCTTGACCGATATCAGATAATTGTCTACATGGGTTTTGTGGACGAGTATATTTTTTATAACCAACCCACAATGATCATTATGTAAGATTTCTCGAAGACGTAGGTGCATTGATTTCATTAAGTCGTCGACAGGGTAGCGTGATGGTTTACTTTCCACCATACGTTTTCTATATTCGTCCAAAGGTCGCTTGCATTTGTAGTTCCACATGGCGTTACCTTTGCCCACATATTCTCTATCTGGTTGATGTTCGGTGATCGTGAAACAAAAGGCAACAGCCCTATCCTCTCTTGGCCCTGAAACCAATCTCGCACTGCTCTGCTATGATGAATGTAGCTCTGCTCTTGTAGATAAACTGTTATCTCGTTAGTTCATATATTTATATTTAAATAACGTATTTGTAATAAGCACATTGGATTATTATTTTCCACAGTGTTTAAGAATTCAGGCCCTGCCATAGATAAGTGACCTAGATTCAACAGTCCAATTAAGAATGTTGTTTACCCAGTCTATCATATGATGAGAGTCGTAGTCGGATATCCACATTAAGACTGACTGACTGAATCCGATTATAACGATCTGGTATCGAAATGAAATTACAGAAATCGGATAATTGGAACGTCTGTATTGCAACTATGCTGCTCACATAAATTCCTATCTTGGAGTAACAGGTAGCAACTGTCTAAGAAAAAGTGAGAAATATATCTTCTAGCGGCAATGTAACGTAATTATAACCATATTTATGTGATGGAAATACTGAATCGAACAATACACATCTATGTCAGTGGTGGGAAGATACACCATATCGGATTTTCAAATGACATAATAACAATAATAATAATAATAATAATAAAAATAATCCCGTGTGGCCGATAGGGGAAACCCTCACCCATATGGGTGGTACCGAGCAAATCAAATACTTGGGCTGAGCCAAATACTAACACAATCCTGAACGGCTACTCAATCCGCTGTACCCAAAATCCAGACACGTCTGAATGAAAATCACCGCTACTCTGGTCACCGTCTGTTAGCTCAATGAGCTCGGCTGAAAATATTTGCTTCCAAAGGCTTCAACACCCTCTGGTCCTGCCCGGTCCTGGAATAACCATGGCCAAGCCAATGAAACACAAGCAAACATGAACTGAGCAAGCGAAGTCAACTTTACCCCAGGTGGTACACAACCCGCCTGTCGACAGACGGCAGTTGGATTTTCGGATTCTGGGGAGTCCAGGTTAGCATGGCAGAGAATATCGAAGATCTCTGGTAAATTTCCCTACAAGCAGAAAACATGCATTTGAAAACTAAACATCGATACATTGATACAAACACGAAAACTAAATAATCTCACAAAATAAATCGACCGACAAAAATTTCTCATCCTTGCTCTTCAAGAACCATGACTACTTGGCAATGAAACCTTGCATTACGGAAACCATTGCATCTTCAAGAGCAAAACACAACAAAAGGTAGCGAAAGCCGTACCAATCTTCGGCATTGCATTTCCCGAACACAGATCTATCATCAACTCTGTCAAAGAAATCACGCCCATCAACAATCGACTTATGAATATGCTCATCCAGAGCCCCAGTAAAAAATATACACTCATCAATGCACATGCCCCACCAACATCGAAAATAAGAAAAACACCGAAAATGTCCTAAAATTCTGAAACACACTCGAAAATACTATGAGCAAAATTCACCAAGATGACGTGAAAATAGTAATGGGAGACTTCAGCTCTCTATTTGGGGCAGAAAAAACCTGTAGAAAAATCATTGCTACAAACTCAACACACCGAAGCCCTTACACCAATGGCATACGTCTGACTGACATTTGCCAACAATTCAACCAACAAAGGATGTCTTCCCACTTTATGAAAAAACCAGTTCCCAGGTAACAAACATGCTTGGCTACCAGGTGCAAGCTGCTTTCGTTCACCTTATGAGACTCGCTCAAAGCCAGATTTTTAATTCTTTTGTAGCAGAGCTACAAGCAGGCAGATAAAAACTCAGTAAGGGAACCGTAAGACAACGCTCGAGCAAAATTCGTCTTGCTACTTTCAGAAACCCTTAGTGTCAGAGCGAAAACCTTACGGTACTGCCAAATTCACAATGGTACTTTTGTTTTCTGCCGACATATTTGTTGTTGTTGTGAATACACAATTTTATCCATGAAATGCCACATTTTCGTAATACCAGCGAATGATACAGGAAATGAAGTAAAAACAGATCTTTTCGAAGTCAAAAGTCGGTAATATCCTACTAATTCGTGTCAAAATAGGCGCAATCGTCTTACAGACACTTAATGCTTCATTAAGATAGACTGCCGTCGTGATGTTTATGTAGTAAGCTGAATTTAATTTGTATTAGTACAGTGAATATTTTAGTTACATTTTCCATTAGTTTACTAAACGCAACAGTAATCATCAAAGAGAAATTAATCAGCAGCAGAATTTTCTTTCACGATATCTAAAGCGGTCTGACAATGCTAAAGTTGTTTACAAATTCTACGCCAGTAGAAACCTACTGGTTGTAACGATGTCATTAAGCCACAGTAGTTTGAAGAGTGTTTCGTCTAGAAATGAATTGCCTTGACGGTTGATCGATCAAGAGTGGGAAAGGTAAAATTTTACGAATATATGACGAGAGGGACAAGTGCTTGAGAGAGGACTTCCCTATCAATACAAGCGCCTGAGAGACGACTTTTCTATCAATCTCCTGCATAGTTTTGTTTCTCAAATCATCATAGTGCGTTATCATGCAGTAGCACAGGTGATGTTGTTTTGTTGCTCGATTTTCTTTCACTGCGAACGAAAGGTGTCTCAGTTGTTGGCAACAAATTCCAGCTGTGTTGCACACACCTCTTGGGGCAGAATTCGTAGCCCAAAACACACTTTTGGAGCTATCAGACGTAAAATATTATGGAGGAGGAGGAAGTTAGTGTTTAACGTCCCGTCGACAACGAGGTCATTAGAGACGGAGCACAAGCTCGAGTTAGGGAAGGATGGGGAAGGAAATCGGCCGTGCCCTTTCAAAGGAACCATCCCGGCATTTGCCTGAAGTGATCTAGGGAAATCACGGAAAACCTAAATCAGAATGGCCGGACGCGGGATTGACCCTCGTCCTCCCGAATGCGAGTCCAGTGTGCTAACCACTGCGCCACCTCGCTTGGTAAAATATTATGTTCACACTACTCTTTGCTCGAGTTTACGTCTTTTGGTGGGGCTCAGCCATTCATTTCTTCTTAAGAAGTTAACGATAATGGCATCTTAACACGTCACCAGTAACAGTACTGCATAGGAATGCTCAATGAGCGACCTGATGACGATCAGTAATAGTCCGTTGATTTTTGTTGCTTCGAATTAGAGCATGCAGTACTTCTACACCAGACTTCTGAACCATGCCTGTTGAAAGCAAATGTCGCATGATGGTAAAATGGTAATTTATCACATATATCAGTAGTCGAGATTTCGTTAATGTGGAAAATCATTCATGCTAGAATGATCTTTGCTGAAACAAGAATATCTTTTTCCGGCGTATTTTTCCCAAAAGCACTGGCTCCACACACAGTTCAAATCTTTCTAGCTGCCTCCTCTGCATTCACCACTCTGTTATACCAAAAGTAAACGTTGTGTTGCAGATGTTACACCTTTTTCCACTTGCGACTCAATTTTACAATGCTTTACTGTAGTTCATGATTTTCAAGTATGCAAGATGATAACTAGAACTTCAAATTCGAAAATGACAGTTGATACATACACTGACAGCGTGGCGCCGCATTCACATGGGCGTCGCCGGATTTCAAGCGGCGGGTGGCGTCTGGTCGGTGGCCGGTAGCCGCTGCAGCGCGAGGAAACGCTCGAGCGTGAGCTGTTATGATCGCGACGCAGCCACGAGCTGTCCTGCGGAATTGTTTCTGGAATACTTGTTATTGCTGGTGGGTATAGTGTTAAGCGAATTATCTTCGATGTTCAATCAGACTCATAACTTTAGACCGTAATGTGGTAAAAAAAAAAAAAAACAAAAAAAACTAACTTACAGTTGGAGGCGAACACGTGACTATGCGTTTGGAATACACGACGCTTACCACTAGACCACGGGCTCACACAATACGACAGTATCTCGGAAGTAGACAACACTTCCTCCTAATACTTCCGCATCTTACAGTGTTGCCAGATTGTGCAGATGGCCGGATTTAGAGTTGTCAGGGGCGGTCAGTTTTATTGGCCACCTTACGTGAACGATTCGGACTTAGTCTCTGTGGCGCCGGCTGGCGGTCAGTTTTTATGTCTAAGACTGTACATGGTACCAACCGTATAGCAGAGCAAGTATGGCTAGAATTATCTAACGTGAATAAATTAATCTCTATAGTAAAGAAATTTTTACCCCAGCCACATGAACATGTTGTTAATCGCCGGAGTAGGTTGTTAGCAACAGTGGACTACAATAAGCACCTCCCATCACCGCAGAAGGTGACTAGAAATCTACTGTACGATGTCGCCTCTGTAACTTTTGCAAAGCACGTACTCCAAAATTCTTCAATCCAGCGGGACTTGGCATATATTAGAGCCCACTACACATTTATAGCGAGGACCATTTCCGAATTAGAAGGCTCGTGTGACCGACCTACGAGAGCATATCCTTACTGAAGGAAGTGAAAAAGAAAGTTAATGAAGTGCCGAGTGAAGTGCGTGGAAAAGTATGAGCAAAAACGTCTGAATTACTTGTATACAACAGCATACCTAAGTAACGGAAAATCCTCGTCCTTTGAGTGCAGCATTCGTGTCCAACATGAGACGAAAGTAAAACTCACCCCTGTCACATCTGTTGATGAAGAACTTTTTTCCCGGCTTATAAATAAATACTGACTGACAAGCGCCTTAGTTTTACTCTGGAAAACGTAGATATGGTTTTAGTTATTTAGCGCGAGGCCAGCTATGGTCTGAACGTTTGAAACCACTGGTTTATCAGTAACTAATTACATTACATGTTACACTATTTCAACGTATGGCTGTGTGTGTTTTATACTATATTTTTATCTTAGGAATGAAGAGGTTTGAGATCAGTTTGAGCATGAAAGTGGTATAGCGTCTGCTGTGTTGAGCAGTTGTGCATATTTATATTTTCCTTTTGTTTTAACGAGTAACAATATGCTCTTATGTCAACAATGTTTATTTTACATTGTAGTTAGTTCTACTACATAATACTTTTTAGGGCCTATTTCAGGTTTTACATAGCCGAAATGAAGATCTAAAAAACCATATTTTAGGTGCCAAAAATGCACTTTTTATGACCAAAAAAATGCGTGGTCTAGTAGTAACCAGTTGCACAAACGCGTATACAAAACAACATATAGTATGCATTTTGATTTATTATCTTGTAAGAAACTTTGTAGTCGTTTATAATGTGTGCCTTCAGTGATAAATTATGATAACAAGTGGGACATAATAACTCATTTAGAACGAAATGAAGCCTAATACAGACATCCAGCTACGTCCATGAAAAGAAATGCTAATGTAGACCAATTATTTGCTAGAGGATAAACAAAATAAAGGTGACTGACACAGATAACAGTTTTAATTTTTCTTTTATATCATAAATGGTTTCAATCTACACATCAAAATCCAACATGGAAGAAGTAACGTAACTACAGGATAGAGTCGTGGACCTGAAATGCCATCTGACGTTTTAAAGAAGAGAAAGACAGGGAGTTGTAAGAGTTTTTTATTTCCTTATCAGTTAGTATCTACTGCCAAATAACAAGTAACCAACAGATGAACAAGATCATATTAGACAGGCCTTACATACTGCAAAAACAACGATATGCTGAAAAGACAACTTGCAGAAATTATAAATTATCGAGGAACCGCTGAATTAGTCAAATTACAGTAATATGTCAACAATAATCAGAAATGCCGAAATGTACGGGTCTAAAGCAACCATGTTGGGCAAGGGAGTCTGCATACATCTGGCGAATAAGGGTCTGAAAATTTGAAGAGACATTTGGCGCACGGAAAAACAGGGTAAATTTTGGATACATGGATGAAGAAGAAGGTTGTTTTAAGCATGTTACTGAAGAGAAATTGAGATTTTCAAACACATCATGATTGTGAACGACAAGAATTTGACTCAAAAGATGTGGAACGAAACAGACTTAACCAGGAAGAACTGAGTGAAAGAAGTCGGAAAGGAATGGAAAGCAACTGCGATATTGGAAAAAATTGATGCACAGAAACACAAGATAGGTTCTGTCACAGGAAAAAAAGTGGGATATCCTAGCTGGACTAATACCGGGCTCAAAAACAAGATGAAAATAGAGAGAAACAAGAGGAACGAGAGGTATTGTTTAGAAGGATGAAGTGATGAACAACGCATCCGAGAATCCAAAAGATCGATACGAACCAAAGAAGTAAGTAAACTGCCACTGACAGACAGTTTGTAGCTAAAAATATCTTATTTCATTCGGGAACTTTTTTTTAAAATTTGTGTAAACTACTAGATTTTTTTCAAATTATTTACTTTTGCCTTGCTTTGCAGAAGATCCCTTGGTATTTCACTTAATCCTGGAGGAATGAAATTAGATTCAGAAGAAAAAAGAAATTAAAAACATAAAGAAAGAAATGAGACATAGCGATCATACAGGTTTTTCCTCCAATCCCTTAACTGCATCACGTTCTATAGAGTGTGCATCACATGAATTGCATACGTAAACGTAGAAAAATAACCTGTCGAGACTGTGATGTAATGACATCAATAAAAACACGTTGCGTATCATTCCTAGCACTAACGAGTTGATGAAGGAACACAATATCAAAGAAAGAAAAGTCGAGCTTGAATTACAAAATCTTATTCAAGATGCAATAAAAATTTTTAGCCCTATAAGTTTATCATTAAGTGCCTAACATGCAGGGTATTCCCAAATTCCCGTTACAGATTTGTAGGACTTGTAGAGTGGAGTGAACACATAACAATTTGTTTAGAAACCCATTTCCGGAAACGTCACCCAACGACGCTACAGACCGTCGAAATTATATGCGCCGGTGTCTGTAAATGTATGTATATGCAGGATGATCCCGTGATGATGTTACATACAACTTTCTAGGACGATGGAGAAGGATAAATGTATCAATTTGAAGTAAGGTCCTTATACGGCAACGAACGGTCGAATGTTATAAGCGAAAACCGTTTTGATACCTCCAACAGTGGAATACATGTACTGGTACTGTTGTTGCTAAGATTTTAGGGCAAGCAACTTCCGGATGTGTTAGTGGGGACCAAAACAAGAAAAAACGTTCCGTAAACATGGGCTCTAAAACACATACCTGAGGCACTACGAGCACTTGTCTATCTATGCCGCTGTGAAACATCTCATCTATTGAACAAGTGCTCACAGCTCTTAAGGTACGCATTTTAGAGCCCACGTTTGCTACATGTTTTTTCTTTTTTTGGGTACTTACTTCTACCTCTGAAAGTTGCCTACCCTACAATTTTAGCGACAACAGTAGCGGTGCATGTATTCCGCTACCAGAGATATAAGAACGATTTTCTCTTGGAACCTTCGAGTCCTTCGTTTCTGTACCAGGGACCCTTACCTCAAATTGATACATTTATCCTGCTTTCATCCTAGAAAGTTTGTAACATCATTACGGAATCATATGCATCGGCGCTTGTACATGTATGTGTGTACAGTATAACTTTGAGGCTCTGTAGCGTCGTTGGCTGACGTTTCTAGACATGGGTTCCTGCTCAATGTATTATGTACTCACTCCTCTCTACAAGTCATAGAAGTTTGTAACGGGAATTTACGAACATCCTGTATGTACCATCATTGCTTCTACGTAGCAGTTTAGAACCTGTTCTTTCAGTAGAGGTTGTATAAGATTGAAGCAGAGATCATTTACGTTTAGTAGCAGATTTCTTCACATTACAGTTTCCTTGCTAATGACCACATTTCAGTTATCTACCTTATTAGAAACTAGTACGAACTTTCGATCGAGCGTCTACCAATGTAACGAGAGACAGGTTTCTTCGCAACAGACAGTCCTGAGCAGACACCATATGCGAATACATCATTATGTAAGTAAAGCCGCATATTTGACAGCTATGTGCGTGATCTACCAAATAACTTCAGAGCGTTCGCCAAGTATGTCGGAAACCAAGCCAGCGAGCTTCGCCTTGGAGACCTGGGCTCTGTGTTAAAGGCACTCAGTACGTGTCAGCTATGTCATTGACAGCTGCATTACTAAGTTGAGGCTGTCACCGTTCCGGAGGCTGGTCTGAATACCCCTGTGCGTTGCTGAGCGTGGTCCTACAGAATGTGGTACGCCCTGGTCTTCCTCCGACCCTTGAACTTACCCACACAACCAACTTTAAGGGGACCAACAGGACAATAGGAACCAGAATCACGATGCAACAATACATTTTTACATTAAAAAATCAATGCAGGGGATGAAACAAGAAACTTATCGAGAAACTCTGTAGTACTAACTGGAGAGCATCAGTAGAAAGGCTTCGAACTTCCGCAGTTGAGTGTTCTGCTCCGGTGTGCTTGGACAGCCCGCACGTAAATAGGGCAGACACTCAGCTCAATAAAACCACAAGGATCATCTCTGGGTGGACGATAACTGCTCCCCTATACCGGCTTCCAATACTCAGCCATATAGTCCCTCCTATGGTAAGAAGACAAGAAGCACTTTTGAAAGAATATTACAAAATGTTGAATAGTCTTCAAGTTCCCACCATGAAGATATTCCTGGGTCGACAACAAACCGAGATGGTTACAGATTCCGATCCCTGCGACTGGCGAAACGACTTTCTGATAGCAGCTTCACCATTGACACTAATGGCGTGAATCCAGGACTATGAGTGACCCACCCAAAGTGCGGCAAATTCAGTACCCTCTGCAGAAGCGAAGGGTTTTGAACTCCCACACCATTAGTGGACGTATATGAATCGCATCCGAACAAGACGCTGAGTAGAACAGGCACATGTGGGGTAAGCTGTCCAGCCCAAGGTGGTTGTGGAGCTTCGAACCTGCACATAGTCGAGGAGTGTAGACTGAGGGGCTATCTGTGTGATCCAAACGTCTTTCTCGTGGCTGCACCATCAAGCCTCGAATGGGTAAGAAGAATGGACATTAGCACGAAACAACTGATTGTTGGTTAAATGTGCCGTTTGTGTTTATTCTCCAGTTTCTCTCGGTATGTTATGTGCGGTGTTATATATCAAATAAATAAACTGTTAAAACTACTGTAAAGTTTATTAGATGTGATATACTATTTATTATATAGATTCATAGTGAGGAGATAATCTAGGATGTAGAATGTCAAGAAAGAAAAATACGTAATGAAGACAGGAAGACCTAGGCAGCTGTTGCTTTCTTAGATTCTAGGTGGACGCTTCTGTGCCCGCTACGTTACTTAAGTGGAATATCGAGCTGATTAAATTTCCTTCGTAGGTTAACTGAAACTATTTTCCGCGACCAAGCGATTTAATACATGCCGAATACGTCAGTCTTAAATTAATAAGCTGTTAAGTACCAGAAACTAAGGCTCTTCGTATTAAAATACACATCCGATATCGACAATCGTTCCTGGGAAGTCTGTCGTGAGATTTCGCTTCTGATTTGTAGATTGTGAGCATTGTGTGATATCGAGAAGTGATCCTTGGCGATTCCTCGTATGGAGGGCGCTACAGTCGACAACGTGGTCTCTCAGTATGTGTGCACACTGTTATACCCCATTGACTTCACAAGCGTTGACTGCCGTAGTTTGTGGTGTGGCTTTCGCTCGTCGTGGAAAACCCGAGGAGGAGGTTGCCTGTATTACGCGAGCAGTGTGTCCTGGACTTAATCTCCCTGCAGTTTACTGTTCATCGCTGCAGTCCTTGGTGAGTACGGAACATGTGCTGATGTGCTGCACAGTGTAGTAGTTAGCTTATACGTCGTCTGTGCATAAACCGTCAATATTCTCTAAGTCGTGGTGCCGATATATGCTTTGTATACGGGGCTTTGGATAACTTTAATCACTTGCTGAAACAATTTTTACTTACGTATTCGGAAGAAAGTTGAAACGTTAATTGTCGATATACTCTTAGTAGTAAAAAACGAAAAACAAAAACAAAAATTCTAAGTACAAACGCTAATTTCTAATTTCTGACGGTAACTGCTGAGGCAACTTTAGCACAGTAGCTGCGCTCTGTATTCAAATGTAGAATTTTTCATGCTCGGAAGACTCACTTAGAAAATGAAACACTTGGCAACGGTGTTGTAAGCCGGGCGCATTGGGCGTACCGCAATGTATGTAACTAATAGATAGTAGAGATTTTTCTTGGAACATTTTTATTTTTAAATGATGGAACGAGAATATTTGTGTGTGTATGTTAGAATGAATGACAGAGCTCGTGGTGCATCGCAAGTGCTACTATCCACAGAGAGAGAAGACACTTGTTTCGCGTTCTTCCCCTCCATTAATCCTCTCCATTACGGCACTTGCTTGACTTGCACACTGCTGCCCCAATTAAAGCCAAACACAGTTTAAGTGTGCACTATACTTATTGTTCGTAAATCACTTCACTGCTGCACTACTCCCTTCTGACCTGCCAGACATTGGAACACTTCAAGCTGTTAATACTTTGTCTGACCACTTTAATAGTAATCGAATGCTGTGTACAGAACTGTAGTAGCTCTTACGTAGTTACTGCTGTATCGTGTTGTTCATTAATTCATTTGCTTCGAAGCAAATGATGGCAATTTCTTGACTACTGCAGATACTATGTAATACTTGAAGACATTTGTTTGAGATATTTAGTGTCTGTTTCATATCTCGCTTTTATCATTAGTAATGTGCAGGACGAACAACATACGTGAGTAGTGGGCTGAGAAACAATCGAAATAGATTGTAAGGGGGTGTGCCACGGTAGGCTGTGTTGAAGAGACAAGAAAGAAATAACACACCTTGCACTGTTTCGGAGTTAATTAACATTGGAGTCAAGCTGTTGCGTGGGAAAATTAGTGCCCTCCACATACAACTGTCAGTTATCATAACGTAGATGATGGCGAACGAGGTTGCTCAGTGTTTGGCTCGGGTTCGAGCCCTACTACCGTCACATTCCAAACTTATTAATCTCCTGTTTGATTTTAAGAAAAACCGAAGGACACGTTTGGCGACAGTCGATTTCCGACGCTTGAATTTCCCCGCGGATCGAACTGATATGCTAACGTTAATGCTAATTATCTTGGAAACTCCGTAACGTATAGAATTGTTTCCTTACAGTTAATTGTCAGTAAAATTTATCGTGCAACACCCTTAAAAGCCTTTCACACTGTTTTTAACCACCCTGTACATCAGTCTAACAAAGTAAATGACATAGATGTGCTTTTTATGAAAAAAATTCAACATAATCTCTGATTTCGCAATACGATCTGTGAGTTCCACTAAGGGCTCCTACTTACGCATCAATATGTCGGCCAACCGACCAATTTCGTGGCAGCCAAAACACGTCCCAACCTTACCTAAAGTTCATTGTTTGTCCTAAGAGATACCGATTTGTTTCACACGGAAACAAACAGCGGTTTGCATACACTGTCTTGGAGGTAATGAGGCCAAAAAGCTGAGAGCTATGGACGAAAGTGACAAATGCGAGCAAAGAAATTCACCTACGTTCCGTCGCATAAGCAGCTGGGCCCCGATAATTTTCATAATTACCTGATAAGGGGCGAATTATTCATTTAAGAGTTGCTGAACATGAAACCATTCTTAACGAAAAAGAATGAGGCTGTTAACAACTTCATGATTTCTAGCGACTGGCAGAAGTCAGGAGTACCTCGAAGTCAGTGCTGTTGTATCCCACGGTTATCAGTTAATATAATTCGTGAAACGCGCAACCTGATTTAAAGTTGAGGTAATAAATCACGCTAAAGCAAAAAATAAGGTTTACATAAACATTATGTACGTAGCATAAAATGACTTCAAAGCTTAAACTCATTTTAAATCCGAACACGAAAGACTACACGTGGTGATGGTGTGCATAATCTGATAAATACTACAGATACATCAGAAATGAAGTACTTGGCAACTGTAAGACCTGTAAAAAATTCTATCCTTCGCTCTTCGTAGCAGAAGTTTGGGTATATGCTGGACTTGAAACGGTTATAACCATGAAGCAAGTATAAGGCTATTCAAAAAGAAGGAACAGACTTGAACCCAACTCCAGTGTTCCTGGAAACAGAAATTCAAATTTCTATGCGTTAGAGGAGAGCAGAATGTGTTAGACGACAAATCCCACACGAAGCAAACTGGCCTCATTATCGAACTCACAGCTTCAACAACGCGATGTCTGACACTTCAAAGAGTGTCAGGTTTGGGGGGGGGGGGGGGGGTGGAGATAAAGACGCGGTCCTTTACGTGACCCCACAGGTAAGTCGCAAGATAGGCTGGAGACTTGGGAGGAGCTTTATCGCCGGTGGTCTTCCAGGTCTCAAGACGTCACATATTGTGACTTACTTGTGGGGTCATGTAAAAGACGGTATTTTCATCCCTCCCCCTTTCCTCCACCATGCCTCACACTCATCGTATTGTTCAACCTGTGAGTTCAACGACACACCAGCTACTTCGTGTCTAGCACGAAGTGAGCCACCGTTCTGGTATTTGTGTAACACACGGAGCTCACGTTGAATGCATAAAAATTTGAACTGTTCTCTTCCCAGGAACGCTGGAATTGTTGTGTAGGATGGAAGAAATAAATGTTGAAAACCTGTTCCATCTTGAGCGCTGTATATCTTACGAATTAACGACCACTATACGTCGGTATTCCAATTTTTATATTAAATTTCCTATAAGTATTAGAAAAAAAGATCTAAAAACAGAAATTCGACGCAGTTTTGCTCTGAGCCACGCGAAACCCTTACACGTTAGTTAAAAATAGTGCTTCATTTCGTGCATCTATATTGCTATGTTCGCATGACGTGTCCCAAGATTTGCAGTTTTCAGTTTCTCCACAGTGTCCTTAAGGTTTCGACCACCTCGCACCCTGTCATGTGTATTTAATCCCGCGCACAGTGACAAGACAAACTTTCCTCGGAAGGTTAGCACGACGGCGCTACACAGGGCGTAGTTTGTTGGGTGATGTGCGGCCTACTCGCCCGACATCCGAACAAGGCGTGTTGGTCGGTCGGTCAAAACGCCTACATACGTACAATTTGTCGGTCCGTCATCCGATAGCTCGGTTGGGTAGAGCCCTTAGAACGTGCAACACACTGAAGCCAACTGCGGACAGTGTGAAGTTGTACACAAACTAAGAATACTGTTGTCAGACAATTGACAATATGTCAAAGGCTTTGAACTTCCGTCAGAGGAGTTTCGTTCGTATGGTAGCGAGTCAGATAGTACCATTGATGAAACCATTTCTTAGGCTACGATTGCAGTGGCCTTCTTATGGGTCTACTGGTGTTTCTTCGTATTGAATCACTTACATTGCAATGATGGCTCTGCTGAGCATGGCGTGAAACTGCAATTAATAGGTTCTGTTTGGTAGCGGAAGAGTGGGAAAGCTTATTGTAATGGGTTCGCTGGTGGAGGGAGTGGTGATACGCTGCAGTTCATAATTGGTAATCATCGGCGAAGAATGCCGAGCATTTTGGTGGATTCTCTGATCTTGCATTTCGCCGTCTTAGGTGTCACTGCATTTAATTGCTCTGCCGCAGTGTTTGTGGTTTCCTGCGTCTGTAGGTCTGTTGTACTGCCCAATGCGGATGTAACGCTCGTGCTCCCGTATGCCCATTTGCCACTGGCGTACCGCTTTCGGCAATATAGATGTCTACACACTGACAACTGGTATACGCCGCCAGTGTGCAGAGCATGTATGTCATCCTTGGTGGAGCGTAGCACATCCATCTTCAGGGTGCTGTAGAAGACTGACAGCATACCAACGAGGCGAAGGTGTTCACCATTCACGCCTAAGTTGGTGGGGTGGCGGGAGTCCCGCAAATTAGACGAATGCGTAGTGTGGATTTCGAGCGCGGCCTTCTGCCGTTGACAATCCCGTTACGTTGTCCACCATGTCATAAATGGTTTTGTGCGGAAATCCGACTGTGGCTGTGCTTTTTCGATTTGGAGAAGGCCAAAGACACCTGCTGGAGAACTGGTATCCTCCATACTCTTTACACGTGAGGCTTCTGTGGCCATCTGCCCTGTTTCCTTGAGACATTTTTAAAACATTGAGTTTAAAGGTGTGTGTGGGTTCTACCTTGTCAGAAATCTTCATACTGGAAAACGGTGTGCCTCAGGGTTCCAACCTGAGCATTGTCCTGTTTATCACCATTAACCCTATAATAGCCCGTCTCCCGATGGGTGTCTCTGGCTCCCTTTTTGTTAACGATTTTCCCATCTATTGCAGTTCTCCACGCACCTGTCCCACTGAGCGGCGTCTTCCTCGCTGTCTTGATAGTCATTACTCCTGGAACATCGACTATAGCTTTCACTTTTCCACTGACATTCTGCATGAATTTCTGGCGACACAAATGGTTTCTCCCACCATCTTTACATATTGGGCCTGTGGTCCTGTACGCTGACACTACAAAATTGCTGGGGCTAATGCTCGTTAGGAAACTGTCCTCCCATGTTAACTCTCAGCCCACTTTACGCATTTCCTCTGACCTATGTGCCCTAAGTGGTACTTCCTTGGGTGCCGATAGAAACACCCTCCTTGTCCGCTTGAAAGTAGACTATGGGTGCTCCCTTCATGTGTCTGCATTTCTATCCACATTACGCCGTCTCAAAACTATCCACCATCGTGGTATCTGTTTGGTCACGATCTCCTTTTACAGTAGCCAGTTAAGTCCGTATACTAAAGGTGCTGAGCTACCACTGTCCTACCGCCGTGACTTCGCAGCAAGTATGCATGCCGTTTGTCCACTTACCCTATGCCTCCTTTTTCGATCGCCAGTATGGGGCATGTGGGGGCGGAGGGTGGAATAATAAAGTAGTTTGGTGACGTTTGTAATTTTACAGTTCGCCGTCTACCTCACGCGAGCCTGGCAACTAATTCTGTGGTGAGGCAGAAAGCGAAGGGAAACAGACTGACCTCAGCTTTAGTCTGCACGGCCACATTCTGGTCCAGCGCACTGAACGAAACATTTCTATTCTCCTACTTCCCGGGATCAGGACTACGATTTTTAAATGAAAGTATAAAGCTGTAGGTAATACATATATTGAGGAAATTTACTTACATTTTGAAGTTCATGATTTTTGACAGTAAAGTTTTCTACGATAAATTGCACACCAGCAGCTCAGAGGCAACGTGTACGGTACGTTCCTACCAGATGTCTTTCGCCCTGACTAATAATACTCAATGTTTAAAATTAATACTCGCCACAGAAGCGGAAATAATATTCATCCCTTGCCACCAGGATTTGTAACTCTCACGGACGGCACACTAACAGTTGCTTTAGGGAATTCTAAGCGATCTAGGCCGGAGTAAAGTCCTTGAGAGTTCAGTATGCGTTTTTACCGAAAATACGCTATTCATAACTGTCAGTCTGACGTCATCCAAGGCAGAGAGATTCATTTTTTAGCTTACGTTCCCGCTTGGGTTTGGCGTGAGTTATCGGTCGTTTTAGCAAGTGACGCGCGTGCTGATGAAAGCGTTTTACTTTTAGCCCTTTTTCCACGTGCTTGTTTTTAGCTGTTTCCTGTTCTGTCAATTGGGACTGACGTATAGTCGTTTTTAACTCCTCCTTCGTCGTCTATAGTTTTGACTTGGCTGCGTATGACCCAGTTGTTTCTTGTGCCCTAAAGCAAAACAAATCCTTATCCAGGTGGACCTGGCGACTTAAGTTCTATGCTATGCCCTCCATACGGATACGTGTGAGAACCAAACCTTCCTTCATGCTCATTGATGTCAGAAATAACAGGCAGTGTGACACGACAAAATCACACACAGCACTGATATAGAGATACAGCGATGTCTACGCATCTGAGGTCCGCTTCGAACTAGGAAGAAGTAGAAAAACAACGTTGGGTAGTATCGGTTCTGTGCCGCTGGTCTAATCATTTCAAATGATCAACAGGCGCTGAAGTAGCGCCAAATACTTGGAACAGGCGGCCGAACACCACCATGCAATATCTTATTTTTTGTGGTACGATTGTTTCTACTGAAATAATGAAACATAAATTGCTAATCTGCTGTTGCTAGAATTTTATTTCTGTATGTGGTAACATGTCCACCTTCTACGCTTACACTGACTAAAAGCTTAAGCATATCGAATCGAAACAAAATTGCGAAATAGTCTGCTTCTGAAATTTTTTCAGAGAAAATCTAAATGAGCAGGTACTTCTTACGCTGACTTACAGAAAATGTCTGAGTAAACAGGTATGTAACGCTCATCTGCATTTTGTATGCATTAAAAATAACGTATCATCTGACACTGTAGTTCACACGAAATAAGGCTAGTGCCTTATTTACAGAAAGCATTTCAATTACCTAATGTAACTGCCATACACATTTCTGTAATTTGTCACACCATTAACATTCGATAAAGAATCCAAATGGGGGGGGAGAGGGGAGGGAGAATATTGATCCTAATTGTTACAATTCAGCCATACAAAAGGAAGTTATATAATGAAATTAACAGCACCAAATAATAAGATTAACAAGAAACATAGGCAGGTTCACCTAGCGTGCATGCCGATAAGCGAATCTGGGGCATTAAGAAAGCAAAGTTGTCATCGGTTAGACCAAAATAAAGTTATCCAGAAAGTCCGTGTGAAATTAATACGGGTGTCAGGTGAGCGAAATAATGCAAATGCCCACTGTGTCGTTTAGACCAAATCACAATTAGAACAGGTGGTTGCCACCCTTACGGGGTTCGCCACTTTATGGTCAACACAAGAGCTAAATTGATCACAGGTCAGATCCAAACAGAGAAATACAAAATAATGATAAAAGTAAAACTCAGCGATGATATAATTAAAGATAAACCGTAAGACAAAACACATTTCAATGGATAGCGCGCGAGAATCATAAATATCAATAAAGCAAATTAATATTGGCACATAATCACAGAGCACAACAAAAGGCATCACAAACAAGAAAACAAACTGTTACCGAAGTGCGTACAAATAACAATGTTGAATGGTACTAGAGTCTTGTAATTGAAAGTTTCTTTGGACTACTACTCCTTAGAAACGAGATCAATATTAGTCTGTAGCATAGCTGTGCACAGATCAAGGAATGCAAAACAATAAAAAATGTGAATGTCCTCCCTGGTCTGACCCAATAGTTCAATACTTGATCGAAATATTTATTCTATGAAACACACTTTTATCAGTAGACATGTATAACGACTCCCTGAAACATTAGTCTGTATATCGCACTATAAAATAACTGACATCACAAGGTTTAATTATGGATTTTGACACATTTTACTTTCAGTTTCAGCCTGAATTGATTATGTCCGAATCCCCAAATGCTAAAACTGAGAAAACGTCTATTGAGACGTCAAAAAGTGCAAATATTTCCACTGGGTCTACTTCAGAGCTTCCTCAAACGGTGTCAACATGCACGTCATTCATACTTCCGGATGGCATTTTGTGAGCAGATATTCATACATTGTAAACTAAGAATATCTGAAATCAGGTAATTACGTACAACAAACTGTACATCTGATTCCCTACTCTTCGCGCTAGATGCGCACGTTCTGTTACTTTCACTGTTGATAACTGCTTGAAATATCATTGCAATATTTATATTTCCGTGTTTTTACGGGTGAATATTGTCTTACACTGGATGTGCACATTCAGTACGAAGAGTAATGAAACACAACTGAAATTTGTTGTATGCATATAATTCCTTGATTTCCGATTTTATATTTAGCCGAAAATGCATTAACACCTGTTCACCAAAGACCACTCGTAAGTGTAACCATAGTCATGTTTACTTGTGAGCTTAGTGGTGTAGTCTTAGGGAAAATAATTATACTTGCTTAAAATTTTAATGTAAGTTTCTCTCTTCTCTATTGTAGCTTCTGAAGTTGGCCACACTAGGCTGAAACCGGTTGTGATTTTCATAGTGATTGTCAGAAATAAACAAAAAGTTGCTCCTGCAACGGATTTTTCCAAAACTGACACATGCAGTAGTTGAACTATCGTACGACACAAAATGGGGGGTTTGTCGTTGCAGGTGTCAGCAGGTGACCTAATTAGCACCTGTGGAGCGCTAATTCGCTGCCTCAGTCGTCTCAGGCAACAATCTCAAAGTGGCCAATCTCGTCCCACACATTTCGTTGACTCTGTGCATGCGGTAGTCGCGGTTCAGTCCCTGCATAGCTTTGGCATCGTCCCAGCATGGTGTGTCGACGCCGGCCGTTTGGCTTTTCCTTCATAAGGGTGGCACATAATTGCTCCTCTGGGGGCACGCAGGCGCGCGCAAAGGACAGCCCTCCCCCCCCCCCCCCCCCCCCACGGTCCATTCCCCTTTGCGAAGATGTGGAATTGCTGCATCAGATGGAACTTGTTGTGCGTTGCCAAACTCGCCCCCTCCCCTGGACTGATTTCAAACGCCTCAAGACTGACAGCCATGTGTAGTCACCTTGTTAAAAGCACAAGTGGCGGTCGTGTTCCTGCGCCACCCACAGTACTTGAGTCACGCCGCCAACCTGTCGCCCGTCAGTGCAGTGCTTCTCTGCACAGTACGGGGCCCTCCCTCTTGTGTGCAGTGTGTGGGTGTGTCTGTGTGGCAGACAGCTCGCCACTGGACTGAGGGAGCTCCCAGCACCCTCCTGTTGACAGGACTGCTCGCAGCTGGTAGTCCAGCACGCAGATCCGCATACCTGGGGATAACCTTTGGCTCCTTAAACTGCAGGCCGACTGAGGATTTAGCTTTCGCATCGGCTGTAGTCGCAGAAATAGCCCGTATAACCGTACAGTTAAAATTCACAATACACCGAGAAAAGAACATGTCAAATGTTAACATTAGATGTACAAGAAACGATCGTCCATAATTTTTTCATTGAGTTTATTTTTAAAGCAATTCTAAAGTAAAATAAAAGTATACATCAGTGGAAAATTAAACCTACTTCACCAGTGTAGTGTGGCTCAAAATTAAACCAATCGTCCTGCCGTAACTTGAAATTTCTTCACATGCGACTGATGGTAATCGTTAATATCTGACATAACGATTGTTCGTCTTAGGAGGGATAAGGATAGGTCAGGGTTAGTGTTAACGTGCACATACTCGTATTTGACCACTAACATGAGCTTTAAACCGGATGAAGACATAACAAATGAAACTTCCACCCTGCACTGGAGATTAATTTTGGAAATGGCTTCCCTATGATACTCCTTTTGTCATGGGTGTTTATCCAGAAATGTATGCACGGGAATGTCTGTAGCGTGTGAAGTCGGGAAGGTAGTTCGAAGTACTGGCGAAAGTAAAGCTGTGCGGGAAAGCTGTACGATTTGTTCTTAAAGGCACGGTTCTAGTTTTGAGTTCCATTACGGCAAACAGTTTTAATCTGCTCCCAAGATCGGAAATGGCGCGCACTCTGCGTTAAAGCTCAGAGCTAGACGAATGCAGTATTAGTTAACACAGGTTCCCTCACCAACACGCAGTCCCTCTACGTGGATCCTTCGTACCACTGTTATGTTGTTCCCATGCTCTCCAACCATTCCTGGAGCTCGAGGTACGTGTCCATTGTTTCAAGATAAATATGTACACTTTCCTTGAACATGTGATCAAAAATGATACATGCAACAAAACACTCAGAAACACACCTGACCTTATAGCTACTTTTACTATTTTTCGTGTTAGTGTTCCACGATTATGACAAGGAAGCATATGACCTTCGTTTTTGCGCCCTAAATCATAAGACAACACACGTATCAGGACCTCCTACATAGTTTCGAAAAGTAAGTTTCATCGTATGGCCCAAGGTTAACCAAATTTCTTACAAACTGTTGTTGGGGCATCCAGTGTAAGGATAATGGGCAGTGGGACTAATATCGGTCTTCGACGTAAGCAATTCTGGAGAAATTTCTGGCTACTGATACTTTCCCGTGATGACATGGTAACCTATATTTAGTCAAGTTTTGAAGCTGTGTAACTTCTGGACTCAGATTACATTCATCAGTCTATAGAGAAGGCCCTGTCACCAGACATCGTGGGCTGGAAGTAAATCAGTGAACGCCAAAGACGTTTCCATCTTCTGAAAGTCCACTTCAATCCGTACTGCGAAGGCCAGGATTCAAACCACACAGCTTCGTTCGGGGCGAATGCTGGCTTGTTTGACCAGTCCTGCTAAGCAGTATCCGTTCCAGAAGTCGCTGCATCACAATAAGCAGCGAAATGTGACGAAAGGTTTGTGCAAGATCGGAAGCTTTAGATGTGGGAGGGCAGTTACCTTCGCTCGTTTAAGTTCTTGGGACACGTTTCTAGTCTCCAGTAACGAGGTGACGAAATTTGCTAACCATGTTTGAATACACTTCCAGGACGTGAGGACTCTGGGAGTAGGTCAACAGCGAGGAGCTTGACTAGGTTTGTCTCCATTATTGAGGCTACAGACTCTTCATGGGTGATGTCACAAAAATATTTAGTGTCGTAGATGGCCGCTGCTTTTCTATCTTGGAGCTCCTGTTTAATAATTGTTACTGTCTCTCGGTGATACGCTTCTTCTGATGTTTGGCAACGTGCAAAGCCATTTTGTCAAGTTTTAGAAAATGTTGTCTAGTCATACGGCTGGCCCAACTCCTAATTTTTGAAGCAGGATACTTAGAACTGCTGGATACTTAGCAATGGCTCGAGACTACTCAGACTATAAATTTATCCCTTCATGGAGTATCCACGCTGTGCTTCAGTTCATCAGATAATTGTAACCACCACTTCGAAAATCATTGTGGTGATCCTCACATTTCTTGTCAGCCTAGAATGTCTTTCCCGATATTCTCAGGACATGCGATCATTCGTAGATATGGTAACTGCTCGTACTAAAGTCGTGCAGATACCAGCAGACAGTAGAATCCAGACAAGGTATTTATCAATGAAGACATTCCAATCAGCATTTTGATTCAATCTGGACTGAGGAATTACTGTTATATTAGGTTCGTGCACAAGCTAATGGCGTTTTTGTTTCGCGTGTTGGTATTTCGGTTGCTAAGGATTGATGGATTACTTTTATTTGTAGTTCACTGTTCACATGGGTTTCCGTGCTGGTATTTCGTCATTGGAGGAAGTGGAGCTAGAAAATGCAGTGCCGTATGGTCAGATTGCAGTTTCGTACATGTCCTTCTGTTTGAGTTCAGCAGTGGAGGCAGCCAGAAACGAGCCCTGTGTGTGGGGATGCCACAGGACAAAACACGACAAACTGTTACCTGGTTAAGAGGACCGTTTCGTCATTAGAGACTGTCTGCAGGTACAGGAAGACCTTTGGGAATTTAAAATCTTTCACGCATTAATCCACAAATGATTCACGTCAGTGTACCGAAGGAATCGTAAATGTGGTGAACTGTGATCATTCCACCATCGTGAGACATTAGCATGCAATGAGAAGGATTAAAAAAAGGATTGTATAGGTACTGCGTGTTCTAAGCCAAAATCAGGGGGTCCCCCCAGGGGATCCACAACTCTTTTGTGGATACGTGCGTAGCGAGCACGGGACCCCGAGCTAATGTGGCCTTCCTTCCTTTCTGGGCTGCATACCTTCCCTTTCCGCATCCTTCCCCATCCCCCATCTTCGCCCCCCCCCTCACCTCTGGCTCTTTCCTTCCCTTTCTCCCCCTCTGGGAGTATGGTTTGTGCCTACGTCTGGAGACGGACGCTTGTAAATGTACCGCATTCTTCGCCTTCCTTGCTTGTATGTCTTCATCCTTCCTTTGTCCTTCTCTTTTCCTTCCCTCTTCTCTTTACCCTTTTCTCCGCTGCGGCGTTTGAGACCTCTCTTCTTTCCTTTCCCTTTCTCTTTCTTCCTCCCTGTGCGTGTCTGAAGGCCGACCCACGCACTTCCATGCGTAGCCGGTGACGGGGTAACGCGTAATTCCCCGCCCCGGGTAGACAGGTAGGACACGTACGTACCCCCTGGTAACGGCCAGGCCCAGGGAGGGGTGCTTACCCGAGCTGATACCTTCCGAAAGTGCCGATTGGTCCCTCCGTCCGTTTGTCGGGAGGTGTGACCTGAGGTGTGAACAATCACCTAAGGTGGGAGTGCCCTCAGAGAGGGCCCCCACAAGGGAGGAGCGCGCCATCGGAGACGCCGGTAATCATGGGGGATTCTTCCGCAATGGTTTCCTCACCTTCCACTATGTCTGCTCACAAACGTAAGTTCACTGAGTCTCAGCCACAGTCAGTTCTTCCATCGTTGCCACAGTTCCTTGTTGTTTCTCGGTCTGACGAAGGTCACGACTTCTCCACGGTCAACCCTTTCATTATTCAGAAAGGTGTCGACGCAATTGCAGGTCCTGTAAAGTCTTGTTCCAGATTACGGAATGGCACCCTGTTGTTGGAAACAGAGTGCCCTCCAGGCTCAAAAATTGCTGCGTACCTCACTACTACACACCTTCCCTGTCCAGGTGGAACCGCACCGTACTTTAAATTCCTCGCGTGGAGTCGTTTATAGACGCTCCCTCGATGGATTGTCTGACGAAGAAATTCAGCACTACCCGTCTGACCAGGGCGTAACGGCTGTTAATAGGGTTATGATAAGGGTTGACACGAACATCATTCCAACCCGCACTGTCTTCTTGACATTAAACAAAGTTTAACTCCCATCGAAAATCAAAGCAGGCTATGAGATAATTTCCGTGCGCCCCTACGTCCCAAACCCTACGTGTTGCTATCGGTGTCAGCCGTTCAATCACACCAGTCAGTCCTGTTCCAATCCGGCCAGATGAGTTACGTGTGGCAAGGATGCCCATGATGGAGCTTGTCCACCTCCATTCCCTCGCTGCATCAACTGTATGGATGACCACGCTGCTTCCTCTCGAGATTGTCCCGTTTTTAAGGACGAAAAGCTCATCCAGGAAATTAGAGTAAAGGAAAAGGTGTCGACCTTCGCTGCTCGAAAATTATTCGCCAGTCGACAGCCCACCGTGCCTCAGAAAGGAAAATACAGCACTGTCCTTGCTTCTCCTCGGCCAACAAAGGAGGCGGCCACGCAGACTTGAGACCTCACCTTTAGTGCCACGGTCGTCAGATCGGCCAGCACAAAGATCGCCTGTTCAACCTCACCACTTTCGCCTGCTTACTCTCTGGCTCACCCTTCGTCTAGTTCTGCTAAATCTCGAGCCCAAAAGTCAGACACCAATACTTCGAAAAAAGAGCATACCCGTGAAAAGTTTTTAGGTACCGCAACTTCCCAACCATCGGTTCCTGCTTCCTCTAAACATCATACTTCCAAGAAGGCTCATAAAAAACTCAGTTCCTCTCCTTCTCCGCCAAGGCGTGTCCCATCTACAGCACCATCTGGCGAAAATCGCCCTCGGCCGTCTTCCGTGTCGCCGAGGCGCACTGCTGGCAGCCGATCAACCGGCCGATCGCTTGTGGCAGGAGCTGCTCCTGATCAACCTATGGATCAGGATCTTCTGCCTTCGGGTGAATGCCATTCCATGCTGTCGGTCGCTAGCTCCGAGCAGTCGTTGAGTTGACAGCGACCTTGGTCACATTCCTCCTTTTTTTTGTTCACCCTATGTCCATTATCCACTGGGATATCCGCGGTATTCGAGCCAATCGGGATGAATTGTCGATCCTCTTACGATCCTACTCGCCAGTCATCTTCTGTCTTCAGGAAACAAAGCTGCGTCCCCATGACCGCTTTGTTCTCCCTCATTTTCAGTCTGTCCGATAGGATCTCCCCTCTGTTGAAGGCACTCCAGCACATGGAGGACTCATGATTCTTCTCCATGAAACTCTCCATTATCACCCAATCCATTTAAACACTTCCTTCCAAGCTGTCGCCGTCCGTTTTTCCCTTTCCGGATACACGTTCTCTCTTTGTACTGTATACATTCCATCGTCCACACCAATGGCACGAGCTGATCCTCATCTTCTTGGTCAGCTTCCACCCCCATATTTGCTGGTTGGGGACTTCAATGTCCACCACCCGCTTTGGGATCTCCACATCCTTGTCCACGTGGCTCACTATTGCTAGACGTCTTCCACAAAGCAGATCTAGTTTGCCTCAACACTGGGGTCCCTACATTTTTGTCTGCCTCCACGACAAATTTATCTCATTTGGACCTTGCGGTCGGTACTGTCCCGCTAGCTCTGCGCTTCGAATGGTCCGCCCTTGATGATACACACTCGAGTGACCACTTTCCATGTGTCCGACTGCAGCCTCAACTGCCCTGCATGCGCCCGCGACGCTGGAAGTTTGCCCCAGCCGATTGGACACTTTTTTCGTCTCTAGCGACATTCGATGACCGTCACTTTCCCAGCATCGACGAGGTCACACATATTACCGACGTTATTCTTACAGCTGCGCAACGTTCAATACCTCGCACCTCCGAATTACCCCGGCGCCCCCCAGTTCCTTGGGCGAACGAGGCATGCCGTGACGCAATACGTGAGCGGCGGCGTGCTCTTCGCGTTTTCAGACACCATCCTAGATTGGCCACTGTATCCGCTACAAGCAGTTCCGTGCGCGGTGTCGTCGCGTTTCCGTGATAGCAAGAAGGCAGTCTGGGACTTCTTTACTTGCTCATTTAACACCTTCACTCCCTCCTCGGAAGTTTGGAGTCGGCTTCGACGGTTCTCAGGCGCGCTTAGTTTCTCCCCGGTCTCTGGGCTCACTGTCGCGCATGACACATTAGTGGACCCTGTCGCAATTTCTAACTCGTTGGGTCAGCACTTTGCTAAGATTTGGAGCTCTTCAAATTACCCGCCAGAGTTTCTCCCGAAGAAACGTGCAGCGGAAGTGCGACCTCTTGCTTTCTCCTCTCCAAATCGCGAAAGCTACAATACTGTTTTCTCCTTGCGGGAACTCCAACATGCACTCTCTTCTTCTCGCTCCTCCGCCCCAGGACCAGATGGTATCCACGTCCAAATGTTGCTGCATTTATCAACCCATAGTCAGCGTTACCTCCTTCGCCTTTATAATCGAATTTGCACCGACAGTACTTTTCCCAGACGATGGCGGGAAGCTATCGTCGTTCCTGTTCTGAAACCTGGAAAGGACAAACATCTCCCCTCTAGCTATCGCCCCATTTCTCTCAAGAGTAGTGTATGTAAGGTTTTGGAGCGTATGGTGAATTACCGTTTAGCTTGGTGGCTGGAATCCCGCAGTCTTTTAACACCTGCCCAATGCGGATTCCGAAAGCATCGTTCTGCAGTTGACCATCTTGTTGCACTCTCCACTTATATCATCAACAATTTTCTCCGGAAACGCCAAACGGTAGCAATATTATTTGATCTGGAGAGAGCATACGACACCTGCTGGAGGACAGGCATCCTCCGCACAGTGTTCTCTTGGGGCTTTCGAGGCCGGCTGCCCCTTTTTCTTCGCCAATTTATGGCAGAGCGCACATTTAGGGTGCGGGTGAACACTACTCTCCCGTACTTTCTCCCAAGAAAACGGGGTACCCCAGGGCTCCGTGCTAAGTGTTGTACTGTTTGCTATTGCCATAAATCCAATTATGGATTGTCTCCTTCGTGATGTCTCGGGCTCCCTCTTTGTGGACGATTTTGCGATCTACTACAGCTCTCAACGGACAAGCCTTCTTGAACGACGTCTTCAAGGATGTCTCGATCGCCTCCACTCTTGGAGCATCGAAACCGGCTTCCGTTTTTCTCCCAGTAAGACAGTTTGTGTTAATTTTTGGCGACGAAAGGAGTTTCTTCCACCCTCCTTGCATCCAGGACCTGTCAATCTTTCGTTTTCAGACATCGCTAAATTCTTCGGTCTTACGTTTGACAGAAAACTGTGCTGGTCCTCCCACGTTTCCTATCTTTCGGATCGCTGTCTGCGATACCTCAACACCCTCCGTGTCCTGAATGGTACCTCCTGGGGAGCGGACCGAGTGGTCCTTCTCCGCCTTTATCGCGCCTTAGTGCGCTCGAAGTTGGACTATGGCAGCATAGTCTACTCCTCTGCTCGGCCGTCTATTCTTTGGCGTCTCGACTCTATCCACCACCGTGGATTACGTTTAGTGTCTGGAGCTTTTTACACCAGCCCTGTGGAAAGCCTTTATGCTGAGACTGCTGAACCTCCGCTGTCCAATCGGCGAGCTGTCCTAAGTTGTTATGCTAGCAATCTGTCTTCCATGCCTGCTAATCCGGCCCATGACATTTTTTCGACGCCTCCTTGGATTTAGGGTATGCAGGCCGCCCTTCCTCCCTACTACCACCGGGAGTCAGCTTCCGTGTACTGCTCCATTGTCTTTCCGTCCGCTTTCCTAAAACTTACTTGACAACTTGGGGTGCAGCACCGCCTTGGCTCCGTCCCCGTATCTGCCTGCTCCGTGACCTTTGTCGATTTCCCAAGGATGGTACCCCTTCACTTGTTTATCGTCGGGCATTTGCTGGTCTATGTGCACAAATAACGGATGCCACATTTATTTACACCGACGGCTCGAAAACATCGTTAGGTGTAGGGAGTGCCTATATTGTTGGCGACACCCCAAATCACTTTCGGCCTCCCGACTAGTGTTCGGTTTATACTGCTGAGCTATACGCTGTTCTCCAGGCTGTCCACTACATCCGCCGCCATCAGCGGATACAATACGTTATCTGCTCAGATTCTCTCAGCTCTCCCCTCAGTCTCCAAGCTCTTTATCCTGTGCACCCTCTGGTCCACCGGATTCAGGACTGTCTGCGCTTACTCCACCTGGGGGGCGTCTCGGTGGCGTTCCTCTGGCTCCCGGGACACGTTAGTATCTGTGGAAATGAGGCGGCCGATATTGCGGCCAAGGCTGCAGTCTCTTCCTCGGCCAGCTATTCAATCGCTTCCCTTTGCCGATCTACAGAGCGTTCTATGTCGACGTGTTGCTCATTTATGGCACACGCATTGGTCGACACTTAGCCATAATAAATTGCGGGACATAAAAGCTCTTCCTTGTGCTTGGACCTCTTCCTCCCGAACGCGTCGTCGGGAGGAGGTAATTTTAACTATACTCGGGATAGGGCACTGTCTTTTTAGCCATAGACATCTTTTAAGCGGCGATCCTCCCCCACTCTGTCCCCACTTCTCTCTGCTGTGGACGGTAAGACACGTTTTAATTGAGTGCTCCTATTTTAATCCGTTACGCTCCCGTCTACAGCTATCGCCTGATCTGTCGTCGATTTTAGCAGATGACACGCGCTCAGCCGACCACGTTCTCAAGTATATTAGTTCCAGTGAAATGATTTCAGTCATTTGAAGCTTTTTTGGGGAAAACCAACCCCTTTCTGTAATGGATTTTTAAGCCTTTTTTCTGCTTTGTTTCTCCAATTTTATGACTTTCGTTCCCATTGCTGCTGGTTTTCAATTTCGGTTTTTTACTGGTTCCTAAGCCACGGACCGGGCGCTAATGACCATAGACGTTTTGCGCCATAAAACCAGAACAAAAAAAATCAGGGGGTGGTCATATGTGCATCTGTATGATCCTCATAAATTTGCTCGTGAAAGACACCGAACATTCTTGCCCTGTATCGTTAGTGGTCACGGGAAATGGTCTCTTCATGCTAACATGCGAGAGATGAATGGTTGAGCCCAAACAAAGAAGCAACTCCGCTTACAAGGACCTTTGCACTTCCACAAAAGATAATTTATTCATCTGGTAGAACAGGGACGATGTGGTGTGCTACGAACTGCTTCCCCGAGGTCTCGCCATGACTGATATTTCGCAAAAACTGAGACGTGTTGAAGGCGCAATCCGACGACGATAACGTAGACTGCGTGATGTGATGATGCTCCATGATAACGCCCGCCCACAATTTCAGACTGACAAAAGAACGCTGTACAAGAATTGCTCTGCGAAGTCATTGAACACTCACTTTATTCGCTTCATATTGCATTCTCAGATCGTTCAAATTTTCCGCTCTATCAAACTGCCACCACGAAATTTCCTTTCGTGAGACTTACTCGCCTCAAAACCGCGTTATTCGTACAGCTGCTGAATCTAAAAGTTACACCCAGCGTTGGCAAACAGATTTAAATAGCAAAGGATAATATATTACGAATGTCTAAATTGTGTGTTGCGTTTGTTGCGTTTATGTTGTTGTTGTCTTCAGTCCTGAGACTGGTTCGATGCAGCTCTCCATGCTATTCTGTCCCGTGCAAGCTTCATCATCTCCCAGTACCTACTGCAGCATACATTCTTCTGAAACTGCTTAGTATATTCATCTCTTGGTCTCCCTCTACGATTTTTTCCCTCCACGCTGCCCTTCATACTACATCAGTGATACCTTCATGCCTCAGAACATGTCCTACCAACCGATCCCTTCTTCTCGTCAAGTTGTGCCACAAACTCCTCCCCAATCCTATTCAGTACCTCCTCATTAGTTAGGTGATCTACCCACCTAATCTTCAGCATTCTTCTGTAGCATCACATTTCGAAAGCTTCTATTCTCTTCTTGTCTAAACTAGTTATCGTCCATGTTTCACTTCCATACATGGCTACACTCCATACATATACTTTCAGAAACGACTTCCTGATATTTAAATCTATATCTGATGTTAACAAATTCCTCTTCTTTAGAAACGCTTTGCTTGCCATTGCCAGTCTACATTTTATATCCTATCTACTTCATCCATAATCTGTTATTTTGCTCCCCAAATAGCAAAACTCGTTTACTGCTTTAAGTGTCTCATTTCCTAATCTAATTCCCTCAGCATCACCCGACTTCATTCGACTACATTCCATTATCCTCGTTCTGCTTTTCTTGATTTTCATCTTATAGCCTCCTTTAAAGACGCTGTCCATTCCGTTCAACTGCTCTTCCAAGTCCTTTGCTTTCTCTGACAGAATTACAATGTCATCGGCGAACCTCAACGTTTTTATTTCTTCTCCATGGATTTTAATACCTAGTCCGAATTTTTCTTTCGTTTCCTTTGCTGCTTGCTCAATATACAGATTGAATAACATTGGGGACAGGCTACAGCCCTGTTTCACTCCCTTCCCAATCACTGCTTCCCTTTCATACCCCTCAACTCGTATAACTGGCATCTGGTTTCTGTACAAATTGTAAATAGCTTTTCGCTCCCTGTATTTTACTCCTGCCACCCTCAGAATTTGAAAGAGAGGATTCCAGTCAACATTGTCAAAAGCTTTCTCTAAGTCTACAAATGCTAGAAACGTAGGTTTGTCTTTCCTTAATCTTTCTTCTAAGATAAGTCGTAGGGTCAGTATTGCCTCACGTGTCCCCATATTTCTATGGAATCCAAACTGATCTTCCCTGAGGTCGGCTTCTACCAGTTTCTCCATTCGTCTGTAAAGAATTCGCGTTAGTATTTGCAGCCGTGACTAATTAAACTGATAATTCGGTAATTTTCACATCTGTCAACGCCTGCTTTCTTTGGGATTGGAATTATTATATTCTTCTTGAAGTATGAGGGTATTTCGCCTGTCTAATACATTTTGCTGACCAGATGGTAGTTTTGTCATGACTGGCTCTCCCAAGGCTGTCAGTAGTTCTAATGGAATGTTGTCTACTCCCGCGGCCTTGTTTCGACTTAGGTCTTTCAGTGCTCTGTCAATCTCTTCACGCAGTATATCTCCCATTTCATCTTAATCTATGTCCTCTTCCATTTCCATAATATTGTCTCCAAGAACATCGCCCCTGTGTAGACCCTCTATATACTCCTTCCACCTTTCTGCATTCCCTTCTTTGCTTACAACTGGGTTTTCCATCTGAGTTCATGATATTCATGCAAGTGGTTCTCCTTTTTCCAAAGGTCTCTTTAATTTTCCTGTAGGCAGTATCTATCTTACTCCTACCCCCTGCGGGTCCGGGGATTAGAATGGGCCAGAGGTATTCCTGCCTGTCGTAAGAGGCGACTAAAAGGAGTCCTTCCCCCTCAGGGGTAGTTAGTGCCTACGTCCGGAGACGGACGGTTCAACGACCTCTATTTGTGGCCATTTTGCTCTTTCACTTCTCGTTTCTTCCTTCCTTCGGTTGGTTCCTTTCTTTGCTCTTCTCCATCTCACTGCCTTCCTTACTCTTTCCCTTGTCTTCTTCTCCTTGCCTTCTCATTGTCTTCTTCTCCTTGCCTTCTCATTGTCTTCTTCTCCTTGCCTTCTCATTGTCTTCTTCTCCTTGCCTTCTCATTGCCTTCTTCTCCTTGCCTTCTCTGGTCTCCGCCTTGGCGTTTGAGACAGTCTGTCCTCACTCTCCCTCTTCTTTTTCCTCTTCCTTCCTCCCTGTGCGCGCCTGAAGGCCGACCCACGCGTTCTTACGCATAGCCGGTGACGGGGTAACGCGTAATTCCCCGCCCTGGGTAGACAAGTAAGGCACGCACGTACCCCCTGGTAAAGGCCAGGCCCAGGGAGGGGTGATTGCCTGAGCTGATACCTTCTGACCATGCCGATTGGTCCCTCCGTCTGTTCCTCGGGAGGTGTGACCTGAGGTGTAAACATTCACCTAAGGTGGGATTGCCCTCTGAGAGGTTCCCCACAAGGAAGGAGCGAGCCATTGGAGACGCTGGCAATCATGGGGGATTCCTCCGCAATGGATTGCTCTCCATATCTCTCGACTTCTGCCCAAAAACGGAAACTTGACCAGCCACCAGTGACAAAAGTACTACCACCTGCCTCACAGTTCCTCGTCGTTTCTCGATCTGAGGGCAGAAAGGATTTTTCCTCTGTCAACCCTTTCGTTATCCAGAAGGGTGTAGATGCCATAGCCGGATCTGTCAAGTAGTGTACAGGTTGCGTAATGGTACCTTGTTACTAGAAACTTAGAGCGCCATTCAGGCACAAAAACTGCTTCGGGCCACACTCCTGTACACGTTCCCTGTCCAGGTGGAGGCTCACCGCACTTTGAATTCGTCTCGTGGTGTGGTCTATACTCGATCACTTGACGGATTGACTGACGAGGAGATCCAGTCTTTCCTCGCTGAGCAGGGCGTGACGGCTGTCCATAGGGTCATGAAAAAGGTCTACAATGACCTTGTACCGACACGGACACTTTTCTTGACCTTAGACAGTGTTCAGCTGCCGTCGCGTATCAAAGCGGGCTACGAGGTTATTTCTGTTCGCCCCTATGTCCCGACACCTACGCGCTGCTACCAGTGTCAGCGTTTTAATCACACTCGACAGTCTTCTTCCAATGCGGCTAAATGTGTCACTTGCGGCAGGGATGCCCATGAGGGTGACTGCCCACCTCCGTCTCCTCATTGTGTGAACTGTCTGGGTGACCATGCAGCATCCTCCCGCGACTGTCCCATCTACAAGGACGAACGATGTATCCAAGAAATTCGGGTCAAAGAAAGTGTCCACCTCGGCTGCTCGCAAGCTATTTGCTAGTAGGAAGCCCGCGCTGCTCCCAGCGGGAAAATACAGTACTGATCTCGCCTCTCATCGGACTACCAGGGAGGTGGCAACCCAGACATGTGATCTGACCTTCAGCACCACGGTCGTCCGTTCGGCCAGTGTTAAGATCGCGCGGTCGACGTCTCCTCTTCCTCCCGTCGCCCCTCCAACACAAGCCCCTTCATCAGCTTCTGCCAAGGCGAAGACCCAGAAGTCAGATGCACGGGCCTTCAAGAAGGAACTGTCCCGTGCAGACTTCCTACGTACCTCGCACTCCCAGCTGTCGACCAGTACTTCCACTAAAAAACCTTCCAAGAAGGCTCATAGGAAGCACAGTTCTCCTTCTCCTCCACGGCGCATTTTTTCTCCTGGGCCACCCAGCGGTTGCCGCCCCAGGCCGTCATCCGTTTCGCCTGGCCGCACCGCTGGTAGGCGAACATCTGGCCGTCCACTGGCGGAGTAAGCTCCTCCTCCAGGCCATCTTAACGAGATGATCGATGAACCTATAGAACCAATGGAAGATGACTGTCTGCCTACTGATTGCGGCGGCAGTACTCTCTCGAAGCCAGGCCCTCAGCGGCCTTCGAGGTGACCCCTTCTTTCATCTTCCTTTTCTTCTCACGATGGCACTTATTCACTGGAATATTCGCAGCATTCGCTCCAACCGAGAGGACTTGAAGTTGCTGCTCCGCTTGCACCGTCCGCTCGTCGTAGCCCTCCAGGAAACGAAGCTACGCCCATGCGATCAAATTGCCTTGGCACACTACACCTCTGTGCGTTTTGACCTACTAAGATCCCATCACGTTGCACACCGGCCTGCAGGCAGTTGCCATCCGCATTACTCTCCCCACTTTTACATTTTCCTTTTGTACCGTTCACACTCCATCGTCATCTGCCGTTACCAGGGCAGACATGATGCAACTTATTGCTCAGCTACCTGCACCATTTTTGTTAACTGGAGACTTCAATGCCCACCATCCCCTTTGGGGCTCTCCGGCATCCTGCCCCAGGGGCTCCCTGTTAGCAGACCTTTTCAACCAGCTCAATCTTTTCTGCCTCAATACTGGCGCCCCTACTTTTCTTTAGGACACATCTCACACCTATTCCCATTTAGACCTCTATATGTACTACCCAACTTGCACGCCGGTTTGAGTGGTATGCACTTTCTGATACATATTCGAGCGACCACTTCCCGTGTGTTATCCATCTCCTGCAGCATACCCCCTCCCTCGTGCTTATCTAGTTGGACCATCTCCAAAGCAGACTGGGGCTCTTCTCTTCCAGGGCGACCTTTCAGGATCAAACCTTCACAAGCTGCGATCGTCAGGTCGCACACCTCACGGAAGTCATTCTCGCTGCTGCTGAATATTCCATCCCTCACCCTACTTCTTCTCCACGTCGCGTACCGGTCTTCTGGTGGACCGCAGCATGTAGAGACGCTTTACGTGCTCGTCGACGTGCTTTACGCAACTTTAAACGTCACCCTACAGTGGCGAATTGTATCACTTATAAACGATTACGTGCACAGTGTTGTCGTATTATTAAAGAAAGCAAGAAAGCCAGCTGGGCTCCTTTCAAGGGCACCTTCATCAGGTTTACTCCTTCTGTTGTCTGGGGTAGCCTGCGCCGGCTATCTGGCACTAAGGTCCACTCACCAGTTTCTGGCTTGATGGTCGCGAATGACGTCCTTGTGGCCCCGGAGGATGTCTCCAATGCCTTTGGCCGCTTTTTTGCAGAGGTTTCGAGCTCCGCTCATTACCACCATGCCTTCCTCCCCCGCAAACAGGCAGAGGAGGCTAGGCCACATAACTTCGGCTCCTCGAATCATGAAAGTTATAATGCCCCATTCACCATGCGGGAACTCGAAAACGCACTTGCCCGGTCAGTCCTCCGCTCCAGGGCCTGATTCTATTCATATTCAGATGCTGAAGAACCTTTCTCCTGCGGGTAAAGGTTTTGTTCTTCGTACAATCGCATCTGGATTGAGGGACATGTTCCCGTATGCTGGCGCGAGTCTATTGTCCCGATTCCTAAACTGGGGAAGGACAAGCACTTGCCTTCCAGTTATCGACCCATCTCGCTTACCAGCTGTGTCTGTAAAGAGATGGAGCGAATGGTTAACTCTCGTTTGGTTTGGCTGCTCGAGTCTCGACGCCTACTTACCAATGTACAATGTGGATTTCGTAGGCGCCGCTCTGCTGTTGACCATCTGGTTACCTTGTCGACCTTCATTATGAATAACTTCTTGCGGAAGCGCCGGACCGCGGCTGTGTTCTTTGATTTGGAGAAGGCTTACGACACCTGTTGGAGGGCGGGCATTCTCCGCACCATGCATACATGGGGTCTTCGCGGTCGCCTCCCTCTTTTTATTCGTTCCTTTTTAATGGATCGACAGTTCAGGGTACGTGTGGGTTCTGTCCAGTCAGACACCTTTCACCAGGAGAATGGGGTGCCACAGGGCTCAGTTTTGAGCGTCGCTCTCTTCGCCATCGCGATCAATCCAATAATGGATTGCCTCCCAGCTGATGTATCAGGCTCCCTTTTCGTGGACGATTTTACCGTCTATTGCAGCGCGCAGTGTACACATGTCCTGGAGCGCTGTCTTCAGCGTTCTCTTGACCGTCTTTACTCCTGGAGTGTCGCCAATGGCTTCCGTTTTTCTGCCGAGAAGACGGTCTGTATTAACTTCTGGCGCTACAAAGAGTTTCTCCCACCGTCCTTATGACTCGGTCCCGTTGCTCTCCCAATCGTGGAGACAAAATTTTTAAGTCTTACATTTGACAGGAAACTTAGCTGGTCTCCACATGTCATATTTGGCTGCCCGTTGTACCCGTTCTTTAAATGTCCTCCGTGTTCTCAGTGGTATGTCGTGGGGAGCGGATCGAACCGTCCTACTTCGTCTATATCGGTCGATCGTCCGCTCCAAGCTGGACTATGGGAGCTTCGTATACTCCTCTGCACGGCCATCCATCTTACGCCGCCTTAACTCCATACAACATCGGCATTTACGACTTGCGATCGGAGCATTTTATACCAGTCCCGTAGAGTGTCTTCATGCTGACGCTGGCGAATTGCCATTCACCTACCGGCGCGATATACTGCTTTGTCGGTATGCCTGTAGGCTACTGTCAATGTCCGACCACCCGTCTTATCGTTCCTTTTTTGACGACTCTCTCTACCGTCAATACGGGTTGTATGTCTCTGCCCTGCTATCCCCTGGAGTTCGCTTTCGTCGCCTCCAACTCCTTAATTTTTCACTCCCTGCAACCTTTAGAGTGGGCGAGAGCCACACGCCACCTTGGCTCCAGGCTCAGGTCCGCGTTCACCTTGACCTCAGCTCGCTCCCAAAAGAGGTTACCCCCGGTTCGGTCTACCACTCCCGCTTTGTTGAACTTCGTTCGAAGTTCATTAATATGACCTTCATTCATACAGATGGCTCAAAGACCAATGACGGGGTCGGGTGTTCCTTTATTGTCGGGGCACAAAGTTTCAAATACCGGCTCCATGGCCATTGTTTGGTCTTCACAGCTGAGCTCTTTGCCCTCTACCAGGCTGTTCTTTACATCTGCCGCCACCGACATTCTGCTTATGTCATCTGCTCCGATTCCCCGAGCGCCATCCAGAGCCTCAGTGATCCGTATCCGGTTCACCCTTTCGTGCACCGGATCCAACGCTCTCTTCAGCAGCTGGTGGACGTCGGTTCTCCGGTTAGCTTTATGTGGGTTCCTGGCCATGTCGGTATCCCTGGGAACGAAGCTGCAGATGCCGCGGCCAAGGCTGCGGTCCTCCAGCCTCGGACAGCTTCTTGTGGTGTCCCTTAGTCGGATTGTAGCAGGGTAATTTGTCGGCGCATTTTATCGCTGTGGCATGCCGATTGGGCTGCACTTAGACATTAACCTTCGTTCCTTGAAACCTATTCCCGCGGCTTGGACGTCCTCCTCAAGCCCTTCTCGGCGGGAGGAGGTCGTTTTGGCCTGGTTACGCATTGGACACTGCCGGTTCAACCATCGCCATCTGCTGACGGCTGCGCTGGCGCCGTTCTGCCTATGTGGACACTTGCTGACGGTCCGCCACATTTTAACATCCTGTCCGGATTTTACTACACTGCGTCTTGATCTTGGCCTGCCATGTACTGTCAATGCCATTTTAGCAGATGACCCAGGAGCAGCAGCTCGCGTTCTTCGTTTCATCAAATTGACCAAGCTAAGGACATTTAATTATGCTGTTTTTTTAATCCTATGCCTGTCGATCTTTTATCGTGTTTTCCCTTTTAGTTGCTGTTTTAAACTTGTGCCTCGCGGTGCATTCCTAACGTAGTCTGGGCGCTAATGACCGTTGAAGTTGTGCGCCCTAAAACCACAAAAAAATCTTACTCTTAGCGAGATAAGCCTCTACATCCTTACATTTGTCCTCTAGCCACCCCTGCTTAGCCATTTTGCACTTCCTGTCGATCTCATTTTTGAAAAGTTTGTGTCCTTTTTGCCTGCTTCATTTACTGCATTTTTATATTTTCACCTTTCGTCAATTAAATTCAGTATTTCTTCTGTCACCCAAGGATATCTATTAGCACTCCTCCTTTTACCTACTTGATCCTCTGCTGCCTTCACTACTTAGTTCCTCAAAGCTACCCATTCTTCAACTGTAATTCTTTCCCCCCATTCTTGTCAATTGATGCCTTATGCTCTCCCTGAAACCCTGTGCAACCTCTGATTTATTCAGTTTATCCAGGTCCCATCTCCTTAAATTCCCACCTTTTTCCAGTTTCTTCAGTTTTAATCTACAGTTCATAACCAATACGTTGTGGTCAGTCCACATCTGACCCTGGAAATGTCTTAAAATTTAAAACCTGGTTCCTAAATCTCTTACCATTATATAATCTATCTGATATCCTTCAGTATCTCCAGGGTTCTTCCATGTATACAACCTTCTTTGATTACTCTTGAACCAAGTGTTAGCTATGATTAAGTTATGCTCTACGCAAAATTCTACCAGGCGACTTCCTCTTTCATTTCTTACCCCCAACTGACCTGCTACGTTTCCTTCTCTCCCTCTCCCTTTTCCTACTACCGAATTCCAGTCTCCCTTCACTGTCTCAAAAATTCTTTTATTTCATCGTATATTTCTTCAATTTCTTCATCTGCAGAGCTAGTTGGCATATATACTTGTACTACTGTCGTAGGCGTGGGCTTCGTGTCTATCTTGGCCACAACAATGCGTTCGCTGTGCTGTTTGTAGTAGCTTACCCGCATTCCTATTGTTTTATTCATTATTAAACACTCCTGCATGACCACTATTTGACTTTGTATTTATAACCCTGTATTCGCCTGACCAAAAGTCTTGTTCCTCCTGCCACCGAACTTCACTAATTCCCACTATATCTAACTTTAATCTTTCCATTTCCCTTTCTAAGTTTTCTAACCTACCTGCCCGATTAAGGGATCTGACATTCCACGATCCAATCCGTAGAACGCCAGTTTTGTTTCTCCTGATAACGATGTCCTCTTGAGTAGTCCCCACCCGGAGATCCAAATGGGGGACTATTTTACCTCCGGAATATTTTACCCAAGAGGACGCAATCATTAACCATACAGTAAAGCTGCATGCCCTCAGGAAAAATTACAGCTGTAGTTTTCCCTTGCTTTCAACCGTTCGCAGTACCACCACAGCGAGGCTGTTTTGGTTAGTTAAAAGGACAGAGCAGTCAGTCATCCAGACTGTTGCCCTTGCAACTACTGAAAAGGCTGCTGCCCCTCTTCAGGAACCACACGTTTGTCTGGCCTCTCAATAGATACCCCTCCGTTGTGGTTGCACCTACGGTACGGCTATCTGTATCGCTGAGGCACGCAAGCCTCCCCACCAACGGCAAGGTCTGTGGTTCATGTTTATTAAAGTTACACAAAAATGCTACAAACTTAAACAGCAACCTAATAAATGAAATACTTGTGCTGATTTGTTTTAAAGCGAGATAGTATTAAGAGGGAAATCTGACAATGTTTTCAGCTGCAGCGACCAAGCTATGCTTTTAATCAGCAGTGATAAAACGTAAGTCTGACTAGAAACCATTTTTCCAAGCTGCTGAACTGAAGGAATCGGAATATTCAGGGTTGAAAGTAAAATGGATGTCATTTCCATCTATTTCCTCATATTGATGAGTTTTTCTACACAAAAGGAAAAATAGCAGCAGCAACAAGGAGGGGCTGTTAAGATAAACAAAAGCTCGTAGTCCTCTATCCACATTGCGGTCTTTCAAAATAAACAAAATTCGACCTTTATATTTAAACTGAGTCTTAGGGCACGTAGTTTAGTTCTGGCTTGTTTTGTTGTGTAGGGGCTGTAATACCTAGTTGCCGCATTACAGGCCAAATACTGCTGAGTCTAACGTATACAATATGAATACACATGAATAAAATGGTCGAAGGTTCCTATTACTCGGAAATTGGGAATTTTGAGTGTAACATAGAAATTTATAAGTGAAAGATGGCAATTAAAATTTGCAGGTACTATTTTAATGACTTTAAAAGATGAGTACGATAGCAGAAGTACCTTGAAGGATGCAATTTATTACTGCAAAAAGACTTTTGGTGTCGATGGTCCAGCAATTAAAGTATTAGTCGAATAACAGGGAAACAATAGATTCCTACATCACGTAATCAGTTGCGAACATAGCTCGCAAGATATTCACTATTACACGCATACTAAGTCTTCACTGCAGAAGCTACGGAAATCTCAAAAGTGCACAAGTTGTCACTAAGAAATACTTTTATCTTCCGCGACCACTCTCAAAACGCTCTACACTCAAAGTATTTCCAGCACTCCCCTGTCCAGCACCCCGTGTCCTGTGCGATCCGACACTCCTGCCCCACCTCCATACAGTCTCTCCATTGACCTCGGTAGTCGCCTAACGTAGTAACGAGCACTGTGATTGGCTAGAGCGCTTCCGCAATGTCTCAAAGCCAACGCACACACATACTGAAACACTTGCAAAATACTGGATTTACATTTAAATAACTTAAAAATAAATAAAAAAATATTCCTGTGGCTCGACCATAAACACACTCTAACACGCATTATTAAATACATAAACAAATCACACACATATGAAACGAATAGAAACAAAAGTAGCCCAATGTCTCTGTGCTTTCTAAAACACACTAAATATTTGATAATTTTCTTCATGGATAGTATATATCGAATATAAACAGACCTAGATGGATAAATATATTTACAAGAATGCTTCTACCGTTTTTTCGTGTAACCGTGTCCGCAGCTCATGGGTTCGCGGCCGCGTTCTCACTTCTGGAGCACAGGGTCCCGGTTTAGATTCGCGGCAGGGTCAGGGGTTTCACCTGCCTTGAGATGAGTGGGTGTTTTGTGTTTTCTTCATTATTTCATCGTCATTCATGAAAGTGGCGAGTTCGGAGTGAGCAAAGGTTGGGAATTTGTCTGGGCGCTGATAACCGCGCAGTTGAGCGCTGCACAAACCAATCATCATGTAACGCGATAAATAGTAATCTGCCGCTTTGACCTCAATAATTCTTATACTATTCATGTTACATGCCTGTAATTCATACCAATTTAGGTTTACACCAATAGCTTTCTGAACGCACGTCGATCGAAAAATCGGACGAACGGTTTAGATTTTGGAAATTAGTTGCTGGCTGTTACTTGTAGAATTCGCAGCCAGATACTACACTTTAAAGTAATAAAGATGTTGAAAGTCTGATTACACTATCAGAATCGTTGTGCAAATAATGGTAATGTACATGTTTCTTTTTAAGGTATCACGATCCCTCTGGCTATTATTAATTTCTACATGAACTGTGAAATGTCTGCCATTATGATTTCACAAAGTCCACCATCTTTGGCACTCCCAGCATACAAATCTCCTTAGACACGAAGCCCATTCCTTGACACCGCTTCAACATGGAATTCCCAGCCACGCGGTCGGCCTGGACCCCGCAGTGTGGCTGCCCCTCTTGCTCTGGCTAATGTTGGGCACCACGCAGCTGCTGAAGAGCCCCTGCTTGCCGACTGGCTCGTGCGGCCACGCAAACTCCGAACTTTGAATACTTTCAGGGCGCCACAACTCACCCGTTACATTACATCTGAAAGATACCTGTTCAGGTATCGCTCCACTGTAAGGATGCAAGTCAGGTTTGCTTCAAATAGACGCTGTAACGGTCGTTAACTTTACTTTCGAGACTGGATGTGATACCCTGACGTTAGTAGTGAATGCCTTTCAGGCGATAAAGACGCACTGAGTTCGAGGGAACACATGTAGTAGGGTTACAAGAAAATGGATATTACTCGTGCGATATTGCAGAAAAACTTGAAAGGAATGCGGCCACTGTCCATGATTGCTAGTAGAGGTGGTCATGGGGATGTACTGTCCCAAGACCACGCTTCGGACGAACATGTAGCGCTACCGAGAAAAAAGACCGTTGTGCTCGGACGTACAGCTTTGCTGCACGGTAGTGCATGTGCAGCAACAGTTGAAGCAGCTGATGGCACCACAGTGACAGGAGGACCTGGTCAAAATTGATTACTTAGAGCTGAGCTGAGCCAGACGACGTGTAGCGTGCATTCCACTCACACCAAACCATCGCCATCTGCAACTTCAGTGGTGTCGAGGGAGAGCTCATGGGAGGGCAGGGTGGGGGTCAATGACGTTCCCTGAAGAAATGCTCCTGCTCTGGTGCCAGCGATGGCCACGGTGGTTGAGAGGTCAGCTGCGGGCCGGCGACCAGCCTGCCTGTGTGCTGGACACACTGGACCCAAACCCGCAGTTCTCGTCTAGGGTGAAACTTGGTATGACAGCTGGACGACTGCCATGACTGCCCCCACGCACTCTGACACCAGATTTGTACGTCAGTCTGAAGATTCTACCTGTTGACTGCCGTTCATGAACAGCATAATGGAGGGTCATTTCAAACAGGACAATGCTCGGCCACATGCCGCTGTTGTAATCCAACATGCTCTAGACCCCCCAGGGTGTCCACAACTCTTTCGTGGATACGTGTGTAGCGAGCACGGAACCCCAGGCTATTGTGGCCCTCCTTCCTTTCCGGGCTGCATACCTTCCTTCTCCGCGTCCTTCTCCGCGTCCTTCTCCGCGTCCTTCTCCGCGTCCTTCTCCGCGTCCTTCTCCGCGTCCTTCTCCGCGTCCGTCCTTCTCCGCGTCCTTCTCCGCGTCCTTCTCCGCGTCCTTCTCCGCGTCCGTCCTTCTCCGCGTCCGTCCTTCTCCGCGCCCGTCCTTCTCCGCGCCCGTCCTTCTCCGCGCCCGTCCTTCTCCGCGCCCGTCCTTCTCCGCGCCCGTCCTTCTCCGCGCCCGTCCTTCTCCGCGCCCGTCCTTCTCCGCGCCCGTCCTTCTCCGCGCCCGTCCTTCTCCGCGCCCGTCCTTCTCCGCGCCCGTCCTTCTCCGCGCCCGTCCTTCTCCGCGCCCGTCCTTCTCCGCGCCCGTCCTTCTCCGCGCCCGTCCTTCTCCGCGCCCGTCCTTCTCCGCGCCCGTCCTTCTCCGCGCCCGTCCTTCTCCGCGCCCGTCCTTCTCCGCGCCCGTCCTTCTCCGCGCCCGTCCTTCTCCGCGCCCGTCCTTCTCCGCGCCCGTCCTTCTCCGCGCCCGTCCTTCTCCGCGCCCGTCCTTCTCCGCGCCCGTCCTTCTCCGCGCCCGTCCTTCTCCGCGCCCGTCCTTCTCCGCGCCCGTCCTTCTCCGCGCCCGTCCTTCTCCGCGCCCGTCCTTCTCCGCGCCCGTCCTTCTCCGCGCCCGTCCCTATCCCCCATCTTCGCCCCCCACTCCCCTCATCTGTGGCTCTTTCCTTACCTTTCTCCCCCTCTGGGAGTATGGTTTGTGCCGACGTCCAGGGAAGGACGCTCGAAAATGTAACACATTCTTCACCTTCTCTGCTTGCATGTCTTCAACCTTCCTTTGTCCTATTTTCCTTACCTCTTCTCTTTACCCTTTTCTATGCTGTGGCGTTTGAGACCTCTCTTCCTTCCTTTGTTTTTCCCTTCCTTTGTTTTTCCCTTCCTTTGTTTTTCCCTTCCTTTGTTTTTCCCTTCCTTTGTTTTTCCCTTCCTTTGTTTTTCCCTTCCTTTGTTTTTCCCTTCCTTTGTTTTTCCCTTCCTTTGTTTTTCCCTTCCTTTGTTTTTCCCTTCCTTTGTTTTTCCCTTCCTTTGTTTTTCCCTTCCTTTGTTTTTCCCTTCCTTTGTTTTTCCCTTCCTTTGTTTTTCCCTTCCTTTGTTTTTCCCTTCCTTTGTTTTTCCCTTCCTTTGTTTTTCCCTTCCTTTGTTTTTCCCTTCCTTTGTTTTTCCCTTCCTTTGTTTTTCCCTTCCTTTGTTTTTCCCTTCCTTTGTTTTTCCCTTCCTTTGTTTTTCCCTTCCTTTGTTTTTCCCTTCCTTTGTTTTTCCCTTCCTTTGTTTTTCCCTTCCTTTGTTTTTCCCTTCCTTTGTTTTTCCCTTCCTTTGTTTTTCCCTTCCTTTGTTTTTCCCTTCCTCTATCTACCTCTCTGTGCGTGTCTGGAGGCTGACGCACGCATTTTCATGCGTAGCTGGTGACGGGGTAACTCGTATTTCCCCACCCCGGGTATACAGGTAGGACATGTACGTACCCCCTGGTAACGGCCAGGCCCAGGGACTGGTGATTCCCCGAGCTGATACCTTCAAAAGGTGCCGATTGGTCCCTCCATTAGTTTCTCGGGAGGTGACCTGAGGTGTGAACAGTCACCCAAGGCGGGAGTGCCCTCTGAGAGGGTCCACACAAGGAAAGAGCGCGCCATCGGAGTCACCGGTAATCATGGGGGATTCTTCCACAATGGTTTCCTCATCTTCCACTGTCTGCTCACAAGTGTATGTTCAATGAATCTCAGCCACACAGTTCTTCCCTCATTGCCACAGTTCCTTGTTTCTCGGTCTGACGAAGGTCACGACTTCTCCACGGTCGAACCTTTCATTATTCAGAAAAGTATAGACGCAATTGCAGGGCCTGTAAAGTCTTGTTCCAGATTACGAAATGGCACCTCGTTAGAAATAGTCAGTGCCCTCCAGGCACAAAAATTGCTGCGTGCTTCACTGCTCCACACATTCCTTGTCCCGGTGGAAGCGCACCGCACTTCAAATTCCTCACATGGAGTCGTTTATACACGCTCCCTCGCCGGAATGTCTGACGAGGAAATTCAACCCCCCTGCGGGTCCGGGGTAAGAAAAGGCCCGAGGTATTCCTGCCTGTCGTAAGAGGCGACTAAAAGGAGTTTCAACCGTTTCGGCCTTCCATGTAATGGTCCCCCTAGGGGTTTGACCTCCATTTTTCAAAATTCTACATAAGTACGAGCCTTTTGGGGAAGGACACCTTACGTGGTGTACCACTGGTCCTAAGTGCACTAAGACCTTGGCACTCAGCATTGCACCGGCGTTGTAACCATCCCCACTATTCCTCAAATTGGGCCTAAACGCCTGGTGGGTTGTCCAAGTTACGCCCATAGTGCATCTCCATCTGCACCAGCGATCATGATGGACTTTCCATGGCACCAGAAATCCAGCACGGTAGCCATCCCGTTGTGGTGGGGTCGTCATGTACCCTCTAGGTTGTAGCCCCCTGACAACACAGGGATCGTACTGCCGATACCTGAGCTGCACCCTCCCCACGTCGGCCAAGGACTAGATGCCCGTCTCCTTGGGGCATCAGGACTCCCGGCAATGGTCATCCTGCCAGGTGGCCCTTGTTGCGGCTGGGTGGCGCCCGTGGGGAGAGCCCCTGGTCGGAGTGGGTGGTATCGGGGCGGACGTTTCGCAGATGAAACGTCAACATGTATCAGGTCGCTCTGCGGCCGAGTCTTTCAAAAGAAAAGGTACCGTTTCTAGTTCTGGTTCTCCTGCCCTTTCCCCCTTGGCCACTCCATGGGAGGAGGGACAGGCCTGCCGGCTTGGGGCGAAGTACTTCCCCTGCTATTTGGTCTGTTCTCGAACCGATGGGGAGACGTTCGCCACCTCCAAGCCCATGTTCTTTGTTCAGCACATTGAGGACGTCTTCAGGGAAATTGAGGCTCTCAGCAAGATGCGTTTAGGGTCCGTCCTTATCAAGACCGCCTCCGCCACACAGTCGGCGGCGCTCCTGGCGTGCGACCGCCTAGGGGACATCCCAGTATCCATTGTCCCACATCTGGCACTAAATAGGACGCAGGGGGTTATTTTTCATCGTGACCTCCTGCTACAATCTGATGAGGAGCTCAGGGCCAACCTGGAGCGCTGAGGCGTGCATTTCGTCCGGCGAGTCCAGCGTGGCCCCAAAGACTGTCGCATCGACACCGGGGCCTTTATCCTCGCCTTCGAGTGGGACGTTCTCCCGGAGAAGGTAAAGGTGATGTGCTACCGGTGTGACGTGCGACCTTAAGTCCCGCCTCCTATGCGCTGTTTTAGGTGTTTGCGCTTTGGGCACATGTCATCACGGTGTGAGGCTGAGCCCCTTTGTGGCGATTGTGGACGTCCTCTTCGTGAGGAACATACATGCACCCCACCACCTCGGTGCGTTAATTGTCCTGGCGTCCACTCGCCTAGATCCTCTGACTGCCCCGCATATCAGAAGGAGAAGAAGATACAAGAAATCAAAACTTTGGATCGGCTCTCTTATTCTGAGGCCCGGAAGAAGTATGACCGCCTCCATCCCGTGCCATTGACCACCTCGTTTACCTCAGTTGTGACCACTCCTTCCGCGGTACCCTCACCCCTATCCTGTCCCCCCTCCGCCTCCTCCGCCCATCAGGGGCTCTGCCCCCGCCTCCCAAATCCTTCCCTTCCAAATCCTCCTCCCCCATGGCCCCCACCCCCTCTGCCCCAGGGGCAACCCTTCCTCCTCCTCCTCCCCCCACGCCACCTGAGAAGCGATCCTCTTCTCAGGCGTCCATCAGGGAAACGTTCCGGACCCCAGCTTCCGAGGTCCGGCGTTCCAAAACGGACCCCGTGCGTGAGGACCTTCTTCGGGTCCAGCCCACCATCCCTGTGCCTCCTCGGCCTTCCAAGAAGGCCTCCAAGAAGTCTCTATCCCCCTCTCCACCCCGGCGCGTTTCGTCTGACGCTTCATCCTTGAGTCGCTGCTCCCCGCCGTCCTCAGTTTCGTCGGGACGCTCTGCTGCCAGGCGCTCCGCCGGCCTTTCGTCGGCAACTGATGCGGCCCCTTCTAGACAACCAGGGACAGTGGCCGCAGCTGGCGACGAGTCGATGGAACCGGATCCGCCTCCCATCGGTTGTAGCGTTGTTCCGTCGCAACCTGGCCCTCCGCGGCCGTCGAGGTGACCAGCTCTTCCCCGTCTCGTTCCCCAACTTTTTGACTAGCGATGGCGTTGTTTCATTGGAACATAAGAGGAATTCGATCTAATCTGGAGGAATTACAACTGCTCCTCCGCCTGCACTGTCCGCTCGTCCTTGGTCTCCTGGAAACCAAGTTGCGCCCGACTGACCGTATTGCCTTTACCCACTATACCTCGGAGCGGTATGACCTCACCCCTGTGGACGGTATCCCAGCTCATGGTGAGGTCTTGTTGCTCGTGCGGGACGATGTCTATTACCGTCCCATCCCATTGACCACCCCACTCCAAGCAATAGCTGTCCTCATTACTCTTTCTGCTTTTACTTTTTCAGTTTGTACCATCTACACTCCGTCATCTGCTGTTAGTCGGGCTGACATGATGCACCTGATCGTTTTCCCCCGCCATTCTTATTGTTTGGCGTCTTCAATGCCCATCATCCCGTTTGGGGCTCTCCTGCATCCTGTCAAAGAGGCTCACTCTTGGCGGCTGTCTTCAACCATCTCAATCTTGTCTGCCTCAATACCGGCGCCCCGACTTTCCTCTCGGACTCTACTCATACCTACTCCCACTTGGACCTCTCGATCTGTTCTACCACTCTTGCCCGTCAGTTCGAGTAGTATGTCCTTTCTGATCCTATTCGAGCGACCACTTCCGCTGTGTCGTTCATCTCCTGCACCACACCCCATCCACAGGTCCTTCGAGCTGGAACATACTGAAAGCTGACTGGGGACTTTACTCCTCCCTGGCGACCTTTCTGGACCACGATTTTCCCAGTTGTGACAGTCAGGTCGAATACCTCACGGCTGTTATCATCAATGCTGCCGAACGTTCCATTCCTCGTACTTCTTCACGTCGCGTTTCCGTCCCCTGGTGGAACGAGGCTTGTAGGGACGCTATCCGTGCTCGACGACGTGCTTTACGCACCTTTCGCCGCCATCCTACATTGGCGAATTGTATTGAATACAAACGACTCCGAGCGCAATGCCGTAGAATCATCAAAGACAGCAAAAAAGCTTGTTGGGCCTCTTTCACCAGCTCCTTTAACAGTTTTACTTCCTCTTCCGTCGTTTGGGGTAGCCTGTGCCGGCTGTCGGGCATTAAGGCCCACTCCTCGGTACCTGGCCTGACCTCAGGTAATGAGGTCCTCGTTGATCCTGTGGCTGTCTCCAACGCCTTTGGCCGCTTTTTCGCGGAGGTTTCAAGCTCCGCCCATTACCACCCTGCCTTCCTTCCCAGGAAAGAGGCAGAAGAGGCTCGGCGACCTTCGTTCCACTCGCTGAATCTGGAAACTTATAATGCCCCCTTTACTATGCGGGAACTCGAACGCGCACTTGCACTGTCCCGATCCTCTGCTCTAGGGCCAGATGCCATTCACGTTCAGATGCTGGCACACCTTTCTCCGGCGGGCAAAAGCTTCCTTCTTCGTACCTACAATCGCGTCTGGACCGAAGGTCAAGACCCCAGGCGTTGGCGTGAGGCCGTTGTTGTTCCTATACGCAAACCCGGGAAGGATAGACACCTTCCTTCTAGTTACCGCCCCATTTCTCTTACAAGCTGTGTCTGTAAGGTTAATGCTCGGTTAGTCTGGATTCTTGAATCTCGACGACTACTTACTAATGTCCAATGCGGCTTTCGTCGCCGCCGCTCCGCTGTTGACCACCTTGTGACCTTGTCGACATACATCATGAACAAGTTTTTGCGAAGGCGCCAAACGGTGGCCGTGTTCAACTTGGAGAAGGCTTATGATACCTGTTGGAGAGGAGGTATCCTCCGCACTATGCAGAGATGGGGCCTACGCGGTCGCCTGCCCCTTTTTATTGATTGCTTTTTAACGGATCGAAAGTTTAGGGTACGTGTGGGTTCCGTATTGTCCGAAGTCTTCCTCCAGGAGAACGGAGTGCCTCAGGGCTCCGTCTTGAGCGTAGCCCTTTTTGCCATCGCGATCAACCCAATTATGGATTGCATTCCACCTAATGTCTCAGGCTCTCTCTTTGTCGATGACTTCGCGATCTACTGCAGTGCGCAGCGAACATGCCTCCTGGAGCACTGCCTTCAGCGTTGTCTAGACAGCCTCTACTCATGGAGCGTGGCAAATGGCTTCCGGTTCTCTGAAGAGAAGACGGTTTGTATCAACTTTTGGCGATATAAAGCGTTCCTTCCGCCATCCTTACATCTCGGTCTCGTTCTCCCATTCGCGGAAACAACTAAGTTTCTAGGGCTCACGTTGGACAGGAAACTGTGTTGGTCTCCACATGTCTCTTATTTGGCGGCCCGTTGTACACGTTCCCTTAATGTCCTAAGAGTTCTTAGCGGTTCATCTTGGGGAGCGGATCGCACTGTCCTGCTTCGCTTGTATCGGTCCATAGTCCGATCGAAGCTGGATTATGGGAGCTTCGTCTACTCGTCCGCTCGGCCGTCCCTCTTACGCCGGCTCAACTCCATCCACCATCGGGGGATACGTCTTGCGACCGGAGCCTTCTACACTAGTCCTGTCGAGAGTCTTTATGCTGAAGCTGCCGAATTACCATTGACGTACCGGCGCGACGTACTGCTGTGTCGGTATGCCTGCTGGCTGTTGTGTATACCCGACCACCCCTCTTACGAGTCCTTCTTCGCCGATTCTCTCGACTGTCAGTACGGGTTGTATGTGTCTGCCCTGCTGCCCCCCGGAGTCCGCTTCCGTCGCCTGCTTCGACAATTGGATTTTGCCCTCCCTACCACCTTCAGAGAGGGTGAGAGCCCGACACCACCTTGGCTCCAGGCTCCGGTTCCTATTTATTTCGACCTCGGCTCACTCCCGAAGGAGGGTAGTCCGGCTGCAGTGTATTGCTCACTGTTTGTCGAACTTCGTACTCGCCTTGCCGGTCACACCTTTATTTACACCGATGGCTCCAAAACTGACGATGGTGTCGGCTGTGCCTTTGTCGTCGGGGCCGCCACCTTTAAATACCGGCTCCTCGACAAATGTTCCAGCTTTACGGCCGATCTTTTTGCTCTCCATCAGGCCTTTCAGTATGCCCGCCGCCACCGCCATTCATCGTACGTACTCTGCTCTGACTCACTCAGTGCTCTTCAGAGCCTTGGAGCTCCCTATCTGGTCCATCCCTTGATTCAACGGATACAGCAGTCCCTCCATTCTTTCGCTGATGATGGTGGTTCTGTCAGCTTTCTGGGGGTTCCCGGACATGTAGGAGTGCCTGGGAATGAGGCTGCGGATGCTGCAGCCAAGGCTGCAGTCCTCCTGCCTCGGCCAGCCTCCCATTGTGTCCCGTCATCTGACGTTCATGGTGGGATGCTTGGTCATCCCTCCAAGGAAACAAGCTTCGGGCAGTAAAACTGCTTCCAACTGTATGGACAACATCCTCCCGACCATCTCGGCGCGAGGAGGTCCTTCTGACCAGGTTGCGGATTGGGCATTGCCGGTTTAGCCACCGCTACCTGCTCTCCGGTGACCCAGCCCAGCAGTGCCCTTGTGGTCAGGTATTAACAGTGCGCCATGTTTTATTGTCGTGTCCCCGTTTTAGTCAATTTCGTGTTGTCCTGTCCCTGTCATCTACTTTACCGGATGTTTTAGCTGATGACGCTCGAGCAGCTGCTCGTATTCTGCGTTTTATAACTTTAACTGGCTTGTCCAAAGACATTTAACCTTTTTACTTATTTTATCTGCGTCTTTGTCAGGTCCTCCTCGTGTCCCCCCCCCATCCCCTTGAGTTGTAACAGATTCCATGTGCTCTAACAGTGACTGGGCGCTAATGACCTCAGCAGTTGAGCGCCCTTAAACCCAACAAAAAAAAAGCACTCGAGTGACTACTTTCCATGTGTCCTTGGATTGCAGCCACAACTGCCATATATGCGCCCGAGACGCTGGAAGTTTGCCCAAGTCGATTGAACACTTTTTCGTCTTTAGCGACATTCGATGACCGTCACTTTCCTAGCGTCGACGATGAGGTCACTCATATTACAGACGTTATTCTTACAGCTGCGGAACGTTCAATACCTCGCACCTCCGAATTGCCCTGGCGCCCCCCAGTTCTTTGGGCGAACGAGGCATGCCGTGACGCAATACGTGAGCGGCGGCGTGCTCTTAGCGTTTTCAGACACCATCCTAGATTGGCCAACTGTTTCCGCTAACAGCAGTTCCGTGCGCGGTGTCGTCGCGTCATCCGTGATAGCAAGAAGGCAATCTGGGACTTCTTTACTTACTCATTTAACACCTTCACTCCCTTCTCGGAAGTTTGGAGTCAGATTCGTCGGTTATCTGGAGCACCTACTTCCTCCCTGGTCTCGGGGGTCACTATCGCACATGATAAATTAGTGGGCCCCGTCGCAATTTCTAACTCATTGGGTCAACACTTTGCTGAGATTTCGAGCTCTTCAAATTACCCGCCAGAGTTTCTCCCGAAGAAACGTGCAGCGGAAGTGCGACCTCTTGCTTTCTCCTCTCCAAATCGCAAAAGCTACAATACTGTTTTCTCCTTGCGGGAACTCCAACATGCACTCCCTTCTTCTCGCTCCTCCGCCCCAGGACCAGATGGTATCCACGTCCAAATGTTGCTGCATTTATCAACCCATAGTCAGCGTTACCTCCTTCGCGTTTATAATCTAATTTGGACGGACAGTACTTTTCCCAGACGATGGCGAGAACCTATCGTCGTTCCTGTTCTGAAACCTGGAAAGGACAAACATCTCCCCTCTAGCTATCGCCCCATTTCTCCCACGAGTAGTGTAAGGTTTGGAGCGTATGGTGAATTATCGTTTAGCTTGGTGGCTGGAGTCCCGCAGTATTTTAACACCTGCCCAATGCGGTTTCCGGAAGCATCGTTCTGCAGTTAACCGTCTTGTTGCTCTCTCCACTTCTGTCATGAACAATTTTCTCCGGTAACGTCAAACAGTAGCAATATTTTATCTGGAGAGAGCATACGATACCTGTAGGAGGACAGGCATCCTCCGCACACTGTTCTCTTGGGGCTTTCGCGGTCGGTTGCCCCTTTTTCTTCGCGAATTTATGGCAGAGCGCACATTTAAAGTGCGGGTGAACACTACTCTCCCCCGTACTTTCTCCCAAGAAAACGGGGTACCCCAGGGGTCCGTGCTAAGTGTTGTACTGTTTGCCATTGCCATAAATCCAATAATGGGTTGTCTCCTTCGTGATGTCTCGGGCTCCCTCTTTGTGGACGATTTTGCGATCTACTACAGCTCTCAACGGACAAGCCTTCTTGAACGACGTCTTCAAGGATGTCTCGATCGCCTCCACTCTTGGAACTTCGAAAGAGGCTTCCGCTTTTCTCCCAGTAAGACCGTTTGTGTTAATTTTTGGCGTCGTAAGGAGTTTCCTCCACCCTCCTTACATCTAGGACCTGCGAACCTTCCGTTTTCGGACGTCGCTAAATTCTTGGGTTTTACATTTGACAGAAAACTGTGCTGGTCCTCCCACGTTTCCTATCTTTCGGCTCGCTGTCAGTGATCCCTCAACACCCTCCGTGTCCTGAATGAATGGTACCTCCTTGGGAGCGGACAGAGTGGTCCGTCTCCGCCTCTATCGCGCCTTAGTGCGCTCGAAATTGGACTATGGAAGCATATACTCCTCTGCTCGGCCGTTTATTCTTTGGCGTCTCGACTCTATCCACCACCGTGGATTACGTTTAGTGTCTGGAGTTTTTACACCAGCCCTATGGAAAGCCTTTATGCTGAGACTGCTGAACCTCCGCTGTCCAATCGGCGAGCTGTCCTAAGTTGTTATGCTAGCAATCTGTCTTCCATGCCTGCTAATCCGGCCCATGACATTATTTCGACGCCTCCTTGGATTTAGGGTATGCAGGCCGCCCTTCCTCCCTACTACCACCGGGAGTCAGCTTCCGTGAACTGCTCCATTCTCTTTCCGTCCGCTTTCCTAAAACTTGACAACTTGGGGTACAGCACCGCCTTGGCTCCGCCCCCGGATCTGCTGCTCCGTGACCTTTGTCAATTTCCCAAGGATGGTACCCCTACACTTGTTTATCGTCGGGCATTTGCTGCTCTACGTGCACAAATGAAGGAAGCCACATTTATTTTCACCCACCGCTCAAAAACATCGTTTGGTGTAGGAAGTGCCTATATTGTTGGCGACACACCAAATCGATTTCAGCTTCCCGACCAGTGTTCGGTTTATACTGCTGAGCTATACGCTGTTCTCCAGGCTGTCCAACACATCCGTCGCCATCAGCGGATACAGCATGTTATATGTTCAGATTCTCTCAGCTCTCTTCAGTCTCCAAGCTCTCTACCCTGTCCACCCTCTGATCCATCGGATTCAGGACTTCCTCCACTTCCTCCACTTACTCCACTTGGGGGCGTCTCGGTGGCGTTCCTCTGGCTCTCAGGACACGTTGGTATCTGTGGAAATGAGGCGCCGATATAGCGGCCAAGGCTGCAGTCTCTCTTCTTCGGCCAGCTATTCGCACGATTCCCTTCGCCGATCTACGGAGTGTTTTATGTCGTCGTGTTGTCCTTTTATGGCACGCACATTGGTAGACACTTCCCCGTAATAAATTGCGGGACGTGAAAGCTCTTCCATGTGCTTGGACCTCTTCCTCCCAAACGCGTCGTCGGGAGGAGGTAATTTTAACTAGACTCCTGATAGGGCACTGTCTTTTTAGCCATAGACATCTTTTAAGCGGCGATCCTCCCCCACTCTGTCCCGACTGCTCTCAGCTGTGGACGGTAAGACACCTTTTACTTGAGTGCCCCTATTTTACTCAGTTACGCGCCCGTCTACAGCTGTCGCCTGAAATATCTTCCATTTTAGCAGATGACACGCGCTCAGACGATCGCGTTCTCGAGTTTATTAGTGCCAGTGAGATGTCAGTCATTTGAAGCTCCTTTAGGGGGCCAACCAACCACTTTCTGTAGTGGATTTTTAAGCCTTCCTTCTGCTTTTAGTTTCTCCAATTTTTTGTTTGGTTCCCATTGCTGCTGGTTTCCATTTTCGTCTTTTACCTTTTCGTAAGTCACAGACCGGGCGCTAATGACCACAGCAGTTTTGCGCCCTAAAATCAAAACAAACAAAATAAACTAAACAATGCTCTATAGAGTATAGATACAGTGCCTTGCCCTGGGCAGTCACCAGATCTATCTTCTACTGATTAAATTCTGGACATCATCTGAAGGCAGCTAGTCATCCACAACAAGCGTTAGCCTTGCCTGTATTGACTAAGTGCAACAGGCGAGGAACTCTGTCCTGCACACTGGCATTAGACACAATGCATGCACGTTTGCATGCTTAGATTCAACGTTCTGGCAGTTACACGGGTTGTTAATGTAACAGCAGTTCACATTTGCAATGGCTTATTTCGCGCTGGCGTTAACCTGTGGTTCTGCAATGTTAGTCACTTAAGTACGTCACCTAGACAAATGTATTCCTGAAATTTTCTTACTGTAGTTTTTGGTGGTGGGTTTCTTTTGTCAGTGTGTATGTGCAGTGCATCTGGTACCGGATGTCAGTATGTTGCAAGAATCATGTATTGGCAAGGGAGAACATGGCTGTTTGTAGATATTACGTATGGTCACTTCATTTCAGATTCGGAGTTGACGAATATAGTTTATGGAATCAGATAGCAAGTGAGCATTCACGGTTTTACTCGGGACACGTGACTGCTCCGTAGACATGGTGATACGTTGCACTGACGATATCATATCCCAGTATTTAGGAAACTAATGTAGACGATGGGCTTAAACAGTACCTCTTGTAAGCTTTGGCATTTGGTTGTGGTAATGCTCTCAATGTTGACGTATTTTTATATGATCTCACTTTTGCAGCCGGTTAACACAGGAAGAGCATCTGATACGCTGAGTCAATCCTCTTCTGATTGCAGTGTCCTTACCCTTAATCTACAGTCGCTGTGCAGTGATTCCTTACGGAATCAAAGTTGATTAATTCTCTTGTATCTGAAAAGACTCTCAAGCAGTCAGTTCCGTTGCTTTCTTAGCGGCACCCAAGCATCTGTAGGGCACGCATAGGTTGTCACGGATGTGAAGGTACATCGATCCCTGAAATACTTACAGAAAGATACAGCTCAACAGTTTAACAGTTGAGTTACCTTCGGTAAGCTGTCTACTCAAATTTTGCTCACAAGAATGGAATGAGTCGTTTAAGAGAAACTGGTGTGCGTTTGATTTGAACAGATTTAATATTCATGTATTTTGCATGCTAATGGGAAGAAGCTAGTAAAATTCTACAGCAGCATACTTAACGTCTCTATACGGCAGGGACAGATTACGTTATTCTATTTTTGTCTCACACGGAACTAGTCGCGTCCAAAGAGTTTGGTGACCGTGATGACAGATGAGGGACAACTGTTTAGAGAACCACTGGTAAATATTCTCAGCTTGCTCAATAATTTGAAACAGGACATTCTTGGACTACACCTACATACGACTCCGATCATTCTTCTAAGCAATGAAAATATTTTGAGCAAGAGAGAAACTCCCTAGGAAGATAATTCCGTGTGACATTGAATACCCGGAAACCAAAAAAAGCAGCCATTGCGACTGTTTCGTTTCTAATACGAGAAGGTATTCTGGATCCGAAAGCTGCTGAGCCAAATCTGTTTTCAGACTGGGACGTTCCCAGTGTAGTTTTCAGTCTCTGAAAGCCCAGGAATATCGTGCTCGTTATTGTCACTGAGAATTTCTTTAGCTCTGTGATGTGATCTAAATTGCGTTAAATTAGTTTCTTAGGCGCGCAGGGAGGGAGGTACCAGCAAACCAAGCAATAGTTTTCTATAAAATGTTGTTACTGACTGTTGACAGGTGACACCAGTATTACAACAGAACATCTGTCCGACAAGGCGAATTTGCACTCTGCCACCATTCACTACTTCTGGTAGATAGGCATAAATCAAAGATGTTGAAGGATACAGCGCAGAAAGTACATAGATATTACTACACTATTAACTCGGTTGATGACACCCAGCGCCAGGTCCGTTTTGCCTGTATAATGGCTTCTAGGAGCAACAAAATTTTAAAGACTAAATTTTAAAAAGATAATAATTTTGGAAACCAAATGACTCATCTGCTCATTAAGAGGGAGAATCTTAGTATTTGGTCTACAATACTTGTTTTACTGTATGAAACCTGGAATTTATGTATGTTTCTCCAGGATGCATAGCTCACGACGCGCAAATTAGCCAGACTTACTCAGTGTTACGTAGTGAGGATATTCAATATTATTTGGGCGTCACTAAGCATGATTACAAAAATGGTTTACATTTCTTTTCTTGCTTACACTCCTAATATCAGATATTTAACACAATGGAACAGCTTAAACTTCAGATTGCTTTACAAGTGAGTTCAAAACATGAGAGTTCGAGTGCATAGAGAATCAGAGGTTCACTATTCGATTTCTAATTGCTATCAATGCTTCTGATGACTGAGGTTTCTCATGTTCTATATTTGGTCTCATATATTATTTTCAACCTATGCTTGATGTAAGACTTCTCCCACGAGAACTACATTAAGTGAAACAAAACGCTATACGGCAATTGTTCACATCGTTATCCCGGATAGAGCGACGACACTTGCTCATTACGGTTGTACTGATTGTCATAAACAGGTTTGTATTTAATTTCGTTGTGCTAATGTGACGGCGCACCTAAATATGTACATCTTTGTAACTACTTACGCCATTCAGTGTATTTAGCTGCTTTAGCACTCGGGTACCCTGCTTCACTTAGAACAGGCAGAGAACTGTGCTGTTAGTTGTACCAATAGGTCGGCAGTTCATATTCATTCATTCAATGCTGCAATAGCTTCATGCACTGCTTGGCGCAAATAGTCAGTTATTTACCACTTTCCGTTTTAAACAGGCAGTGTACTATGCCGTTTCCTTTCATGCTAATAAGTCAGAACTAAATATTTAATTCCCTGTAACCACTTAGACTATACAATGCATGTAGCTATTACAATGCTAATATACGCAGTTCATAGTTAAGAACTGGTAGACTGTTTCATTGTACTTACGTCGGCACAGTGTGTAATTTCGAACAGGCAAGGAAATGTACTGCTCGAATTAAGTTCTGCGCTTTAAGTTCAGAGCCAAGCTTATTTTAATTGTGGCTGCAGACAGCTTCCTACATGCCATATTAGTACAAACCACCAATTAAAACTGTCGCTATGTAGCGTCACATACTTGCATGTGCAACGTCATCTGGCGTCAAACACTTGTACATTTAGCAATATTAATAATAATGCTATGTTATAGTAATTTTTAACACTTTAGTAGTATAAACATTTATTACTATTCTTGCACATGGTGTTGTATTTCCCTTGGTTTAATGCTTTTTGTAAGTCGTACGTAATTTCATACTATGGTGCTGCAGGTGCAACACCCACTCTTGTAACGCAATCTGGTATTAAAAATTTGTATCCTCACCTAATAAGCAATTTTGTCTGTTACCATTAAAACATGTAAATGTTACGTCCAGTTGTGCTTGTAACTATGTCTACTAGTTGCATGCAGTTCCCTGGCACATGTCCTTTTCAGCTTTGCAATGCTTTTATTGTATGCTGATATTGGTTTTGTGACTCATTTTTGTTTCATGAGTAATTGATTTAATTAAAACAGATGTAATGACTGACGCCTCATTACGTTCAGCCAGTGACTCTTTCAGTGAGCAATTCAGCAAAGTGCACACTATATAAAATTAGATATTAGGTTCATTCCTTGCTACCATATAGCTGACATAAATTTCATATCCGTATGATGTAATTAAAATTAGGGCGAACTCAACAAATTTACTATAACCATTCTTATCGTTTTTGTGCCCTTTCATTATCTGTCGATTTTATGTACTGTATAAATCTTGTGTTAAGCAATCCTCTCATCTCAGGACTGTCATGTAGGTAACTGTTTTTAGTTAAGTGCATTAGGTAGAGTGAGCAGTTTGCACCTAGAACATAATTACCATTGTTAATAGCAATCTGAACTGCATATGTAGGTAAACAAGCATGTTACTAGTCATCTGCATTTGAACTCTCCCATTTATCACAGTTCCAGAATTTTAATAAGAAATTTATTGGCTTTGTATACGCTGAAGCGCCAAAGAAAGTGGTACGTATCCAGATACAGAGATGTAAACAGGCAGGATACGGCGCTCCGGTCGGCAACGCCCATATAACAAAGTTCCTGGCGCGGCTGTTAGATCGGTCAGTGCTGCTACAATGACAGGTTACCAAGATTTGAGTTTGAACGTGGTGTTAGTCGCCGCACGAGCGATGGGACACAGCATCCCTGAGGTAGCGATGAAGTCCGGATTTTCACGTATGACCATTTCAAGAGTGTACCTTGAATATCAGCAATCCGGTAAAACATCAAATGTTTGACATCATGCGGCCGGAAAAAGATCTCACAAGAACGGGACCAATGGCAAGAAAATGGTTCAACGTGACAGAAATGCAACCCTTCAGCAAACTGCTGCAGATTCAACGAACAGCCGACGCTGGACACTGGACAGTTGACGAGAAACACGTTGTCTGGTCGGGCGAGTCTCGTTTCCAATTGTATCGAGCGGATGCACGTGTGGAGACAACCTCAAGAATACATGGACCCTGCCCGACAGCTGGGGCTGTTACAGCTGGCGGAGGTTCTGTGATGGTATGGGGCATGTGCAGCTGTAGTGATATGGGATCTCTGATAGGTCTAGATAAGATTGAAAAGTGGCACATTTGTAGCCATCCTGATTAATCGCCTGCATCCATTCACGTCCCTTCTGCATTCTGACGGACTTCAGCAATTCCACCAGGAAAATAAAACCCACACGTCCAGAATGGTAACTGGCTTCAGGGACAGTCTTCAGAGTTCATACTACCGCTGGCCACAAGACTTCCCAGATATGAACATTGAGCATAGCTGCGATGCCTTGCAACGTGCATTTCAGAAGAGATCCCTGCCCTTTCGTACTACCACGGATTTATGGACGACCCTGCAAGATTCACGGTGTCAGTTCCCTCCAGCACGACTTCAGGCATTAGTGGAGCCCACGCCACGTCCTGTTGCGGCACTTCGTCGTGCTCGCAGGGGCCCTGTTCGATAGTAGGAAAGTGTACCAGTTTCTCTGGCCTTCAGTGTATTTCGTACTGTTTTGGTTCAGTTGAGGTTATGTTCGTTTAGTCATTGTGCATGAGGAATAATCACAAGCAGTCTCAGCATTACCTTGAGTGCTGGTTGCCTACTGCTATTGACCTCTCCTCCCTCCCCCCTCCCCCCTCCCCCCCATGGTCTAAGGTGGAATACTACTCTCATAGGCCTAAGATTACATCTGGAAGCTCTCATGTTACTTTAAATTAGTTGTCTTGCAATTATTTGGCATTTATTGAAAACTCTCAGCAGTATTACATACTTCAGGAATACTAGATACATATTACTATATTCCTTAACATGACTTCATTTCATTGTCTTATAGTATGTTCAATTTAATGATCAAGCCCATTACGACAATTGATTTTTGTGCACTTTGTACATACAGTTCACTTTGGGAGTGGACTGAAATTTAATTTCATAATCCCTTTATTGAACGTAATCAATTTACCTTCATACAGTAATACGATCTTACGACATAATACTTGGCAGAAGTCGTTCCATATTGCTATGCACATGCATACTCTCGGTTTGTCCTGACAGTCAATGTATAACTTCAGAGCTGCAAACTTATGTTCTCATTTATATACATTTTTATTGTGACAGTTTTTCTTCGTACATGTAGAAATGTAAGATCTGATGTGATAAATATTTTTTGATAAGTATGTGACGATGACAATGTAATCCCATTGGATCTTTCTTTACACTGTTATATTGGGTTTCCTTCTCTCATGGTGTTTGTATAGTACTGAGAGTGTGATCAGTGAATGAAACTAGTCGTAATAAATGATCAGAAGACAGCATTGTAATGGACTTCTCGAAGCCAATTGTTTTCGTACTGATCGCCAGGATATCCAAATGTCAGTGTTTGAAGATGAAATATGTTATCTGCTTATAGATAGCTATAAAAGTAATTTTGTCTAACCTTCGATCTTTATGTAACCTCTCCAATGCCACCTGTGGGCCCCACTCATTGTAATCTCACACTTCCTCTTCCTTTTTAAGCCCTCCCAGCCTATCTCTTCTACTTGAGGAACGAACTGCTAGTTACAGAATCCATGGTTTTCTTAATTGTAATTAATGGTACCTATGTTATGTTATGTTAACATTGTCTTTGTATGAATTTTTGTGTGTTGATATTATCGTCGGTCACGATATATATTAAAGTGTAACACTCGATAATTTTTAATGTTAACATTTTAATAGCTTGCAAAAGTGTTCAACTAGATTTTGCAAAACAGTTCTTAAAAACAGTTTGTGGTGTGCTTGAAGTATTGCACTTCATCTGGGGAAAAAATGTTCCTCAGTACAGAGAACTCTCTGAAATATTTGCAATGAATGAACTCATGCAAATGAGTGTAATTGGCATTACAAGTAATCAACTGAAATTCCTGTCTCTGAAAGTAAACTGTAGTATTACGTGAAAAGTTGCTGAGATTTTTTAAATTAGTGTTATTTCTCACAAGCACTGTAATAAAGCCTGTTACAAAAATTCTCCACGTACTAGAATTGGTAAATGGTATATACAAAAACTGGTTTACAGTTGAACTGTTACGAATACTTTAGTGTGTGTGACCAGATGTAACTAGCAGTCATTTCGACTACTACTGAGATTAAGAAAATTGTAACTCAATAATTTATTTTTAGGTAAGATGTAACCTCAACTTAGCTTTCGTTGTGTAATGATCACAAACTTTAAATGTCAAACAGATCAACAGCATTATTAAATAAGTAACTTCTATAACATACAGTGTGAAGATATATCTTTTAAGTTAGCTTCTATTAACCACCATTCCTTTGTAAGCAGTATTACAGAAGTGCAGCCAGACAAGGATTATTACTTTAAAAAAATTGACAACCTTAGTACAGCAACGTTCCTTTCATGCAAATGGTCTTGTTAGTAACTGTTAACGAAGTCTGACTTTACTTCCACTTACTTCACGATCTTCTGTATCCTTTCCTGTCGGCCTCTCTTGGTCAACTCTTGTTCTTTTCGACCCCAATGGTATTAGGTTGCGAGGCCAGAGGGTGTCTTTCATTCTCATCTTTGTCTTCGATTGGGGAACGAGGGGGGGGGGGGGAGCGGGGGGGGGGGGGGGGGGGAGGGCGGCGGCCTCAGACACGGTGAGGGGGAGGCAAAGTCGCTGGGAGCAATCCCATCAGAGCCTGGTGCTCCAAGCTGGGTGTAACGCGATCAAGTTGGTAAACGATCCATGTAAAAGTCATCATAGTCCCACGCCTGAAAATAATCTTTGGATGTGAAGACCAAGCAAGAAATACAAGAAGCCATACTGGATGTGTAAAGTGTCAGCATGATCACTCACAATAACCCTAGTTTGTGAATAAAATGTGAATGGCAGTTGGAGAAGTTACTTTGCATAAGTAGTGAAGTAAATGGATCGGAAAAGAAGCCTTACACATCACGAAGGATGCTTCTCAGGATGTAAACCATGTCAAATGTCAACTGTTGCTGATCTTGGAGGTGTGATCATCAGTAGAAATATTGGGGCATGTTGGAATCTCACAATCTCATGTTCATGCAATTACTACAGGGACAATCCTGGAAAGGTCCACAGCGCTGAAGTGACCTTCATGCCTAGTGAACAAATGAAAGTGAGACAGAGACGGCTCATTTTTCAAAACTCCAGTGATATTATGTACCATGCTGTAGACTGCTCACAAGCAAAGTAATTTTGTGGTTGCCAGTTGCGAAGAGAAGACAATGTGGAGACGGGGATAGAACGCTGTGGTAGAGCAGTGCTGTATCAGATACTGGTGTACTTCCTCCCAAAACTGTGTCTGCAGTACACAGCCTGCCAGATGGTACCATGTTCAGAGTTCTGTGTCTCAGACCTCACGGACGTCTGCACTGATTCTCATCATTTGTATGTTGGTGGCTATAACTGGAAGAATTGTGATCATTTGTCATTGAACATCGTTCCGCATATCAGTCAGCAGGAATAAGAGAAGAGGTCCAGCCAGAACTTCACCTGCTGTCGTTCACTTGGCGAAGAAGATCGTGGCGTCCGCTGAATGCAGTCCTTACAGCCATTTCACTATCATTACTGCCTGACTTGAAAGCACCCAGCTTACAAGATATACAGTGAAAGATGCAAGTTGTTGGCCAGCACCTCAAAAGTGGAAATCCGTTCCCGACGATTTACAAGCCTTTCAGCGAGACATTCCAGGGTTGACTCTGGAGGGACAGTGATAGTCTAAAGGCCAGTGGCTCCGAAGTTGGCGACATTCCCCTTCTCCCTCCCCCTATCTTATGTACTTCACACTGTTCTTTACTGCTTCTGTACCTAAATCAGTTACATAAAATAACAAGTAAAATTTAATGTTGAATATATATGTAAACTGAAATTAGCTGTCTGATCTCCTAGTAATACATTATTTCCTCCAGTTTGTCAACTATGTAAATGAAAATCAAAGTTAACGCGTTACATCACATGACTGTAATATGGTTAAATGTGAGTAATATAATACGGTCATTAACACGTCAAATAGTTTAAATTTGTAAATACCAATGTTCTTCACCATTGCAGAAGACAAAAGTTGTCGGCAGACGCAGGTAATAAGTTAGTGATAGAAAGAGAAGTGGTGTACTGTAAGCATCCTGTTTGAGTGTGTTATTTATCTAGAAATGTGTCGTTAGCCTAAAAAAACTGAAGCAGATGAAACGCCCGTTGTGTTTATACAGTCGTTGAGATGGAGCTGTAGCTCCGAAACACATCGTGCGGATAGTAGAAAATAAAGCTTGTGAATGAGTAAGGATTTTTTCCTGTCCATACTGCAAGTTGACATCCACTGATGTTACGTGATTTCCATGAAATTGTCTGTTCACAACAACAAATAAGTTCGTTGTAAATTAATATAATGCATTCGTTGTTACCAATGCAGTAACATGATTAGTCAAAATATCGACGTGATGTTTCTATGTATCTCTAATTCATTTGAGAAAATTCTGTGCCTGAACATGGAAGCGTTCTAAATGTACCAGTAAACCTCTGAGCCTTAGACTCCAACTCTCATGTATAAAACAGCTTCAGTCGTCTGATTACTTTATAAATTAGGTATTGTTACAATAATTGCATGTCAAATTTAATTTCAAATCTTTCATAAACTTTCCAAACACACTTCATGTACATAAGCGAGAAAATCACTGGGTGTTCGCATCCTCATATACTGGATGAATTGTGAAGATACTTCCGTGCTGTCAGTTACGCTGCCTAAGGTTACACAATTTGTAACTGTAATACTTTTGTTGTTAAACTTCAAACATGAGATTATGCCTCATAATGTGCAGATCATGATAGTATTGTATATGTTAAGTCAATTACGTGAAGTAATGGAACTCAAATTAGTTGCTCCTGGAAGTAGCTAGATTCTTCATACACAATCGACCAGGTCATCGGACTGTAGTGATATTTATATTGAATGGAAAGTCTGTCAGTAGTTGGATTAAAATAAGCCACTTTCTACAATGGGGTGTATCTGACGCCGGGATTACAGTGCCATCTTGTGTAATCAACACACGTCAGATAATGCTTTCACACTTCCTGCTGTGGGTTCGTCATCTGAGCACCCCATCTCAGATGTTTTGCGATTTCCAGTATTCCCTTACTTTCAATGACTGTCGATACTTAGCTCTCAAATCATTCTGTACAAACCTTGGAATTCTCCTTTCCCTGATGTGTATCATCCCTAAAATGTGCGGAAGGCTACCTGAGGCAAATGATAAATGAGCTTTTGTGCAAATTTTGTAATGTTGATCAAACTGACATTTCCTTAGTGCAAGAAACTCGCCGTTGCCATTATCAGTAAATAATAGGTGTATCATCCTTAGCAGTTGATGAGACTGTGGCAACGTAGTGAGCATTCCATCAAAATTACTGGTGATCGGTTTGAGGTCCAGTTCAGGGTTGGTCGTAAACTTCAGTTCTGCCTGCACATCTTGAAGCTCCTGATTAACTGAATTCCGGGCTTCTGTGCTGGTGTCCCATTCTAGCTGCTGTATCGAGCTCGGAGGGATGTGGTTACTGTTGGGCGTTGTGATGTGTAACTTTGATACTCGTGGTCTGTTACGGGGTCTTTGAAAGTACAGTGATGTAGCTGCAAAGCTATTACCCTGCGCGTTTAGGGTTAAAAATTTTTAAACCCAGTCATTCGTGAGGTCACTTTTGTCCTATATCTTACGGACATATTTTGAAAATACGTATGCTCAATTTCTTCAAATTTTTATTCGTCCTAGGGACAACTAGGCCTACTTATGATATAAAAGAGTTACCATTATTTTGCATGACGATAGGTGTCTGACTAGGCACAATTATTTTACATTCAGAATGTTAGTTACACTCAGGTGGAAAGATCTCATGTTTTACAGTAGTCAGTTTCTATGCTTTTCTCACCTCTTGGGTGAGAAAAGGAAAATTTTCTCAAAGTAAAATAAACGCAAAAAGAAATTAAGTGAAAAGGATCATCTTTAAAAGGACACCCAGCCAGGTGTGGGACGGGTCACATTACAGAAGCGAAACTCGGAGATTAAAACGTCGGACAATGAATCAGAAACATGTCTCACACGCTAACGATCACTTCGCGAAAGAACGGGCCTTCAGCAACTATCAAGGTAACAAAACACCGTCTGGCAGAACGCAGTAGCCGCTTCCCAGGGAAGGCGCCGCCAGGCCACACTACACGTCCCAAGATCAGCTGCGGCGATACACGACCCTGCGAGAACACCACTCCAGCTCTCGTTGTTACAGTGCCAACTTGGGCTGAAGGCAGCCTAGACTTCGTAGTAGGAAAAGACATCAGCTGCTAACCGCTGTCCGTTCCAATCTGCCCACAGCTCGGAGACACACCTCGATACTCCGCGAAAACGGCGAGCAGACATCGCTTTTCTTTTTGTGGTGGTGTTTGATCAGTATCCTGACTGGGTTGATGCAGTCCGCCACGATTTCGTGTCCTGTGCTAACCTCTTCATCTAGTGTAGCACTTGCAGCCCACGTCCTCTATTATTTACTTGATGTATTCCAGTCCCTGTCTCCCCCTACAGTTTTTGCCCTCTACAGCTCCCTCTATTACTATGGAAGTCATTCCCTCTTATCAGATGTCCTATCATTCTGTCCCTTTTCCTTATCAATGTTTTCCACATATTCCTTTCCTCTCCGATTCTGCACAGAACCTCATTCCTTACCTTATCAGTCCACCTAATTTTCAACATTCGTCTGTAGTTAATCTCAAATGCTTCGATTCTCTTCTGTTCTGGTTTCCGCACAGTCCATGTTTCAGTACCATACAATGCTGTACTCAAGACGTACATTCTCAACGTTCTTAAAATTAAGGCCGATATTTGATATTAGTAGATCTATCTTGGTCAGGAATGCCCTTTCTGCCAGTGCTAATCTGCTTTTGATGTCCTTGCTCCGTCCGTCAGTCGTTACTGTGCTGCCTAGGTAGCATAATTCCGTAGCGTCATCTACTTCGTGACCATCGTTCCTGATATTTTCTCGCTGTTCTCATTTCAATTACTTCTGATCACCTTCGTCTTCGATTCACGCTCAATTCTTACTATGCTCGTAGCAGCACAGCAGTCACACCTGAATGAGATGCGTTGATCTGCACAATGAAAGATTTCTGGAAATTGCACTGTAAGAAAGGGGGTTAGCCAAAGCGGTCTTCACCGCATCATAGGCAGACAGTTGCGATTCTCCCCACCTGAACTCCGCATCTGTCTTGCATAGGTCATTCAAGGGAATGGATAACTGAGCAAAATGCGGCACGAACTTCCTTAAGAAAAATTGGGCATGCCTGTAAACCGAGCAATTCTCTTTTTGTTCTGAGATGGAGGAAACACATACAAATATCTAGACTGTTCTTGATCGAATGTGAACCCTTCAGCTGACAGTAAATGCCCTAGGAAAGAGATTACCTTATGTCGTACACTTACTTTACACAGCTTAATTATGAGGCCGGCAGCACTAAAACGAAGTAAGACCTACTACAGATATTGGTGTCGTCTACAGCGCCCTATTCGAACACCATCGTCTAGATAATCGTAAATAGACTTGATGCCAGATCCCGCGAGATATTATCCAATAATCGGGAAACGACGGCTCCACCTGTGTGCAGTCCAAATAGAACACTCTTAAACCTAAGTTCGTCGGTGTAGATGGCCATCACTGGTTTGGATTTTTCAGTGAGAATAATCTGATAAAATTCCTGGTTCAGTTTGTAGACCGTAAGTCTTTGTCTTAGTAAACGTGGTGATACAATGGCGTAAGTCGGTAACGGTCCTAGGGCAAGCTAACATACACCCTCAAGTGGCAAATGTCAGCAAGACCGTGCATATAAGCAAGGTTGACTGGATGTGACAGCTGCTATTAAAGCCGACCAACGAGCTACAGCGTGGAGACCAACAAGCTCAATCACTGACTCGCAAACAAATCACCAACATTACCCTACCCTGTGAATCTGATATGACCTATCAGACACAAAATGATGATGAACACAACTGTTCCAGGTATGCTGACGCTAAGAAATCTACACTGATATTCAGCGGCAGCCTCTGAGTAACAGCACCACACGTCGTCAAAGGTATAGATCTGAATTGTACCCACTAATAACAAAACTCAACCTTGTATGATCTGCCTCAGGCTGCAAGGAAACTTCTACTGCTTTTACAACCCAACCCAACTATCACAGCAGTTTTTCCCCTTGACTCTTGCCTTGGAACATTTTTCCCCTCTGCCCTTCAAACTACTACCCTTTATTCAACTTTTGACCGAAACTATCTCCAGATTAGCGCATATTAATGGTTAACATTAACAAGACATATGCAAACATTGCAGCACCCACATCCTGAGACCTGACTCATGGCAGAGGACCTTTTGTGTTGGCCATCATGTTGGTGTGGGCGTTGAGGGCTCCACCTTTTGTGTAAAAATCATATTGCTCAGCTGAAGGCTAACAATCAGGAGGTCACTCACAGCATCAATGTTAAGACACTTCAGCAGGTCATGCAGAATTTTGCTATTCGTCTGTGCCAAAGATGTCATAACCCAAATCCAAATATTCATAATGACGTTTACATGTTGAATAAAGTGTGTGCATACTGTAGCTCATAACTAATTTACATGTATTTCATCTAGTTCAATAATAATCACCCTATACGGGGGCCTCGACACACAGGATAGCCATGGAGGAGCAAAGCTGTAAGCAATTGTTGGGCTTGAAAATCACAATTGGTTTTGAGAAGCAATTTCCCATTGTAATGTAAGTGAAAGCAGAACTTCACAGGGCACGAGACATCATTCACACATTTCTGAACAATAAACAGATTAACTGAGTCAAAAGACTGACTTCCTTTGGTATTAGAGACCATGAGGACCTAAGGTGTACCTTTGAGAGTCATAGAATCTTTAGCTGTACATCATTTACATTTAGTAGACAGACTGAGATGAAGATGATTGACTCATCACCAAAATAACCCCCATGATAGCCAATGTCATCAAGTCACATCCCCTGAACTATAGACAGAGGGACCAATTGGATGTTGGGAAGGTAACAGCTAAGAAAATCACCCCTCCTGGGCCTGGCCTGTACCAGGATACGTTTGAAACGTACCTGCTGACACGAGCTCAGAACTTTGTTTTTTTCCAGTCTCCAGACATGTAGCAAATGCATGGGCTAACCTCCAGGAGCACACAGACAGGAGGAAGAAGAAACGAGAAATCTGACACAAGCAGAGAGAGGAGAAGAGAAGGAAGGAAGGAAGTAAGGGACTGTACAGATGCCAAACTACTGGAACTTCAGAATGCATTCCCGAAAATATGCAAAACATGTTCCTCCAGGGAGAGGAAAAATAATAGGACGTCAGACATTCAGCACAGAAAGGGAAGATGTACTCCCAAGCCTGGGGCTCCTCTGGTGGGCAAGCACGTATTCAGAAAACAGATGTGAGCCTCACGGGAGGAGCTTTGAAGGTGGTGCAGTGATTGCCAATTTGCCTGAGTGTTCAAAAAGGTAACATTGTGCACTTCACGAAGTGATACAACACAATATACTATGAATATAATACTAGTGAGACAGAGCTTCAATCTGTACACTCATACAAATACCTGGGTGTGCTCAAGAAAGTTTACTGATAAAGTTTCAAGTAACAGCGTTAAATCATGCCTCTAGGAATATACAACAAACCCCCCACAAATCACTCCAATAGGGTTCCTGTGGATAAGACTAGAGTATTTACAGAACACACAGAGGCATTTAAACAATCATTTTTCCCACACTCCATACAGGAACAGAACAGTTAAAAGCGGTAATAATAGGTACAGTTCCATAACTGGTGCACTTCACAGTGGTTTCCAAAGAGGGAAGATGCACACTGTGCTGTGTCGAAAGCATGGGTTTCGTTCACCATAACAAATAATGTCCATCCAATGCAATAAATGGCCAATAACACCTGGTGAATACAATAATCACATGTCTACAATGTATTAAATGATAAAATATGTTCCAGATGACCCGAGCATGCCACAGAGACAACAGGTGGTGAGTGCGCATGACTTCAGTGATGTAACAACTCGGCATTGCTTATTCCAGAGATGCTGCGTTAGTGACTTGAGGCAGCCGACCGCTATCGATGTTACTCGATGGCCAAAAGGAATAGTTATTTCACTGTCAAAATTTGATGTGGCGTTACCTCATGTAAATGCTTCCTATTGTATGACATCAGAAAATAGCGAGTTTCCCAGTAGACCTCTTACCGATAAAGTTAATCAGGGTAGGTTTAGGTCAGATGTAGTACTGATGAACTGCACGTCTTACAGAGGCACAGTAGTTGGTGTGTAAGGCTTGGGAGAGGTGAAAGAGTTTGGCTGATGAAGCCAGTGTAGTGTTTTGTGCAGTTCATGGAGACACTGTGGCAACTTTCTCATTTAGGCCCTGTTGATACATGTAGCTGCGACTAGTTTTTCTCCCAAGGCAAGCAATGGAATATATGTAGGTTCTAGGATTTTGAAGTAGCCATTGATTCGACACTAGTTTGGTGAAATTGTTTTTCTGGGTGATCTACGGGTTACTAGCTGATTTTTTTGCAAGTGGTTTGATGTGTATTGAGAAGGGAAAGCCTCGAACACATTTTTGGTTGTTTGAATATACACAAGCCAATTGTAGATCTGCTGTATGAACGTGGCATCCAAACTGTTTCACCTTGATACGAGAGGTCACACCAGTAGATAGTTGGTAAGCAATGGTAATACAAAGGAACCACTTACAAGCAACACATAACTAAACAAAAAAATTTGTTTAATAAAAGTGATGAGTGGCCCACTTTAATTTAGAGAACTTAAGGATGGTTTCATTGTGCTAACGCCTGAGAGTCTGTTTTGTTTGAATTGTTAATTAAGACACCTAGCCCAAATAAAGACAAATTTTCTTGGGTAAAAAGAAACCTATCCATGTGATTACTTAGTAGCTGTTGCATGTAATTCATTTGGTTGTAATTTCAAGTTTGTCACCCTAAAAATAATATGTTTAAAGAATATTTAATTTCAAAGTGCAAGGGAAACTTATCTTGCTTGAAATTGAGTAATGAATAATATCTGGAAACAGTATTATTATGTAAAGGTGAATCTGTAGAAACTCTTACCAAATGATGAAAGCAAAGATTTCAGTTTCAGAGATATTACTAGCTTCTTGCTTAACATAGTCTTGTGTAGTATGTGTGTACCATCGTAGTTAAGTGATTTTGACAAACCAAAACTTCCTAGCTAACAAGAGTAAATTTACGTAGGAAAAGTTATAATTGAGTGAAAATCAGAATTGAAGCTATCATACTCACAAAGGTGTAGTAGTAAATCTGTGGAATACATTATGTATCATTATGTACGTTACAACGTTAGACTACACGGGAAGAAATAGAATTATTGCTTTGGTTATCTTTATCACGGTACAAACGTCGTCCAAATAAGTTTAATATGAATCGATCTTAGCACGCTCTTCATATTTGAGATAGTTAAAAGTTACCAAAAGATTGAGGCCATTGTAAAGGGATTGTTCTGTGTTTGAAGGAAGTCATTGCTTGTGAGGATAACTGCAAGCTGGATTTACGAATTAGCTTGACATAACATAAACAGGTATCATATTGAAACAATTTTGGTGTCTTGTTTTGGATGATTGGGAGATAATGTGTTTTGTCACTGTATTCTGCTAGTCTTGTCATTGCTGGTAGGTAGTAATTGTCAGTGTCATTTGTTTTGGTGTATCTATTTGTGGTGTAGTAGCATTGCTGTGCAACCTGGAATATTGCATATAGTGAAAATGCTGTTTTTTAGTATCCATCATTTGCGTCTTCAGGCTAAGAGCCATGTAAGGCAAAGCGCCGTTTTAATTCGCCAGGATGTTCCGCACATGCCTACAGGAACACTGTTGGAGATTTTCTGGCAGTGATGAATGGTGTGAAGCTATGTAAAAGACCTTGATATTCACCTATAACCATAGAAACGTTATTTTATTCTGGAGAGCTGTGCTGAAATGTTGGTATAAAGTTGTTTAGTAATTGTTGTGTAAGTATTGTGTGATTTGTATACTGAATGCATGCCACACAAATAATTTTTTGTCTATTTGTCATAGTCACCTTCTCCTTGGGACATTTGGATTGGTGCTAAAGAGAATTTTTTACTAATGGGTATTTCACATTAGCTGTAGACAATAAAATGTGCTACAATAATAGAAATAATAATCATAATAATAGTAGTAGTAGTAGTAGTTGTTAATTCACTGCCGCCACTGCTGCGTCACAATCTTCCAGCTCTGTGGCATTCCAGCCCAGAGATGCTCCAAGATGTCTGGTGGTACATCTGAAAATTAAGAAAAATAAAAAGATGTATTAAATATCTCCTCAAAGACTGCCACCTTACTGTGGCAAGGAAGTTTGTGTACTCCAATGCAGATATCTATTTTGGAAGGAGTGCAAGCTCCTGGCAGGGACACCCTAGCCAGACAGGTCTTACAGTTAGGAGTCAGGTGAAGACCAGTCCAACAATGTAGGAGTGGTGGGCAGGGGGAGACATAGAGAAACAAACCCTCCTAGAGGGGACAACCGTGATTAATAACAGGAAAGGACTCCCTCCAAAACCTGGAGAGTTGAATTCATAGCTGTAGTGAAGGCAGCCATTGAAGGGGAGACAACCCAAGAGAAAAAGCGGGTGTACTAGGACACGTAAAGGTGGCAGCCCTGCCACCCCGCTACAGGTCAGTAGCTTTGAATGGGGAATTAAAACAGTACTGACAAAAATCAAGTAGCAAGACACACCTTTGACAACGACTATTGAGGAAAAAATATAGGGAGTGGGAAAAATAAGGAAAATAACATGGAATGTTAGAGGAATGAGCACTAATGAACAACAAATAACAAAGGAATTAAACATTTCAAAAACTGATATAGTTGTAGTATTAACCAAAGAAGAAACTATAAATCTCCAAAAAATTAGTCGTTACATTATGAAATATACCAGAGTAAGTAGAACTGAACAGGCAAGAGCTGGAGTTGCAGTTAGGATCAAAATGGTTAAATCATAAGTGTTCATAAATTAAGGATTGATATACTTGAGGTTTAAGACACTGGGGTAAGTTGGTGAATATAATTGGTGAGAATACAGCCTACAAATGCATATACGACAGTGATCATTACATGCTTATACAGAAAATGTTTCAATGAAGTACTGAAACACGTGTAGGAAAAATGAAGTTTAATGAAGAGTGAAAAGAAATGGTAAGAACACATAGCTGCTGGTGATGCTTTAGGAGAAAGGATGAAATATAAAAACAAAAGGAGACTTCCAATCTGGAACCAAGAACCAGCAGACATAAAATGTAAAACAGGACTGTCTGAAATATATACACTCAGAGAAACAATAAGACTGTACTGACTATTTTTTTGTGTCCCTCTTGACCACTAATGTTTAAGAGCTGGTAATATTACGTAAGTGAAATTGAGCATGATGTACTTGAGAAACAAACTAAAATCTGCAGGATGCTGAAACAACTTGATGATGAAGGAAGAGATTTAGTTCACATTAACTCCATTTCAAAAAATGAGAGAGTGGATGGATCGTTTCCAGACTCGATGCCCAGGTGATGAGAAAAATTTGAAACGTGCAGTTAGTGATGAGCGATGTTGATCTTGTATCATCTGAAGAATTAAAGGTTGTGTCGAAAACATCTAAAAATGGAAAATCCTTGGGGGGAAGGAAATCTGTGGGAATTTTTAAATATGGTTCAGAATCATTACCTGCAAAAGTATTCAATTTTGTAAATGGTGGTTGGAAATACAGCAACATAAGAGGATCTGCAAACAGCATTATCCCATTATTTAAAAACTCATAGAAAATGTGACAATCATGGAGATATTAGTTTTCTTAACTCTGCATACAAGATATACATACAAACAGTAACAAACAGACTGAAGGTACTGTTGGAAGTATTTCTTACTGAAGAACAGAAGGGTATTCAAATGGGACAGTCTTTCTCCAATCTGCCAAAATACTGAAAAACATAAGAGAATAGATGGTGAAATACCATCTCTGACTATATAAATGAGGGTTGCATCATATGAGGCAGCAGGAGTTGGTATGCTTTGTATGCTCTTAACACTTACGCATGTTGCATATATGTACTACTAATAAATAGGGTGGAAATCTGGTCTACAACACCAGACCACTATTCTATCATATTGCTGGCACCCCATTGCCCATGGATGTGACCCCCAAACTCCCGCATTGAGCCACTATTTTGCTGTCAAGTTGCAAATATACTATGCTAGTTTTGCCATTGAGAATGCTACCATAACAAATGGTACATCCTCACTGTTCCTACAGTGAAGTCATCATCTCCAACAAGAGCTCATACACCAACCAGGTGGTCCACAACTCCTTTGTGGACACATGCATAGCGATCACGGGACCCCGAGCGAATGTGGCCCTCCTTCCTTTCCAGACTGCCTGCCTTCCTTTTCCACGTCCTTCCCCATCCCCCCATCTTGGCCCCCCCTCTCACCTCCGCCTCTTTCCTTGCCTTTCTCCCCCTCTGGGGGTATGTTTAGTGTCTACATCCAGAGACGGATGCTCGAAACTATACCACAGTCTCTCTTCCTCGCTTTCTCTGCTGGCAAGTCTCTTTCCTTTGTCCTTTTCCTTACCTCTGCTTCCCCCCAGGGGGTCCACAACTCTTTCGTGGATACGTGCGTGGCGAGCACGGGGCCCCGAGCCATTGCAACCTTCTTTCTCTCCCGGGCTGCATTTCCTTTCCCTTCCTTTCCCTTCCTTTCCCTTCCCCTCCTTTCCCCTCCATACCCCTTTCCCCTCGCCCTCTCCTCTCCCTCTATTGGTGTCCTTGCTTATGTTGGCCCCCGCTATCCTCCTGGTTCTGTTGGTTTTACACTCTGGCTTTGTTGCGTAATCATCTCCTCCTCTTGGCATTCCTTGGTCCCCCTCTGGGGTTTGACCTCCATTCCAAAATTTCTCTTCCGTAGTGTGAGCCATTTGGGGAAGAGCACCTTACCTAGTGTCTCCGACGTGTGCCCTCCTAGTATATTCCACCTTTTCTTCTACGTCGTTGTCTGATGCTAGGGTGCATAGCCAGCACGGTAGCCAGCTCGTGTGGTGGGGTCGCTATGTACCCTTTTGGTTGAGCCCCCTGAACACACAGGGATCACACTTCTGATACCTGAGCTGTGACCTCCTCATGCATGCCTTGGAGTGGTTGCTCGTCATCCTGGAGCATCGGAACTCCCGGCAATGGCCGCCGTGCCAGACGGCCCTTGCTGTGGCTGGGTGGCGCCCGTGAGGAGAGCCCCTGATCGGAGTGGGTGGTATCAGGGCGGACGCTATGCAGATGAAACGCATAAGGGTCCAAACCTCTGGCCGCTCTTCTGCGGCCGTCTCTCTGCGTGGTACTGATTCCTCAAGTGCTGCTTCTCTTGCCCCTTCGGTCTTCCCTTCCGTCGCTACCCCCTGGGAGGAGGGTCAGGCCCGTCGTCTAGGGGCAAAACCTTTCCCCCGTTATCTAGTTTGCACCAGGACTGATGGAGATACTTTCACCAGTGTCAAACCTTTATTCTTTGTGGAACACATTGAAGACAAGTTTGGCGAAGTGGACTCCCTGAGCAAGATGCGGTCGGGTTTGTTACTGATAAAAACTGCTTCGGCTGCCCAATCTGCGGCCCTTCGTGCCTGTACCCATCTTGGCACAATTCCCGTGTCCATTACCCCTCACCAGTCTCTAAATATGGTACAAGGTGTGATTTTTCACAGAGACCTCATCCTTCAAACTGATGAGGAGCTTCGGGACAATCTCGCACGGCGGGGTGTTCACTTTGTTCGGCGTGTTCAGAAGGGTCCTAAAGATAATCGTATTGATACTGGTGCCTTTATCCTGGCCTTTGAAGGGGATACCCTTCCTGAGAAAGTTAAGATTATGGTCTATCGCTGTGATGTGAAGCCGTACATCCCACCTCCTATGCGGTGTTTTAAGTGCTTGCGTTTTGGCCACATGTCTTCTCGCTGTACCCAGGACCCTCTCTGTGGTGACTGTGGACGTCCACTCCATGAGGGGAGTCCCTGTGTTCCCCCTCCTGTATGTGTAAATTGTCATGGTAGTCATTCTCCACGTTCAGCAGATTGCCCAGTCTATAAGAAAGAAAAAAAAATACAGGAGTATAAGTCTCTTGATCGTTTAAGCTACACAGAGGCCCGTAAGAAATATGCACGATTGCACCCTGTGTCCATGACATCTAGTTACGCCTTGGTTACATCTTCATCCCTTCCTCCCCCTTCCTTACCCCCGTCCCGGACCCCTCTCCTTCCCCCCTCCCCTGCGGCTCCCACACCTTCTCCTCTGGGCGCTGCTCCCCCTCCCCAGCCGGAGAAGTGTCCCACTCCTTCGGCGTCTGCCGGTCAAGGGCGCCTCTCCCGGGATGCCCCTTCCCGGCACCTTCCAGGTCAAAGGTCTGCTGCAGCGCGGCGACCGCGAGAGCCGCGGTCTATCGGCCCCCAGGTCGCCCGGTCACTTTCTGTTCCTGATCTTGCTGCAGCTGGCTCCATTATGCCACACAGCCCTCCTCGAACTCAGCCTGAAAAGAAGAAGAAACATAAGTCCCGGGACAAAGAGCCTCTGGTGTCACCGGAGGTCCCTTCCCCGGCTTCACAACCGGATTCTGACCTGTCGTTTATGGATGTCGCCCCCTCCTTGTCGGTGACGGGTGGGGACCCGGCGGTATGACTGGATTTAGCGTGTTCAGCCCTCATTTAAACCATCGTTCTGTGGTTCTCCAATGGAATTGTAATGGCTACTATCATCACCTTCCGGAATTGAAATCCCTTCTTTCGTCCTACTCAGCAGCTTGTGTGGTTCTCCAGGAATCTCATTTTACTGATGCTCACTCACCGACCCTCCGTGGGTTCCGTGTTTTCTGTCGAAATCGGGTCGGACCCTTGCGGGCTTCTGGTGGCGTTTGTACGTTGGTCCGTACAGACATTGCTAGCACGTGGATTCCTCTCCAAACTACATTGGAAGCAGTTGCTGTTAGGGTCCACTTAGACTCTGCAGTCACAGTATGCAATCTTTATCTCCCTCCTGACAGGACTCTTACACCTGCTGCCTTAACCACCCTTCTTCAGCAACTTCCTCCTCCCTTCCTCCTCCTTGGGGATTTTAATGCTCATCATCCTTTGTGGGGCAGTGCCTTTCCATCTAGACGAGGTCTTCTTATCGACCAATTTATTGCAGACCACGACCTGTGCCTTCTTAATGATGGCTCCCCTACTCATTTCAGTGCTGGTCATGGTACCTTTTCTGCCATTGATCTTTCTCTTTCTTCTCCCTCTCTCCTCCCTTCATTACACTGGTCGCCACACGACGACCTTTGTGATATTGACCATTTCCCGTTGATTATCACGCTCCCTTCCCGCTCCCCGATGGAGAGGTTACCTCGTTGGTCTTTCCACCGCGCCGATTGGCCTCTATATACTGCACAGGTCGAGTTTTCTCCCTCTTTGTCGGGTTGTATTGATGACGTCCTACGTGACGTGTCTGACGCGATTGTTCGCGCTGCTAACCTTGCTGTCCCGCGCTCATCTGGACAATTTCGTCGTCGGCAAGTCCCGTGGTGGAGTACGGCCATTGCCATTGCCATCCGTGATCGCCGTCGAGCTTTGCAACACTTCAAGAGGCACCCATCTGTAGCCAGCCTTTCTACCTTTAAGCGCCTTCGCGCTAAAGCCCATTATTTAATCAAACAGAGCAAGCGGATATGTTGGGAACGATTCGTTTCTTCCCTTGGTTCCACTGTCCCTCTGTCACGGGTATGGGCTACACTTCGCTCTCTCCAAGGTTGCCATCGGCAGTCCACCCTCCCAGGCCTTCACCTCCCAGATGGCATTTGTACGGACCCATTAGTTCTTGCAGAACATCTTGCGACCCATTTTGCGGTGGCATCAGCGTCGGCCTCCTATCCAGCTGCTTTCCTTCATCAAAAACAGCAGGCTGAAGCTGTCACCTTATGTTTCACCACTTGTGAGTCAGAATCTTACAACGAACCTTTCACTGAATGGGAATTTCTTTCTGCTCTATCTGCTTCTCATGATACGGCTCCTGGCCCAGATTCCATTCATAACCAGCTGCTTCAACATCTCAGTGCTCCACAACGGCACCATCTTCTTCGGGTGTTTAACCGTATCTGGCTCCAGGGTGACTTCCCTTCTCAGTGGAGGGATAGCATTGTGGTTCCTGTCCTTAAGCCTGGTCAGAACCCCCTATCTGTTGACAGCTATCGGCCAATTAGTTTGACCAATGTTGGTTGTAAGTTACTTGAACGGCTGGTAGCCCGTCGGCTCACTTGGGTCCTCGAATCTCGGGATCTATTGTCCCCTTACCAGTGTGGCTTTCGAGAGGGACGATCTCCAATCGATCATTTGCTTCGCTTGGAATCCGCAGTTCGGCAGGCTTTTTCCCAGCGCCGCCATTTGGTTGCAGTGTTTTTTGACCTTCGCAAGGCCTATGACACGGCCTGGTGCCATCACATCTTACTAACCCTTCATCAGTGGGGTCTTCGGGGCCCACTCCCGATTTTTATCCGCCAGTTCCTGATCCATCGGTCATTCAGAGTTCGAGTTGGTACTGCTTTTAGTTCTCCATGGACCCAGGAGACGGGCATCCCACAGGGTTCTGTCTTGAGTGTCCTTCTTTTCCTCATTGCTATCGATGGACTTGTGGCCTCTGTCGGTCCCTTGGTCGCCCCTGCCCTGTATGTGGATGATTCTGCATTTGGGTTAGTTCCTCCTCGATGCCATCTGCAGAATGGCAGCTCCAGGTGGCTATACGGCGTGCCTCTGCATGGACCCTCTCCCACGGGTTTCAATTCTCTCCTTTAAAATCGCGGCTGGTCCACTTCTGTCGCCGTACTACGGTCCACCCTGATCCAGAGCTCTATCTCGCTGCACAAAGATTGCCTGTGGTTCCACAGTTTCGTTTCCTAGGTCTTCTTTTCGACAACAAGCTCACTTGGCTGCCCCATATCAGACTCCTGAAGGTAGGATGTTTCCGTAAACTCAATGTCCTTCGCTTCCTTGCCCACTCCTCCTGGGGTGCGGACCGTTCTCTCCTCCTCCGTCTTCATCGTGCTCTAGTTCTGTCACGTTTGGACTATGGTTGTCAAGTTTATGGTTCAGCTGCTCCTTCCACGCTGCACGTGCTGGATCCAGTCCACCATCGTGGTATCCGTTTGGCCACCGGTGCCTTCCCTACTAGCCCTGTTGATAGTCTCCTGGTTGAAGCTGGGATCCCCCCCCTTTCTGTTCGGCGGTCCCAGCTTCTGGTGTCTTATGCCCTTACTATCCGTTCTTCTCCCGCTCATCCTTCCTATTCTATCCTATTCCCAGACCATGGACGTTGCCCGCCTGACTCCCGCCCTCGGGCGGGTTTACCGGTTGGGCTGCGCCTTGCGTCTCTTACCCGTGATTTTCGGCTTCCTTCTTTGTCCTGTCTTCCTCGCTCCCTCCCCTCCACCCCTCCTTGGTTAGTTCCTCGGCCTCGAATTCGGATGGATCTCCGCCGCGGTCCGAAAGATTCCATCCCCCCGGTGGTGTTCCGTTCCTTTTTCCGCCAAATTTTATGGGAGTTTCGGGATGCTGTTGTTTTTTACACTGATGGCTCTAAATCTGCTGATCATGTTGGGTATGCCTTCACGTCCTTCGTTGGAACGGAAAATCATCTACTGCCACCCTCATGTGGGGTGTTTACTGCGGAATTGATGGCAATTTCCCGGGCCCTTACCTTTATTAAACAATCCCAACACAACCGCGTTTTGTTATGTACGGACTCGATGAGTGGCCTTCTTGCTATTGACCGGTGTTTTTCGCGCCATCCCTTGGTCTCTGCCATCCATGACAATCTCGCTGATCTTCACCGTGCTGCTTGTTCCATTGACTTCTTATGGGTCCTGGGCCATGTGGGTATCCCGGGTAATGAGCTCGCTGATCGTTTGGCTGGGGGAGCAGTTACTTACCCCCCGTTTTCCGTAACCCCTCCTGCAGCGGATTTACGGCTTCACATCAAATCCCACTTTGCACAGTCATGGGCCAATTCTTGGGAGGCTACTCCACTGTCTAATAAACTTCGTGCCATTAAGGTGAATACAGGCCCATGGCGTTCTTCCTTTAGCCTCTCCCGCAAGGACTCGACCACACTGTGTCGTCTCCGCATTGGCCATACCAGGCTGACCCATGGTTTCCTTTTGCGTGATGAGCCACCCCCGCTATGTGGTTGTGGAGCCTTCCAGTCAGTGGCCCACATTTTGGTTGAATGCCCCCTTCTTTTGGCTCTGCGTGCTAAGTACAGACTCCCCCACACTTTACCTTTGATGTTGGCCGACGATTCCCGGATGGTCTCTCTGGTTCTAGATTTCCTCCGGGAGAGTGGTTTTTATTCTCAGTTTTAAAGTTTTTAATCTCCCTCTGGTGTTGGGGCAGGGCGGTGAGTGTTTGGGTGTCTCCCACTGTAGGCAGTGTTCAGAGATTCCCGATTCACCTCCCTGACCGGAATTCTTTTTTCTTTCCCTTTTACTCTGTTTTTACCCCTTCTTTTTAAGGCTTGGGTAGTTTTTCTATTCCCATACGTACTTTCTGCATTATAGCAGTTGTACCTTTTAAGTCACAGGTGATCTTGCCTATGGTGCTTCAGCATAGTGTTGGGTTCGTTCTCTTGCCAACTTCCCTCATTTGTTTTTACTAATGACAACGTGACTGCCCTTTTACGTTTCCCCTTTTTCCGTTTTATTGTTCTGACTTTTCTGAGATGTCCCGTTAGCAGAATGGAGTCTATTTGAAACAAGGGACTGATGACCTTGCTGTTTGGTCCCTTTAACCTCAAACAACCAACCAACCAATCTACGCATTGTCCGATGAGGAAATCCATAACCACCTGTCTGACCAGGGCATAACGGCTGTTCATAGTCATGAAAAGCGTTGACACGAACATCGTTCCAACCCATACTGTCTTCTTGACATTTGACAAAGTTAAACTTCCATCGAACATCAAAGGGGGCTATCAGAATTTCCGTTCACTCTTACGTCCCAAACTGTACGTGTTGCTATCGGTGTCAGCCATTCAATCATACCAGCAAGTCGTGTTCAAATCCAGTCAAATGTTACGTGTGGCAAGGATGCCCATGAGGGTGCTTGTCCACCTCCATCCCCTCGCTGCATCAACTGTATTTGTGATCACGCAGCTTCCTCTCGAGATTGCCCCGTTTTTAAAGACGAACGGCTCATTCAGGGAATCAGTGAAGGAAACGGTGTCGACCTTTGCTGCTCGAAAGTTATTCGCCAGTCGAAAGCCCACTGTGCCTCAGACAGGTAAATACAGCACTGTTCTTGCCTCTCCTTGGCCAACAAAGGAGGCGGCCATGCAGACTTGCTATCTCACCTTTGGTGCCCGTTCGACCTCCTCACTATCACCTGCTCACGTTATGGCTCACCCTTCATCATGTTCTGCTAAATCATGAGCCCCAAAATGAGACACCTGGACTTCCAAAGAAAAGAGGCTACTCGTGAAGATTTTTTACGTACCCCAACTTCACAACCATCGGTTCCTGCATCTCAACGTCCTGTTTCCAAGAAGGCTAATAAGAAACCCAGTTCCTGTCCTTGTCCGCCACGGCGTGTCTCACCTACAGCAACACCTGACGGTAACCGCTCTCGGCAGTACTGTGTCGCAGAGGCGCACCGCTGGCGGCCGATGAACTGGCTGATCGCTGGTGACAGGAGCTGCTCCCGAACAACCCATGGATCAGGATCTTCTGCCTTCGCCTGAATGCCATTCCATGCTGTCGGTCGCAAGCTCTGAGCAGTCGCTGAGTTGAGGGCAATCTTGTCCACATTCTTTCATTTTCTGTCCACCCTATGTCCATTATCCATTGGAATACCCGTGGCATTCGAGCCAATCGGGATGAATTGTCGATCCTCTTACGATCCTAGTCGCCGGTCTTTTTTGTCTTCAGGAAACAAAACTGCGTCCCCACAACCACTTCTTTTTCCCCCATTTTCTGTCAGCCCGATTTGATCTCCCCTCTGTCGAAGGCACTGGAGCACATGGAGGACTCGTGATTCTGCTCCATGATACTCTCCATTTTTTTATCATCCAATCCCCTTAAGCACTTCCTTCCAAGCTGTCGCTGTCTGTCTTTCCCTTTTTTTTGGATACTCCTTCTCTCTTTGTACTGTATACATTCCATCGTCCACACCAATGGTAAGAGCTGATCTCCTTCGTCGTCTTGGTCAGCTTCCGCGCCCCCCCCCCCCCCCCCCTCTAATTTGCTGGTTGGGGACTTCAATGCCCACCACCCGCTTTGGGGATCTCCACATCTTGTCCGCGTGGCTCACTATTGCTAGACGTCTTCCACCAAGCGGATCTTGTTTGCCTCAACACTGGGGACCCTACATTTTTGTTTGCCTCCACGAGAAATTTCTCTCATTTGGACCTTTTGGTCGGTACTGTTCCGCTAGCTCGGCGCTCAGAATGGTTCGCCCTTGATGATACACAATCGAGTGACCACTTTCCATGTGTCCTTCGACTGCAGCCTCAACTGCCATATATGCGCCCAAGACGCTGGAAGTTTGCCTAAGCCGATTGGACACTTTTTTTCGTCCCTAGCGACATTCGATGACCGTCACTTTCCTAGCGTCGACGATGAGGTCATTCCAATTAAAGACGTTATTCTTACAGCTGCGGAACGTTCAATACCTCGCACCTCCGAATTGACCCAGCGCCGCCCCCCCCCCCCCCCCATTTCCTTGGTGGAACGAGGCATGCCGTGCTGCACTAAGTGAGCGGCGACGTGCTCTTCGCATTTTCCGACACCATGCTACTACGGCCAACTGTGTCTCCTAAAGGAGTTCCATGCGGGATGCCGTCGTGTCATCCGCGATAGTAAGAAGGCAAGCTGGGACTTCTTTACTTGCTCATTTAACACCTTCACTCCCTCCTCGGAAGTTTGGAGTCCGATTCGTCGGTAATCTGGAGCACCTAGTTTCTCCCCGATCTCTGGGCTCACTGTCGCGCATGATAAATTAGTAGACCCCGTCGCAATTTCCAACTCATTGGGTCAACACTTTGTTGAGATTTTGAGCTTTTCAAATTACCCCCCAGCGTTTCTCGTGTAGAAACGTGTAGCGGAAGTGCAACCACTTGCTTTCTCCTCTCAAAATCGCAAAAGCTATAATACTTTTTTCTCCACGTGGAAACTCCAACATGCACTCCTGCTCTTCTCTCAGTAAGACCGTTTGTGTTAATTTTTGGTTTCTGCAGAGTTTCTTCCACCTTCCTTACATCTAGGACCTGTCAACCTTCAGTTCATGGACGTCGCTAAATTCTTGGGTCTTGTGTTTGACAGAAAACTGTGGTGGTCCTCCCACGTTTCCTATCTTTCGGTTCGCTGCCTGCGATCCCTCAACACCCTCCATGTACCCCCTCTGGGTCTGGTGTAAGAATAGGCCCGAGGTATTCCTGTTTGTCGTAAGAGGCGACTAAAAGGAGTTTCAACCATTTCGGCCTTCAATGTGGTGGTCTCCATTGGGGTTTGACCTCCATCTTTCAAAATTCTACAGAAGTAAGAGCCTTTTGGAGAACGACACTTTCCGTGGCGTATCACCGTTCCTCAGTGCACTAAGGCCTTGGCACTCATCATCGTAACGGCGTCGTACCTGCACCCACTGTTAATCAATTTGGGCCTAAACACCTGATGGGTTGCACAAGTTACGCCCATAGTGCGTCCGCCTCTGCACCTGCGATCATGATGGATTTTCCATGGCACCTGAAATCCAGCACAGTAGCCAGCCTGTTGTGGTGTGGTCGTCATGTGCCCTCTAGGTTGTAGCCCCCTGACAACACAGGGATCGTACTGCCAATTCCTGAACTGCACCCTCCCCACGTAAGCCAAGGAGTAGATGCCCGTCTACCTGGGGCATCCGGACTCCCAGCAACGGTCATCCTGCCAGGTGGACCTTGCTGAGGCTGGGTTGCACCCGTGGGGAGAGCCCCTGGCCGGAGTGGGTGGTACCGGGGCGGACGTTTCACAGATGAAACGTCAACATATATCAGGTAGCTCTGCGACAGTCTTTAAAAAAGGAAAGGTACTGTCTTTGGTTCTGGTTCTCCTGCCCTTTCCCCCTTGGCCACTCCCTGGGAGGAAGGACAGGCCCGCCGGCTTGGGGCAAAGTACTTCCCCCGCTATTTGGTCTGTTCTCTTACCAATGGGGGGGACGTTCGCCACCTCCAAGCCCATGTTCTTTCTTCAGCACATCGAGGACATCTTCAGGGAAATTGAGGCTCTCAGTAAAATGCGTTCGGGGCCCGTTCTTATAAAGACCACCTCCGCCACACAGTTGGCGGCGCTCCAGGCGTGCGACCGACTAGGGGACATCCCAGTGTTCATTGTCCCGCATCTGGCACTAAATAGGACACAGGGGGTTATTTTTCATCGGGACCTCCGCTGCAATCTGATGAGGAGCTCAGGGCTAACCTGGAGCGCCGAGGCGTGCATTTCGTCCGGCGAGTCCAGCGCGGCCCCAAAGACAGTCGCATCGACACCGGGGCCTTTATCCTCGACTTCGAGGGGGACGTTCTCCCGGAGAAGGTAAAGGTGATGTGCTACCGGTGCGACGTGCGACCTTACGTCCCGCCTCCTATGCGCTGTTTTCGCTGTTTGCGCTGTTTGAGCTTTGGGCACATGTCGTCACAGTGTGAGGCTGAGCCCCATTGTGGCGATTGTGGACGTCCTCTTCGTGAGGAACATACATGCACCCCACCACCTCGGTGCATTAATTGTCCTGGCATCCACTCGCCTAGATCCTTAGACTGCCCCGCATATCAGAAGGAGAAGAAGATTCAAGAACTCAGAACTTTGGATCATCTCTCTTATTCTGAGACCAGGAAGAAGTATGACCGCCTCCATCCCGTGACGTTGACCACTTCGTTCGCCTCAGTCGTGTCCACTCCTTCCACGGTCTCCTCACCCCTATACTGTCCCCCCTCCACCTCCTTCACCTCCCAAATCCCTCCCTTCCAAATCCTCATCCCCGCAGTCGCCGCCCCCTCTGCCCCAGGGGCCGGCCACCCTTCCTCCTCCTCCCCCCCCCTGCCCCTGAGAAGAGATCCTCTTCTCAGGCGTCCATTGGGGAGACGTTCCGGACCCCAGCTTCCGAGGTCCGGCGTTCCAAATTGGACCCAGTGCGTGAGGACCTTCTTCGGGTCCAGCCCACAATCCCTGTGCCACCTCGGACTTCCAAGTAGTAGTCTCTATCCCCCTCTCCACCCCGGCGCGTTTCGTCTGACGCTCCATCCATGAGTCGCTGCTCCCGGCCGTCCTCAGTTTCACCGGGACGCTCTGCTGCGAGGCACTCAGCTGGCCTCTCATCGGCAAATGATGCTGCCTGGGACAGCGGCCGCAGCTGGCGACGACTCGATGGAACAGGATCCGCCTCCCGCTGGTTGTAGCGTTATTCCCTCGAAACCTGGCCCTCCGCGGCCGTCGTGGTGACCAGCTTTTCCCCCGTCTGTTTCCCCCTCTTTTTTGACTGGCGATGGCCTTGTTCATTGGAATATAAGAGGTATTCGATGTAATCGGGAGGAATTAAAACTGCTCCTCCGCCTGCACTTTCCGCTAGTCTTTGGTCTCCAGGAAACGAAGTTGCGCCTGACTGACCGTATTGCCTTTACCCACTATACCTTGGAGCGCTATGACCTCACCCCTGTGGATGGTATCCCAGCTCATGGTGGGGTCATGTTGCTCGTTTGGGACGCTGTCTATTACCGTACCATTCCATTGACCACCCCTCTCCAAGCAATAGCTGTCCGTATTACTCTTTCTGCTTTTACTTTTTCAGTTTGTACCATCTACACTCCATCGTCATCTGCTGTTAGTCGGGCTGACATGACGCAAATGATTGTTCAGCATCCTCCGCCGTTTTTATTGTTTGGCGACTTCAATGCCCATCATCCCCTTTGGGGCTCTCCTGCATCCTGTCAAAGAGGCTCACTCTTTGCGGATGTCTTCAACCATCTCAATCTTGTCTGCCTCAATACTGGCGCCCCAACTTTCCTCTCAGACTCTACTCCCACCTACTCCCACTTGGACTCTCGATCTGTCCTACCACTCTTGCCTGTCGGTTCGAGTGGTATGTCCTTTCTGACACCTATTCGAGCGACCACTTCCCCTGTGTCGTTCGTCTCCTGCACCACACCCCATCCCCACGTCCTTCGAGCTGGAACGTACCTAAAACTGACTGGGGACTTTACTCCTCCCTGGCGACCTTTCCGGACCACGATTTTCTCAGTTGTGACAGTCAGGTCGCATACCTCACGGCTGTTACCATCAATGCTGCCGAACGTTCCATTCCTCTTCTTCAAATCCCCCTGCGGGCTCGGGGGTTAGAATAGGCCTGCGGTATTCCTGCCTGTCGTAAGATGCGACTAAAAGGAGTCTCCAATGTTTCGGCCTTATGTGATGGTCCCCTCTCGGGTTTGACCTCCATCTTTCTAAATTATAACGAAGAGCGAGCCAATTGGGAAGGGCGCCTTACATGGTGCACTATATCCGCCGTGCATTGAGACCTTTAGTCGGCTTTTTCGTCGTTGAAATGGTGTCCCATTCGTTTTCCATCTCTTGGGCGAGGATACATCCCTGGGAGCGCTTACCACGCTGCACTCTGCAGTGTTGCTTTTAACTGCGACGACCACCTTGGACAGTTTTGCACCTAAGATCCAGCACGGTAGCCAGTCCGTTGTGGTGGGGCGGCCATGTACCCTGTTGGTTGTAGCCCCCTGACAACACAGGGATCGCTCTACTGATGCCTGCGCCGTTAACTCCCCACGTATGCCAGGGAGTAGATGCCCATCTCCCTGGGGCATGAGGACTCCCAGCAATGGCCATCCTGCCAGGTGGCTATTGCTGTGGCTGGGTGGTGCCTGTGGGGGAGGGCCCTTGGTCGGAGTAGGTGGCATCAGGGCGGATGACCCGCAATGAAGCGTGGTACATCATCTCTCGCTGGCGGCCAGCCACCAGCAGTCTCTAAGCGTTAGAGGGCTCATTTTAAAGCTAACGTTTATGACCCCAAATAGTTCCCATCCCTGGCCACACCATGGGAGGAACAAAAGGCAATGAAAGAGTGTGACGTGTATTCGCCAAGGTATCTCGTCTGTACCAGAGCTGATGGTGACGCGTTTCTATCCGTGAAGCCTCAGTTCTTTGTAGAGCATTTAGAGGACAAGTTTGGGGAGGTGGAGGGCTTGTACAAAATGCGCTCTGGGTCAGTTTTGATAAAAACGGCATCCTCTGCCCAGTCACGCAGGTTACTTGCTTGTGACAAGTTGGGGGATGTTACTGTTACCATCACCCCACATAAGAGTTTAAATATGGTCCAGTGTGTTATTTTCCATCGGGACCTACTTTTGCAGTCTGATGACGAGCTGCGCGCCAATTTATAGCGCCGAGGTGTACATTTCGTCCGGCGCGTTCATCGGGGTCTGAGGGACAATCAGGTTGCTACCGGTGCCTTCATCTTGGCCTTCGAGGGTGATACATTACCAGAGAAGTTCAAGGTGATGGTCTACCGATGTGACATCAAACCCTATATCCCTTCCCCGATGCGGTGTTTTAAATGCTGGAAGTTTGGTCACATGTCCTCTCGCTGTACTTCTAGCCTCACATGTCGAGATTGTGGGCGCCCATCTCATCTCGATACTCCATGTGCTCCATCTCCCGTCTGTGTCCACTGTGGAAAGCCTCCTTCTCCTTGCTCGCCGGACTGCAGTATCTTACAGAAAGAACGCAAAATCATGGAATATAAGACCCTGGACCGACTGACCTACACTGCGGCTAAGCAGAAATTTGAAAGGCTACATCCCGTGCGCATGTCGTCATCTTATGCCTCCACTGTAACTCCTGCTCCAGCTCCTTCAGCTGCAAGACATACAGTCAGCTCTGAGTCAGAGCACCTCACCTGCCCCCTTGACGATGGGGGACTCTTCTCTAGCTGTTGCTCCCACACCATCTACCTCAGGAGCAGCACACCCTAAACCACTCGGGACCCCTGTCCCTACTTCTAAGCCAGAGAAGCGTAAGTCGTCTTCGTCTTCTCTCGCTCAGAAGGGATCCCTTGGATCACTCCCTTCCCAGATTCCTACCAGCGGTACAGCTGACACCAACCAGTGGCTGAAGAAGCCACAGGTCGCTGGTCGACAGGCTTTGCGATCCTCTTCGGTCCTGGAGACTGACTCCAATACGTCCTCTCAACAATGGCAACCAAAGGAACAGCGAGAGAAAACGACTTCGAAGACCCATAAGACCAAGACACCTGCAGTGGCACCTACTCCACCGCTACCTAAAAGCTCTGCATCTGACGATGAGGTGGAGATCCTTGTGTCCTCTGAGGACCTCGATCTCTCCGGTCCCTCAGACGCAATGGATAGCATGTGCACGGGTACTCCATCGGAGGCAGCCGGTGACCCAGCGGCGTAATCTGCCTTCCCAGTCCCGTCACTCCTTTCTCCGACATGGAGAATACCATCCTCCAGTGGAACTGCAGCGGTTTCTTCCACCATCTAGTTGAGCTCCGCCAACTTATCAGCCTTCACCCTTTCTTCCGCATTGCTCTTCAGGAAACTTGGTTTTCAGCAATGCGAACCCCCGCCCTCTGTGGCTATCGGGGTTATTATAAGAACTGGGCAGCATATGAAAGTGTGTCTGGTGGCGTGTGCCTCTGTCCTTCACACTCTGCACAGCAGGTCTGTCCCTCTCCACTCACCTTTAGAGGCTGTCGCTGTTCGGGTGTGGACGCCACAGGCTGTTACCGTCTGCAGTCTTTACCTTCCACCAGATGGTGATGTCTCACAGCATGTCCTGACTGCGCTGATAGCCCAAATGCCGCCACCTTTCTTGCTCCTGGGCGACTTCAACGCCCATAACCCTCTGTGGGGTGGGTCAGTGGCAACAGGTCGAGGCGCCACCATTGAGCATTTATTGTCACAGCTCGATCTCTCGATTTTAAACGATGGTGCCTTCACACACTTCAGTGTGGCGCATGGCACATACTCCGCCATTGACCTTTCAATCTGTAGCCCTAGCCTCTTACCGTCTGTCCAATGGAGTGTGCATGACTACCTGTGTGGTAGTGACCACTTTCCGATCTTTCTGTTACTACCACAGCGTCATTCGTCTGGGCGCCCCAGCAGATGGGCTATGAAGAAGGCTGACTGGGACTTGTTTTCCTCCACTGCCGCTATTGAGCCTCTCTCTAGTGATGACATTGATGCGGTGGTTCAATCGGTCACCACCGGCATCGCTACTGCAGCCGAATCTGCCATTCCCCGTTCGTCTGGGTCCCCTCGGCAGAGGGCTGTGCCTTGGTGGTCGCCTGAGATCGCTGACGCGAGTAAAAATCGCCGGCCGGCGCTCCAGCGTCACAAGCGACATCCCTCCATAGACCACCTTATCGCCTTCAAATGGCTGCGTGCGCGGGCCCGCCTCCTTATCCGCCAAGGCAAGGAGGAGTGCTGGGAGCGGTATGTGTCCACCATTGGTCTGTCACTCCATCGCAGGTCTGGGCCAAGATTCGACGCGTCTACGGCTATCGGACCCCTGCCAGCGTCCCTGCGCTTTCATTGAATGGAGCAATTTGTACAGACTCCGACGTCATTTCAAACCGCTTAGCAGAAAATTTTGCTAAGAGTTCCGCTTCTGCGAATTACCCCCGGGCCTTCCGCTCCATTAAAGAGCGGATGGAACGTCGGAGCCTTTAGTTTCGCACCCACCACCCAGAATCTTACAATGCTCCATTCAGTGAGTGTGAATTTCGCAGTGCCCTAGCCGCTTGCCCTGATACCGCTCCCAGGCCAGATGGCATCCACTGTCAGATGCTGAAACACCTTTCAGTGGACTGCCAGCGGCGCCTCCTCTATCTTTACAACCGTCTTTGGGTCGAGGGGAGTTTCCGTCGCAATGGCGGGAAAGCGTTGTCATCCCCGTTTTGAAACCTGGAAAGAGCTCTCTGGAGGTGGACAGCTACCGTCCCATTAGCCTCACCAACGTTCTTTGCAAGTTGCTTGAACGGATGCTGAGCTGGCGCTTGAATTGGGTACTAGAGTCTTGGGGCCTTCTGGCTCCATCTCAGGGTGGGTTCCGTAAAGGCCGCTCCGCCGCCGACAATCTGGTGAGCCTGGAATCGGCCATCCGTACTGCCTTTGCCCGCCATCAGCATCTGGTCGCTGTCTTTTTCGACATGCGGAAGGCGTACGATACGACATGGCGTCATCACATCCTTTCCACGCTTCATGGATGGGGTCTTTGGGGCCCTCTGCCGATCTTTATCAGAAATTTTCTGTCGTATCGTACCTTCCGCGTGCAAGTCGCGGCCTCATATAGTTCCTCCCACGTCCAGGAGACCGGTGTGCCACAGGGTTCTGTTTTAAGTGTCTGCCTGTTGTTAATAGCCATTAACGGGCTCGCTGCGGCCGTGGGAAATTCTGTCTCCGCTTCCCTGTATGCTGACGACTTCTGCCTTTACTACAGCTCTACTGGCATTGCAGCTGGTGAACGTCAGCTACAGGGCGCTATCCGCAAGGCGCAGTCTTGGGCTGTAGCTCATGGGTTCCAGTTTTCGGCAGCCAAGACCTGCGTTATGCATTTCTGCCGGCGACGTACTGTTCACCCGGAGCCGTGGCTTTATCTTGCCAGCGAACTTCTTTCAGTGGTGGAATCGCACAGGTTTTTGGGGGTGGCTTTCGATGCCCAGTTAACTTGGCTGCCTCATATCCGGCAGCTTAAACAGGCGTGTTGGCGACATCTAAACGCTCTGAGATGCTTGAGCAACACCTGCAGGGGCACCGACCGATCTACCCTGTTGCGGCTCTACCAGGCGTTAATCCAATCCCGTCTGGATTATGGTAGCCTGGCTTATGGCTCAGCGTCCCCATCTGCATTGCGGGTGCTGGACCAAATTCTCCACAGTGGGATACGCCTTGCCACTGGTGCTTTCCGCACCAGCCCTGTGGACAGCATACTAGTGGAGGCAGGTGTCCCTCCACTGCGGTTCCGACGCCAACAATTACTGGCTGCTTATGCTGCCCATGTTTTCAGCTTGCCCAGGCATCCAAATTACCGTGTCCTGTTCCCGCAGTCAGTCGTCCATCTGCAGGACCGTCGGCCCCGTTCGGGTTGTCCGATCGCCGTCTGCGTCAAAGAGTTCCTCTCTGGGCTTGGGTTTTTCCCAGTTCCACCTCCTTTCCGGGCACTTCTGCACACGCCCCCATGGTGTGTGCCTAACCCTTGCCATCAGCTCGATTTGGCACAGAGCCCGAAGGACTCCGTCCATCCAGAGGCCTTCCGATGCCACTTTTATTCCATCCTGGCCACGTATCAGGGCTCTGGAGTTGTTTACACCGACGGCTCGATGATCGCTGGTCGAGTCGGTTATGCGCTAACTCTAGGGGATCGTTCCGACCAACGTTCCTTGCTGGCTGGCTGCAGCGTTTACACTGCGGAGCTGGTCGCCATCTTTCGTGCCCTAGAGTATATCCGCTCCTGCTCAGGTGAGTTCTTCGTTATCTGTAGCGATTCCCTGAGCGGTTTACGAGCTCTCGACCAGTGTTTCCCTCGTTCCCGTCTGGTGATGGCTATCAAAGAGTCCCTGCATACTCTTGCCCGTTGCGGCCGCTCTGTGGTCTTTGTGTGGACCCCCGGTCATGTCGGTATCCCGGGAAATGTGAATGTTGACCGCCTGGCGAAAGAGGCCACTAGTAAATCACCTCTGGAGATTGGCTTCCCGGAGACTGATTTGCGGGCAGTCTTACGCCGCGCAGTTCTTTCGGTTTGGGACGCTGAATGGCGCAATCTGCCCACGCCCAACAAACTCCGTCCAATCAAGGCGACGACGACTGTGTGGCGGTCGTCCATGCGGGTCTCCCGCAAGGAGTCTGTAGTCCTCTGCCGGCTGCGCATTGGGCACACTCGGCTTACGCACGGCCACTTATTGCGCCGTGAGGACGCACCTCTATGCCGCTGCGGCTCCGTTTTATCTGTGGTCCACATTTTATTGGAGTGTCCGCTTTTAGCTGTGCTCAGGCAGTCGTTCGCACTGCCTGACATGCTCCCTGCCCTTTCAACAGATGACTCTGCTACGGCTGACTTAGTTTTACGTTTTATTCGGGCAGCGGGTTTTTATCATTTAATCTAAGTGCTTCTGATTTATCTTATTGTTTTGTGTTGATTCTGGCCTTTGGCCTCCGGTCTTAAACTGAATTTTTAATGTGTTTTATGTGGTTGGCTTTTCCCTTTTTATTTCTATGGTCGGCCAACCACCGTCATACTCTGTGTGATTTTAGTTCGTTTTGTCTAGTCTTTGTCTGGTTCTGTTGTTCTGTCTCGTCTGTGCTCTATTCTTTTAATCGTTTTTATTCTGTGTGTTTTTTTTAGTTCTTGGAAAAAGGGACCAATGACCGTAGCAGTCTGGTCCCCTTAATCCCACAAACCAACCAACCAACCAACCGACCAACCTTTTTTAGTCACGTTTCCGTCCCCTGGTGAAATGAGGCTTGTAGAGACGCTGTCCGTGCTCGACGACGTGCTTTACGCACCTTTCGCCGCCATCCTACGTTGGCCAATTGTATTGGATACAAACGACTTTGAGCGCAATGGCGTAGAGTCATCAAAGACAGCAAAAAAGCTTGTTGGGCCTCTCTCACCAGCTTCTTCAACAGTTCTACTCCCCCTTCTGTTGTATGGGGTGGCCTGCGCCGGCTGTCGGGCATTAAGGCCCATTCCTCGGTACCTGGCCTCACCTCAGGTAATGAGGTCCTCGTTGATCCTGTGGCTGTCTCAAACACCTTCGGCCGGTTTTTCGCGGAGGTTTCAAGCTCCGCCCGTTCCCACCCTGCCCTCATTCCCAGAAAAGAGGCCAAAGAGACTCGGCGACCTTCCTTCCACTCGCTGAATCTAGAAGATTATAATGCCCCCTTTACCACGCGGGAACTCAAACGTGCACTTGCACTGTCCCGGTCCTCTGCTCCGGGTCAGATGCTGTTCACGTGGAGGAGCCGTTCACGTGGAGGAGCCGTTCACGTGGAGGAGCCGTTCACGTGGAGGAGCCGTTCACGTGGAGGAGCCGTTCACGTGGAGGAGCCGTTCACGTGGAGGAGCCGTTCACGTGGAGGAGCCGTTCACGTGGAGGAGCCGTTCACGTGGAGGAGCCGTTCACGTGGAGGAGCCGTTCACGTGGAGGAGCCGTTCACGTGGAGGAGCCGTTCACGTGGAGGAGCCGTTCACGTGGAGGAGCCGTTCACGTGGAGGAGCCGTTCACGTGGAGGAGCCGTTCACGTGGAGGAGCCGTTCACGTGGAGGAGCCGTTCACGTGGAGGAGCCGTTCACGTGGAGGAGCCGTTCACGTGGAGGAGCCGTTCACGTGGAGGAGCCGTTCACGTGGAGGAGCCGTTCACGTGGAGGAGCCGTTCACGTGGAGGAGCCGTTCACGTGGAGGAGCCGTTCACGTGGAGGAGCCGTTCACGTGGAGGAGCCGTTCACGTGGAGGAGCCGTTCACGTGGAGGAGCCGTTCACGTGGAGGAGCCGTTCACGTGGAGGAGCCGTTCACGTGGAGGAGCCGTTCACGTGGAGGAGCCGTTCACGTGGAGGAGCCGTTCACGTGGAGGAGCCGTTCACGTGGAGGAGCCGTTCACGTGGAGGAGCCGTTCACGTGGAGGAGCCGTTCACGTGGAGGAGCCGTTCACGTGGAGGAGCCGTTCACGTGGAGGAGCCGTTCACGTGGAGGAGCCGTTCACGTGGAGGAGCCGTTCACGTGGAGGAGCCGTTCACGTGGAGGAGCCGTTCACGTGGAGGAGCCGTTCACGTGGAGGAGCCGTTCACGTGGAGGAGCCGTTCACGTGGAGGAGCCGTTCACGTGGAGGAGCCGTTCACGTGGAGGAGCCGTTCACGTGGAGGAGCCGTTCACGTGGAGGAGCCGTTCACGTGGAGGAGCCGTTCACGTGGAGGAGCCGTTCACGTGGAGGAGCCGTTCACGTGGAGGAGCCGTTCACGTGGAGGAGCCGTTCACGTCTTTCTCTGGCAGGATAATGCTTCCTTCTTCGTACCTATAATCGTGTGTGGACCGAAGGTCAGGTCCACACGCGATGGCGTGAGGCCGTCGTTGTTCCCATACACAAGCCTGGGAAGGATTGATATCTTCCTTCTAATTACCGCCCCATTTCTCTTACAAGCTGTGTCTGTAAGGTGATGGAGTTCATGGTTGACGCTCGGTTGGTTTGGATTCTTGAATCTCGATGGCTACTTACCAATGTTCAATGCGGCTTTCGTCGACGCCGCTTCGCTGTTGACCTCCTTGTGATCTTTTCGACGTTCATCATGAACAACTTTTTGCGAAAGCGACAAACGGTAGCTGTGTTCTTCGATTTGGAGAAGGCTTAAGATATCTGTTGGAGAGGAGGTATCCTCCGCACTACACACAGGTGTAGCCTACGTGGTCGCCTGCTCCTTTTCATTGATTAATTTCTAACAGATTGAATTTTTAGGGTACGTGTGGGTTCCGTATTGTCCAGCATCTTCCTCCAGGAGAACCGAGTGCCTCAGGGCCTTACTTTGAGAGTAGCCCTTTTTGCCATGGCGATCAATCCAATAATGGATTGCATTCCACCCAATGTCTCTGGCTCTCTTTTCGTCGATGACTTCGCGATCTACTGCAGTGCCCAGAGAACATGTCTCCTGGAGCGCTGGCTTCAGCGTTGTCTTGACAGCCTATACTCATGGAGGGTGGCTAATGGCTCCCAATTCTCTGAAGAGAAAATGGTTTGCATCAACTTTTGGCGATATAAAGCATTCCTTCCACCATACTTATATCTCGGTCCTGTTGTTCTCCTATGCATGCTGACAATGAAGTTTTTAGGGCTCACACTGCACAGGAAACTTTGTTGGTCTCCCCATGTCTCTTACTTTGCTGCCTGTTGTACACATTCCCTTGATGTCCTCCGTGTTCTTAGTGGTTCATTTTGGGGAGCGATTCGCATTGTTCTGCTTCGCTTATATCAGTCCATAGTCCGATCAAAGCTGGTTTATGGGAGCCTCGTCTACTCGTCTGCTCGGCCATCCCTCTTACGCCGTCTCAACTCCATCCATCATTGGGGATAACGTCTTGCGACCAGAGCATTCTATACTAGTCCCGTCGAGAGTCTTTATTCTGAAGCTGCCGAATTACCATTGACTTTCCAATGCGATGTACTGCTTTGTCGGTATGCCTGCTGGCTGTTGTCTATGCTCAACCGCCCTTCTTACCAGTCCTTCTTCACCGATTCTTTCGACTGTTAGTATGGATTGTATGTGTGTGCCCTGCTGTCCCCTGGAGTGCATTTGTCGAAGCAGGCGACGAAAGCGGATTTTGCCCTCCCTTCCACCTTCAGAGAGGGTGAGAGCCCGACACCACCTTGGCTCCAGGCTCCAGTTCACATTCATCTTGACCTCATCTCGCTCACGAAGGAGGGTACTCCGGATGCAGTGTATTGCTCATGGTTTGTCGAACTTTGTGCGCGAGTTGCACGTAACACCATTATTTACACTGATGGCTCCAAAACTGACGGTGGTGTCGGCTGTGCCTTTGTCGTTGGGGACGTCACCTTTAAATACCGGCTCCTCAACCAGTGTTCCAGCTTTACGTCTGAGCTTTTTGCTCTCGCAGGCCGTTCATTACGTCCCCGGCCACCGCCATTCTCCGTATGTACTCTGCTCTGATTCACTCAGTGCTCTTCAGAGCCTTGGAGCTTCATATCCGGTCCATTCCTTGGTGCAATGGAGCCAGCAATCCCTCCATTCTTTTGCTGATGGCTCTCCTGTTAGCTTCATGTGGGTCCCAGGCCATGTAGGAGTGCCTGGGGGATGAGGCTGCTGATGCTGTGGCCAAGGCTGCAATCCACCTGCCTCGGCCAGCCTCCCTTTGTGTCCCATCGTCTGACATTAGTGGGGTTGTTTGTAAGAAGCTTGTGTCATTATGCTGGGATACTTGGTCGTCACTACAAGAAATAAGCTCCGGGCCATAAAACTGTTCCCAACAGCTTGGGCAACCTCCTCCCGACCGTCTCGGCGAGAGGTCCTTTTGGCCAGGTTGCTGATTGGGCATTGCCTGTTTGGCCACCACTACCTGCTATCCAGTGACTCTGCCCTGCAGCGCCCTTGTGGTCGCGCATTGACAGTCGTGTTGTCCTCTCTCTGCCATCTACTTTACAGGAAATTTTAGCTGATGACGCTCGAGCAGCTGCTCGTGTTCATTTTATTACTTTGACAGACTTGTCCAAAGTCATCTCTCTTAATTATTTTATCTGTAAAAACTTTCTGGTGGGTCGCCCCCTCTTGAGTTTTACCAGATTATGTGTACCTACATTTGTGACTGGGCACTAATGACCTCAGAAGTTGAGTGCCCTAAAACCCCACAAAAAAAATTGTCAGGGCACACAGTTTCAAATACTGGCTCCATGTCCCCCTGCGGGTTCGGGGGTAAGAATAGGCCCGCGGTATTCCTGCCTGTCGTAAGAGGCGACTAAAAGGAGTCTCAAACGTTTTGGCCTTCATGTGATGGTCCCCATTAGGGTTTGACCTCCATTTTTCCAAATTCCACAGAAGTACGAGCCTTTTGGGGAAGGACACCTTACGTGGTGCACCATCAGTCCTCTGTGCCCTATGACCTTGGCACTCTTGATCGTCTTGGCGTCGTACCTGCACCCTCCATCCCTCATTTTGGGCATAGATACCTGATGTATTGTGTAAGTACCGCCCTTAGTGCGTCACCACCAGCACCCACGATCACTATGGACTACCTATGGCACCCAAAATCCAGCACGGTAGCCAGCCCATTGTGGTGGGGTCGTCATGTACCCTCTAGGTTGTAGCCCCCTGACAACACAGGGATCGTACTGCCAATGCCTGAGCTGACACCTCCCCACGTAAGCCAAGGAGTAGATGCTCGTCTCTCTGGGGCATCAGGACTCCCGGCAATGGCCATCCTGCCAGGTGGCCTGTGCTGTGGCTGGGTGGCGCCCGTGGGGAGAGCCTCTGGTCGGAGTGGGTGGCATTGGGGCGGATGCCCCGCAATGAAGCGGGTGAAATCTCAATCTGGTGGTCGTCCGACCGCCAATGTCTCCAAGCGTGGTAAGGTGGAATTTAACGCTGTGATGTATAACCCGAAGTCGTTCCCTTCCCTAGCCACACCATGGGAGGAACGTAGGGCTGCAGACAGACAGGAGCCTTGTATGCGGCAGAACTGATGGGGATTCGTTTTTGGGGACTAAGCCTCTTTTCTTCGTGCACAATCTCGAAGATAAGTTTGGGGAAGTGGCGTCTCTTTCCAAAATGAGGAGCGGGGCCATTTTGATACAAGCAGCTTCATCTGTGCAGTCCCAGGCATTACTCACCTGTGAGAAGCTCGGTGACATCCCCGTTACTGTCACTCCCCATAAGTCCTTAAATTTGGTCCAGGGGATTATTTTTCATAAAGATCTTCTGCTCCAGTCTGATGACGAGCTACGTGAGAACCTGGCACGATGAGGTGTCCACTTTGTCCGTCGTGTCTTTAGGGGGCCGAAGGATAATAGGGTCGCTACCGGTGCTTTCATCCTGGCCTTTGAGGGCGACTGCTTGCCTGAGAAAGTCAAGGTCATGATATACCGGTGCGATGTCAAGCCCTATGTCCCGCCCCCTATGCGATGCTTCCAGTGCTGGAAATTCGGACACATGTCCTCCAGGAGCACTTCCAGCCCCACGTGTCGTGATTGTGGACGACCTCCACATCCTAATGCTCCATGTGCTCCGCCTCCCACCTGTGTGAACTGTGGGGAGCATCATTCTCCCTGTTCACCAGACTGTGCAGTCTATCAACGGGAGCGGAAGATACAAGAAATTAAGACCTTGGACCGTTTAAGTTACCAAGAGGCAAAGAAGAAATTAGAAAGACTCAACCTCACACCTATGTTGAGGAGTTACGCTACTGTCACACTGCCACCACCAGCTCCTACACAGACTCCCTTCTCTGTTGGCCCACAGAGAAATCAGGTAACGTCTGCCCCACCGCTGGGACAGGCCGCTCTCTCTTCCACTGCTCCCAAAACACCGAGTTCGGGAGCAGTGAGCCCCCAAGCAACCGGGGACGTTGGTCCCCACCTCTCAGCCGGAGCGGCGACAGCCCTCTCCGGCTCCTCAGCCAGGGAAGCGACAGCTCCCTCCGGCTGCTCAGCCGGAGACGCAACAGCCTCCTCCGGCCTCACTTGTTCGGAAGGGATCCCTTGGGGGCGTCCCTTCCACGGAGTTCCCCAGTGTCTCACAAGACACTAGCCAGTGGCTGAAAAAGCCACCAGCTGCTGGTCGAAGGGCTTCACGCTCTTCCTCTGTTCCTGACAATGCGTCAGGACAGCCCTCCCAGCATGCCAACCCTCCTCCCAAAGACAAGAGAGAGAAGAGGAAGCTCTCCAAGAAGGATAAGGACACAGTGGTTCCCGCACCAACGCTCCCTGTCAGCTCAGCCTCTGAGGACGAGGTCGAGCTCTTTGCGTCCCCTGATGACCTTGATCTCGCCGTCTCTTCAGAAACGATGGCCGTAGTGACGTCCGTCGCTCAGTCGGTGGCAGCATGTGACCCTGCCAAGTAATTTGCCATTTCAGTGCCTGAATGCCCCTACCGGACACGCTTTGTACAATCCTCTAGTGGAATTGTGGCGGTTATTTTAGCCATCTCCCTGCGCTACGGCAGCTTCTAAGCCTGACACCTGCTTTCTGCATTGCCCTCCAAGAAACCTGGTTCCCGGCAATGCGGACCCCCTGTCCTTCGTGGATACAGGGGCTATTACTGCAACCGTAGCACTTACAATTGTGTGTCAGGTGGAGCCTGCGTGTATGTCCTTACCTCTGTATATAGTGCTCCTGTGCCCCTTCAAACATCATTGGAAGCTGTGGCTGTCCGTGTAAGGACTACCCAGGACATAACCGTCTGCAGTGTCTATCTCCCTCCAGGTGGTACAGTCTCCCTGACCGAATTGGCTGCACTTGTCGCCCAACTCCCCACGCCTTTTCTTCTCCTGGGGGATTTTAACGCCCACAATCCCCTGTGGGGTGGAACGAAGGTTACTGGCCGAGGCAGGGAGGTCGAGAATCTCATCTCCCAACTCGACCTCTGCCTCTTAAACACTGGCGCCGCCACACATTTCAGTGTGGCGCATGGCACGTTCTCGGCCATAGATCTGTCGTTGTGCAGCCCAGGACTTGTACCATCGGTCCACTGGAGAGTCCAAGAGGACTTGTGTGGTAGTGACCATTTTCCGACTCTCTCCCCCATGGTACCATCGATGTGGCGGTTGCGACACTGACTGCAGCGATTGTTTCCGCTGCGGAACGTACCATTCCTCGTTCGTTAGGGTGCCCCCGGCGAAAGTCGGTGCCTTGGTGGTCTCCAGAGGTCGCTGACGCCATTAAAGAACGTCGGCGGGCTCTTCAGCGACACAAGCGGCACCCGTCTTTGGAGAACCTCATTTTATTCAACCGTCTCCGTGCTCAGGTACGGAGGCTTATCAAACGGCGGAAACAGGAGTGTTGGGAGAGGTACGTTTCCAACATTGGTTTCCGTACTTCCCCCTCCCAGGTGTGGCTGAAGATTCGGCGCATTTTTGGATTGCAGTACTCTACAGGTGTCCCAGGGCTTACCATCAATGGGGCAGTCTCCACCGATGCCGATGCAATCGCCGAGCATTTCGCACAGCACTATGTTCGGGCCTCTGCGTCGGGGAATTACCCGCCTGCGTTTCGCGCACTCAAACGCCGGGAGGAAGGCAAACGGCTTTCTTTCGCTTCTCGCCACCCTGAGGCGTATAACGCCCCATTTAGTTTGTGGGAACTCCGGAGCGCCCTGGCACAGTGCCCCGATACAGCTTCTGGGCCAGATGGCATCCACAATCAGATGCTCAAACACCTGTCCCCGGACTGTCAGCGATGTGTTCTTGCCATCTTCAACCGCCTATTGGGTGATGGTGTCTTTCCGTCGCAGTGGCGAGAAAGTACCATCATTCCGGTGCTGAAGCCTGGTAAGGACCCGCTTACTGTGGATAGTTATCGGCCCATCAGCTTAACAAATACTCTGTGCAAGCTGCTGGAACGCATGGTGAGTCGACGGCTGTGTTGGCTGCTCGAGTCTCGCGGTCTTCTGGCTCCATGCCAGAGCGGCTTCCGTCAGGGCCGTTCCACCGCCGATACTTTGGTCTTCCTTGAGTCTGCAATCCGCACTGCTTTTTCCAGGCGCCAACACCTTGTCTCCGTCTTTTTCGACCTCTCCAGAGCATATGATACGACGTGGCGGCACCATATTCTCGCCACGTTGCACAGGTGGGGTCTTCGGGGCTCCCTCCCCATTTTTATTCAGAATTTTTTATCTGTTCGGACATTCCGCTTTTTAATTGACACATCCCATAGTTCACTTCATATCCAGGAGAACGGCGTTCCACAGGGCTCTGTATTGAGCGTGCCCCTTTTCCTTGTGGCCATTAATGGCCTTGCAGCAGCAGTAGGGTCGTCTGTCTCACCCACGTTATATGCTGACGATTTCTGCATCTTTTTCAGCTCCTCCACCATTGGTGTTGCAGAACGTCGGTTGCAGGGAGCCATACGCAAGGCGCAGGCGTGGGCCCTAGCCCATGGGTTTCAATTTTCTCCTGCGAAGACTTGTGTTATGCATTTTTGTCGGCGTCGCACTGTCCATCCCCACCCTGAGCTCTATCTTCAGGATGCTACGCTCAGGGTTGTTGACACTTAGTTTTCTGGGATTGCTGTTCGATGCCCGGCTTACTTGGCTTCCACATATTAGTGAGCTCAAGCGTCAGTGCTGGCAGCATCTGAATGCCCTCCGCTGCCTAAGCAACACAACTTGGAGGGCAGACCGTAACACGCTGCTGCAGCTCTACAAAGCCCTTGTGCTGTCCCGACTGGATTATGGGAGTGTGGCGTATGGCTCAGCGTCGCCCTCAGCGTTGCAACTGCTGGACCCCGTTCACCACTGTGGGGTTCGACAGGCGACAGGAGCCTTCCGCACCAGTCCTGTTAATAGCCTACTTGCTGAGGCTGGGGTTCCTCCGCTCCACATTCGGCGTCAACAACTCTTAGCCGACTATGCTGCCCACGTCCGTTGTTCTCCCCGTCACCCTACTACCGTCTCCTTTTCGCCGATGCGGCAGTCCGTCTTCCACGCCGGCGGCCGCGATCAGGCCACGCAATTGGGATCCGTGTTCGGTCACTCCTTAGTGAACTCGAGTCTTTGCCTCTTCCATCTGCTTTTCAGGTCCGCCCACATACACCACCTTGGTGTATCCGTCGGCCGCAGCTTCAGCTGGACCTCTCCCAATGGCAAAAGGATTCAGTTCCTCCTGCAGTCTTGCGCCGCCAATTTCTTGCTCTTCTCGACGCCTCCCGTGACTCGGAGGTTATCTATACCGATGGCTCGATGGTTGATGGCCGTGTGGGGTACGCTTACGTTCATGCGAATTATGTCGACCAGCGCTCCTTGCCGGACGGCTGCAGTGTTTACACTGCAGAGCTAACAGCTATTTTTCGTGCCCTTGAGCGTGTTCGTACCAGCACTGGCGAGTCTGTCATTTGCAGTGACTCTCTCAGTAGTCTCCAGGCTCTTGACCAGTGCTACCCACGCCATCCCATTGTTGTTGCCATCCAGGAGTCCGTTCATGCTCTTGAACAACGTGGCCGTTCAGTGGTGTTCATATGGACCCCGGGACACGTTGGGATAGCGGGCAACGAACACGTCGACAAGTTAGCCAAAGAAGCCACCCGCAAACTGCCGTTGGAGATCGGCCTCCCGGCAACTGATCTCCGATCGGTGTTCCGCCGTCGGGTCTTTGGGATGTGGGCAGACGAATGGCGCACCCTGTCTGTACCCAACAAGCTGCGGCGTGTAAAGGAGGCCCCGACCGTGTGGCGTTCCTCCTTGCGGGCCTCTCGCAGGGATTCTGTGGTTCTCTGTATGCTCCGCATTGGTCACTCTTGGCTGACGCATGGTCATCTGCTGCGTCGAGAGGACCCCCCTCATTGTCGCTGTGGTGCGAATATGACGGTGGCCCATATATTGTTGGACTGTCCTCTTTTAACAGCCCTCAGGCGAACTTTTAATCTCCAGGGTGCTTTATCATCTCTTTTAGGTGACAATGTCTCTATGGCAGATCGGGTTTTAAGTTTTATTCGCGCAAGTGGCTTTTATAGGTCCATTTAACTTCTGTAACATCACCCTCTTTTGAGCTGTCTCTTTTAATTAGTTCTGTGTAGTACTTAGACTCCACCCTCCACTGTTAGGCTGGAGGTTTTAACGTGTTGCAGTGTGGCTGGCTCATCCTATTATTTTCGTGATCAGCCAGCCACGGTCCTCTGCTGTGCAGCTTTCGTTCCTTCTGCTTTTGTTCTCTATGTTGTTTTTGTTGCTGTGCTCTGTTTTCCGTGTTGTCTTACAATGGACCATGGGGCTTTTCTTCCCCTCGAGTTTTTCTTTTAGTGCTTCGCCTGCCTGGTGGATAGTTTCCCTGTGCTCTGTGTTTTTATGAAACAAGGGACCGATGACCTTTGTAGTTTGGTCCCTTTAATCTTTAACCCAACCAACCACCAACTGGCTCCATGGCCACTGTTCGGTCTTCAGAGCTGAGCTATTTGCCCTCTATCAGGCTGTTCTTTACATCCGCAGCCGCCGCCATTCTGCTTACGTCATCTGCTCCGATTCCCTGAGCGCCATGCAGAGCCCCAATGATCAGTGTCCGGTTCACCCAGTCGTGCACCAAATCCAACGCTCTCTTCAACAGCTGGCGGACGACGGTCTCTGGATACCTTTATGTGGGTTCCTGGCCGTGTCGGTATCCCTGGGAACGAAACTGCAGATGCCGCAGCCAAGGCTGCGGTCCTCCAGCCTCGGACAGCTTCTTGTTGTGTGCCTTAATCTGATTTTAGCAGGGTCATTTGTCAGCGCATTTTGTCGCTGTGGCATGCCGAATGGTCTACACTTACTGAAAACAAGCTTCAGGCCTTGGAACCTCTCCCCACGGTTGGACAACCTCTTCACGCCCTTCTCGGCGGGAGGAGGTCGTTTTGGCTCGGTTACGGATTGGACACTGCCGGTTCAGCCATCGCCATATGCTGACGGCTGGGCCAGTGCCATTCTGCCCATGTGGGCAATAGCTGACGGTACGTCACATTGTAACGTCCTGTCCGAATTATAATACACTGCGCATTGATCTTGGCCTGCCATACACTCTGGATGCCATTTTAGCGGATGATCCAGGAGCAGCTGCTCGCGTTCTTCGTTTTATCCACTTGATACACCTAAGGACATATGATGATGCTCTTTCCTTTTAATCCCCTGCCGGTTAATGTGCCTTTTATAGTGTTGTCCTTCTTAGTTGCTTTTTTAATCTTGTGCCTCGCAGTGCATTCATAACTTAGTCTGGGCGCTAATGACCACTGTAGTTGTGCGCTCTAAAACCACAAAAAAAGCGCTACCATGTAAACGTCCTTTGTCTACTTCGTGCTCATTCGCAGGAATCGGCAGATGTTACAAGAAACTGGATGTAACTGCCACTAAACGGCAAGTATAAAATAAACGACGACGCTGCGAAATTCTATGCGCACAAGGGAAAAACACACATCAAAGAAAGTTCTGCATCATCTCGGGTCCGAGAGTTCCGGAAACTGTACAGAAAATAGGAATAGAGATCAAAATAAACATTTCCGCCCGTTTTTTGCTCATGAAAACCAATCATTGCATATTGCACCACCATACAGCGAGACCTTCAGAGATGGTGATACAGATTTCTGTACACACTGGTACCTCTAACACAAAGTTGAACGTCCTATTGCCTTGACGGATGCCTGTATTCATCGTGGCATACTAGCCACAAGTTCATAAAGCCACTATTGGTCCAGATAGTTCCACTCCTCAGCGGCGATTCGGCGTAGATCCCTCAGTGGTTGGTGGGTCACGTGGTCTATAAGCAGCCCTTTTCAATCTATCCCATGCATGTCCGATAGGGTTCGTGTCTGGAGAACATGATGGCTACTCCACTCCTTGGACGTTATCCTGAAGGAAGCCATTCACAAGATGTGCACGATGGGGGCGCGAATCGTCTTCCATGAAGACTAATCCCTCGGCAATATGCTCACTGGCACCTACATGGCCTTCTTTGGTCAGGCCCTACCTGGTGGTGCTGTGACCTAGTCACCACCCTCGGAAGTCTTTCATTACAGCCATCTTGTACAGCCTCATTGACTTCCCTGCACATCTCCGCTTTTGATTTCAAAAGTTTGGTTGCAGCTTGGCCTTGCAGCAAGTCTCTCACTTTTGGCGGCCCAGTTGCACTATATAAACAATGCTGCCACATGTCTTTCACTTTTCCAGATTTACTCTAAACCTCATCTGACTACGTTGGCCCAGCAGCTTGACCCCACCAGCAATGACCAATGCTGCTCATATCTTATGCCAGAAGTCCATTGCTGTGGCCAGCCCTCCTTCCTCCCTCAGCTGTTGCTGCCCCTGGTGATGAGGACCCGATGGCCTCCTGGAGCGTTTTGCTTGCACTGTTACATCTGGCACAGCTTCTGCCATGTCTTCTGCAGGTGTTACTGCCTGCCTAGCCCCGTTGGCACCCAAGTGTCCCACCAGCCACCAACAGTTTCGGTGTCTGCCTCCGATATGCCACCCATGTCCTGCCACCATCCTCTTCCTGGACAGCCTGTATCAGTGTTAAAAGAAAAAAAAGGAAAAACAAGCATACAGCCCCAGCAACGGGCACATCTCACGCCCTTTTCCAGTGCTGCTAGTCCCCCCTGCGGGTCCGGGGATTAGAATAGGCCCGAGGTATTCCTGCCTGTCGTAAGAGGCGACTAAAAGGAGTCCATCCCCCTCACGGGGGTAGTTAGCGCCTGCGTCCGGAGACGGACGGTTCCTCAACCTATTATTGTGGTCTTTTTGGTTTTTCACTTCTCGTTTCTTCCTTCCTTTTGTTGGTTCCTTCCTTTGCTCTTCTCCACCTCACTGTCTTCCTTACTCTTTCCCTTGACTACTCATTGCCTTCTTCTCATTGCCTTCTTCTCCTTGCCTTCTCTGGTCTCCGCCTCGGCGTTTGAGACAGTCTGTCCTCTTTCTCCCTCTCTCTTCTTTTTCCTCTTCTTCCTTCCTCCCTGTGCGTGCCTGAAGGCCGACCCACGCGTTCGCATGCGTAGCCGGTGACGGGGTAACGCGTAAGTCCCCGCCCTGGGTAGACAAGTAAGGCACACACGTACCCCCTGGTAAAGGCCAGGCCCGGGGAGGGGTGATTGCCTGAGCTGATACCTTCTGACCATGCCGATTGGTCCCTCCGTCTGTTCCTCGGGAGGTGTGACCTGACGTGTAAACATTCACCTAAGGCGGGAGTGCCCTCTGAGAGGGTCCCCGCAAGAAGGAGCACGCCATCGGAGACGCTGGCAATCATGGGGATTCCTCCGCAATGGATTCTACTCCATCTCTCTCGACTTCGACCCAAAAAACCCCCCCAGGGGGTCCACAACTCTTTCGTGGATACGTGCGTGGCGAGCACGGGGCCCCGAGCCATTGCAGCCTTCTTTCTCTCCCGGGCTGCATTTCCTTTCCCTTCCCCTCCTTTCCCCTCCATACCCCTTTCCCCTCGCCCTCTCCTCCCCCTCTATTGGTGTCCTTGCTTATGTTGGCCCCCGCTATCCTCCTGGTTCTGTTGGTTTTACACTCTGGCTTTGTTGCGTAATCATCTCCTCCTTTTGGCATTCCTTGGTCCCCCTCTGGGGTTTGACCTCCATTCCAAAATTTCTCTTCCGTAGTGTGAGCCATTTGGGGAAGAGCACCTTACCTAGTGTCTTCGACGTGTGCCCTCCTAGTATATTCCACCTTTCTTCTACGTCGTTGTCTGATGCTAGGGTGCATAGCCAGCACGGTAGCCAGCCCGTGTGGTGGGGTCGCTATGTACCCTTTTGGTTGAGCCCCCTGAACACACAGGGATCACACTTCTGATACCTGAGCTGTGACCTCATGCATGCCTTGGAGTGGTTGCTCGTCATCCTGGAGCATCGGAACTCCCGGCAATGGCCGCCGTGCCAGACGGCCCTTGCTGTGGCTGGGTGGCGCCCGTGAGGAGAGCCCCTGATCGGAGTGGGTGGTATCAGGGCGGACGCTATGCAGATGAAACGCATAAGGGTCCAAACCTCTGGCCGCTCTTCTGCGGCCGTCTCTCTGCGTGGTACTGATTCCTCAAGTGCTGCTTCTCTTGCCCTTCGGCCTTCCCTTCCGTCGCTACCCCCTGGGAGGAGGGTCAGGCCCGTCGTCTAGGGGCAAAACCTTTCCCCCGTTATCTAGTTTGCACCAGGACTGATGGAGATACTTTCACCAGTGTCAAACCTTTATTCTTTGTGGAACACATTGAAGACAAGTTCGGCGAAGTGGACTCCCTGAGCAAGATGTGGTCGGGTTTGTTACTGATAAAAACTGCTTCGGCTGCCCAATCTGCGGCCCTTCGTGCCTGTACCCATCTTGGCACAATTCCCATGTCCATTACCCCTCACCAGTCTCTAAATATGGTACAAGGTGTGATTTTTCACAGAGACCTCATCCTTCAAACTGATGAGGAGCTTCGGGACAATCTCGGACGGCGGGGTGTTCACTTTGTTCGGCGTGTTCAGAAGGGTCCTAAAGATATTCGTATTGATACTGGTGCCTTTATCCTGGCCTTTGAAGGGGATACCCTTCCTGAGGAAGTTAAGATTATGGTCTATCGCTGTGATGTGAAGCCGTACATCCCACCTCCTATGCGGTGTTTTAAGTGCTTGCGTTTTGGCCACATGTCTTCTCGCTGTACCCAGGACCCTCTCTGTGGTGACTGTGGACGTCCACTCCATGAGGGGAGTCCCTGTGTTCCCCCTCCTGTATGTGTAAATTGTCATGGTAGTCATTCTCCTCGTTCAGCAGATTGCCCAGTCTATAAGAAAGAAAAAAAGATACAGGAGTATAAGTCTCTTGATCGTTTAAGCTACACAGAGGCCCGTAAGAAATATGCACGATTGCACCCTGTGTCCATGACATCTAGTTACGCCTTGGTTACATCTTCATCCCTTCCTCCCCCTTCCTTACCCCCGTCCCGGACCCCTCTCCTTCCCCCCTCCCCTGCGGCTCCCACACCTTCTCCTCTGGGCGCTGCTCCCCCTCCCCAGCCGGAGAAGTGTCCCACTCCTTCGGCGTCTGCCGGTCAAGGGCGCCTCTCCCGGGATGCCCCTTCCCGGCACCTCCCAGGTCAAAGGTCTGCTGCAGCGCGGCGACCGCGAGAGCCGCGGTCTATCGGCCCCCAGGTCGCCCGGTCACTTTCTGTTCCTGATCTTGCTGCAGCTGGCTCCATTATGCCACACAGCCCTCCTCGAACTCAGCCTGAAAAGAAGAAGAAACATAAGTCCCGGGACAAAGAGCCTCTGGTGTCACCGGAGGTCCCTTCCCCGGCTTCACAACCGGATTCTGACCTGTCGTTTATGGATGTCGCCCCCTCCTTGTCGGTGACGGGTGGGGACCCGGCGGTATGACTGGATTTAGCGTGTTCAGCCCTCATTTAAACCATCGTTCTGTGGTTCTCCAATGGAATTGTAATGGCTACTATCATCACCTTCCGGAATTGAAATCCCTTCTTTCGTCCTACTCAGCAGCTTGTGTGGTTCTCCAGGAATCTCATTTTACTGATGCTCACTCACCGACCCTCCGTGGGTTCCGTGTTTTCTGTCGAAATCGGGTCGGACCCTTGCGGGATTCTGGTGGCGTTTGTACGTTGGTCCGTACAGACATTGCTAGCACGTGGATTCCTCTCCAAACTACATTGGAAGCAGTTGCTGTTAGGGTCCACTTAGACTCTGCAGTCACAGTATGCAATCTTTATCTCCCTCCTGACAGGACTCTTACACCTGCTGCCTTAACCACCCTTCTTCAGCAACTTCCTCCTCCCTTCCTCCTCCTTGGGGATTTTAATGCTCATCATCCTTTGTGGGGCAGTGCCTTTCCATCTAGACGAGGTCTTCTTATCGACCAATTTATTGCAGACCACGACCTGTGCCTTCTTAATGATGGCTCCCCTACTCATTTCAGTGCTGGTCATGGTACCTTTTCTGCCATTGAGCTTTCTCTTTCTTCTCCCTCTCTCCTCCCTTAATTACACTGGTCGCCACACGACGACCTTTGTGATAGTGACCGTTTCCCGTTGATTATCACGCTCCCTTCCCGCTCCCCGATGGAGAGGTTACCTCGTTGGTCTTTCCACCGCGCCGATTGGCCTCTATATACTGCACAGGTCGAGTTTTCTCCCTCTTTGTCGGGTTGTATTGATGACGTCCTACGTGACGTGTCTGACGCGATTGTTCGCGCTGCTAACCTTGCTGTCCCGCGCTCATCTGGACAATTTCGTCGTCGGCAAGTCCCGTGGTGGAGTACGGCCATTGCCATTGCCATCCGTGATCGCCGTCGAGCTTTGCAACACTTCAAGAGGCACCCATCTGTAGCCAGCCTTTCTACCTTTAAGCGCCTTCGCGCTAAAGCCCATTATTTAATCAAACAGAGCAAGCGGATATGTTGGGAACGATTCGTTTCTTCCCTTGGTTCCACTGTCCCTCTGTCACGGGTATGGGCTACACTTCGCTCTCTCCAAGGTTGCCATCGGCAGTCCACCCTCCCAGGCCTTCACCTCCCAGATGGCATTTGTACGGACCCATTAGTTCTTGCAGTACATCTTGCGACCCATTTTGCAGTGGCATCAGCGTCGGCCTCCTATCCAGCTGCTTTCCTTCATCAAAAACAGCAGGCTGAAGGTGTCACCTTATGTTTCACCACTTGTGAGTCAGAATCTTACAACGAACCTTTCACTGAATGGGAATTTCTTTCTGCTCTATCTGCTTCTCATGATACGGCTCCTGGCCCAGATTCCATTCATAACCAGCTGCTTCAACATCTCAGTGCTCCACAACGGCACCATCTTCTTCGGGTGTTTAACCGTATCTGGCTCCAGGGTGACTTCCCTTCTCAGTGGAGGGATAGCATTGTGGTTCCTGTCCTTAAGCCTGGTCAGAACCCCCTATCTGTTGACAGCTATCGGCCAATTAGTTTGACCAATGTTGGTTGTAAGTTACTTGAACGGCTGGTAGCCCGTCGGCTCACTTGGGTCCTCGAATCTAAGGATCTATTGTCCCCTTACCAGTGTGGCTTTCGAGAGGGACGATCTCCAATCGATCATTTGCTTCGCTTGGAATCCGCAGTTCGGCAGGCTTTTTCCCAGCGCCGCCATTTGGTTGCAGTGTTTTTTGACCTTCGCAAGGCCTATGACACGGCCTGGCGCCATCACATCTTACTAACCCTTCATCAGTGGGGTCTTCGGGGCCCACTCCCGATTTTTATCCGCCAGTTCCTGATCCATCGGTCATTCAGAGTTCGAGTTGGTACTGCTTTTAGTTCTCCACGGACCCAGGAGACGGGCATCCCACAGGGTTCTGTCTTGAGTGTCCTTCTTTTCCTCATTGCTATCGATGGACTTGTGGCCTCTGTCGGTCCCTTGGTCGCCCCTGCCCTGTATGTGGATGATTCTGCATTTGGGTTAGTTCCTCCTCGATGCCATCTGCAGAATGGCAGCCCCAGGTGGCTATACGGCGTGCCTCTGCATGGACCCTCTCCCACGGGTTTCAATTCTCTCCTTTAAAATCGCGGGTGGTCCACTTCTGTCGCCGTACTACGGTCCACCCTGATCCAGAGCTCTATCTCGCTGCACAAAGATTGCCTGTGGTTCCACAGTTTCGTTTCCTAGGTCTTCTTTTCGACAACAAGCTCACTTGGCTGCCCCATATCAGACTCCTGAAGGTAGGATGTTTCCGTAAACTCAATGTCCTTCGCTTCCTTGCCCACTCCTCCTGGGGTGCGGACCGTTCCCTCCTCCTCCGTCTTTATCGTGCTCTAGTTCTGTCACGTTTGGACTATGGTTGTCAAGTTTATGGTTCAGCTGCTCCTTCCACGCTGCACGTGCTGGATCCAGTCCACCATCGTGGTATCCGTTTGGCCACCAGTGCCTTCCCTACTAGCCCTGTTGATAGTCTCCTGGTTGAAGCTGGGATCCCCCCCCCTTTCTGTTCGGCGGTCCCAGCTTCTGGTGTCTTATGCCCTTACTATCCGTTCTTCTCCCGCTCATCCTTCCTATTCTATCCTATTCCCAGACCATGGACGTCGCCCGCCTGACTCCCGCCCTCGGGCGGGTTTACCGGTTGGGCTGCGCCTTGCGTCTCTTACCCGTGATTTTCGGCTTCCTTCTTTGTCCTGTCTTCCTCGCTCCCTCCCCTCCACCCCTCCTTGGTTAGTTCCTCGGCCTCGAATTCGGATGGATCTCCGCCGCGGTCCGAAAGATTCCATCCCCCCGGTGGTGTTCCGTTCCTTTTTCCGCCAAATTTTATGGGAGTTTCGGGATGCTGTTGTTTTTTACACTGATGGCTCTAAATCTGCTGATCATGTTGGGTATGCCTTCACGTCCTTCGTTGGAACGGAAAATCATCTACTGCCACCCTCATGTGGGGTGTTTACTGCGGAATTGATGGCAATTTCCCGGGCCCTTACCTTTATTAAACAATCCCAACACAACCGCGTTTTGTTATGTACGGACTCGATGAGTGGCCTTCTTGCTATTGACCGGTGTTTTTCGCGCCATCCCTTGGTCTCTGCCATCCATGACAATCTCGCTGATCTTCACTGTGCTGCTTGTTCCATTGACTTCTTATGGGTCCCGGGCCATGTGGGTATCCCGGGTAATGAGCTCGCTGATCGTTTGGCTGGGGGAGCAGTTACTTACCCCCCGTTTTCCGTAACCCCTCCTGCAGCGGATTTACGGCTTCACATCAAATCCCACTTTGCACAGTCATGGGCCAATTCTTGGGAGGCTACTCCACTGTCTAATAAACTTCGTGCCATTAAGGTGAATACAGGCCCATGGCGTTCTTCCTTTAGCCTCTCCCACAAGGACTCGACCACACTGTGTCGTCTCCACATTGGCCATACCAGGCTGACCCATGGTTTCCTTTTGCGTGATGAGCCACCCCCGCTATGTGGTTGTGGAGCCTTCCAGTCAGTGGCCCACATTTTGGTTGAATGCCCCCTTCTTTTGGCTCTGCGTGCTAAGTACAGACTCCCCCACACTTTACCTTTGATGTTGGCCGACGATTCCCGGATGGTCTCTCTGGTTCTAGATTTCCTCCGGGAGAGTGGTTTTTATTCTCAGTTTTAAAGTTTTTAATCTCCCTCTGGTGTTGGGGCAGGGCGGTGAGTGTTTGGGTGTCTCCCACTGGTAGGCAGTGTTCAGAGATTCCCGATTCACCTCCCTGACCAGAATCCTCTTTTCTTTCCCTTTTACTCTGTTTTTACCCCTTCTTTTTAAGGCTTGGTTAGTTTTTCTATTCCCATACGTACTTTCTGCATTATAGCAGTTGTACCTTTTAAGTCACAGGTGGTCTTGCCTATGCTGTTTCAGCATAGTGTTGGGTTCGTTCTCTTGCCAACTTCCCTCATTTGTTTTTACTAATGACATCGTGACTGCCCTTTTACGTTTCCCCTTTATCCGTTTTATTTTTCTGACTATACCGAGATGTCCCGTTAGCAGAATGGAGTCTATTTGAAACAAGGGACTGATGACCTTGCTGTTTGGTCCCTTTAACCTCAAACAACCAACCAACCAACCATCGACCCAAAAACGGAAACGTGACCAGCCAACAGTGACAAAAGTACTACCGCCTGCCCCACAGTTCCTCGTAGTTTCTCGATCTGAGGACGGAAAGGATTTTTCCTCTGTCAACCCTTTCGTTATTCAGAAGGGCGTAGATGCCATAGCCGGATCTGTCAAATCTTTTACCAGGTTGCGTAACGGTACCTTATTACTCGAAACTGAGAGTGCCTTTCAGGCACAAAAACTGCTTCGGGCCACACTCCTGTACACGTTCCCTGTCCGGGTGGAGGCCCACCGAACTTTGAATTCGTCTCGTGGTGTAGTCTATACTAGCTCCCTCGACGGATTGACTGACGAGGAGCTTCAATCTTTCCTCGCTGAGCACGGCGTGACGGCTGTCGATAGGGTCATGAAAAAGGTCAACAATGACCTTGTACCGACCCGGACACTTTTCTTGACCTTCGATAGTGTTAAGCTGCCATCGCGCATCAAGGCGGGATACGAGGTTATTTCTGTTCGCCCCTATGTCCCGACACCTACGCGCTGCTACCAGTGTCAGCGTTTCAGTCACACTCGACAGTCTTGTTCCAATGCGGCTAAATGTGTCACTTGTGGCAGGGATGCCCATGAGGGTGACTGTCCACTTCCGTCTCCTCGTTGTGTGAACTGTTTAGGTGACCATGCCGCATCCTCCCGCGACTGTCCTGTCCATAAGGAAGAACGCTGTATCCAAGAAATTCGGGTCAAAGAGAAAGTGTCCACCTCGGCTGCTCGCAAGCTATTGACTAGTAGGAAGCCCACGCTGCTCCCAGCGGGGAAATACAGTACTTCTCCTCGGACTACCCGGGAGGTAGCAACCCAGACATGCGATCTGACCTTCAGCACCACGGTCGTCCGTTCGGCCAGTGCTAAGATCGCGCGGTCGACGTCTCCTCTTCCTCCCATCACCCCACAGCAGAAGCTGAGGAAGGGGCTGGTGTCTAAGACGAAGACCCCGAAGTCAGATGCACGGGCCTTCAAGAAGGAACCATCCCGTGCAGACTTCCTCCGTACCTCGACCTCCCATCCTTCGACCGGTACTTCCACCAAACGTCCTTCCAAAAAGGCGCATAGGAAGCACAGTTCTCCTTCTCCGCCACGGCGCATTTCCTCTCCTGCGCCACCCAGCGGTTGCCGCCCCAGGCCGTCATCCGTTTAGCCTGGCCGCACCGCTGGTAGCCGTACATCTGGCCGTTCACCGGCGGAGGAAGCTCCCCGCCCCGGCCACCCTCCCGAGATGCCCGATGACCCTATAGACCCCATGGACGATGACTGTCCGCCTGCTGATAGCGGCGGCAGTGCTCGCTCGAAGCCAGGCCCTAAGCGGCCTTCGAGGTGACCCCTTCTCTCATCTTCCTTTTCTTACGATGGCACTTATTCACTGGAATATTCGCAGTATTCGCTCCAACCGAGAGGACTTGAAGTTGCTGCTCCGCTTGCACCGTCCGCTCGTCGTAGCCCTCCAGGAAACGAAGCTACGCCCATGCGATCAAATTGCCTTGGCACACTACACCTCTGTGCGTTTTGACCTACTAAGATCCCATCACGTTGCACACCGGCCTGCAGGCAGTTGCCATCCGCATTACTCTCCCCACTTTTACATTTTCCTTTTGTACCGTTCACACTCCATCGTCATCTGCCGTTACCAGGGCAGACATGATGCAACTTATTGCTCAGCTACCTGCACCATTTTTGTTAACTGGAGACTTCAATGCCCACCATCCCCTTTGGGGCTCTCCGGCATCCTGCCCCAGGGGCTCCCTGTTAGCAGACCTTTTCAACCAGCTCAATCTTTTCTGCCTCAATACTGGCGCCCCTACTTTTCTTTAGGACACATCTCACACCTATTCCCATTTAGACCTCTATATGTACTACCCAACTTGCACGCCGGTTTGAGTGGTATGCACTTTCTGATACATATTCGAGCGACCACTTCCCGTGTGTTATCCATCTCCTGCAGCATACCCCTCCCTCGTGCTCATCTAGTTGGACCATCTCCAAAGCAGACTGGGGCTCTTCTCTTCCAGGGCGACCTTTCAGGATCAAACCTTCACAAGCTGCGATCGTCAGGTCGCACACCTCACGGAAGTCATTCTCGCTGCTGCTGAATATTCCATCCCTCACCCTCCTTCTCCACGTCGTGTACCGGTCCCCTGGTGGACCGCAGCATGTAGAGACGCTTTACGTGCTCGTCGACGTGCTTTACGCACATTTAAACGCCACCCTACAGTGGCGAATTGTATCAATTATAAACGATAACGTGCTCAGTGACGTCGTATTATCAAAGAAAGCAAGAAAGCCAGCTGGGCTGCTTTCACAAGCACCTTCAACAGTTTTACTCCTTCTGTTGTCTGGGGTAGCCTGCGCCGGCTATTTGGCACTAAGGTCCACTCACCAGTTTCTGGCTTGAAGGTCGCGAATGACGTCCTTGTGGCCCCGGAGGATGTCTCCAATGCCTTCGGCCGCTTTTTCGCAGAGGTTTCGAGCTCCGCTCATTACCACCCTGCCTTCCTCCCCCGCAAACAGGCAGAGGAAGCTAGGCCACCTAACTTCCGCTCCTCGAATTGTGAAAGTTATAATGCCCCATTCACCATGCAGGAACGCGAAAACGCACTTGGCCGATCACGGTCCTCCGCTCCAGGGCCTGATTCCATCCATATTCAGATGCTGAAGAACCTTTCTCCTGCGGGTAAAGGTTTTGTTCTTCGTACAATCGCATCTGGATTGAGGGACATGTTCCCGCATGCTGGCGCGAGTCTATTGTCCCGATTCCTAAGCCGGGGAAGGACAAGCACTTGCCTTCCAGTTGTCGACCCATCTCGCTTACCAGCTGTGTCTGTAAAGAGATGGAGCGAATGGTTAACTCTCGTTTGGTTTGGCTGCTCGAGTCTCGACGCCTACTTACCAATGTACAATGTGGATTTCGTAGGCGCCGCTCTGCTGTTGACCATCTGGTTACCTTGTCGACCTTCATTATGAATAACTTCTTGCGGAAGCGCCGGACCGCGGCTGTGTTCTTTGATTTGGAGAAGGCTTACGACACCTGTTGGAGGGCGGGCATTCTCCGCACCATGCATACATGGGGCCTTCGCGGTCGCCTCCCTCTTTTAATTCGTTCCTTTCTAATTGATCGACAGTTCAGGGTACGTGTGGGTTCTGTCCTGTCAGACACCTTTCACCAGGAGAATGGGGTGCCACAGGGCTCAGTTTTGAGCGTCGCTCTCTTCGCCATCGCGATCAATCCAATAATGGATTGCCTCCCAGCTGATGTATCAGGCTCCCTTTTCGTGGACGATTTTACCGTCTATTGCAGCGCGCAGTGTACACATGTCCTGGAGCGCTGTCTTCAGCGTTCTCTTGACCGTCTTTACTCCTGGAGTGTCGCCAATGGCTTCCGTTTTTCTGCCGAGAAGACGGTCTGTATTAACTTCTGGCGCTACAAAGAGTTTCTCCCACCGTCCTTACGACTCGGTCCCGTTGCTCTCCCAATCGTGGAGACAACCAAATTTTTAGGTCTTACCTTTGACAGGAAACTTAGCTGGTCTCCACATGTCATATTTGGCCGCCCGTTGTACCCGTTCTTTAAATGTCCTCCGTGTTCTCAGTGGTATGTCGTGGGGAGCGGATCGAACCGTCCTACTTCGTCTATATCGGTCGATCGTCCGCTCCAAGCTGGACTATGGGAGCTTCGTATACTCCTCTGCATGGCCATCCATATTACGCCGCCTTAACTCCATACAACATCGGCATTTACGACTTGCGATCGGAGCATTTTATACCAGTCCCGTAGAGAGTCTTCATGCTGACGCTGGCGAATTGCCACTCACCTACCGGCGCGATATACTGCTTTGTCGGTATGCCTGTCGGCTACTGTCAATGCCCGACCATCCGTCTTATCGTTCCTTTTTTTTGACGACTCTCTTGACCGTCAATACGGGTTGTATGTCTCTGCCCTGCTACCCCCTGGAGTTCGCTTTCGTCGCCTCCAACTCCTTAATTTTTCACTCCCTGCAACCTTTCGAGTGGGCGAGAGCCGCACGCCACTTTGGCTCCAGGCTCAGGTCCGCATTCACCTTGACCTCCGCTCACTCCCAAAAGAGGTCACCCCCCGGTTCGGTCTACCACTCCCGTTTTTTGGAACTTCGTTCGAAGTTCATCATCACTTTCATTTACACAGATGGCTCTAAGACCAATGACGGGGTCGGGTGTCCCTTTATTGTCGGGGCACAAAGTTTCAAATACCGGCTCCATGGCCATTGTTCGGTCTTCACAGCTGAGCTCTTTGCCCTCTACCAGGCTGTTCTTTACATCTGCAGCCACCGACATTCTGCTTACGTCATCTGCTCAGATCCCCTGAGCGCCATCCAGAGCCTCAGTGATCCGTACCCGGTTCACCCTTTCGTACACCGGATCCAACGCTCTCTTCAGCAGCTGGTGGACGTCGGTTCTCCGGTTAGCTTTATGTGGGTTCCTGGCCATGTCGGTATCCCTGGGAACGAAGCTGCAGATGCCGCGGCCAAGGCTGCGGTCCTCCAGCCTCGGACTGCTTTTTGTTGTGTCCCTTCGTCCGATTTTAGCAGGGTCATTTGTCGGCGCATCTTATTGCTGTGGCATGCCGATTGGGCTGCACTTACCGACAACAAGCTTCGGGCCTTAAAATCTCTTCCCGTTGCTTGGACGTCCTCCTCACGCCCTTCTCGGCGGGAGGAGGTCGTTTTAGCCCGGTTAAGAATTGGACACTGCCGGTTCAGCCATCGCCATCTGCTGACGGCTGCGCCGGCGCCGTTCTGCCCATGTGGGCACTTGCTGACGGTTAGACACATTTTAATGTCCTGTCCAGATCTTAACACACTGCGCCTCGATCTTAACCTGCCGAATACTTTCGATGCCATTTTAGCGGATGACCCACGAGCAGCTGCTCGTGTTCTTCGTTTTATCAATTTGACAAACCTCGCTAAGGACATTTGATGATGCTGTTTTTTAATCCTATGCCTGTCAGTCTGTCTTTTATCGTGTTTTCCCTTTTAGTTGTTGTTGTCAACTTGTGCCTCGCGGTGCATTCTTAGAGTAGTCAGGGCGCTAATGATCATTTAAGTTGTGCGCCCTAAAACCACAAAAAAAAGTGCTGCTAGTGCCAGTGCCACCATCCCTTGTGCCTTTTGGATTCTAAAACCACAGGAACCCTCAACATTGCTGGCACACATGCCTCATGTTTCCAACATGAATGCCACAACCCATTGTCCACTACCAGCCTCTGCATTCAGACAGTATGCAAACTGAACAACATATCACACTACCACACAGAAATTGGACATTCCTACACTTGTGGGGACTCGGAAACAAACATGTTAGCAGCAACCTCGTGTCCAATTGTTCACAGAAAGGTGAAGGGACCCTCTGAAACTGTTAGTACCAAATACTCCATGTGGTAGTGCTGAATTCATCAGCTATGGCCAGTTATAAACTAGATTCACACCCCAATATTTCGTTTCAGTTACTATCGTATTAGGTTGTAAATATTCAGTTTTCCAATTCAAATCATCATTTCTTTTCTACTCACATCAGTCATTGGAATACCAGAAGTCTGGGGGGGGGGGGGGGTGGGGGGTGCTTTGTCCAACAGTATGGCTCCAGTCTCGAGCTACAGGCATGTCTACTTCCCATGTCTCATCACATTATCACCTCTATTCTTCTCCTCTCCACCTCTATAGAATGTAATTCTCACACCCCCATCTGCCACCCATTCCCCTGACTACATACCCACCTACCTGCACTTCCTTCCCTCCCCCCCCCCCCCCCCCACCCCATCTCTTAAACTCAAGTCTGTTCCCTGACCATTTTCTGTTTCCCTGTCTCTACAAACAATTCTCAGCATGCATTTCTCTGCCGCTATCTACAAAAATTTTTGATTTTTGTAAGTTGGTATCTACCTGCCCCACATCAATCCTCTCAATACTCAAAAACATAATAGTAATAAAATATATTGTAATTCGTGGATTATAATTCGAGTATGGCCAAATGACTACACTATCTGATCTAAGTACCTGGACACCATTATGTAATGCAGAATTGACTACTAAACTTCCCAAGGAGTGGATCTAACATTACAGAAGGTGGCAGGTGTTACTGCTTTATCAGCAGAGAAGCAGTAATGTCAGAATGGGTCAGTCAGGAAAGCTCAGCACATTTAACACGGCCTTGTCTTTGTTGTCTCCTGAATATGTAACATTCTTAGGCATTTAAACCCTCTTAATTTGCCAACACATCCATGCCCGAGGCAGGATTCGAACCTGCGACCGTAGCAGTAGCGCGGTTCCAGACTGAAGCGCCTAGAACCGCTTGGTCACACGGCCGGCTGAAACCATTATGGAACCGTTAAAAATGAAAGAAGCGCTTCATTTCTTGCATCTCTATTGCTATAATCCTCGTACGAGGTGTCCCACAGATATCTTAAGACTTGAAATGTTGATGACAGACTTTCCAGAAAGTTTTGGTCTGCCTCGCACACTGTCATGTTAACCATATTTGGACTGCGTTGCATCCCGCGCGCAGTGACTGTCGTGCAAACCGCCCAACAGCAGTTCGTTTTCAGACTACACACTACATAATTCGTAGGGCAGATGGCGGCCGTGGGGGGTGCGTCTGGTTGCTGGTCTTACATAACCAACCGACCGCAAAGAGAAATCGGTCGGTCTTCGACCAATAAGACTACTCGCGTGCAGTTGGTCGGTCGGTCAACAAGCTACACTTACACGATTTGTCGGTCGGCCGATAAACAGGAAACTGCGAAGGGTCCTTTACTGAGACACGACACTACTGCCTCTTTATCTAGTTTAGTGAACATGTAAATCCTTGTGCTTGTTTTACTTGCCCTTTGCAGTTTGGCAATCGATGTTGACATTACTCTATCATGACCACCGAAACCAGTCTCTGTGTTGGCATCGTCAGTGAGGTCACTCGCGAAATCACACAGACCTGTTGTCGCTTGCGCTAAGTCACTTTCGTGCAATGAGTAATTTGCAAGTGACAGTCTTTTTAATGTGTGCAAGCAAATGCAGTCTGTGATGTGGGTGGCGATGTTCATAACCGTTTACTTTTGGGACTTGTGTTACCGCGAAAACGAGAGCTAAAGAGTGATGGAATTCCAGCGTTTAATTTGTGTTGTGGTAGTAGCGCGAGTGATATCGCAGCACGCGCAATGGAAGAAAAAACTTTAATAAACGTGATTACGCTACTTCTATGTCTAAGCTCGGAGCACTATGGGACTCGACATCTTAGGTCATAAGTCCCCTACAACTTAGAACTACTTAAACTTAACTAACCTAAGGACATCACACACACCCATGCCCGAGGCTGGATTCGAACCTGCGACCGTAGCAGTCCCGCGGTTCCGGACTGCAGCGCCAGAACCGCTAGACCACCGCGGCCGGCTTCTGTGTATAAGACTTCAGACAACTTCCACCACTGAGGAAGTGTGGAGATAAAAGTACACTACTGATGAAGTTGTTTCTAATGATCAGATAAAGCCAGTTTATAGAATTTCTTAATGGAATGAGAAATGCTCATCTGGAAAACATGTGTATGAAATTTCAAATACGTAATAAACATAATTGCAGTCAGTAGTCATCAACGAGATAACGTCTGCAAAGAGATGAAAGTAATAAAGAAGTACTTACGTCTCGTGAAATTGCTTTAATACTGGAATACATAAGCAGATCAGGGGTTTATTACATTACAGAACGGGTTCGATGTGGCGAAGAGGACTTTCGTAAGTAGATTACTTTCCGTGTAATTTAACAGAGAAGTTACAATTTTCTCAGGGAAACAGGTTGATACTGCAACCAGAGGGTATTCGAATGACATTCTTGGATAAACCGCAAATTGCGTTGCCATCCAAGCACTGCACAGGATGTTTTGGTGATGATGAAAACTGCACATGGAACACTGAGTGACAGGGAACGTATATGTATTTTGTCGTATAATGAAATGAACATCGGCAGTAGAATTTATTATGCACAACGTGATGGCACGAAGCGTGCACCTCACAGCAAAGCATTATTTGTAATATTGCGAGGGTTGTTTGGATCACGAGCGCGGCTACGATTTGAATGTCAAAACTGGAGTAGACAGACTGCTTTCACGTTGCAGACAATTGCTTTCGTTGGCCAGTATTTGCTGTGGCTGCGGCGGCAGGCACTGGTGCAAAGGAGCTTGGCGTTAGCCACAAAAACACCTGTTCCCCCGCAAAGTGGTTCTCTGAAACGCGCGAGGATGTTCGCTGACGCCTCACATTTGCTCACTCTTAAGGAACCACTTACTGGATGAAGGTATTATGTTGGAACCGAGCAGTGACAAAAACCGTGTTGTAGAGTTCTCAGACCACATCACAATGAATTGCACAGACCGACAGCGAGTGTCCTTAGCAGTTGAACTATCTTAGACTACTGCAAAGACGATTCCCTAATAATTCCTGCAGAAGGGCACGCAAGTGATTTCATACAGATGTAGGGTGAGGATTTCGATGTGCTCAATTGAAAAGCACACGAAAATAATCTGTATGCCTCTGGCTGTGGTACTCAGTTTCATTCCCAAGAACGATGCCTACTTAAATTTTATGAATGTTACGAAGACATGCGCGTTGGCTCCTCAGAGCATCTCCTACGTCAAAAAGGTTTCCCGAGAATAATTCCGCTAAGTTCCATTCTGTTCAGTGAGTTAGCCTGGCAGCGAAAATGTATTCGATGTTATGAGGAAAAAAGTTCTCCAAACAGTCTCCACTTAGCAAGCTTATAAGAGGCCTCGGACATTTATATTTGTGGTATCACATATCGATACTGCCCTACTGGCGTTTCAAAGTTGGCAACGAAACTGCAAATCTCCCTCAGATGCTGGCAGTGGCTGTGCGAGGTGTGGCAGACCCAGTGGTGTGTGCCTGCTGCGCCACGATTCCAGCCGCTCCATACCACGAACGCCTCCGCTGCTGCGGTATAAGATGGCCGGCAGCAGCCACTCCCCTACACCTGCGATCGGATCCACTTCAGTGCGTGGAGCTACGGAGACGTAACAGTATTGTCGAGATTCTCCAGTAATATCAACAAACCGTGGCATCCTGTTGTACCTATCGCGCCTACTTCTTTGCTCTTAAAGATCGACAACGATGGAACACGGACATCTAGCACACAAAATAGCGGAATAGGGACGACCATCAGATGGAGGGTGACAATACTCTGTGAGAATCATTGTTATTGTAGAGGACAAGGGGTTATTTTTAGGAAATACGGTGCGAAATTGTGATTTTGTGTGTTTCAGTGCGCGATGAGCCAGCCTTACGGCAGACGGCGGACGGAGGCTGGCGGGCGCGTTATGCGGGTGACAGTTTTGCAACGAGTGTCGGTATGTGTGTACGTGCCCGGCAGCCGTCGACAGCCAGAACGCAGCATTAGCAGAATTACGCAGGCGCGGGCCGCGTGTGGCGCGGTTGCGTTAGCCAACCCATCGAGAACCTAATAAACACCCTGCAGCGTAACCGGCTGATTCAGCAGCGGTCTGCACTATGTAAGGGCATCAGGGGTGGGCGTCGGCATTGGGTTCGACCGATTGGGCGTTTGGTAGCTGTCACGTCGTCCAACGACGCTGTCCCCGAGGAATGGCCGGCGGAGGGTGTTGCCCGCTGCTGCACCGGTGACTCCTGTCGTCGTCACGAGCCGCCGCGTCTGCAGGAGGCGCGCTGGACCGGGCCTCGTGCCACGTGCCGCTAACCTCCCATTGCCTGCGCAGCCGCTGCCCGAGCCCGGCGTCGTGTTCCCGGACTGCGTCTCCACCACGACACGAGCGGTGGGGCTGAGCTACCGGAAAATGGTTCTCCTAATACAACAATAAAGAGGAAGATTGCTAAAAATGGCCACCTCCTTCTACCTAGCCACGCCCTACATTCCCGACCACGTCACCCGTACCGGTCATCCTGTTACAATTGGTGACATTAAAGGTCTTCTCCCTGGATTTGGAGGAAATTGTAGCTGGTAATCGACGGGGATATGCGGCACCTGAGAAGGGCAACAATGGATCAGCAACTCCTCCAGCATGACAATTGCCAATTATCCGTTTGGTGGTTTGTCTGAACCTGTAGCATAGTCCGTCTTCCCTTTCTGTTCTTCTTTCTGCGCTTATTGTAGTCTTGATTCGATAGCTGGTAGTGATGGAACAGTGTCAGACGAGTTGCCTATTCAGCAGCTACTTGAGCGACTGTCGGCATTAGAGATAGAGCTTGCTCAGTCCAAAGAAGCGAGCAAGGAATGGTTTCCTGTTAATGCAGTAATCCTTCACACTAACACTGTCTTTGGTCACCCCTTTCTCGGGAAAAGCTGGGGAGGACGTTATGATTTTTTTTTTTTTTTTTTTTTTTTTTTTTTTTTTTTTTTTTTTTGAGAACCTTAGCACAGCAGCTAAATTGGGAAATTGGGGTGCAGAAACACTTTCGCATGTGGCTAAGTTGAAAGTAACTGGGGGTGCTAGAGCGTACCTTACATGCCATGAAGACATTTTTGAATACTTCAAAAGGATTGCTGGAAAGATATCTGAGGGAAAATAGTCTAGATATTATCGGGAACAATTTAATAGAATGTATAAAGGGAATGGGGAATCAATAGAAGCTTTTGTAGATCGAATTCGAAAAATAAATGTTAATACCTATGAGCTAACGGGTTCCGATAGGGTTAATGAAGCCATTCTGCAGGAAGCTGAGCAGAGGGCACTAGACGTATATTAGTGGCGAATGCATCCTGAAACCTCCCGCAAGATTAGGATGGAATTCCCTAAGACTCTTAATGAGGCAGTCGGAATCTCTGTGGCATTAGACGAAGTTGAAGCAGTAACAGGAAAACAGTGTATAATGCAGAAATAAAATGTTTCAGATGTGGTCGTATGGGACACATCAGACGCGATTGCAAGGAAGTGCAGTGCAGGAAATGCAGGCGTTGGGGTCATATGGAGCGTGATTGCAATGTGTACTGGAAACCGCAAGGTGGGCCTCACGCCCCTCAGTTAAACGGGGCAGGGGGTGGTGTGTCCTCTGTGCAACACTCCCGCTAAGGATAAATGCTAGTGCAGAACCAGTGGCAGACTTTTTTCTGACCGGCTTGGTGAGGGGCAGACCGTGCAAATTTTTATTGGATACCGGGTCTCAGGTATCCGTGGCGAGCAGAAATGTACTCGGTAAAGTAGAATTAAAACCACCACGCTGGGCGTTAGGTGGTGTGGGTATGGGGCGGGTGAAGTTACTCGGATCAGCGGTGTTAAACTTCAGAGTGGAAATGTGGAACTTCCAGGTGAAGGTAGTAGTTCTCCCAGTTGTCGGCAGCACCTATGACGTCATACTCGGATTGGATTTCCTGGTTGCGCATCACGCAAATGTTAACCTGGAACGGCGTACAGCAGAACTGGACGGAATAAAATTTCGCAGAGGTTCTACGGTCGAAAAACCATTACTGTCGCAAGGAACCGCCCAGACGTCGGGTGGGCCACCTCAACTGCGTACAGGTCCCTTAGGGTTAATTCGCGGGATACTATACCGAAGGGTACAGGGAAAATAATCTGGGCAGATGTTGGAGCTACCGTGCCGGTAAATTTGTTGTGTGTCGTTGAACCATAGTCTGAGAATGAGCCGCTGGATAAAATGAAGTGTTTTGGTTCAGAAGGCTCTGAGCACTATGGGACTCAACTTCTGAGGTGATCAGTCCCCTAGAACTTAGAACTACTTAAACCGAACTAACCTAATGACATCACACACATCCATGCCCGAGGCAAGATTCGAACCGGTGACTGCAGCGGTCGCGCAGTTCCAGACTGAAGCGCCTAGAACCGCTCGGCCACCCCAGCCGGCAAACGAAGTGTTTTAAGCGCCGTAGCGTGTCCTACGTGCGAGAGATAGGAAGAAAGGTTGTGCCTGTCAGTATTGATAATTTTGGCTTTGAAGAGGTGCAGTTAGCACGGGGTACCGTAATAGCGAATCTAGAGATAATAGGGGAAGATGAACTGGATAAGGATTTCGCCGCAGATTACACAATGCCGAGAGAATCTGTCAGCTGGTCCGCACTGAGGTGTGAAGTAGCACATTTAGAAGGGCGAGACAGAGAAGTTATGGAGAACCTTTTAACGCAGTATAAAGGGTTACTTAAATCTTACGGTCCACTGCCCGCCACACCGTTTGTTCAGCATTACATCCCCATTGCGAATGAAGCACCGGTGTATAAACGTCCATGTCGTGTTCCAAAAAGTTTAGTCTGTCATGGAAGAATTTATTAATCAACAGCTTAGGGATGGGATAATAGAGACCAGTAGTTGTCCCTGGTCCGCTCCTGTCGTAATAGTGGGTAAAAACAAAAATCACCTGATGGGGGCAAGGAAAATCGATTTTGTTGTGATTATCGTTTCCTGAATCAAAAAACTGTATCGGATGCATACCCAATGCCTAATATCACTGAAACTCTGGATAATTTGGGTCAGTGTCGGTATTTCACGACCTTGGATCTTCGAAACGGGTACCACCAGTTGGAGGTCGCCCCGAAAAACCGACCGAAGACAGCTTTTTCAACACCTACAGGTCATTTCCAGTATCGGCGAATGCCTTTCAGACTCAAAAATTCTCCGGCAACCTTCCAACGGTTACTAGATAGTGTTACGAGGGCTGAAACTTAATCACTATATGGGATATTTGAACGACATAATTGTTTTCTCAAAGGACGTGCAAGAATATGTGCACCGTTTACGCGAAGTATTCGATCGTCTGAAAGCAGCGCGGTTAACTCTTCTTGCAACAAGAAATGAAATTTTTCCATATGAAGTCAGTTATTTAGGTCATATTAAAAGACAGGAGTTTTTTTGTGGTTTTAGGGCGCACAACTACAGTCGTTATTAGCGCCCAGACTAAATTTTGAATGCACTGCGAGGCACAATGTTAAAACAGCAACTAGAAAGGACAACAGTATAAAAGGCACATTAAGGACATTTGTTTATGCTGTTTTCTTTTAATACCTTGCCTGTTAGACAGGTTTGTCAAGTGGATAAAACGAAGAACGCGAGCAGCTGCCCCTGGGCCATCCGCTAAAATGGCATCCAGAGTATATGGCAGGCCAAGATCAATGCGCAGTGTATTATAATTCGGACAGGCCGTTAAAATGTGGCGTATCGACAGCACTTGCCCATATGGGTAGAACGGCGCCGGTGCAGCCGTCAGCAGATGGCGACGGCTGAACCAGCAGTGTCCAATCCGTAACCAGGCCAAAACGACCTCCTACCGCCGAGAAGGGCGTGAAGAGGTCGTCCAAGCCGTTGGGAGAGGTTTCAAGGCCCGAAGCTTGTTTTCAGTAAGTGTATACCAATCGGCATGCCACAGCGATAAAATGCGCTGACAAATGACCCTGCTACAGTCTGATGAAGGGACACAACAAGAAGCTGTCCGAGGCTGGAGGACCGCAGCCTTGGCTGCGGCATCTGCAGCTTCGTTCCCAGGGATACCGACATGGCCAGGAACCCACATAAAGGTATCCAGAGACCGTCGTCCGCCAGCTGCTGAAGAGAGCGTTGGATCCGGTGCACGAATGGGTGAACCGGATACGGATCACTGAGGCTCTGCATGGCGCTCAGGGAATCAGAGCAGAAGACATAAGCAGAATGGCGGCGGCGGCGGCGGCGGCGGATATAAAGAACAGCCTGATAGAGGGCAAATAGCTCAGCTGTGAAGACCGAACAATGGCCATGGAGCCAGTATTTGAAACTGTGTGCCCGACAATAAGAGAACACCCGACACCGTCATTGGTCTGAGAGCCATCTGTATGAATGAAGATCGTATTAATGAACTTCGAACGAAGCTCGAAACACCGTGAGCGGTATACCGACGCTGGGGTAACCTCATTTGGGAGCGAGCTGAGGTCAAGGTGAACGTGAACCTGGGTCTGAAGCTAAGGTGGCGTTTGATTTTTCACTCCCTGCAACCTTTCGAGTGAACGAGAGCCAAGGTGCTGAAGGAGACGACGAAAGCGAACTCCATGGGGTAGCAGGACAGACATACAACCCGTATTGACGGTCGAGAGAGTCGTCAAAAAAGGAACGATAAGACGGGTGGTAGGGCATTGACAATAGCCGACAGGCATACCGACAAAGCAGTATATCGCGCCGGTAGGTTAGTGGCAATTCACCGGCTTCGGCATGAGCACTCTCGACGGGACTAGTATAGAACACTCCGATCGCAAGACGTAACCCCCGATGTTGTAGAGTTCAGGCGACGTAAGATGGACAGCCGTGCAGAGGAGCATACAAAGCTCCCAAAATCCACCTTTGAACGACCGACCGACCGATATAGGCGAAGTAGGACGGTTCGATCCGCTCCCCACGACGTACCACTGAGAACACGGAGAACAAGGACATTTAGGGAACGGGTACAATGGGCAGCCATATATGGCATACGTGGAGACCAGCTAAGTTTCCTGTCAAATATAAGACCTAAAAATTGTGTCTCCACGAATGGGAGAGCAACGGAACCGGGATGTAAGGACGGTGGGATAAACTCTTCGTAGCGCCAGAAGTTAAGAAACCATTTTGGACACTCCAGGAGTAAAGACGGTCAAGACAACGCTGAAGACAGTGCTCCAGGAAACATGTACGCTGCGCGCTGCGATAGATGGCAAAATCGTCCACGAAAAGGGAGCCTGATACATCAGCTGGGAGGCAATCCATTACTGGATTGATCGCTATGGCGAAGAGAGCGACGCTCAAAACTGAGCCCTGTGGCACATTATTCTCCTGGCGAAAGGCGTCGGACAGGACATAGCCCACACGTACCCTGAACTGTCGATCCATTAAAAAGGAACGAATAAAAAGAGGGAGGCGACCGCGAAGGCCCCATGTATGCAAGGTGCGGAGAATGCCTACCCTCCAACATGTGTCTTAAGCCTTCTCCAAATCAAAGAACACAGACGCGGTCGGGCACTTCCGCAAGAAGTTACTCATTATGAAGGTCTACAAGGTAACCAGATAGTCAACAGCAGAGCGGTGCCTACGAAATCTACATTCTACATTGGTAAGTAGGCGTCGAGACTCGAGCAGCCAAACCAAACGAGAGTTAACCATTCGCTCCATCACTTTACAGACACAGCTGGTAAGCGAGATGGGTCGATAACTGGAAGGCAAGTGCTTCTCCTTCCCCGGTTTAGGAATCGGGACAATAGACTCGCGCCAGCATGCGGGAACATGTCCCTCAATCCAGATGGGATTGTAAGTACGAAGAAGAAAACCTTTACCCGCAGGAGAAAGGTTCTTAAGCATCTGAATATGAATAAAATGCACTAGCCCGGTCACGGTCCTCCGCTCCGCGACCTGATTCTAGAGTTCCCGCATGGTGAAAGGGGCATTATAACTTTCCTGATTCGAGGAGCGGAAGTTAGGCAGAGGAAGCAAGACCACCTGTTTTCAGAGGAGGAAAGCAGGTTGGTAATCAGCGGAGCTCGAAACCTCTGCGAAAAACCGGCCGAAGACCCCTGAGGATGTCATTCGCGACCGTCAAGACAGAAACTGGTGAGTGGACATTAGTGCCAGATAGCCGGCGCAGGCTACCCCAGACAAGAGGAAGGATTAAAACTGTTTTAGCTTGTGAAAGCAGCCCAGCTGGCTTTCTTGCATTCTTTAATAACACGACACTGCGCAAGTAATCGGTTTTTTAAATCTTTATTAACATCTATAATATTTATACAAAAGGAACCCACCACCTTAATGATTAGTGGGTCATAATAATAATACTACGATGTTATATACTCAGCAGCTATTTTTGTTGTTATTACAATGGTACTATGTTTATTATTGTGAGCTACAGACAGGATACAATATAGGGTAATAGGCAGACTACAGCTATTAATCTATACTACTTGCTAATTGTTTTCTTACCTACTTGTTAGTTCGTAACTGCCTGTAGCGTTACAGGTGTCAGCATAGATATAAACCTACTGCTTTAGGCCCTGCTCATCGAGCTAATCCCGATGGGCGTGCCCCTGACACTGGGCAGGCCAAGATCGTTTGTCGCTGCCGGTTCCTAACTTGTCTGTATCTAAAGCTACAACTACTGTACTAACCTACGTCAATTCCGGTGCTTTTGGTCTAGATTAGTATACCCCGGTCCCCCTAGTCCTGCACGTGGCGGATTGCAACTGAAAAGTCGACATGTCCACGCACAGGCGGTATAGGATCAGGATAATTGGACAAGTTCAGTATTTGTTTTTAGTCGTGAAAGTCCCTCAGGTATGCTGTCAGTACTTTCCGTGATACCTCGTTTGCCAGACTATTTAGAGTTTCATAAGTCTCTTCATGTCTTAATAGGTCGTATGGATTGTTGTGTGGAAGCTGTTGTCTTAGTGTTACTGCTACATCATCGAAAAGGGGCACTCATAAACCACATGGTCGGGAGTGCCCTCCGAAGCACCAGTCACACTCGGGTGTAGCCTTGCTCCCAAACCGACAAGTATGTCGGGTAGGGCCAACGACCAGTGAGAAAGTGTATTAGACCCCGCGTTGGCTCGAAGTACTTCATCCCAAACCTTTCTTTTACATTTGGCAGGAACCCAAAGGTTCTTCTGCCAGTTTCATCCGTTTCCCAAGACTGCTGCCATAAGTCCTCACCCCTTCTGCGAATTTCTCCCTTGTCCCTCACCAGTGCTCCCAGGATATTCTCTATTTTCGTGTTGTTCCCCTTCTTAACCCAATACCATGCTGCTTGCTCCCATATTTTTATATCTAAAGGACACAGCCCCATTATTATTAATAGTGCACTTCCTGGGGATGTTGTGTACGCCTCTATAGATCTTAACAGCATGTTTCTCTGTGCTCTTCTCACTGCCATGGCAGGCACCACCTTCGTGAGCCTGTGCCCAGACTCCCTACCCGTAACCCACTATTGACGTTAATATACTATTGTGATACAGCTTGATTAGGTGCGGTGGAAGGTGGAATCGTTTGTGGCCTATGGAAGTAAGGTTGTTAAGCACTTGTAGTGCTTTTTTGGTTACGTACTCAATGTGCCTTCCAAAGTTCCACCTTTCATCGATGATGACGCCCAAGTAGCGAGTCTCTTGTCATGTAACTGGTGAGCCTCCGATTCTGACTGTAGGGTTCCTTACCAGCTGTCCCTTCAGTAATAAGTACGTCGATTTTGTTAGTGAAATAGTCATCTTAGTATTTGTACACCACAGTTGTAATTTAGTCATTGCTCTGTCTATTTTTGGCTCGATGTCCTCGCGGCTCCGGCTGCCGACCTGCAAAAGGAGGTCATCTGCGTAGGCTATCACCTCTAGCACTTCTTCACTCTGCTGCAAACTATCTAAAAGAGGTCCCCTGTTGTGGGACATCTATATGGAACCAAAGACGGAACCCTGGGGACAGCCCTTCGTCATAGTTTTTCCTACTCTGCCGCTAGGGGAAGATAGCCAGACCTCCCGCCCTTCACAATAGCTCTTCAGGCAACCATATAGCGACCCTGGACACTCCTTCTCCCGCAAGCAGGAGAAGAGCGAAGGCCACCACAGGTTGTCAAAGGTGCCACTGATGTCAACCATGATGCCAACAACGTACGGGGTAGAGCCGCAGACCTCGGCCGCCAGAGCGATCGCATCAGTTGCCGATTGCCCTGGCCTGAAGCCGAATTGCCTGCCACTCATCCCGCACAGCACTCTGTGTGCAGTCAGTCTGTCAGCTAGCAATTTCTCAAGTAATTTCCCTAAGATGTCCAGTCGGCAGATCGGTCTATAGGACTTGACATCCGCTGGGTCCTTGTCGGGTCCCTTTTTGATGATCACAACATCTGCCTCTTTCCAGATTTTCGGGAATTTTTCCTGTCTTACGCACTCATTGTATAGCTGGGTTAGTGGCGCCACCAGTTGGGGTGCCAGGAACTGCGCCACCTCCGCCACAATGCCGTCTGGGCCGGGGGCTTTCCCTGTTTCTAGTGCTTTGATGTGGCCAGCCACCTCCTCTTCAGAGAAGGGGTAGACTGCCCTGTCGTTAGCTATTCTGTCTGGATCTTCATTTCGTAACTGGGACTGGCCTCCCGTGTCGCTGGCCTTATCGTCATCAAGCAGCAGGGATCGGAGAAGGACCTCGGCAGTCTCCTGCCAGGAATCCGTCAGCCCATCCCTGTGCCTGACCGTTGATAGCATCATTGGGGTTTGGATCTTTTCCCTAAGTAATTTGTAGGGTACTCCCAATGGGTCCAAGGCCAACTGGTCCAGTACAAATCTTTCCCAACTGCGTATTATGACTTGTTTTAGTTCTTTTTGAAGTTTCTCTTTAGCCTCCCGGTATTGCAGTAACCATCTTTGCTTTCCCCACCAGACGACACTGCGCTGGTAGTGCCTCCTCAGCCTTCTGACAGACTGACGCATTTCCTCAAGTTCAGCTGACCATGGTGACGGGGAGGCCGTCATGGCCCTCATCCTGGTTGGAACAGCTGCCTTTACCGGTCTGGTAACTGCACCCACCAGTTCTTCGGCCCGCTTGTCTATGTCCAGGTCCTGTTGTGTGTCACATTCTGGCAATGGAGGAATGTCGCACTCTCTCGCTAGTCTCTCCCAGTCAGCTCTCTTGAAGTTCAGTTGCACCTCCCATCCCATGGCCCAGTAGCACCCTCTATTTCCTAGGCTAAACGTAATAAGATTATGGTCACTTGTTGTAGCGTTCTCTTTGACTTCCCAGTTCTGGATGATGTTGGCAGTATTTGGTGTAACTAGCGTTACATCTATATTGGTGCCGAGGCCCCCTCCCGCCGCATAGGTGGGAGGGTGGCCAGGTCTATTTGCAACTACAAGTTGTAAAGTCATAATCATATCCTCCATTTTTTCGCCATTGTTATCTCTTGTGCCACTGTACCATAGGGGGATTTTGCATTTATGTCGGCTGTTATAACCAGTTTGCGTCCCCAAAAAGCCGTGGCTACTATTGTTAGGTGATCCAGATGTTGTTCAATATTGTCTCCATATTGAAAATACATATTTATAAAGGTTATAATTCCCATGGGGGCCTGTATCTTCACGACGTTGCAGTGACTGGTGGAAAATTGTGCGAGTGTTGTTACACCTAGAGACTGGTTTGTAATGACAATTGCCGCTTTGGGGGCGTCCCGACTACTAGCTATTTGCCATGTAGCGGCTGCAAATGAAAGTTTCCCAGCTTGAGAGTACGGCTCCTGTAAGAGTACGTCAAGCCTCCGCTCCTCCACCTCCCTTCAGAGCTCCTTTATCACAAGTCTGCTGTTATGCGCGTTTAGTTGGCCTGACGATAGAATGCATACTTACTTCCCATATTGACTAAACTAACTGTTGGACAACTCTTACGCCACTCAAACGTGATTCGACCGTGAGCTAGGACTGATTGAATGTACATGTCGTCTAAGTCAAATTTCTCCCCACGTCTCTCAAATACTTTCTTGAGTAAGTCTCACAGGGCTCCGAAATCTGTGGGAAGGTTCACTGACTGTAGTTGTATTCTGTCTACAGCCTCCATTACCGAGAAGGTGACCTTCATTCCATTCTCATGTCCCACCCGGACCATATGTCGTAAGGCAGTGGTCAGGATAGCCGGCTGCTCCAATCTTGCCAGTTGCGTTGTAAGTTCAATGTTGGAATACACCCTAACCGGGTCTACATGCTGTAGCCTGATTGCTGGGGTATCTGCCACGGTTGGGTTTGCACTGGTACTAGTAACTGTACTTTCTTGGAGTGGCTGTCGTTTAGTTTGTTTAGGTTCGTGGGTAGGGGCCAGGGAGGCCGCCACCACCACAGGATGCTTCTGCCGTTGTAGATCTTTATTCGGCCTTTCTCCCCGGTTTGGGGAGGGGGGAGCTGTGTTCTTTTCCGGGAAATCAGTTTGCATACATCTACCATAAAGGGATCTGTTTGAATTTCTTTCTCTAGTGTCGTAATTTTTACGGTGCCCGAGAGCGACCTTAAAAATTCTCTAAATCTATTGGCCCTAACAGCATCCCTCCTTCTTTTACTCAGGGACTTGCGATTAAGCATCCTGTTAACTGAGCCCTGCTCAGCCATAGTCAATTCTAGAAATGAGCATCCGGTAAGTGGGGCAGTTCCATCCTGTGGCACCAGAGGATTTCTTTTCAAGATTTTTACACGGAATGCAGACCCCTGTTGCTTTACATTCTTTACGGTTGTGTCCACTCTCGCCGCACCTGGAGCAAGCCGACCCCCTGGTGCAGTGCCTCAGAATGTGGTCCAGGTCGCCACAATTATGGCAACGAGGTACCACGATATAATCTCTGGTGTTAATGGCTAACAGGGAGCCTCTCGGGCAGGATGCTGGAGAGCCCCAAAGGGGATGGTGGGCATTGAGGACTCAAGTTAACAAAAATGGTGCAGGCAGCTGACCAATAATTTGCATCATGTCTGCCCTGGTAACGGCAGACGTTGATGGAGTGTAAATGGTGCAAATGGAAAATGTAAAAGTGGGGAGAGTAATTCGGACGGCAACTGCCTGCAGATCGGTGTGCAATGTGGTGCGATCGTAGTAGTCCGCAGCTCGTGGTCGTGCGGTAGCGTTCTCGCTTCCCACGGCAGCGTTCCCAGGTTCGATTCCAGCAGTGTCAGGGATTTTCTCTGCCTCGTGATGACTGAGAGTTGTGTGATGTCCTTAGGTTAGTTTGGTTTAAGTAGCTCTAAGTTCTAGGGACTGATGACGACAGATGTTAAGTCCCATAGTGCTCAGAGCCATTTGAACCATTTTTTTTAATCGTAGTGGATATCATCCCAGACTAGCAACATAACCCGTCGATGAGCCGGAATACCTGCCACAGGGGGTAGGTCAAAACTCAGAGGCATAGTGTGCCAATTCAATTCGATTGCATAGGCGTAGCTTCGTTCCCTGGAGAGCTGCTACGAGCGGACAGTGCAAGCGTACCCCCAGGGGGTCCACAACTCTTTTGTGGACACGTGCGTAGCGAGCACGGGACCCCTAGCTAATGTGGCCCTCCTTCCTTTCCGGGCTGCATACCTTCCCTTCCCTTTCCGCATCCTTCCCCGTCCCCCATCTTCGCCCCCCCCCCCCTCACCTCTGGCTCTTCCCTTCCCTTTCTCCCCCTCTGGGAGTATGGTTTGTGCCTACGTCCGGAGACGGATGCTCTAAACTGTTCCAAATTCCTTGCTTTCTACACTTGCAAGTCCTCGTCCTTCCTCTGTCCTTTTCCTTCCCTCTTCTCTTTTCCTTCCCTCTTCTCTTTTCCTTCCCTCTTCTCTTTTCCTTCCCTCTTCTCTTTTCCTTCCCTCTTCTCTTTTCCTTCCCTCTTCTCTTTTCCTTCCCTCTTCTCTTTTCCTTCCCTCTTCTCTTTTCCTTCCCTCTTCTCTTTTCCTTCCCTCTTCTCTTTTCCTTCCCTCTTCTCTTTTCCTTCCCTCTTCTCTTTTCCTTCCCTCTTCTCTTTTCCTTCCCTCTTCTCTTTTCCTTCCCTCTTCTCTTTTCCTTCCCTCTTCTCTTTTCCTTCCCTCTTCTCTTTTCCTTCCCTCTTCTCTTTTCCTTCCCTCTTCTCTTTTCCTTCCCTCTTCTCTTTTCCTTCCCTCTTCTCTTTTCCTTCCCTCTTCTCTTTTCCTTCCCTCTTCTCTTTTCCTTCCCTCTTCTCTTTTCCTTCCCTCTTCTCTTTTCCTTCCCTCTTCTCTTTTCCTTCCCTCTTCTCTTTTCCTTCCCTCTTCTCTTTTCCTTCCCTCTTCTCTTTTCCTTCCCTCTTCTCTTTTCCTTCCCTCTTCTCTTTTCCTTCCCTCTTCTCTTTTCCTTCCCTCTTCTCTTTTCCTTCCCTCTTCTCTTTTCCTTCCCTCTTCTCTTTTCCTTCCCTCTTCTCTTTTCCTTCCCTCTTCTCTTTTCCTTCCCTCTTCTCTTTTCCTTCCCTCTTCTCTTTTCCTTCCCTCTTCTCTTTTCCTTCCCTCTTCTCTTTTCCTTCCCTCTTCTCTTTTCCTTCCCTCTTCTCTTTTCCTTCCCTCTTCTCTTTTCCTTCCCTCTTCTCTTTTCCTTCCCTCTTCTCTTTTCCTTCCCTCTTCTCTTTTCCTTCCCTCTTCTCTTTTCCTTCCCTCTTCTCTTTTCCTTCCCTCTTCTCTTTTCCTTCCCTCTTCTCTTTTCCTTCCCTCTTCTCTTTCCCCCCCCCTTCCCTCTTCTCTTTCCCCCCCCCTTCCCTCTTCTCTTTCCCCCCCCCTTCCCTCTTCTCTTTCCCCCCCTTCCCTCTTCTCTTTCCCCCCCTTCCCTCTTCTCTTTCCCCCCCTTCCCTCTTCTCTTTCCCCCCCCTTCCCTCTTCTCTTTCCCCCCCCTTCCCTCTTCTCTCTTTCCCCCCCTTCCCTCTTCTCTCTTTCCCCCCCCTTCCCTCTTCTCTCTTTCCCCCCCTTCCCTCTTCTCTCTTTCCCCCCCCTTCCCTCTTCTCTCTTTCCCCCCCCTTCCCTCTTCTCTCTTTCCCCCCCCTTCCCTCTTCTCTCTTTCCCCCCCCCTTCCCTCTTCTCTCTTCCCCCCCCCTTCCCTCTTCTCTCTTCCCCCCCCCTTCCCTCTTCTCTCTTCCCCCCCCCTTCCCTCTTCTCTCTTTCCCCCCCTTCCCTCTTCTCTCTTTCCCCCCCCTTCCCTCTTCTCTCTTTCCCCCCCCTTCCCTCTTCTCTCTTCCCCCCCCCTTCCCTCTTCTCTCTTTCCCCCCCCTTCCCTCTTCTCTCTTTCCCCCCCCTTCCCTCTTCTCTCTTTCCCCCCCCTTCCCTCTTCTCTCTTTCCCCCCCCTTCCCTCTTCTCTCTTTCCCCCCCCTTCCCTCTTCTCTCTTTCCCCCCCCTTCCCTCTTCTCTCTTTCCCCCCCCTTCCCTCTTCTCTCTTTTTTTTCCCCCTTCCCTCTTCTCTCTTTTTTTTCCCCCTTCCCTCTTCTCTCTTTTTTTTCCCCCTTCCCTCTTCTCTCTTTTTTTTCCCCCTTCCCTCTTCTCTCTTTTTTTTCCCCCTTCCCTCTTCTCTCTTTTTTTTCCCCCTTCCCTCTTCTCTCTTTTTTTTCCCCCTTCCCTCTTCTCTCTTTTTTTTCCCCCTTCCCTCTTCTCTCTTTTTTTTCCCCCTACCCTCTTCTCTCTTTTTTTTCCCCCTACCCTCTTCTCTCTTTTTTTTTTTCCCCTTCCCTCTTCTCTCTTTTTTTTTCCCCCTTCCCTCTTCTCTCTTTTTTTTCCCCCTTTCCCTCTACTCTTTTTTTTCCCCTTTTCTCCGCTGCGTCGTTTGAGACCCCCTCTTCTTTCCTTTTCCTTTCCCTTTCCCTTTCTCTTTCTCTTTTTTCCTCCCTGTGCGTGTCTGAAGGCCGACCCACGCACTTCCATGCATAGCCGGTGACGGGGTAACGCGTAATTCCCCACCCCGGATAGACAGGTAGGACACGTACGTACCCCCTGGTAATGGCCAGGCCCAGGGAGGGGTGATTACCCGAGCTGATACCTTCCGAAAGTGCCGATTGGTCCCTCCGTCCGTTTGTCGGGAGGTGTGACCTGAGGTGTGAACAATCACCTATGGCGGGTGTGCCCTGAGTGAGAGCCCCCACAAGGGAGGAACGCGCCATCGGAGACGTCGGTAATCATAGGGGAGTCTTCCGCAATGGTTTCCTCACCTTCCACTATGTCTGCTCACAAACGTAAGTTCACTGAGTCCCAGCCACAGACGGTTCTTCCATCGTTGCCACAGTTCCTTGTTGTTTCTCGGTCTGACGAAGGTCACGACTTCTCCACGGTCAACCCTTTCATTATTCAGAAAGGTGTCGACGCAATTGCAGGTCCTGTAAAGTCTTGATCCAGATTACGGAATGGCACCCTGTTGTTAGAAACACACAGTGCCCTCCAGGCTCAAAAATTGCTGTGTACTTCTCTGCTTCACACCTTCCCTGTTCGGGTGGAACTGAACCGTACCTTAAATTCCTCGCGTGGAGTCGTTTATACACGTATGACCTGTATGACCAGGGCGTAACGGCTGTTCATAGGGCTATGAAAAGGGTTGACACAAACATCATTCCAACTCGCACGGTCTTCTTGACATTTGACTCAGTTCAACTCCCATCGAAAATCAAAGCAGGCTATGAGATAATTTCCGTTCGCCCTTACGTCCCAAACCCTACGCGTTGCTATCGGTGTCAGCGGTTCAATCACACCAGCCAGTCCTGTTCCAATCCGACCAAATGTGTTACGTGTGGCAAGGATGCCCATGAGGGTGCTTGTCCACCTCCATCCCCTCGCTGCATCAACTGTATGGGTGACCACGCTGATTCCTCTCGAGATTGCCCCGTTTTTAAAGACGAAAAGCTCATCCAGGAAATAAGAGTGAAGGAAAAGGTGTCGACCTTTGCTGCTCGAAAATTATTCGCCAGTCGACAGCCCACCATGCCTCAGACAGGAAAATACAGCACTGTCCTTGCTTCTCCTCGGCCAACAAAGGAGGCGGCCACGCAGTCTTGCGACCTCACCTTTAGTACCACGGTCGTCAGATCGGCCAGCGCAAAGATCGTCCATTCTACCTCACCCCTTTCGCCTGCCCACTCTATGGCTCACCCTTCGTCAGGTTCTGCTAAATCTCGAGCCCAAAAGTCAGACGCCAAGTCTTCGAAAAAAGAGCATACTCGTGAAGTTTTTACGTACCGTAACTTAACAACCATCGGTCCTCCTTCATCTGAACATCATACTTCCAAGAAGGCTACAAAGAAACACAGTTCCTCTCCTTCTCCGCCAAGGCGAGTCCCATCTACAGCACCACCTGGCGGAAATCGCCCTCGGCCGTCTTCTGTGTCGCCGACGCGCACTGCTGTTGGCTGATCAACCGGCCGATTGCTGGTGGCAGGAGCTGCTCCTGAACAACCTATGCATCAGGATCTTCTGCCTTCGACTGAATGCCATTCCATGCTGTCGGTCGCAAGCTCTGAGCAGTCGTTGAGTTGACAGCACCCTTGGTCACGTTTCTCCATTTTCTGTTCACCCTATGTCCATTATCCACTGGAATATCCGCGGCATTCGCGCCAATCGGTATGAATTGTCGATCCTCTTACGATCCTACTCGCCGGTCATCTTCTGTCTTCAGGAAACAAAGCTGCGTCCCCATGACCGCTTTGTTCTCCCTCATTTTCAGTCCGTCCGATATGACCTCCCCTCTGTTGAAGGCACTCCAGCCCATGGAGGACTCATGATTCTGCTCCATGATACTCTCCATTATCACCCAATCCCCTTAAACAGTTCCTTCCAAGCTGTCGCCGTCCGTCTTTCCCTTTCTGGATACACGTTCTCTCTATGTACGGTATACATTCCATCGTCCACACCAATGGCACGAGCTGATCTCCTTCATCTTCTTGATCAGCTTCCACCCCCCTATTTGCTGGTTGGGGACTTCAATGCCCACCACCCGCTTTGGGGATCTCCACATCCTTGTCCACGTGGCTCACTATTGCTAGACGTCTTCCACCAAGCGGATCTAGTCTGCCTCAACACTGGGGTCCCCACATTTTTGTCTGCCTCCACGGCAAATTTATCTCATTTGGACCTTGCGGTCGGTACTGTTCCGTTAGCTCGGCGCTTCGAATGGTTCGCCCTTGATGATACACACTCCAGTGACCACTTTATATGTGTTCTTAGACTGCAGCCTCAACTGCCATATATGCGCTCGCGACGCTGGAAGTTTGCCCAAGCCGATTGGACACTTTTTTCGTCTCTAGCGACATTCGATGACCGTCGCTTTCCCAACGTCGACGATGAGGTCACACATATTACCGACGTTATTCTCACAGCTGCGCAACGTTCAATACCACGCACCTCCGAATTGCCCCGGCGCCCCCCAGTTCCTTGGTGGAACGAGGCATGCCGTGACGCAATACGTGAGCGGCGACGTGCTCTTCGCATTTTCCGTCACCATCCAACTTTGGCCAACTGTATCCGATATAAGCAGCTCCGTGCGCGATGCCGTCGCGTCATCCGCGATAGCAAGAAGGCAAGCTGGCAATTCTTTATTAGCTCATTTAACACCTTCACCCCCTCCTCGGAAGTTTGGAGTCGGCTTCGACGGTTCTCAGGCGCGCCTAGTTTCTCCCCGGTCTCTGGGCTCACTGTCGCGCATGATACCTTAGTGGATCCCGTCGCAATTTCTAACTCATTGGGTCAGCACTTTGCTGAGATTTCGAGCTCTTCAAATTACCCGCCAGCGTTTCTCCCGAAGAAACGTGCAGCGGAAGTGCGACATCTTGCTTTCTCCTCTCAAAATCGCGAAAGCTACAATACTGTTTTCTCCATGCGCGAACTCCAACATGCACTCTCTTCTTCTCGCTCCTCCGCCCCAGGACCGGATGGTATCCATGTCCAAATGTTGGTGCATTTATCAACCCATAGCCTGCGTTACCTCCTTCGCCTTTATAATCGAATTTGGACCGACAGTACCTTTCCCAGGCGATGGCGGGAAAAGCTATTGTCGTTCCCGTTCCGAAACCTGGAAAGGACAAACATCTCCCCTCTAGCTATCGCCCCATTTCTCTCACGAGTAGTGTCTGTAAGGTTTTGGAGCGTATGGTGAATTACCGTTTAGCTTGGTGGCTGGAATCCCGCAGTCTTTAAACACCAGCCCAATGCAGATTCCGACAGCATCGTTCTGCCGTTGACCATCTTGTTGCTCTCTCCACTTATATCATCAACAATTTCCTCCGGAAACGCCAAACGGTAGCAATATTTTTTGATCTGGAGAGAGAGAGCATACGATACCTGTTGGAGGACAGGCATCCTCCGCACACTGTTCTCTTGGGGCTTTCGAGGCCGGCTGCCCCTTTTTCTTCGCGAATTTATGGCAGAGCGCACATTTAGGGTGCGGGTGAACACTACTCTCTCCCGTACTTTCTCCCAAGAAAACGGGGTACCCCAGGGCTCCGTGCTGAGTGTTGTACTGTTTGCCATCGCCATTAATCCAATTATGGATTGTCTCCTTCCTGATGTCTCGGGCTCCCTCTTTGTGGACGATTTTGCGATCTACTACAGCTCTCAACGGACCAGCCTTCTTGAACGACGTCTTCAAGGATGTCTCGATCGCCTCCACTCGTGGAGCATCGAAACCAGCTTCCGTTTCTCACCCAGTAAGACCGTTTGTGTTAATTTTTGGCGACGTAAGGAGTTTCTTCCGCCCTCCTTACATCTAGGTCCTGTCAACCTTCCGTTTTCCGACGTCGCTAAATTCTTGGGTCTTATGTTTGACAGAAAACTGTGCTGGTCCTCCCACGTTTCCTATCTTTCGGCTCGCTGTCTGCGTTCCCTTAACACCCTCCGTGTCCTGAATGGCACCTCTTGGGGAGCGGACCGAGTGGTCCTTCTCCGCCTCTATCGCGCCTTAGTGCGCTCGAAATTGGATTATGGAAGCATAGTCTACTCCTCTGCTCGGCCGTCTATTCTTCGGCGTCTCGACTCAATCCACCACCGTGGATTACGTTTAGTGTCTGGAGCTTTTTACACCAGCCCTGTGGAAAGTCTTTATGCTGAGACTGCTGAACCTCCGCTATCCAATCGACGGGCAGTCCTTCTGAGTCGTTATGCTAGCCATCTGTCTTCCATGCCTGCTAATCCAGCCCATGACCTTTTTTTCGACGCCTCCTTTGATGTCGGGTATGCAGGCCGCTCCTCCTCCCTACTACCCCCGGGAGTCCGCTTCCGTCAACTGCTCCATTCTCTTTCCTTCCGTTTTCCCACAACCTTCTTGACAACTTGGAGTACAGCACCACCTTGGCTCCGTCCCCGGATCTGCCTACTCCGTGACCTTTGTCGATTTCCCAAGGATGGTACCCCTTCACTTGTTTATCGTCGGGCATTTGCTGCTCTATGTGCGCAAATGACGGACGCCGCATTTATTTACACCGACGGCTCGAAAACATAGTTAGGTGTAGGGAGTGCCTATATTGTTGGCGACACCCCAAATCACTTTCGGCTTCCCGACTAGTGTTCGGTTTATACTGCGGAGCTTTACGCTGTTCTCCAGGCTGTCCACTACATCCGCCGCAATCAGCGGATACAATAAGTTATCTGCTCAGATTCTCTCAGCTCTCCCCTCAGTCTCCAAGCTCTTTACCCTGTGCACCCTCTGGTCCACCGGATTCAGGACTGTCTGCGCTTGCTCCACCTGGGGGGCGTCTCGGTGTCGTTGCTCTGACTCCCGGGACACGCTGGTATCTGTGGGAATGAGGCGGCCGATATAGCGGCCAAGGCTGCAGTCTCTCTTCCTCGGCCAGCTATTCAGTCGCTTCCCTTCGCCGATCTACGGAGCGGTTTATGTCGCAAAGTTGCTCATTTATGGCATGTGCATTGGTCAACACTTCCCCATAATAAATTGCGGGAAGTGAAAGCCCTTCCTTGCGCTTGGACCTCTTCCTCCCGAACGCGTCGTCGGGAGGAGGTAATTTTAACTAGACTCCAGATAGGGCACTGTCTTTTTAGCCATCGACATCTTTTAAGCGGCGATCCTCCCCCACTCTGTCCCCACTGCTCTCAGCTGTGGACGGTAAGACACCTTTTAATTGAATGCCCCTATTTTAATCCGTTACGCTCCCGTCTACAGCTATCGCCTGATCTGTCGTCGATTTTAGCAGATGACACGCGCTCAGCCGACCGCGTTCTCAAGTTTATTAGTGACAGTGAAATGACGTCAGTCATTCGAAGCATTTTTTGGGGACAACCAACCCCTTTCTGTAGTGGATTTTTAAGCATTCCTTCTGCTTTTAGTTTCTCAAATTTTATTACTTTGTTCCCATTGCTGCTGGTTTTCAATTTCGGTTTTTTACTGTTTCCTAAGTCACGGGCTGGGCGCTAATGACCATGGAAGTTTTACGCCCTAAAACCAAAAACAAAAAAAAGTGCAAGCGTAGCAGCAACTTTAAATCCTCTCGGTTGGAGCGAATGCCGCGAATATTCGCGAGAAGAAGCGCCATCGCGAGAAGAAAAAGAAAATACGAGAAGCAAGAATGGTCACCTCGAAGGCCGCTGAGGGCCTGGCTTCAAGAGAGCAGTGCTGCAGGTATCAATAGGAGACTCGTCGTCCATTTTTTCAACAGGTTCATCGGCCATCTTGTTAAGATGACCAGGAGGGGAGCTTCCTCCGCTGGTGAACGGCCAGACGTTCGGCTACCAGCTGTGCGGATGACGGCCTGGGGCGGCAACCGCTGGGTGGCGCAGGAGAAGAAATGCGCCGTGGCGGAGGAGGAGAACTGTGCTTCCTATGAGCCTTATTCGAAGGTCGTTTAGTCGAAGTACTGGTCGATGGCTGGGAGTTCGGGGTACGTAGGAAGTCTTCATGGGACGGTTCCTTCCTGAAGGCCCGTGCATCTGACTTTTGGGGTCTTCGTCTTGGCAGAAGCCGATGAAGGTGCTTGAGTCTGAGGGGTGACGGGAGGAAGAGGAGACGTTGACTGGGCGATCTTAGCACTGACAGAACGGACGACCGTAGCGCTAAAGGCTAAATCGCATGTCTGCGTCGACACCTCCCTGGTAGGCTGAGGCGAGGACAGTACTGTATTTCCCCGCTGGGAGCAGCATGGGCTTCCTACTAGCAAATAGCTTGCGAGCAGCCGAGGTGGATACTTTCGCTTTGACCCGAATTTCTTGGATACAGCGTTCTTCCTTGTAGATTGGACAGTTGCGGGAGGACGCTGCATGGTCACCCCGACAGTTCACACAACGAGGAGACGGAGGTGGACAGTCACCCTCATGGGCGTCACTGCCGCAAGTGACGCATTTAGCCGCAATAGAAAAAGACTGGCGGGTGTGATTAAAACGCTGACACTGGTAGCAGCGCGTAGGTGTCGGGACATAGGTGCGAACAGAAATAACCTCGTATCCCGCTTTGATAGTTTTCAGCTGCTGTCGCGCATCAAAGGTCAAGGAAAGTGTCCGGGTCGGTACAAGACCATTGTTGACCTTTCTCATGACCCTATGGACAGCTGTCACGCCCTGCTCAGCGGGGAATGACAATCTCCTCGTCAGTCAATCCGTCGAGTGATCTAGTAGATACCACACCACGCGACGAATTCAAAGTGCGGTGAGCCTCCACCCAGACAGGGAGCGTGTACAGGAGTGTGACCCGAAGGAGTTTTTGTTCCTAAAATGCGCTTTCAGTTTCCAACGACAAGGTCCTGTTACGCATCCTGGTACAATATGTGAAAGGTCCGGCTATGGCATCTACGCCCTTTTGAATAACGAAAGGGTTGACAGAGAAAAATCCTTTCTGTCCTCAGATCTATAAACTACGAGGAACTTTGGGGTAGGCGGTAGTACGTTTGTCACTGGTGGTTGATCAAGTTTCCGTTTTTGGACAGAAGTCGAGAAAGAAGAAGAGAAATCCATTGCAGAGGAATCCCCTCATGATTGCCAGGGTCTCCAATGGCGCGCTCCTCCATTGTCAGGACCCTCTCAGACCGCGCTCCCGCCATAGGTGAATGTTTACACCTCAGGTCACACCTCCCGAGAAATGGATGGAGGGACCAATTGGCATGGTCGGAAGGTGTCAGCTCAGGCAATCACACCTCCCTGGGCCTGGCCTTTACCAGGGGGTACGTGCCTACTTGTCTACTCAGGGCAGGGAATTACGCATTACCCCGGCACCGGCTACACGTGTGAACGCCTGGGTCGGCCTTCAGGCATGCTCAGGGAGGAAAGAATAGGAAAAGAGGGAGAGAGGGAGGGAAAGGACAGACTGTCTCAAACGCCGAGGCGGAGACCATAGGGTGGGCCAGGAGGAGGAGGAGGAGGAGGAGGAGGAGGTGAGGTAAAAAGCAAGAAAAACAGTGAGAGAGGGAGGACAAAGATAGGAAGGAAGGAACGAAGGAAAGTAGAGGAATAAGCGAAAAACCAAAATGACCACAAATGTATGTCGCTGAACTGTCCATCCCCGGACGCAGGCGCAAACTACCCACTTGAGGTAGAGGGACTCCTTTTAGTCGCCAGGCAGGAATACCTCGGGTCTATACTAACCCCAGACCCACAGGGGGGATATTAACATTTTGACTGGGCTGGGGAGCTAGGGTTTACTTCATACGGCAGATATTGGGATATTTATTGGTCATCTGTACACAATGTTCGTCAGTCTATTGACTTTGTAATAGGGGCGCTCTTCCTGTGAAATCCCGCGAAGAAGCACTTACATCAGTGACCATTTTTTGTATCATAATGATGTCGTTTCCACAACAAATGTTTGAATTTGAAGTTACTGGTATTTAAAATAAGTCATTATTTAGGAAATGAAGACAAACTTTTTGAAAATTGAATTTTTTCATATTGAGGCACATACAACAAATTCTAATGAAAATATTAAAGATTCTGCAAATGAAGTCTTATGTCTCATAATTAACAATACTACCCGGAATATCCCTGGTACTAATGTTTCCGACATTGAGCATACTACTAATCATTTCTTACAGTTCCATCACCATAAAATGCAGACGGGACTCACAATGTTCTCATTGGAGCCGTTAGAGAAGGTAAGTGTTTCTGTTGGTTATTCAGTCAGTACTGGGGAAATTGGTTACATTTGCCTCATTGTGAAGAATTTCCAATGATTGTGGTATACAGCTTCATTTTCCAAAATTTTCAAAATAGTGCATAGCATCTTCTCTCGCATTTGCGGAATATCATTGTATTTCCAACCTGATGGTCTGCTACCAGTGTCAACGTTACAACCACACTCGAATGTCCTGTGGACACCTGGCCAAATCTGTTGCTTGTTTGAGGGTACTGTTGAGGGTGACTGCCTGCCGCCTCCCTGCTGTGTCACTTGTAATGGCAACCATGCAGCCTCATCCTGATTATGTCCTGTGTACATCAATGAGCAAGGCATCCACGAGATCTCAGTGAAGGACGAAGTGCATTACCCTGTCACTCACAAGTTGTTGGATGGTTCAAAACCCTGAGTTTCGCCATCTGGACTTACAGTATCACTCTTGTTATGCCTCCCTCCCCAAATGACGTGGTCATGCAGACTTTCAACATCAAATTCACCACCGGAGTTGTAAACTCACCCAACGTTGCAATATTATCCCCTTCTCCTCCAGCTGTGCAAAAAGCCACCAGATGTTCGCCTCTGGTGGTGAAATCACCCAACGTTGCAATATTATCCCCTTCTCCTCCAGCTGTGCAAAAAGCCACCAGATGTTCGCCTCTGGTGGTGAAATCACTTACTACACAATGGGCCATAAAGGAATACTTCAGCAAAATCTCAAAGGCAAATGTCTTCTCTTTGGCAACTCTAAGATCCTCAGATGGTGTCGTGAAATGAGAGCCTTATCTGGTCAACTTCCGTGTGCCACAAACTATTTGTCTGCCCTGGAATCTGCAGACTGACTGAGGGAGAATGCTGACACCTCTGTGGGTCTGATGGAGCAGCATCCTTAAACGTCTGCAACCTGTAGCAGTGGGTCTTCAACGGCTGGCACTTGGGCGCCGCTGAGGTGACACCCCTCACCTCCAACGGAATACTCACAATGTTGGATCCAAAAAGAAGGAATTACAACAGCTCTCAAAAGTATAGTGTCCACTTGTTCTCTGCCTCCAGAAAACAAAATTGTCTTTTCAACTGCTTTGACATATTTCATTCCTTTTTGGCCCACTTTGACCTTCCCCGAAGGACAGAAATCTGATCGAGACATTGTGTTGCTCATCCGGGATGTTCATAATCAAACCACTCACTGAGCATCTGGCTGCAAACTGTTCCAGTCAGCATATTCCTTCCCCGCTTCTCCTTTCTCCTTTCTTCTTTGTTCCACCTTTGTGTCATGAGGTCAGACATTCTTCAGCTTGAGAAACTCCCTCACCCCTTTTTTCTGCTCAGTGACTTCAATGCACACTACCCCCTATGGGGCTCTGTCAGAGTGGGGCCTTCTTGGCTGACCTCAGATTCTGGCAATCAACACAAACTTATCCACCTTAACACTGGAGAACCCACATTCCTTTAATACTTCATACACACCTATTCTTATTTGGACTTCTTTCTGCACTGCCCAACTTGCCCATTGTCTAGAGTTGTCATCTTTGACACATCCTACCCATTTGCTGACTCCTGCCCCACCTATGATTAAGGCCTCTAAACCCAATTCACACCTTTTTGAGGCTGTCTAATCATCCCTGTTGACGTCCAATGAACATAATTTCCCCAGTTGTGCTGACCAGGTAGAATACCTTACAAACGTTATCCTTACTCCTACAGAACATCCCATTCCTCACACTTCACCTTTACTGTGCCATGTCCCGGTCCCTTGGTGGACTGACACTACAATGCAATTCGTATGTGGAAATGTGCTCTCCACATTTTTAACTGTCATCCTACTATGGCGAACTCGAAAAATGTCATGGAACTGCAGACAACTATTTACAACAAATAGAGATAGTAAAGAAGCTAGTTGGATTTCATTTATTGTGTAACAGCTCTTCTTCCATCATGTGGGCCAACCTCGGAGAGCTCTCTGGGACCAAGGTCCATTCCTCTATTTCCAGCCAGACCATAGTAGATGACATCATCATTGTGGACTCTCGTTATCTCCAGTACCTTGGACCGCTATTTTGCGGAGATTCCAAGCTACTCCCACTATCGCCCTGCCTCCTATCAGAAACTAGTGGAGTAGGCTCTGGTGATTCCCTTCTCTCAGAATCGTGAATGCTACAATGCTGCTTTTACGTCGGGGAAGGTAGATTACGCTCTCATCTCATCCAGGTCTTTCACGCTAGAGCCGGATTAAGTTCACATTCAGATGTTGCAGAACGTTTCCCTTGTGGGCAAGCACTTTCTCCATCACATGCACAATCGCATCTGGACAGATGGCACATTTACCAGACACTGGCGTGAAGCGTCTCTTATACCCATACGTAAGCCTGATAAGGAGAAACACCTTCCTTCAGTTTATCTCCGTTTCTCTCTTACTAGCTGTGTTCACAAGGTGATGGAGAGTTTGATTTATGCCTTTCTGGTGTGGTGGCTTGAGTCTCACAATCGACTAACAACTGCGCAAAAGTCTATTTAGAGCATGCTGTTCTGCAGTTGACCATCTTGTGACGGCAATGCATTTTGTAAACGATTTTTGTGGAAATGAGACTGTGGAGAAAGCCTATGACACTTGCTGGGGGGGGGGGGGGGGGGGCTGGTATTCTTTATACTCACTACACGTGGAGCTTCCAAGGCCGACTGCCCCATTTCCTTCAAGAATTTCTTAAATACAGAGTCTTTAAGGTATGTGTGGGTTCTGCCTTGTCATACAACTTCATCCAGGGAAACAGGTTACCACAGAGTTCCGTCCTGAGCGTAATCCTCTCTGTTATCGCCATTAACCCCACTATGGCTTGTCTCCTGCTTTCCATCTCCAGCTCATTGTTCATGATTCTACAACCTATTTCACTTCTCCACAGACTTGTCTCCTTGATCACCATCTTCAGCATTGTCTCAACTGCCTTCACTCATGGAGCATTGACATTGGCTTTTGCTTTTCCACTGATAAAACTGTTTGTAGGAATTACTGGCAGCTCATTGGGTCTCTTCCACAAACAGTCTTCACCTCTTTGGCCTGTTGCACTTCTGTTTGCTGAAACTACAAAATTTCCGGGGCTCATGCTTGACAAAACTTTCTTAGTCCTCCCACGTGTCTTACCTGGCCGCCTGCTTTACCTGGTCACTTAATGTCCCGTGTGCACTCTGCGATACTTTCTAGGGAGTGGATCATACCACTCATCTGTTTGTACCAATCCCTTGTCCGTTTGAAACTATATTGTGGGTCTTTCATTTATTCCTCTGCATGTCTCCATTTTATGCCACGTAAGTACACTCCACCATCGTGGCATCTGTCTCAACCGGGATGGTGTAAAATGCACTAGTGTTCAAACAGTGTACAGAAGCGGTGTAACTACCACTGTCATACTGATGTGACGTTCTCCTCAGCAGATAGAAATGCCATTTGTCTGCAATGCCTGGACACCCATCCTGTGCCGCCTCCTTTAATGACTCCGACTGCCAGTATGTGATGTGTCATTCATCTGTTACTTTCTGGACTTCACTTTACAGTTTCACTGTGTCACTGCCATGTTCCTAACGGATGTGAACCCTTCACCACCTTGGCTTCGCGCGGCATCCCATGTTCACCTCTAAAGTAGTATCCTTAGAATCTGACTTAATTCTCTTCCTATCTATCGCTGTAAATTTCTCGAGCTTCACACCGAACTTAGCGATAGTAACTTTCTGTACACAGATAGCTCTTTGACTGTTCATGGTGCTGGGTGTGCCTTCATCACTCGCACCAATGATTTGTTATTTTACACTACTTAGTATTTACAGCAGTGCTCTGACCTGTATCAGGCCGTGCAGTACATCTGGTGACACAGGTTTTTTAATTGAGTCATCGAATAAGTGCCTTTCCACGCCTCCCTGTGCTATACACCATCCATGCCTTAGTGAAATGTGTCAAAGAAAGCTCCTCTTCCTCACTCTCGATTGGGCCCCTACGACTCTTGTGTGTCCCTCGTCACATTGGTCTGATAGGAAACAATGCTGCTGACGCTGCTGCCAAGGCTGCAGTCCTACCACAGCCCACTATGTCTGCCATTGCTTCCAATCTGTGTTGCCATCTGTCAGCATATTGCATCCCTTTGACAACACCACTGATCTTTCTTTCCTGGGAATTAAATCTCTCAGCTGCTTGGCCAACCTCCTCTCGACCCTCCCACCCTAGGTCGCATATTGGCCATCGTCATTTTAGCCATGTCATTTGTTAAGTGGCAATCCTTTACCATTGTGTGTTCATTGGTCAGAAAATGGTGAATACAAACGCCCATTTTTAACCACTTAGTCCAATTTATGTTAGCTATTTGAGTTACTGACCATTTTAGCGAACGACATGCAGATCGTCAACTGTGTTTCTCTTCTTATCCATCGTAGCAATATGGTAAAGGACATTTATTCTTTAGTTCAGGAACTCCGTCCTCTCTGTAGAGTATTTTATGGACGTCTCTACCTGGGTAAGTCCTTATTTTTAGCGGTCTGTTTCTGTCAATTTGGCTTAATGTGGGGTAATTTTTAACTTCTTTCTGGTCTAAGGTTCCTACATGGGCATATGACCTTAGTAGATTTTGTGCCACAGAACAATATAATTAGTATTAAGAACATCTTTGAGGGATTTGCCAAAAACAATTACAAATTAAAGTTGAAGAACCTTACAGATGTACAACTCATCCCAACTTTGACTGGACTGCCTTTATGGGTGCTGACAAGAAATGGACTATTGGCTTCTGTAGAGATCAAGCAGGGTATCACCATATATAAGGAACTATTGAGCTCAAAGTGTCTGACGTAACATGAAAAATATTGAAATGATGTGTGAATCCAATATAGCAGAATCCTTTAAAGGGAAAAAATTTTAATGTAGCTTACTAAAGACAAATGCAGTAATTTGATCAGCAACTTTTTGTGTGCATTTTTAGGACCTTGTCCGTTTGTGGCCATAATTTGTTGCTAAAAATCCTCTATTATAACCCTTTTTTACGGGCGAATGAATACATATGACAAAATGTGCTGTACGACATAATTATTTTAGAAAGCAATTGATAATTTCTATAAAATATTTGTTGCATTCCATTGTAGAGTTAAAATTTGGTAAACTAGTATACATTTTGCAATAAATATTTCATACCTTCCCCTTTTAACAACTGACAATACTGTTAACCTTTTGTGTCAGTGCATGTGTCAGGAGCAACTGCTGTGAAGATAGTCAGTTCATTACCCCTATGTGGGTCTGTGGGTTAGAATAGGTTTGAGGTGTTTGTGCCTATCGTATGAGGCGACTAAAAGGAGTTTAACACATGTTGGCCTTTATGTCGTGGTCCCCTGTAGGGTTTGACCTCCATTCTTCAAAATTTTTCCGAAGAGCAAGCCATTTGGGAAGGGCGCCTTACAAGGTGCATCGTGCCCATTGTGCATTGAGATCCTTAGCCCACTTTCTCGTCGTTGCATTGCAGACCTGCTCATTTTCCATCTCTTGGGCAAGGACACCTTCCTAGGTGCATTTTCCACCATGCAGTACGCAGTGTCGATTTCTGCGCTGATGATGACCATGGACTTCTTTGCATCTGATACCGAGCACAGTACACAGTCCATTGTGGTGGGGCTGCCATGTACTCTGTTGGTAGTAGCCCCCTGACCACACAGGAATCGCTCTGCTGATGACTGCACCGTTTACTGCCCATGTATGCCAAGGAGTAGATGCCCATCCCCATGTGGCATCGGGACTCCTAGCAATGGCCATTCTGCCAGGTGGCCTTTGCTGCAGCTGGGTGGCGCCCAAAGGGAGGGCCCTGCTCGGATTGGGTGGGAACATCGCGGATGCCACGTGATGAAGCGTAGTCATGACGATGAAGCCTCAATTTTTTTTGTTGGGCATTTAGAGGACAAGTTCAGGGAAGTTGAGGGCTTGTCCAAAATGAGATCTGGGTCAGCCTTAATCAAAACAGCATCCTCTGGCCAGTCACGGGAGTTACTCATTCCTGACAACCTGGGGGATGTTTCTGTAACCAACACGCCCCATGAGAGCTTAAATATGGCCCAGGGTATCATTTCACAGATCCCTTCTTCTGCAGTCCGACGTGAGCTGCACACCAATTTAGAGTGGCGAGGTATACACTTCATCCAGAGTGTCCACTGGGGACCAAAGGATAATCAGGTTGCCACCGGTGCCTTCATCTTGGCCTTTGAGGGTGATACATTGGCCTAGAATGTCAAGGTGATAGTCTGCCGGTGTAATGTAAAGCCCTAGATCCCTTCCCTGATGCGGTGCCTCAAGTGGGCGAAATCAGATATACGTTTTCCCACTGTACTTCCAGTGTCACATCCTGAGATTGTGGATGGCCATCACATCCCAATACTCCATGTGCCCCGCCTCCCATATGTGTCAACTACAGAGATCACCTTTCGCCTTGCTTCCTTGCTTCCTTGCTTGCTTGACTGCAAGATTCTCCAGAAAGGAAAATCATGGCGTATAAGAACCTTGGCAGGATGATCTACACTGAGACTAAGAGAAAATTTGAACGTCTGCACCCTGTGCGTGTGAGATCGCCTTACGCCGCCTCTACAACAGTTCTGGAACCATTAGCTCCGCCAAACCAGATCAAAGGGGCAGGTGTCGTCTTTTGGCTCTGAGGTGATGGTGGGGGCTCCTAAGCCGGAAAAGCGTAAGTCTTCCTCTGTTTCTCTCGCTAGGAAGGGGTCTCTTGGGTAACTCCCGTCCCAGGTTTCTTCTAGTGGGAAAGATGACACCTGCCAGTGGCGAAAGAGCACAAAAGCAACTGGTCATATGGCTCCGCGCTCATCCTCAGTCCCAGAGACTGAGCCAGTGAAGCCTTCCAGCCAGGGAAACCCAATGACCAAGGAAATAGCGATGGCACCCACAAAACCGCTACCTACAAGCTCTGCAGCTGAGGATGGGGTGGAGATTTTGGCGTCAGCTGAGGACTTAGATCTCGCCAGATCCTCAGACACAATGGATATAGACTGCTCAGGCAATAAATCGGTATCAGCACGTGACAGGCGTAAACTGCCTCATAGAATGTTCCATGCCTTCCAAATCTCACAATGTCATCCTCCAGTGGAATTGCAGCCGTTTTTTCCACTACCTGGCAGAACTACGACAAATGTTACACTTTACACCTGCTATCAGCAGTGCCCTCCAAGAATCCTGGTTCCCAGCAATGCGGAACCCTGCCCTCCATGGCTATAGGGGATATTACAGGAACCATATATACACTAATCGAGTGTCAGGTGGTGTTCGCGTTTATGTCCTAAACTCGGTCTATAGTGGACATGAGCTCCTTCAAACCCCTCTTGAGGCTGTGGGTGTCAGAGTAAGTACAACGCAGGAAATAGCTGTCCGCAATGTAAATCTTCCTCCAGATGGTGCATTACCCCTGAATGTATTTGCTGCTCCGATTGATCAACTCCTTAAACCTTTCCTCCTTCCAGGAGATTTTAATGCCCATAACCCCTTGATGGGTGGTACAATGCTCACTGGCCAAGGCAGAGATGTCGAAAATTTACTGTCTCAGTTTGACCTCTGCATCTTAAATACTGGTACCACCACACATTTCAGTGTGCCTCATGGTAGTTACTCGGCCATTGATTTACCAATCTGCAGCCCAGGACTTCTCCCATCTGTCCACTGGAGAGCACATGACCACCTGTGTGGTAGTGACCACTTCCCCATCTTCCTGTCACTGCCCCAGCATCAGGCACAGGGACGCCTGCCCAGATGGGCTTTGAACAAGGCGGACTGGGGAACTTTCACCTCCGATGTTGCCATGTGTGGGAGATTCAGTGGTGACAGCAAAGTGATGGTTGGGCATGTGAGTAGCACAAATGTTTCTGCAGCAGGAAACGCGATCCCTCGCTCTTTGGGGTGCCCGAGGCGTAAGGCAGTCCCTTGGTGGTCGCTGGAAGTTGCTGAAGCAATTAAGGAGCGTCGACGTGCTCTACAGCGACATAACTGGCACCCTCCCTTGTAGCACCTTATAGCCTTTAAATGGCTCCATGCCCGCGTTTGCCAACTTACCAAACGATGGTAGCAGAAGTTATGGGAGAGAGATGTTTGTCCAGACTTGGGAATGCGACATATGGCACCCAATGGTCTAAAGGTCAAACGTCTTTCCGGGTACCAGGCCCTAACGGCTATCCCCGGTGTTAGTATAAATGGCGCGTTATGTACCGACGCAAATACGATTGCCGAGCACTTTGCTCGAGCCTCTGCGTCAGAGAATTAACCCCCCCCCCCAGTATTTTGCTGGAAGTGAACGTCCTCTCATTCACTACACGCTACAGTGAACCCTACATCGCCCCATTTACAGAGTGGGAGCTCCTCAGTGCCCTAGCCCGTTGCCCTAACACAGCTCCTCGGCCTGATGGCATTCACAGCCAGATGACTGAACATATCTCATCCGATTACAAGCGACATATTCTCTTAAACCAGATCTTGTGCGATGGCGGCTTTACATCGCAATGGAGGTAGTGCACCATCATTCTGGTGCTCAAACCCGGTAAAAAGCCGCTTCATGTGAATAGCTGTCGGCCCATCAGCTCACCAATATTCTTTGTAAGCTGCTGGAACGTATGATGTCTGCGGTTGGGTTGGGTCCTGGAGTCACGTGGCCTGCTGGCTCGATGTCAGGGTGGCTTCCGCCAGTATCACTCTACCACTGATAGTCTTGTATCCATTGAGTCTGCAATCCAAACAGCCTTTTCCAGATGGCAGCACCTTGTTGCCGTCTTTTTCGACTTACGTAAAGCATACGTCACGACCTGTCGACATATTGTTGCCACATTGTATGAGTGGGGTCTCCAGGGTCCGCTCCCGATTTTTATCCAAAACTTCCTGTCGCTCCGTACTCCCATAGTTCCATCCACATGCAGGAGAATGGAGTCCCACAGGGCTCTGTATTGACTGTATTTTTAACTGCCATAAACGGTCTAGCAGCAGGTATCAGGCCCTCTGTCTCACCTCTGTATACAGACCACTTCTGCATTTCGTACTGCTGCTCCAGTACTGTTGTTGCTGAGCGGCGCCTCCAGGGAGCCATCCACAAGGCGATGTCTTGGGCTCTAGCCCACGACTTCCAGTTTTCAGCCGCGAAGTCGTGTGTCATGCACTTCTGTCGGCGTCGTACCATTCATCCGGAATCCACACTTTAGTGAGTGGATCGTCATTAAGGTAGTGGAGACATATCAATTCCTAGGACTGGTTTTCGACGCTCGATTGACTTGGCTTCTTTATCTTCGTCAGCTTCAGCAGAAGTGCTGGCAGCACCTCACCTCAATGCCCCCCATTGCCTGAGCAATACCAATTGGGGTGGAGATAGCTCTACGCTGCAGCAGCTCTACATAGCCCTTGTCCAACCCCAAACTGACTATGGGAGTGTGGTTTATCGTTCAGCAGCGCCTTCAGCATTGCATTTCCTCGAGTCTTTGCTCCACTGAGGTTTCGTAAGTGACAGGACCATTTAGGACGAGTCTGGTTGCCAGCGTACTTACGGAGGCTGGTGTACCTCCACTGCAGATCAGACGTGCGCAACTGCTCGCACACATTAATTCATAGATCCCCTTAGCATCAGGATTACCGTCTCCTTTTCCCGCCTGAGGCAGTCCGTCTCCCACATCAGTGGCCCAGATCGGGTCTAAAGATTGCGGTTCGCATGCGGTCCCTTCTCTCCGAACTGGAGTCCTTCCCTTTACCACCTCTACTTGTGGTTCGTTCACATACCCCTCCATAGTGTACGCCTCCGCTGCAGCTATGTCTGGACCTTTTGCATGGCCCTAAGGACTCCGTTAACCCCACCGCTCTCTGCTGTCGCTTCCTCTCGATTCTTTACGTGTTCCAGCGCTCTGAAGTGGTTTACACCGGCGGCTCAATGGCTGATGGTCATGTAGGCTTCGCATATGCTCATGGAGGCATATTGTGCAGCACTCCTTGCCAGTTAGCTGGCAGCCATATCTCGTGCTCTTCAGTACATCCGCTCATGCCCTGGCAAGTCATTTATCCTGTGTACTGACTCATTAAGCAGCCTACAAGCTATCGACCAGTGTAACCTCACCAGGCTCTGGTAGCGTCCATTCAGGAGTCCATCTATGCCCTGGAACAGTCCCGCCATTCTGTGTTTTTTGTGTGGACTCCAAGACATGTCGGAATCCCCGGCAACGAATTCGCCGACAGGCTGGCCAAACAGGCGAAACTGAAACTGCTTGTGAAGATAGGCATCTCCTAAGCCGAGCTGCGTTCTGTCTTACACCGCAGGGTTTTCCGACTTTGCTGTGCGTACTGTTATGCCATTCCGTCTCCCAAACTGCGTTTCATTAAGGAGATTGTGAATGTGTGGAAATTTTCTATGCAGGCCTCTCACAGGGAATCAGTTGTCCTCTGCTGGCTCCACATTGGCCATACATGGCTAACGCATGGTTACCTACTCCGTCGGGAGGACCCACATTAGTGTCGCTGTGGCTCCCGAATGACAGTCGTCCACCTCTTGCTGGTCTGCCCACTTTTAGCCGCTCTGTGGCAGGCTTTTAACTTTCCCAGCACCCTGCCTTCGGTGTTGGGTGAGTGCCGCAACTGCATCTTTAGTCTTACGTTTTATCTGTAAGAGTGAGTTTTTATCCCTCTATCTAGGTTTTAGCGGATGTCCTTTGTCCCTCTGTCCTCCACTCTAGTGCTTTTAGGGTGGAGGCTTTAATGAATTGCAGAGTGGCTGGCTTTCCCCTTTTTATTTATGTGGTTGGCCAGCCACTGCAATCTGCTTTCATGTTTTACTCTTTTGTTTCTAGCGTGTTCCTTTTAGTGTTCGTTGCCTTCCCTGCTTTCTTGTGGCTTTTTCTTTCTTTGCGTTTTGTGTTACGTTTCATCCGTTTTATTCTATCACTTATGGCATTTTTTATTAGGACCAAGGGACGAATGACCTCGTAGTTTGTTGATATGGTTGGCTGGTTTAGAGGCAAGAGAAGTTACCATAGTACTGTGATTGTTGAATTGCATTAGATGGTTTGCCGTCTGCCTCCTAGCCACACAACCTACAAATTTACAGCAAAACCGGGCAGATTCATGCTTTAAGTCCCTCACCTCTCTTATCAATGCAATCCATTCTAATGTGGAATATTGTATTTTTAATGAACCATTTATGATTTGATTTAATGCCACAAACTATTAATCCTAACTGCACAAGTGCTTTCATTATGTCTAGTTTGTTAAGCTTGGATATATTCATTCAGTGGTGTAATTTTTTAAAACTATGACAAAAAATTGAAATTATTTTCCAAAAATTGAGTGGGTAGAGGGGAGTGGGGACAGGAAGTTCCCTGGCTGTGTCACATATGGAGATTTGCATTGGATGGACTGGTGTGGAAAGCTGCATCAAGCCAATGTTCTGACTGAAGACAACATTTGTAATTTGAGTTTCAGTACACTGAAAGACAGCAAGTGCCATCACATAAAGTCAGTATGATTGACAGCGTTTAGGTATTGTTTCATGTCGGATTGCACATTCTGTAGTTTCTTCCTTTACTACTACATTTGGCCTCCTGTCTGTTTCCTGGCTTAATTCATCACTGGCATTGACTGTTTTTAAAGATGGCGCCAGTATTTTAATTAACTATAGTGATGCAGCCTAGCTGGAGAGTGCTGTGCTGTGTTGTGTTGTGCTGTTCCCTTACTGACCTCGAAAGTGGGAGGGAGTGCTGCTTTTTTTTAAAGGCTGTTCTCAGTGTGGTTAGTGTGTGAGGATGAACACTATGAACTGAAACACGACTTCCAGAAAAGAGCTTAACCACAACATACCTTCCACTGTCAGATAAAACTTGCTAACAGACGATGTGATAAACTGCCATGTTAAATGCATATAGTTGATTTCATCCTTCAGCATGACAAAATTCATCTGGTGCTCCAGTGTAACCTTTGTTCTGTCTTCCTAAATGCAGAGTCCTCCGCAGAGTTTCAATGGAGTGATTGAAACACAGTAGGATAGAAGAGCTCACGCAAAAGAACTGGATAAGTAGTTCACTGTGGCTTTCAATATTTGAATACCGTGTTGCAGATACACCTAAAATTATGTGGCATGTCCACAAGTTGTGCTCATTAAGTGTGAATACTGTTAAGTTCTACTGTACTTTAATTACTTCCCTGGAACACCACAATTACATTTTAATGCTGAATATTGGAAGAACATAATACAACACAGAATCATTTGTTTTGGGAAATACCACTACACACAAAATGAATCAGTGAGCATGTATTGTTCATACAGATGTTTAGCTTTTGGTCAAATAGTACCACGTGTATAACTCTCTCGAATTTTCTGGTACTAATTACTTGCTATGTGCTATGTTTCTTCAGTGACATTTCTGTAGTTCTAGTCATGCCTGTCAAACAAATTATACACAAATTCTAGGCTTTACAGCTTAATGCATGTGTGCTACCACCTGTCAATATCAGACTAGGGTTTAAAATCACATTTATTCAGGTGTAGACTTTAGAGTGAAGGTACCTCCCATGTTAGTATACATTAACTGATTGCCTTCACATTGCCAATGAACGTTCATTGTAGTCCATTTGGTGAAAGACATATCGGTGCCATTCGTCAGATTTGTTATTTGTTCCATGTGTGTGTACTCTGACAGCACTAAATACAATCTTACTCTCAAACACACAGTTAACTCCTTTAGCTGTGTACTGTAAGCAGATGGCTTTGACTGGATTTCTCTGCTATAGTAGCAATATAAGCATTTGTGACAGTTGCTTCCTGTTTTCCTGAGTTATTTGTGTTTGTGATCCCCTATAATTTCTGAGTGACTGTCCAGTTCTGCATGGTCCAATTAAATGATATTCAAAGATGAAATATTTGTTTTATAGCTTGATGCAATAGAAACTGAATAAAATCAATGTCTGATTCAGCCTACTAAAGTGTGTGTTAAAGATTGAGGAGCTGGAGTAAGTGTTGGAAGTAATGGTTGTCAGCCACAAATAGTGTGGGAGAGGTGATTGTATCATATTTTTACAGCTTCTAACTAGTGGTAATAGTAGTTCCTCCTCCTATAATATACAGTATAGTAACCAAGTCTAACATAAGTGAATATCAATGAGCACTTCTTGCAGATATTTATTTGATCGTAGTTGCAGTTACAACAGTCATTGCCTGTGCTTCATGCGCGGGCAAAGAGTCGGATCGACTGGATCACCCATGTCGTCACGGACAGAAACAAGCAACATAAAACTGTACAAGAAGCTGGAGACCATTATAGAGGACATTTTGGACATAGAGATAAATCACGATGCAGTAGTCTGCAATGACTGCTGCTGCACCCTTAACACCACTGATAAGCACGAAAGCGAAATAAAGAAGCTCAGACTTCATCACGATGGAGCAGTTGCTGCAGTATTTTTTTTCTTTCTTCCCAATGTAGATGAAGGCACACACTCTAAAGGTGAATAACATTATCTGATTTTTAGGGTATATGATCATTTTGTTTGATGTTACTTGCTAGCAAGAAGTCTTTAAACAAATTTTCTGAGAGCTCAGTGCAACAGGGGGAATGGGGGAAATATATGGTTTGATCATTCAGGTGGAGAGCTGTTTATGGCTATTGTAATGAACTTTCCATGTTCTAGTAGGAGAGGGATACATCTAATGCTCTCCTTCCTATTCCGTATTTTATTTTGTTACGGGAGGGGTTCCAAAACTACTACTCTGATAGAGCACTCTGAGAAGTGCGCTACATTGATGGAACACCCAGCTTATTTTGAAAGATAATAAATGTAAAAGAATGAGAACCTTATTTTATTCAGAGATTACCTCAGTTTTAAATTAGAACTAACAACACAAATCAGAACAATGCAAAAACCCTTTTGTAATTCTCCAAGGGTTTTATTATTTTGGGACCCTGTTTGGAGACTAGAAGAAAATTATGTAGCATGTCCAGCAAAATGTTTACCTCCGATATGCATAATATTTACTGCCATCTTCCTAACATCCAGGAATTTAGTTATAAAGAAACCCTATTCACGAGAGACGGCATGCTGCATGACATCCAAAATGCTGATTTTTCTATAATGTGCAACTAGATCTATTAATCATTGGTGCAATTATTTGAAATCTTCACCAGATATGGCTGAAACAGCTGTGTCAATGTCAGTTTCCTGGCAAATATGTTGCTTTAAGTGTGTGGTTCTTGACCGGAAACAATAATACAAAGCAGCATATGTACACAGTAGACTTGCTGTGTTCATACAGAACCAATCAAAATATACTCCATACTTCACTTTTTACATCCCCATATTTGTGCGCACACGCGCGCATACAACTGTAGGCAGAGCTGAACCACAGCAGCTTACCACAGAAGAGGCTCGAAGCAGTAATGTGGCAGGAGTGGGGGCAGCTAAAGATGTACTGGGTAACAGAAAGAGCCCACACTAGGAGGCTTGCATTCCTACTCTACACTAGTGAATCAAATGTACCTAGGTACCTATTAGTAGACATTAAGTGTGTGTGTGTGTGTGTGTGTGTGTGTGTGTGTGTGTGTGTGTGTGTGTGTGCGTGCAACCTTCCCCTGTACAATGGCTTGAACTCTTCTGGGGATGCTTTTAGTGAGATGTCCATCTCTTTGGTTTCAGCTCTCAAGGAAAAATGAGCTGCCATTCCTGAGACGGTTCTCTGGGTGCTGGGTTTGGAGTGAAGTCACATTTCTAACTCATCCCAACATTCCATTCAGGATGGAACATGGGGCAGGAAAGCTCACTTCAGGAGTGCCATCGTCCATAAACCATCACCTCAGAATGCTGTATCGTGACAGGTGGCATTGTTCAGCTGATTCAAGCAATCATTGCCTCTGAATTGTTGTTCTGCTGAATATAGTACACAGTACTGTCAAATATGCACTTATTCTTATGCATTTGACATTTCCTAAAGCGTAATAAGGGGAAAACAAATTAATGAGGATAAATTACCTGCTATTATATCTGGTGCCAACAATGAAGTGCACAGAAGGCTCTGTTACAGCATGCAATGTTCACATGGGATTCATTAAACCCAAATTCTTCCATTGGATTGCTGTGGGGTATAGTGTGATTCATCACTCCAAGTCCTGTGTTTCCAAACGTCCACTGTACTGTGGTCATCGCTCTTTACACTACCTGGAGCATGTCTTAATGTTGAGAACAGAAATGTGTGGTTTTGAGAAGCTGCTCAGCCATTCTAACCAGTCTTTTGTAACTCCCTATGCACAGACATTTCCTTGGGGGGGACTACTAGCAGCACATCAAAACTAAAGGAGAGACCACAGCAGCTGTATTTTACCACTACACACCACAATGCTAGATGCCCTGTCCATCAGCACATTAGGCCTCTGTGGACATCATTTAGTTTTGGTTGTTCCTTAATATTTCAATTTCACTTTGACATCACTGACAGCTGACGGTTTTCGTATTAACCTTAACATTGGAGACCCTGCAATCGAAAAGAAGTGTCATAACATTGTCAAGTATATCTTGTTCAAGACACTGTAATGTTCTTGGAACTGAGTCAGGTATTGAATCAAAAAAAGGGTTCAAATGGCTCTGAGCACTATGGAACTTAACATCTGTGGTCGTCAGTCCCCTAGACCACCGCGGCCGGCCCAAAGTGTTCAAAACGGTTCAAATGGTTCTGAGCACTTCTTTACTGATGGGAGGAGGTGGTTGCCTGCGTTGCGGGGACCGCTTTGTTGGCTTGTGATGTTGGGTAGTGGTATGTGGCTTAGGTGGCAAGCCCATTGTTAATGGCTTCCGAACGATTTCAGTTTCAAGTGGAGCTTTGCCCCCACAGGTACTCTGACAAGTGCATGTGTTCGTACTTGAATCTGTGGTCTTAAGTTTGCTGTCTGCACAGAAACTCAGAGCTGATGCATAAGAAGTAGCAAAAACCGGGGGATGTACAGCTTTGTTTGCCTTTGCTCGTTCTAATCTCACACTTTCTCCACCACACTGTGTGATATGTGTAAACTGCTCTGGGTATCAAAGTGTAGAAGAATTGCCTGATTCCTGAGCTGAGCCTCCACAATAGCCACACGTAGCCCTCCAATTACATCCTATAGTGGTATTTCCAAACCTTGACATCTGTAGCATCATGTTAGGTTAGAAACAAAAAGGTGAACCCTAAAACGGATATAGCCTGCAAGGATTTGTTCAGTTAGTTCCGGAATACAAAACGTTAGATTGAATGTTGCCGATTTTTCCAATTTGCCATAGTTCTGCACTTCCATGACGCCCATATTTTTCCATTCTTTACGTAACTCTGCGGTGTTTTCCTTCGATAGATCGGAGCAGGTACCCACGCCCGTACTAAAGTTAAGAGTGTTATGCAACGCACACTCCATTAAGTAGTCACCTAAGGCCTTACATCCCAGGAGCTTAGATATTTTGGTTGAATTAGTAGTTTCAACTAGTAGTGTTCCATTACAATGTTGTTCGACACTTTTTAGAGAACCAGCAATATCTACCAGTGCCTTGTGAACATAGAAACTGTTCTTCCAGTTTCCTTGATTACAATCGAAGTGTTCTGACACGCTAATGCTCTGTTACTATGTTTCTGAGACTTTTCGGAAGGACTGACCAACTGGGCTCTCTGTGATGAGTGGGTGTAGGTACTACCTGATGGTACATCCGTCCTGTCAGTAGCAGTAGCTTGATGAGGCCGTTCCATAGGGATTCCACGAGATGCTAGGGAAACAACCATTAACCCAGGCAGAACATAAAGATTCGTTGCCATTTCACATACAGGAAGTCTTGTAAAGCACTTTTGAACAAGTTTTCCTAAAATACGTCGAGCATCTAGTTCGAGACTCCATACGTAATGGGTGTGTTTGAAATCTTGTAGCTACGAACAAACTTGACCTTATCGACTGTGTCTGTATAGAGACAATGGCAGTCCGTCTAAACGATACAACGGTCGGCCGCCTAACGGTTGTAGTGAATCAGTCGTGGTCGAAATAAACTTGGCGCCAAGCATGATTAACTCATTCCAATGATATTAAATTAAATGACACTTGACTTGGAGATATTATTTAATTCACTGCAATTTACCCTTGCATAGTGTGATTGAATTAATAACTGGTAAATGCTCCAAACCAAAGCATATTTACTTCCGCCAGCGGCACATTTAAAGGTACTCACTGACGTTTAAATCTTGGTCTTTGAGCACCATGTAATAGTGCCCTGTACGTAGCCGACACTGAAGTTACTATCGGGAAAACGTGTAATTAATTTAGACTCAGCAGGAAGGGCCACCAAGGGACCAAAATATTCATACTAACGGCCCACAATTGCATTGCCGGAACAGACTCCGTCTCGTTTTCATGACCCACACCGATAGCAGCCCCCCCAGGGGATCCACATCTCTTTTGTGGATACGTGCGTAGCGAGCACGGGGCCCCGAGCTAATGTGGCCTTCCTTCCTTTCCGGGCTGCATACCTTCCCTTTCCGCATCCTTCCCCATCCCCTGTCTTCACCCCCCCCCTCACCTCTTGCTCTTTCCTTTACTTTCTCCCCCTCTGGGAGCATGGTTTGCGCCTACGTCCGGAGACGGACGCTTGTAAATGTACCGCATTCTTCTTCTTCCTTGCTTGTCTGTCTTCTTCCTTCCTTTGTCCTTCTCCTTTCCTTACCTCTTCTCTTTACCCTTTTCTCCGCTGCGGCGTTTGAGACCCCCTCTTCTTTCCTTTCCCTTTCTCTTTCTTCCTCCCTGTGCGTGTCTGAAGGCCGACCCACGCACTTCCATGCGTAGCCGGTGACGGGGTAACGCGTAATTCCCCGCCCCGGGTAGACAGGTAGGACACGTACGTACCCCCTGGTAAAGGCCAGGCCCAGGGAGGGGTGATTACCCGAGCTGATACCTTCCGAAAGTGCCGATTGGTCCCTCCGTCCGTATGTTGGGAGGTGTGACCTGAGGTGTGAACAATCACCTAAGGCGGGTGTGCCCTCGGTGAGGGCCCCCACAAGGGAGGAGCGCGCCATCGGAGACGCCGGTAATCATGGGGGATTCTTCCGCAATGGTTTCCTCACCTTCCACTATGTCTGCTCACAAACGTAAGTTCACTGAGTCTCAGCCACAGACGGTTCTTCCATCGTTGCCACAGTTCCTTGTTGTTTCTCGGTCTGACGAAGGTCACGACTTTTCCACGGTCAACCCTTTCATTATTCAGAAAGGTGTCGACGCAATTGCGGGTCCTGTAAAGTCTTGTTCCAGATTACGGAATGGTACCCTGTTGTTAGAAACACACAGTGCCCTCCAGGCTCAAAAATTGCTGCGTACTTCTCTGCTCCACACCTTCCCTGTCCGGGTGGAACCGCACCGTACCTTAAATTCCTCGCGTGGAGTCATTTATACACGCTCCCTCGATGGATTGTCTGACGAAGAAATTCAGCACTACCTGTCTGACCAGGGCGTCACCGCTGTTCATCGGGTTATGAAAAGGGTTGACTCGAACATCATTCCAACCCGCACTGTCTTCTTGACTTTTGACAAAGTTCAACTCCCATCAAAAATCAAAGCAGGCTATGAGATAATTTCCGTTCGCCCGTATGTCCCAAACCCTACGCGTTGCTATCGATGTCAGCGGTTCAATCACACCAGCCAGTCCTGTTCCAATCCGGCCAAATGTGTTACGTGTGGCAGGGATGCCCATGAGGGTGCTTGTCCACCTCCATCCCCTCGCTGCATCAACTGTATGGGTGACCACGCTGCTTCCTCTCGAGATTGCCCTGTTTTTAAGGACGAAAAGCTGATCCAGGAAATAAGAGTGAAGGAAAAGGTGTCGACCTTTGCTGCTCGAAAGTTACTCGCCAGTCGACAGCCCACCGTGCCTCAGAAAGGAAAATACAGCGCTGTCCTTGCTTCTCCTCGGCCAACAAAGGAGGCGGCCACGCAGACTTGCGACCTCACATTTAGTACCACGGTCGTCAGATCGGCCAGCGCAAAGATCGCCCGTTCAACCTCACCTCTTTCGCCTGCCCACTCTATGGCTCACCCTTCGTCGGGTTCTGCTAAATCTCGAGCCCAAAAGTCAGACGCCAAGTCTACAAAAAAAGAGCATTCTCGTGAAGAGTTTTTACGTACTGCAACTTCACAACCATCGGTTCCTCCTTCATCTAAACATACCTCCAAGAAGGCTACAAAGAAACACAGTTCCTCTCCTTCTCCGCCAAGGCGTGTCCCATCTACAGCACCACCTGGCGGAAATCGCCCTCGGCCATCTTCCGTGTCGCCGAGGCGCACTGTTGGTGGCCGGTCAACTGGCCGATCGTTGGTGGCAGGAGCTGCTCCTGACCAACCTATGGATCAGGATCTTCTGCCTTCAACTGAATGCCATTCCATGCTGTCGGTCGCAAGCTCTGAGCAGTCGTTGAGTTGACAGCACCCTTGGTGCCGTTCCTCCATTTTCTGTTCACCCTATGTCCATTATCCACTGGAATATCCGCGGCATTCGCGCCAATCGGGAGGAATTGTCGATCCTCTTACGATCCTACTCGCCGGTCATCTTCTGTCTTCAGGAAACAAAGCTGCGTCCCCATGACCGCTTTGTTCTCCCTCATTTTCAGTCCGTCCGATATGACCTCCCCTCAGTTGAAGGCACTCCAGCCCATGGAGGACTCATGATTCTGCTCCATGATACTCTCCATTATCACCCAATCCCCTTAAACACTTCCTTCCAAGCTGTCGCCGTCCGTCTTTCCCTTTCTGGATACACGTTCTCTCTTTGTACGGTATACATTCCATCGTCTACACCAATGGCACGAGCTGATCTCCTTCATCTTCTTGATCAGCTTCCACCCCCCTATTTGCTGGTTGGGGACTTCAATGCCCACCACCCGCTTTGGGGATCTCCACATCCTTGTCCACGTGGCTCACTATTGCTAGACGTCTTCCACCATGCGGATCTAGTCTGCCTCAACACTGGGGTCCCTACATTTTTGTCTGCCTCCACGGCAAATTTATCCCATTTGGACCTTGCGGTCGGTACTGTTCCGCTAGCTCGGCGCTTCGAATGGTTCGCCCTTGATGATACACACTCGAGTGACCACTTTCCATGTGTTCTTCGACTGCAGCCTCAACTGCCATATATGCGCTCGCGACGCTGGAAGTTTGCCCAAGCCGATTGGACACTTTTTTCGTCTCTAGCGACATTCGATGACCGTCGCTTTCCCAGCGTCGACGATGAGGTCACACATTTTACCGACGTTATTCTCACAGCTGCGGAACGTTCAATACCACGCACCTCCGAATTGCCCCGGCGCCCTCCAGTTCCGTGGTGGAACGAGGCCTGCCGTGACGCAATACGTGAGCGGCGACGTGCTCTTCGCATTTTCCGTCACCATCCAACTTTGTCCAACTGTATCCGATATAAGCAGCTCCGTGCGCGATGCCGTCGCGTCATCCGCGATAGCAAGAAGGCAAGCTGGAAATTCTTTACTAGCTCATTTAACAACTTCACTCCCTCCTCGGAAGTTTGGAGTCGGCTTCGACGGTTCTCAGGCGCGCCTAGTTTCTCCCCGGTCTCTGGGCTCACTGTCGCGCATGATACCTTAGTGGACCCCGTCGCAATTTCTAACTCATTGGGTCAGCACTTTGCTGAGATTTCGAGCTCTTCAAATTACCCGCCAGCGTTTCTCCCGAAGAAACGTGCAGCGGAAGTGCGACATCTTGCTTTCTCCTCTCAAAATCGCGAAAGCTACAATACTGTTTTCTCCATGCGCGAACTCCAACATGCACTCTCTACTTCTCGCTCCTCCGCCCCAGGACCGGATGGTATCCATGTCCAAATGTTGCTGCATTTATCAACCCATAGCCTGCGTCACCTCCTTCGCCTTTATAATCGAATTTGGACCGACAGTACCTTTCCCAGGCGATGGCGGGAAGCTATTGTCGTTCCCGTTCCGAAACCTGGAAAGGACAAACATCTCCCCTCTAGCTATCGCCCCATTTCTCTCACGAGTAGTGTCTGTAAGGTTTTGGAGCGTATGGTGAATTACCGTTTAGCTTGGTGGCTGGAGTCCCGCAGTCTTTTAACACCAGCCCAATGCGGATTCCGAAAGCATCGTTCTGCTGTTGACCATCTTGTTGCTCTCTCCACTTATATCATGAACAATTTTCTCCGGAAACGCCAAACGGTAGCAATATTTTTTGATCTGGAGAGAGCGTACGATACCTGTTGGAGGACAGGCATCCTCCGCACACTGTTCTCTTGGGGCTTTCGAGGCCGGCTGCCCCTTTTTCTTCGCGAATTTATGGCAGAGCGCACATTTAGGGTGCGGGTGAACACTACTCTCTCCCGTACCTTCTCCCAAGAAAACGGGGTACCCCAGGGCTCCGTGCTGAGTGTTGTACTGTTTGCCATCGCCATTAATCCAATTATGGATTGTCTCCTTCCTGATGTCTCGGGCTCCCTCTTTGTGGACGATTTTGCGATCTACTACAGTTCTCAAAGGACCAGCCTTCTTGAAAGACGTCTTCAAGGATGTCTCGATCGCCTCCACTCGTGGAGCATCGAAACCGGCTTCCGTTTCTCACCCAGTAAGACCGTTTGTGTTAATTTTTGGCGACGTAAGGAGTTTCTTCCGCCCTCCTTACATCTAGGTCCTGTCAACCTTCCGTTTTCCGACGTCGTTAAATTCTTGGGTCTTATGTTTGACAGAAAACTGTGCTGGTCCTCCCACGTTTCCTATCTTTCGGCTCGCTGTCTGCGTTCCCTTAACACCCTCCGTGTCCTGAATGGTACCTCTTGGGGAGCGGACCGGGTGGTCCTTCTCCGCCTCTATCGCGCCTTAGTGCGCTCGAAATTGGATTATGGAAGCATAGTCTACTCCTCTGCTCGGCCGTCTATTCTTCGGCGTCTCGACTCTATCCACCACCGTGGATTACGTTTAGTGTCTGGAGCTTTTTACACCAGCCCTGTGGAAAGCCTTTATGCTGAGACTGCTGAACCTCCGCTGTCCAATCGGCGGGCAGTCCTTCTGAGTCGTTATGCTAGCCATCTGTCTTCCATGCCTGCTAATCCAGCCCATAACCTTTTTTTCGACGCCTCCTTTGATGTCGGGTATGCAGGCCGCTCCTCCTCCCTACTACCCCCGGGAGTCCGCTTCCGTCAACTGCTCCATTCTCTTTCCTTCCGCTTTCCTAAAACCTTCTTGACAACTTGGGGTACAGCACCGCCTTGGCACCGTCCCCGGATCGACTTGCTCAGAGACCTATGTCAATTTCCCAAGGATGGTACCCCTACACTTGTTTACCGTCGGGCATTTGCTGCTCTATGTGCACAAATGACGGAAGCCACATTTATTTACACCGATGGCTCGAAAACATCGTTAGGTGTAGGGAGTGCCTTTATTGTTGGCGACACCCCAAATCACTTTCGGCTTCCCGACCAGTGTTCGGTTTATACTGCGGAGCTTTACGCTGTTCTCCAGGCTGTCCACTACATCCGCCGCCATCAGCGGATACAGTACGTAATCTGCTCAGATTCTCTCAGCTCTCTCCTAAGTCTCCAAGCTCTTTACCCTGTGCACCCTCTGGTCCACCGGATTCAGGACTGTCTGCGCTTGCTCCACCTGGGGGGCGTCTCAGTGGCGTTCCTCTGGCTCCCGGGACACGCTGGTATCTGTGGAAATGAGGCGGCCGATATAGCGGCCAAGGCTGCAGTTTCTCTTCCTCGGCCAGCTCTTCAGTCTCTTCCGTTTAGCGATCTACGGAGCGGTTTATGTCGCCAAGTTACTCATTTATGGCATGCGCATTGGTCAACACTTCCCCACAATAAATTGCGGGAAGTGAAAGCCCTTCCTTGCGCTTGGACCTCTTCCTCCCGAACGCGTCGTCGGGAGGAGGTAATTTTAGCTAGACTCCGGATAGGGCACTGTCTTTTTAGTCATCGACATCTTTTAAGCGGTGATCCTCCCCCACTCTGTCCCCACTGCTCTCAGCTGTGGACGGTCAGACACCTTTTAATTGAATGCCCCTATTTTAATCCGTTACGCTCCCGTCTACAGCTATCGCCTGATCTATCGTTGATTTTAGCAGATGACACGCGTTCAGCTGACCGCGTTCTACAGTTTATTAGTGACAGTGAAATGACGTCAGTCATTTGAACCTTTTTTTTTTTGGGGACAACCAACCCCTTTCTATAGTGGACTTTTAAGCATTCCTTCTGCCTTTAGTTTCTCAAATTTTCTGACTTTGTTTCCATTGCTGCTGATTTTAAATTTCGTTTTTTTCCTGTTTTCTACGTCACGGGCTGGGCGCTAATGACCATAGAAGTTTTGCGCCCTAAAACCACAAACAAAAAAAAAACCGATAGCAGCGCACTAAGCGGCCAGTAAGCAACACTCTGGATAGGACACCGGATGAGTGAGGGTGCTTACGTTTGTGCTTCTCTGCTGCACAGTTTTTAAAATAGAGCGTCTGTTTAGTGCTGTGGTTTCTGGGACCATTACCCCCTGAGAGCAATCACATTTCTGCTAGTACCCATCAGCATTAGCAACTAACGAAATTTCAGAATAAAACAAAATTTTCTTAGAATAATTTTATTTTTAAAATGATTAAATATTGGTTTTTGAGTTTTTAGGTGTTCCATTAAATCACGAACTTTTGAGTCAATGAGACAACTGCTAGAATATTTTTAATAGAATGGTGGAGCAGCTGCCAGAGCGTCACGAGTGCTACCTAAAGTGCTTCTCAGAGAAGAAAGCTAACTACTCGCATTGAGGGTAGTCACTTGTTACAAGACGTGGTTTTCTGCACCAGTCCTCTCCCCAGCAGCACATGGATTCACCCACATACTGCACCCGCATTTCAAATCATCTATACATAGCTTGTAAATCACTTCATTGCTGGACTCTTTTACTACGGAAATGAAAGCGATTAGCAGAATTCAGCCTGACAGTGTTTAGAAATAATAACAGTAGTGTACGCCTTACAGCTATATAATGGTCATATCCGTAGTTATTGTTGCGTTTTCAATTAGTTCGTTTAGCTGCTGCCAAGTGAATAAAGAAACCTTTTATAGTTTATTGCGAAGCTACCTACAACTAGAAGGTTTTTCATGCGACATTTCAGCATATTTTAAGTATGTATCTCAATTTTACTCTCATAGATGAAGGGTATAAATCACAAACGTTTCTCGTAAGGCTTATAAAGACACGATCAAGGAGGGCTTGTATACACATATACGAGAGAGCGCCTTTTACGTGTCGCCCTATTTGACGGAGGGTACCTTGTACACCTCTACTTGCCATATCATTTCCCGTTCAACTTGCACTCACGATATCGTGGCTTGCCGAGTATTTACTGCATGTAGATGTTCGTAGTGGGACTAATAGTGGCCCAGGGCTGTGCGAGGAAATAGTACGGTGCAATTAGACCCAAAACCTCATCATCCAAAGTGAAATTCTCCTTGCAGCTCCAGAGTGTTTCATAGAGTCCACATGTTGTTTGGTAAAATGTTACACCATTTTAAGCGCCGGGTTTTTAGGGAAGGAGCGGAGAAGTTGGTAAACTAGTAGTTTTTATGGGTTTTTCTTAAATATTTCGCAATTTAATGTACATTAAATTGTGAACAATAACAGCCCTGTGCACGATCTTGCTATACTGAACGGTTTAAGAGTTACTTAGGGATTCAAAAGTAAAAATGTTTCGTACTTTCTACATGTTTTTGTATAAATGTATGACACTGTCACTAGCGAATCTAATTTTTCAATTAGTCTTGTGCTTTCTCAACGCAAATTGTGATTTTAGTGGCCGGTGGTATGTTAGTAATAAGCCCTTGAAGGAACGACAACCTCACCACCTTCTCAAGGAGCACTACTTTTTAAGGGAAAAGAGGCTTCCACAGGCCTAGGCCGTATAAACCTGTGGTGCAGAGAAACCCATTCTGAACTTTCGCTGGACAATGCTACATTAAGTATGAGTATCTCAGGATAAATGATTTTAAATTAGAAAATACAATTATATAACATAATTATTATACATATTACATCACTTTCAAACATAAAGTTTTTAAAACTGAGGCTTTTGGACGCTTTTCTTTAGAAAACAGGCATATTTGGTTGTACGTTCAAAAATTTGAATAAATTATTGTTAGAAGTTCAGGAACTGAGTTCAGTAGTAATATTGAATACATTAATTTTAGGTCGCATCTAACATTCTACATTTTTATTCATCAGTATTCAGTCCATATCTAGATCTTCATATATGATACTCGATCCCTGTTCAGCCCCAGGATGCGTTAACAATTACCACATATGGAGTTTAGACCCCTCTTTCTACACTCGCAGTTACGGACGCATGCGTCTCTGCAAGCACACTGTACACGGGACAGTAATTCCCAGGCAGCTGCGGGACCTACTGTTGTAATTAGTCTTAGGTGTTCGCCAATCTTCTTCCACCCGCACTCGAGCGTTTTGTTCTTCTCATTCAGCCACTGCTGCACCTGGTAGGGTGGTAGGTTGTAAACGAAAGCTGCTGAAGGAGGAGGGTGGGAGGTGAAAGGGCAGCCAACTTCAATAACAGCCCACAAGTAACACTAGCAGTGAAAACAATCTAGATCAGAAGTTTCTCGTGAAGAGCATTGTTGGCTTGCACTTTTCTGTACAATGATATTTTCCGCTTCTTGTATATAGTTGATACAGAGCAAACTGAAATTGGTGGTACCGAAGAAAGGCAATCAGCTGCAAAAGTGTACACTATTTCTGACGTTCGGCGACGCATTGGGGATATGAAAGGTATACCCTTAGCAACATACGCCTTCACAGGAAGTGACACTGTAACGGTACGTGGACAGTCAACAGGTCTGTGCCATCACCAATCACACAAGGTTCAACTCGTTTCATAGCTTGATCAATAGTTTTAAAACCACCAAGCATCGGATGATGATGACTTAATAAACTGTGAAACATCTCTTTGCAAGTGCCATGTAAGGGGAGAAATAAGGCCCATTTTGTTTTTAGCGCTAGCTAGAAATTCTCTTTGATTGACATTTACATCAATCTTGGCTGTGGAGCGTGATCGTGGTCAGTGTTGTTCATCTTTTGTGTTTCCTTGCTTGTATCCATAAAATAAAACTGTTGCTGGCCCATAATGAGTAATTATGTAATCTGCGGGCTGCTTGAAACCTGTCTGTAGGTATCTGGGTGTCGCCAGACATCACAATGGAGGTGACCTCCATCAATGATGTAGGACACTTACTCCGAATGTGGTGAGATTGATGATTCATTTGAATCTGGAATCAAGCCAGCCACCATTGAAGACTTGCTTCCCTTCCTCATTAGGCCAGGTAAGTCGTAGTAGTGTGGAGGATAAGCACGTAATTCGGATCTAAATATTTCTTCAAGTCTCTCATCATTCTTTACTGTACACACCATCTGATATAAGAGTGTGTTAGGGTTCATACATAGTGTTGTTGTTAATTGTCATAAACATGACTATAGAGGATTGAGATTTAACAGCTAACTTTCTTCTCAAGTGTATCTCATTGAATGTTTGGTTCTCAATCTCTTTCAAGGCTAGTGCTTCAACTTCAAGCGCTTTATCAGAGTTCACGTTCCCAACTGGTACAACCTCTGTCGGTAACGGAGAACTTGGGGAATATTGGAGATGTACAAAAAATATTCACAGGGATGAAATATAGCAGAAACGGGTTTTTTGCTAAACGTGAATTTATGGTCACCCTTGTGTTACAGAGCCAGTGTTAACTGCACTAACATAGGTTCATGTCACGTTCGAAGGCTGCCTGGAGTCTTATCGCTCTCGTTCGCGAGATTGGCAAGATTCTGACCAAACACGTAATCTTAGTCACCAAGTAGGCGTTAACTAGGTCGATTGTCGCAGTGCATCCTGTGATTGCATGGAGTGTAGGCTGATTATAGCGCCAATGGTGTTCAAGGCACGTTTGTATTTGTATTTGAGAGGGATCGTGCGGCGTGTTGTCTTAGTGTACTCCACTCCCAAACATTTCATTTCAGTGGCCACATTGAGTCCATCCGGTTCCGCAAGTAAATTGCGACCAATGTTCACGAGTCCCGATTTTCGCCTGTTCATCTGGGCATCAGTCACTTTTCCACAACACTGTCATAGCTAGTGCCATGGCAATCTCTTGCGTCCCACATCAACTGTGTACCGCACGTTGACACAACATAGCGTTTTGTGGAGTTGCATCAACAGTGGCACAGTAAATTGTGCAGACAGGTGCGTGGAGAGGTAACATCCTTGTCTGACAAAGCACTGAATCCGTACTCGTCTTGTCAAAAGACCGTTCAGTAAGATTATTGACTGTGATCCGTGCCATATTACTGCTGTGGTAGATTCATTGGCCCCCATCGTTGCACGCAAACAGTAATGGCCGACAGCGTCGAAGACTTTCTGTAAGTCGACCGCAAGCATCAAGCCATGTATTCTGGCGGTGGTCGCATAATGCCCTGTGAATAGCGCTGTTATCGCCGGCTCATGTCTAATTTTCTCCAGTCAAAGTTGTAAGGGCTCGCGAAAATTTATAATCGGCGCTGTGAAGTGTCAATGGCCGCAATTTGTGCGTCGGGTATCGTGACAACATCTTCAGAATGTGGATCGTCAGAACTTGTTTAAAGTTGCGAGGTACGATTACTCGGAGGGCCAGTAAATACTGGAAAAACCGTCGTAGTATCGGCGTTTGCTTGCGTTGAAATTCCCTCCTTCTGTGGGCAGCCTATCCGGTCCAGGATATTTATTCTTGAGACCCTTCGCCAGAGCCGTTGTCACCTCATCTTCCGTTGTATATGATTGTATCTCATCAGCAGTCTCGTGGTGCAGTACGCGTGGCAGTGAAATGAGCATTTTGTCGGGTGCTGCCGCATCCGACGTTTTCTACGTACTAATGCGCAAACAGCTTCATCTCTGCCTTACTTGACAAGTCACTCGCCCTCTGTCCGAAGTGGTGTGCCAAGTTTCCTCCTCGAGGTAGGGTGTTTCATGCGCAACTCCTTAGCGCTGTAGCCAAGTTGTGCTCGAACGACTGCATCATCCACCTTTTGGCGCACGATTTACAACAGTTTGGCTCTGATGTGCTTAATTTTGCACAAGAAGAACCGGTTGCTGTTCTTGAATGTGAAACAGAAAACGATGGTACAATGTCATAGAACATAGAGAACACTAAGTGAAATTACACTATTTCGGGTGTTGTGATTTCTTTTTCATCGGTGTACATCGCCTTCCACGGAAAAGGAAGTATGATCCTATCGATTTCTGATATGGAAGTATATTAGGTACAGTTTTCAAAGCGCCAGAATATATTGGGCAAGACCAAATCACTGACCACTTGCGTATATTCAGCCCATATGACCAAATAAGTCCGGCTTTCATAGGTACCAGAGCACATACCCAGGACTAGTTACGGATATTAGATATGCTACTGACGACCGTATTGCAACGACTATGACACAACTAGACGCTGGCAAATGTTTTAGTACTTGCAGCATTCTGCTGTGCATTATGTTTTATAACAATATTTCGCAGGTGTTGTCTGTATGAATGAATAGTCATCGTGGAAGCATGTTCACTGAGGACTGCCAGAGGGGTCAGTCTCACTCCCACATTCGTTCTCCTTGTATGTCAGTGACATTTCATTTCCATTGTTCTGTAAATATAGTTTCAATACCGACACGCAATTTTACCTAAGTGCCAGACCTGAAGATATAAATACGAATATTATGGTCGTTGAGGTGACTCATGATTTGTCTTCAGTGGTAATATGGATTAAAAACCTGACCCTTGAACTATATGACAGAGAAGTTACAAGTAATCATACTAACTTGCCAGAAATTACTTAATTCAGAATTTCGCAAACACTTGGCTCCTATCCAGCTTGAAAATATTCCGATATCACATCAGAAACAAGTGAAAAAACTTGGTGTAACGCTGGAACATCGTCTCAACTGGGTAGAGAATACTGTCACAATGTGGCAGAAAACTTTCAGTTGAGTCCCTGATAACAAATAGTTTCGAAACGTTTTCCGCAGGATGTGAACGTAAACTTAAGCAAGCACTCGTTCTGCCGAACCTCTAGTATTGAGATGTAGTTCAACGACCCACGAGTGGTAAAAACACATGACTGTCAGACATAACGATGAATGCCTATGTGCGTTACATCTGCAACATCCATCAGTACGGCCTGTCGGCGCTTCATTAGCTCAGTTAGGATCGTTGTGGCCAAACAAGTTACGGGTCTACCGCACGCAGTGTCTACTTTACAGGTTCCGCAGTGTGCAGGCTCCCCACTGCCTTCCACTAGAGAATAAACAAGACGTCGCAATCGAAACACAAGGTCCATTAATCTAGTATCCTAGCTCTGCCATCTCGCAATATCTTTTGCTGTTGCCACGCTCCGCTTCTGGAAAGCGCTTCGCTGCATAATGCAAAAAATTCAAAGTCTTCCTGATTGCAAGGGGAATGCTGCGCACTCCCTTTGTCATCCTCAGAATTAAACTATAAGGCCAATTTCCCGTCTGTCAAAAAGCATGGCCAAAACTCCTGTCTTCTGCCAGTCATGACCCTATATCATTGCTTTTCTCTATGAGTCACGCCATCCTGTACCTTCACATTCTTTAAATATGTGTTATTACTTTCTCCTTTCCCTCCCTTCTGCATTCCTTTCTCTCATGCCTACTGCTGCTAGCACTAACAATTAAAAACCGACATCCCATAATTTCTATTATGCTATTTGTCATGTGGGAATATAAACTTTATAATAGTGCACGTAAAAAAGACACACATACAGTTTTCAATTTCTAAATGCAGTATTACGTGATTATTGAGATATATGTTGTGTATAGTTAGTGAATCACCTGGTTAGATGTGAGAGACAGCGCCTACTGTCCACCCCTTCACCCCCACCCCACATACGTATCACACGTTATATAAATGAGTGAATAAATAAATTAATATTTTTAAAAATAATTCGTTGTCTTCAAGGTATATAACCCTTGTTCCTTGGGAGTTTCATTTTTTCAACGAATGTGTTCTATGTGCGTAATTTTGGGTCTATGTCTAGTTGCACCATCTACGTTTCCGTTTGCTACCTTTCAAGATTGAAACATTAGCTGCGTCTTGTATTGTCTACTGTATTGTACTCTCTGTCCAGTTCTTAGACTGAAATGTTAGTTGCTGATGCCACTCTCCCATACAGTTAACTGATTTTTAATTTTGCCACCTCATTTCTGCATTTGTTGTTTCCAGCTGTTGGTATTTTTATCCTGCAGAGGTAATTATCAAAATGATACTTGGTACCTATCTGAACTTTAAAATTCTTGATTTCATTCATCGCATTCTTGGAAACTCAAACGATGAAAAATCGTCCACATGCCCCATTCTAAGTGGACGCCGTGTCTTTTCCTTACTTAGTTCGCGTTTGATATTAAACTAAACTTTCGACACAGTTCGACAAAACCAAATTCAAAATGTGTTGCTCCTTCCGTGCGTAGGATGTTTTCCTGTACCGGTTCATAAATTGACTCTATTCCACGTCAGCTTACAGTCGTCAACGGAAGTCTTAACTACGAAGAATATTATTTTCGGCTTCTCCTTCTTAGGAGGTCCCAAAATTGTTATTTTTTCTCTGGACTATGGCTGCTTGTTGTCACAGATGAGGTGGCCGCATGTACATTGAACAGGGTGTAGCCGCCTCCGGCAGCAAAGAGTGAGTACTGACAGTAATTTGATCCGCCACAAAAATTCGCTACTGCGTTGATAGACGTCTTATTTACAGAGAAATCTGTTCCAAACATTGATATATTCTTGCTTGTATTAATGGTTTCCTTTTTTTCATAGATCGTATACCCTACATTGACAATGTTTTCGTCCTGATACTGTGTACCTTGAAAACGAGGATTGTCATATTTTGCTAGTTCAACAAATTGTAAATCCCTCGTGTTTACTAAATTTTCCCAAAATTTCATTTTTATCGTACCGGTGTAACAATTTTCTTTCGTTTTCAACTTAGTATCTCTCGATGCGGAGCATCCACGTCCCTCTGAATCCTTTAGGCGTGCAGCTACATTATTATAGAAGTCAAAGATATGCTTGCACTACTAACAGTGATGGGTTTCTGCCTACAGTTGCCACCGGGGTTAGTGGTATCTTTTTGACGACTTTCGGTGATGTCTGATTATTAGAGAAATGTGGGTCGGATTTGTTCCTTCCCGTTAGTAGATTCAAAGTATGATGCCATGAAGCTTGGAGTTCGTTTGCTTTATACACCTTTGGTACGAATGGTCCTCTTCCAGGACTACAGATGAAAAAAGTCAACGGTTTTTAAAGCAGAAAAGTATGCTTTCAAGCTCCTACCAGACAGGGCAGCTGCCAATATCTTCCTCTTTTTTTTGTGACAGGCAGAGCCTCGTTTCGTAGTGTTGCCCCAGATTTGGGATTTATTGTTTGTATTATTAGATCATCTTAATAACATACAAATTACCATCTATTATCCATTATGTTCATGCTGTACATTGAACATTCCTGAGAATGTAATTGAGCTTTCCATTAAAGTGTACCATCATAATACTGTATCACTTTGTTCTTGGTTAATTCATTACTTGCTGTTATGGTAGTCTTTCCACTAACGTGTTATGTGACTTTTTCAGCCCAATGTTTTTTTACTCTGCTGAATAATTTTAACTGTCGCCAAGAGAGGAGGACTCTACAATGTGTGTCTGGATGCATACTATGAAATCAGGATCAAGTTTATGGTGTCTGGGGAGGGTGAATTTGTGCAGCTTGGAGATGATGGGCTGTTCTTCCCATAACCCTTTTAAAGGGGTTGTAGTCGGAGCTACCGTACTACACTAATGGTTGAAGGCTTTCCTGTAACAGAAGATCTTTTACAAGACATTCTCAGAACTCCTGGACGGGAGTATCATTTTGCTAGAGACTGCTGTTTGTTGAGGGCAGGACATAGTGAAGAATATGCTTACATTCTTTTCCTGTGGTTAACTGGCTGAGAGCTTTCACGAAAATGTATATATTCTAGAAACTCGCCAAGTCGAGGAATTGTCCAAAAGCCTTCCATAGTATTGGAAGTCCTGATGTGGAGAGGGAAGTCTGATTATAAAAATAATTCTCACAGGTATTCTGTTTCATAAAAGTAATTCCACTGATCACGACGGATCAGTAACCAACCAAAGTGATGTACACGAAACTCGCAATGTCCGGACTTGCTGCTGTATGATTATAATTTTTATTTTTTTCCTTTTGGCTACACATTTATTTAGGGTTAACTGCCATTAACGAGTGACCTGTTCTACAATGTGGGTGACGTTACTCCCATTATACATTTTTTTTGTTAGAGTAGTACAGTATAGTCGAAACATATCTGTAGAGAAGGGGAAGAAAACAGAAATTAATATCACACAGCAGCGAGTCTTGACTCCCCTTACAAATATGTCACATGCTGACTTATACTACTCTCATTATTGTGTAGTAAGAAAAAAGGCAACCAGTCAGAAAGTACTCGTAGTTTCAATGAATAAGGAAAGTATATTTAAAACGTACTCCTTGTACGTGGTATCTCTTTTACGAAGTTGTTGTTGTTGTGGTCTTCAGTCCAGAGACTGGTTTGATGCAGCTCTCCATGCTACTCAATCCTGTGCAAGCTTTTTCATCTCCCAGTACCTACTGCAACCTACATCCTTCTGAATCTGCTTAGTGTATTCATCTCTTGGTCTCCCTCTACGATTTTTACCCTCCACGCTGCCCTCCAATACTAAATTGGTGATCCCTTGATGCCTCAGAACATGTCCTACCAACCGATCCCTTCTTCTGGTCAAGTTGTGCCACAAACTTCTCTTCTCCCCAATCCTATTCAATACATCCTCATTAGTTATGTGATCTACCCATCTAATCTTCAGCATTCTTCTGTAGCACCACATTTCGAAAGCTTCTATTCTCTTCTTGTCCAAACTATTTATCATCCATGTTTCACTTCCATACATGGCTACACTCCATACGAATACTTTCAGAAATGACTTCCTGACACTTAAATCAATACTGGATGTTAACAAACTTCTCTTCAGAAACGCTTTTCTTGCCATTGCCAGCCTACATTTTATATCCTCTCTACTTCGACCATCATCAGTTATTTTGCTCCCCAAATAGCAAAACTCCTTTACTACTTTAAGTGCCTCATTTCCTAATCTAATTCCCTCAGCATCACCCGACTAGGCACCTAATTTTGTGGAAAAAGATTCATTTCGTATTCTAAACTCGCGCACACTTAGACACGCACACGCACACGCACACACACGCACACAACCACTTGCACAATCAAATTTATCCCAAAATTCATAAAGATTTAAACTTGCTGTGTTTCGTAGTATTTTAAAAGGGGTTCAAAAACATGAAACACCCAGCAGCGTATTTATCAAACATATAACGTAAACCAGCGTTTCTGCACGTGCAGAGATCGAAAGAAGCCTCAAATTAATTGCTTCTCACATCTAATTTCTGTCCGGCGTCACAAGGTGGGCAGAAAACCAGCGGAAAACGAAGATTGATGACTCTGCATTTTACAAGCCTCAGGTGGTGTGAGGTGAGCAGACATGCAATTTCGTTCTGTCGACAAAATACAACATGCTTGGATATTGCGTAAATATTGACTCATTGCCTAACGGGGGAACTATCCCATATATAAATAAATGGTCTTTATGATATTTGGTGGGTATGTAAACTGGCCCAAATATTGCAAAACACATTCTTTCGGTTTTTGCCCATTTTTCACTTAGGAGTAAAAACACAACCCACATGTAATTTGGTGCATGGTGAAGAGAAAAGTGTGTCCACATAAAACTGTGTTAAATTTAATCTGGTATAAACTGAATTTTTCTACAAAATATCCCACCACTATCAAGAAATTTGGAGAAAATGATTCTCTGAAATTTCCATTACATCGTCATTCTCTTTCCATATCCATCCATATGTAATAAAGCTGCATCCTGAACCGCCATTTTTATGAAATATGTTACAAAAACGTGCTGTAGGAGTATTTTCAACATATGTAATTGAAATACGTACATGTTCATTATGCTTCTAATTCTTTGCTTTATGTAGCTTCTCTTTATGTTTCCAAATGATACTTTACTTTCAAAATTCATGACTTTTAGTCTTTGTCTACCATTTCACACATGTGTAAGATATCAATTGAAAATAATTACATCTTGGGTTGTCGGGTATTCTGCCGGATATCAGCGTCGTACTTGCACGATATTCGGTCACGTAGCTCGTAACCTTCATCAGGTGCGACCTCAGACTGCTCCTCCAGTGGACCTGGTCCAGTATTTATGCCTATGGCCTTACCCCTCCACCAATGGCTGCAGGCGCTTCCTCTGTGGTCCACGCCCATTCCCTGCGACCTGCTGGAGCGTTGCAGCTCCGTTTTTCGTCCGCTGCGGTTCTGTGTGTTCCCTCTGCGGTCCGCGCCCACCAAAGCCGTTCCTGGGGGCTTCATCTACGGTCTGGGGTACCAAGCGTTCCCCCTGCGGTCCGCGCCCGCTCACCACGACCTGTTGGAGCGTTGCCGCTCCGTTTTTCTTCCGCTGCGGCTCTGGATGTTCCCTCTGCGGTCCGCGCCCACCAGTCCCACTTCTGGGTGTTCCATCTTCGGTCTGGTGCGCCTGGCAGTCTGTCAGGGGCTCGTTTTCCATGTCTCTGGTTCTTCTGTTTGTGTAGTGTTGTAGCTGGCCCCGTTGCTCCTTTGACGATCTTATGAACCGTGACACAGGGTACCAGCTGAGAAGAGCCTGGGATCCGGCTCTGGAATTGTCAGCCATTTCAATTTCTATCGATTCTCTTATAACACTGTCCCAAAATCTGGGTGTTTGTCTAGAAGTAGATCACGCCATGAAGTATGAGGATACCAAGATTCTAGCACAGTGTTCAGCAATGGCTGACTGTCACCTGTCTTAATCGTGTGTGCCTCTGATGCTCTTTGCACCTGATCTCCACAGTTCTTGTCGTCTGGCCAATGTAGGACATGCCACATTGACAAGGTATATTGTAAATCCCTGGTTTTCGTAACCCCAGATCGTCTTTGTTTTCTGTCCATCCAACAGGATCGGGGGACTGCTGGGGAGTGTCACACTTGATATTGTGTTTACGGAGGATCCTACTGATTCTGGCAGAAACAGAGCCAGCATAGGGCAGACATGCCACCTTCTTTGTTTCATCTTGGTCTTCTTCAGGAACCTGTGGTATAGTGGCTGGTTGGAGTGCACTCTCAATTTGTCTGTCCGTGTATCCATTCTTGGAGAAAACTGTTTTGAGACGTTCTGTCTATAGGTAGATTCTCTTGGTCTGACAGGGCACGTGCTCTGTGGATCAAAGTCTTCAGGACCCCATTCTTCTGTGCAGGGTGGTGACAGATGCTGGCCTGCAGATATAAATCAGTGTGTGTTGGTTTTCGGTACACACTGCGGCCAATTGATCCATCTGCTTTCCTCTGGACTAGTACATCCAGAAACGGCAGCTGGCCATTCTTCTCCAGTTCCATGGTGAACTTGATATTAGGGTGGCATGAGTTAAGATGTTCAAGAAACTCATTGAGCCTGTCCATCCCATGTGGCCAGATCACGGTGTCATCCACATACCTAAGGAAGCACGAGGGTTTAAATGTGGCTGTCTCCAATGCCCTCTCCTCAAAACTCTACATAAACATGTTGACAACCACAGGGGACATTGGCTGCCTATAGCTACACCTTCGTTCTGATAATGCCAAATCATTACAGTAATGATAACCTGCAAGGAAAAGCTTGACACATTTTTTCTTTTGTCATATCTTCAGATGTGATGAGACATTCGTTTATCAAATTTCGATGGTGTGTCGAAAACATTTGGGGCTTTGTAGTGGCGAGGCAAGACAGCCAAGCCACTCGGAGGTTGCCGAAAGGCACGCGTTAAGCTCACGCAGATTGGCGTGAGGTCTGGAACAAGTTAAAGTAATTATCCTATAAAGAAAAGAACGTAGTTCTTGGAATACTTAACTTTAATCCATAAGTGGTGTACATCGGTCTGACGGTACATGCTAGGTCGTAGCAAATGACGTAGCTGAAGGCTATGCTAACTATCGTCTCGGCAAATGAGAGCGTGTTTGTCAGTGTAGCATCGCTAGCAAAGTCGGCTGTACAACTGGGCGAGTGCCATGAAGTCTGCAGACCGAGCACCACCACACGGCAGGTCTAAAGAATCACTGACAGTGGCGACACGCGGGTCCGACGTATACTAATGGACCGCGGCCGATTTAAAGGCTACCACATAGCAAGTGTGGTGTCTGGCGGTGACACCACAGGCTTCGTGCAAGAGGTTCTCGAATCTTTGCTGCAAACTCTCCATTAGTTTCTTTTAAAGGAATGGAAAGAGGATAATCCGTTAGCAGGCCGCACAGGCTCTAAGTTGAAACTCAAACTTTTACGAAACTGATGACAATCATTGCAAAATGGACGTTTTTTGAACCCTTTGGAAGACAGTATATAAATAAAATTGTAAAACGAAATTTTCGAGATAATTTTTGTCGCTTATATAGTTTCTAGTTATAAGCTCTGTTGTTCTCCTTGACAGAATTGCGTGTGTCTGTATAAAATTGAATAGTGATTTGGGGCTTGCCTTGAAATACACTAACTTTACTTTTCTGGTCAGTTGTAACTCCCGCGTTTGAAGATCAATGTCATGACGATCAGTTGATAATCGATAACCTAATAAAAAAAAATGGTTGAAATGGCTCTGAGCACTATGGGACTTAACATCTGTGGTCATCAGTCCCCTAAAACTCAGAACTACTTAAACCTAACTAACGTAAGGACATCACACACATCTATGCCCGAGGCAGGATTCGAACCTGCGACCGTAACAGTCCCGCGGTTCCGGACTGAGCGCCTAGAACCGCTAGACCACCGCGGCCGGCGATAACCTAAAATTTTTGGTAAAAGTGCTGCAGTACAGTACCTTCATCTTACCTCAGAGCCATTGAATAACACACTCTTCCCAGCGAGAAAGCTGTGCGACTCTATCAACTTGGGATATTTGCGCTTCAAAGATGAAGGGAACTCTGCGTGTTTGACAACTTTCGGTTTTGTTACTGAAACACTTTCGCCTACCGAACAGTGAAATCACACAGGATACGATTTCAACCGTTACCGTTAAAACCGCTAAGAGTAACAAACTAACGTTAAGGGCCTTAAGTCCTAAAACGGCGTGAGTAATGTCTAATTTTCCAATTACACAAAATAAATTCTCCGATCTTCATGTCACTTGCTACGTTGCCCTTCCTGTGGCTGCAGCCATAAGTTAAACGTAACAGTGGAAAGCTGTGTTCCTCACCTGTCTGCGAATGTTGCAAACGCTGATCTGTATACCGTTGTTTTGCAGCTGTTTGTGAATGGTGATTTTTATGAGCTGGAGATTAGAGGTCAGCTCAGCATTCGCCTAAACGAGCGTGAGAAACGGTATAAAAGCCACATTCAGCCTGGCTGGTGAACCAGACCAGTAGTCGTGAGTCCAGTATTTACACTACATTCGTGTCTGGTCAACATCCCTGTCTCGCCAGCTGCTCACAGCACGTTAGTCTACACGAGCATGTCTGTAACCCTGCTAATGCTGATTTCTCATTACACTCACGTATGAGTAGTGCCAGACCACTATTTCATTCCAATGTTCTTATTCAGTTTCCGTTGTCACAGTTTGCTATGATTCCTTAGATCAGTAATATAAAAAAATCTATTCAATGTCTGCCTCTATTCTTCTTAAAACCCAAACACCCTAAAGCAAATTAAAATAGTATTTTGGCGTTATCAGTTAATTTGACACTGGAACGGTCACCAACCCTGTGTTAAAAAGACCCACAGCATTTTTAAATTTGGCAGAGATTCAAGGAAATATCAAACAAAGAAAAATCCACAATAGAATAATACTGAAAAGCCTCCGAGAATCTAGATACTCAAACATTTTGCATCAGCAGAGGATAAATATATTGAGATTCACAAGAAAGTAATGGTTCTACGGATTTGTTTTTACATTTTATATCAAAATACATTCACTAATTCACATCCTTCTCTTTCTTGTGTTCCACTACCAATAACTCAACTGCGATTATTACATTCCAAGATTTTTCTTGCTTCCTACTACGTATGACATTAAAACATTCTTTGAATTTGTACACTTTGAGAGGAAATATCTCGCATACCAATGTTATTTGTTTGTTATTTTGTAGTATGCATTATTAACTAAGCGAAACACTACAATTACACCTGTGGAATTCAAAGTCAGGCTGGCAAGCAACGGATAAATGAGGCTTTAGTCACCATAATGGTAATGAAAACCTTTGAGTTAAACTTTTGTTCTTCAAGCCAGATAACCATATGGCATTTTCCTACGTCACTGTACTTCCGAAGGAATACGTGTTTAATTGAATACACAGACAGCTCGTATGTAACACTCAAAAGGCGCCATTTTGCTACCGCATTCCGTTGAAAAAATTTGAGTTTGTCAACGTTTACGACGACAGGCAGAGCTGACCCACCAAAATTAAGACACCTGACACAGCTTGTTCTCCTGACACCACAGTAGGAGTCATTTGGCACTGTTCTCTAAACAGTTGCAAACTTTTTTACTGCCTAGTCAAATGACACGGATTTTAGACAATTATTCGCGAAAAATAACCGCTTTTGCTAGTAATAAATAAAAATGTACTTTCACTGGGCTTTTCTCACAGAACAAATCTTACTCTGAATATTATTCCAAATTTTCATTAACAAGTCGTTTGGCAGTCACGGACAAGAACTTGAATTTAATTTGTATCTTTGATCCAAGGACCTGAATCATCACCAACTATTGCGGTTCTGCTATTACAGGTGCGCTTCTGTAACTCAAAATATTCTGTTCTCTTGTATGAGAAATACCTTTCCGATTACATCTACTGGTAATTTATGACTTTCCACAGTCTTTATTTTTGAAACGCTTTGGCTCCACAACAGTTTAACTGATAACAATCTCCAGTCTTCAGAACCCTTGATACTATTTTTTTTGTTTTTTAATCTGAATACCTGTTAGGACAGTTATTAACCCTCCCCACTAACGCCCCAAAGTACAAATAAGTGCTGTTTTTGTTTTGGTTGTTTCGTATTACAGGGACATGGCTGACACTTAAAAACTAAAATGAGTAAGCATATCTACACAACAGGGACATGGCTGACACTTAAAAACTAAAATGAGTAAGCATATCTACACAACAGATGGAACAGAATCTGTAAACAATTCTTTAGAATCGTTTGGTTTCTGATCAAATATTCTGATTCTGTAAATTAAGGGTGTAAACACACACACATCAAAATTTCAATTGCACATCAGATTGAGACACAACGATTTGGTCTCCGATATATAACCACATTATTGCGCCTAGTGTATATGAATTTTCATTTATATTATTGTTCTACTCACCTTGCTTGCATAGCTAAAGCTCCTGCAGTAGGTTAGCTCTGCCACTCGTGTGTTGACTACTGCTTGGTGCAGCCCCTCCGTCCACCTGCAGCGGTCCTCGGCGCTCCCGAAGTGCTTCAGCACCCACGCCGACACCATCTCGTGCTTCTCCTTCAAGTACGTCTCCTGCAACAGGAAAACACGGTTAGATTAATTCAGGATTACTTTCCCCGTAAATGAAACATACACCTATCAAAACAGAGTTGTCAGTATCTGTATTCCAAAAAGAGAACAGATTTTCCGATCTTCTGTTTTTATCTCGTCTACAGTTCCGTCCTGCAACAAATGAAGACACTGCAGTCTGTATTTAAACGAACCTAGCATTTCGTTAAGTCTATACTGGCTTCTCTCTATACTGAGTGTTACATTATTGTTGTAAATGGTGCCGTGAACGAAGAACGCACAGAGAATGCGAGCTACACGGTGTTGGTCCATGATGATCTTACAAACTTTCAGGGGTGATGGAGAGGATAAATATTTCAATCCAACGCATGAAACCCTCGTCCGGAAACGACAGAGTCTAAATTTGCAAGCAAAATTAGTTTTGATACCTCTGACGGATATTTTTGTTGTTTTGGTCCACATTACCTAATCCCAAAACACGAAAAGCAAAGAATTTGCAGTAGAAGTGATATACTAACAAACAAGGGCTCTAAAACGCATACCTAATGAGCTACCAGTTGTTCTTCAGTAGAAGACATGTATTTCACAGTAGCAAAAGTTAACTGCTCACAACTCTTCAGGAATGCACGTTAGAGTCCATATTTAATGAACCATTTTGCTTTTTTCGGTCAATTCTTGCTCTTTCCCAGCGAAGGGCCTGCAGTAGGAGGGCGACTGCCAGACACACCGCAGCAATTTTCGCTTATAACTTTCAATTCAGTCGTTTCCTGATCATGGCCGCTTTCGTGACGTTGACACATTTACCTTTTTCTATCAATCCTGAGACTTTGTAGTATCACCATGGATTCACATTGGTAGTGTTGTAACTGGAAGATAATAGTCTACAGTAAGTACAGTTTGTCTACTGCTTGGCAACAAAATTATGGACTTTGTTTGTGTTTCAACAATTCATACACTAGGATCTGCGCTTCCAAATGCTAATATATGATTTCAATGAGAAACAATGTATGTTTATTTTAACGCATCTTCTTGTATCTGTAACTAATCGAAATGGTCAGTACTCACACACACTTTCATTAATGTATCTACAACGTGTGTATCAAGACGTCAGGTAAAGAGAGAAGTGCATGACAATTGCGAAATTTTATGTTCGTTACGACTCGTTCATTATCGTTTGACGACTGTTCTGTATGTATCAACGTGCGACATAGAGGTATAAAGACAGGAGTGTTTCAGATTGTATCCTAGTATGTAACATCCCAGTCCGTCGTTATCTGCAGGAAATCCCAACGTATAACGCAACTTCTTGTGTTCTCATAAATATGTCAACCAGAAATGCTACATATTTAGAACACATCTATTTGGATGTAACCAGCCAACAGCTAACGCAGTTACAATTTGACCTGTGTGTTACCCATAGGGTTTAATGTAGAAAACTGGTTTCTTGGTTTCGAAAAACGTAGTGGTGATTGCAGTAGTTTACAACCAAGACAAATCTCCAAAAACAGAGGACAGAACCGGGAAACTGAAACCATTTTATTTCTGATTAGAGACGAACATGCTCCAGCAGGAATTATCAGGTCATATTCTTAAGCATGTGTAGCAGGACAGATTCGATTATATTCCTGACGAGTGTTACAGGTAAACTGCAAATGGTGAGATGGTGAAATATACTGAGTTACAAAAACAAGGCTATCAAAATTTTGTCTAAGAAAATGTCATTCGGTAAAAATAAATTAAAATTTACTCCTATTCCCCAGTTGCAAACAAGTATTTACACAAGCTGACCTTAATTCCAGACATATTCCAATCTGGAAAACGTCCCTAAATATTTCCAAATGGGCAACCATCTAATTACTATCAAGTCAGCTGCCATTTGACTGGCTGTGGATCCTACATCAAACCATCCACATTGCTCTCTGTAGAAAATAATGAAATGTATAAAAGGATAATAATATTAAATTTTCACTTTGTACCATTCCCTTAATTTTGTAGTATCATTTCTTTTATGGGTAGAGCCAAGGTTACATTGTGTCTCATGGATTATACTGCACACACAGACTGAGTTACTATTTACTGCTAGTCTTATTTAAATTAAGCTTCGCTAGGCTTCTGCTGTGATGAGTACAATAAACTGTATATCACAATTTTCCTTCAGGTGAAATGATGCCAAGTGCTCTCTATCATAACTCAGTTAACTAGTAATCAAACTAATGAAACGGCTGTTGGACAAGTAGTAGCATCTTACATGTCTTTACAAAGATTTCTTAAGATTTATATGTTTCATTCAGTACATACCAGGATTTTGTTGGAAGGGCTCTGTTTCTTAGCCTGACTCCCGGATGTCGGCCCTTCTTCAGGATGAACTCTGAAATTAATTACATATTTTTAGTTTTATTTATTCATAAATTCGTTTTTAGACAAATTATTCATACCAGAAATAACACTTACCTCCCATGCAAAACTGTTGTGTACATGTTTTAATTAATTATGTAGTTATGTTTACTTTAATTTATCTCACTTGAATAACCCAAAATCATTGATACTTAAGTAACTGTTACAATTTGGATTTTGGACATTCTTCATTGGCATTCGTTGAACTTGATTGAGCTATTTTTCTACAATGAGAATTCTCAAGAATGAGAACTAATACTAAAGCCTCAGCACGCAGTTTCAGACAACAAGTTTGGATAAGCCTAAACACCCCTCCCCCCACTCCCTCCAACCATAGAGTTCACTGTGCGGGGCAGTAGATGCAGCATATTCACGAATTCAGCTGTGCTACACGGCAAGTTCTACGCTGAAGAATTCTATACACACGGCACGTCAGGCTGGACTCACCTGCTGGTCCTCCTGGAGCTGCGGCCTCGTGGCAGCCTAATGAAGAGGCAGCAGGCCAGCAGCCGCCGCAGCAGGCCGCAGCAGGCCGCGGCTGGTCTCGGCCTCCCTCACCTCCCCCTCCTCTTCACCTCCCCCTCCTCTTCACCTCCCCCTCCTCTTCACCTCCCCCTCCTCTTCACCTCCCCCTCCTCTTCACCTCCCCCTCCCCTCCTCTTCACCTCCCCCTCCCCTCCTCTTCACCTCCCCCTCCCCTCCTCTTCACCTCCCCCTCCCCTCCTCTTCACCTCCCCCTCCTCTCCTCTTCACCTCCCCCTCCTCTCCTCTTCACCTCCCCCTCCTCTCCTCTTCACCTCCCCCTCCTCTCCTCTTCACCTCCCCCTCCTCTCCTCTTCACCTCACCTCCCCTCCTCTCCTCTTCACCTCACCTCCCCCTCCTCTCCTCTTCACCTCACCTCACCTCCCCCTCCTCTCCTCTTCACCTCACCTCACCTCCCCCTCCTCTCCTCTTCACCTCACCTCACCTCCCCCTCCTCTCCTCTTCACCTCACCTCACCTCCCCCTCCTCTCCTCTCACCTCACCTCACCTCCCCCTCCTCTCCTCTTCACCTCACCTCACCTCCCCCTCCTCTCCTCTTCACCTCACCTCACCTCCCCCTCCTCTCCTCTTCACCTCACCTCACCTCCCCCTCCTCTCCTCTTCACCTCACCTCACCTCCCCCTCCTCTCCTCTTCACCTCACCTCACCTCCCCCTCCTCTCCTCTTCACCTCACCTCACCTCCCCCTCCTCTCCTCTTCACCTCACCTCACCTCCCCCTCCTCTCCTCTTCACCTCACCTCACCTCCCCCTCCTCTCCTCTTCACCTCACCTCACCTCCCCCTCCTCTCCTCTTCACCTCACCTCACCTCCCCCTCCTCTCCTCTTCACCTCACCTCACCTCCCCCTCCTCTCCTCTTCACCTCACCTCACCTCCCCCTCCTCTCCTCTTCACCTCACCTCACCTCCCCCTCCTCTCCTCTTCACCTCACCTCACCTCCCCCTCCTCTCCTCTTCACCTCACCTCACCTCCCCCTCCTCTCCTCTTCACCTCACCTCACCTCCCCCTCCTCTCCTCTTCACCTCACCTCACCTCCCCCTCCTCTCCTCTTCACCTCACCTCACCTCCCCCTCCTCTCCTCTTCACCTCACCTCACCTCCCCCTCCTCTCCTCTTCACCTCACCTCACCTCCCCCTCCTCTCCTCTTCACCTCACCTCACCTCCCCCTCCTCTCCTCTTCACCTCACCTCACCTCCCCCTCCTCTCCTCTTCACCTCACCTCACCTCCCTCCCCCTCCTCTCCTCTTCACCTCACCTCACCTCACCTCCCCCTCCTCTCCTCTTCACCTCACCTCACCTCACCTCCCCCTCCTCTCCTCTTCACCTCACCTCACCTCACCTCCCCCTCCTCTCCTCTTCACCTCACCTCACCTCACCTCCCCCTCCTCTCCTCTTCACCTCACCTCACCTCACCTCCCCCTCCTCTCCTCTTCACCTCACCTCACCTCACCTCCCCCTCCTCTCCTCTTCACCTCACCTCACCTCACCTCCCCCTCCTCTCCTCTTCACCTCACCTCACCTCACCTCCCCCTCCTCTCCTCTTCACCTCACCTCACCTCACCTCCCCCTCCTCTCCTCTTCACCTCACCTCACCTCACCTCCCCCTCCTCTCCTCTTCACCTCACCTCACCTCACCTCCCCCTCCTCTCCTCTTCACTTCACCTCACCTCACCTCACCTCCCCCTCCTCTCCTCTTCACCTCACCTCACCTCACCTCACCTCCCCCTCCTCTCCTCTTCACCTCACCTCACCTCACCTCACCTCCCCCTCCTCTCCTCTTCACCTCACCTCACCTCACCTCACCTCCCCCTCCTCTCCTCTTCACCTCACCTCACCTCACCTCACCTCCCCCTCCTCTCCTCTTCACCTCACCTCACCTCACCTCACCTCCCCCTCCTCTCCTCTTTACCTCACCTCACCTCACCTCACCTCCCCCTCCTCTCCTCTTCACCTCACCTCACCTCCCCCTCCTCTCCTCTTCACCTCACCTCACCTCACCTCCCCCTCCTCTCCTCTTCACCTCACCTCACCTCACCTCACCTCCCCCTCCTCTCCTCTTCACCTCACCTCACCTCACCTCACCTCCCCCTCCTCTCCTCTTCACCTCACCTCACCTCACCTCACCTCCCCCTCCTCTCCTCTTCACCTCACCTCACCTCACCTCACCTCCCCCTCCTCTCCTCTTCACCTCACCTCACCTCACCTCACCTCCCCCTCCTCTCCTCTTCACCTCACCTCACCTCCCCCTCCTCTCCTCTTCACCTCACCTCACCTCCCCCTCCTCTCCTCTTCACCTCACCTCACCTCCCCCTCCTCTCCTCTTCACCTCACCTCACCTCCCCCTCCTCTCCTCTTCACCTCACCTCACCTCCCCCTCCTCTCCTCTTCACCTCACCTCACCTCCCCCTCCTCTCCTCTTCACCTCACCTCACCTCCCCTCCTCTCCTCTTCACCTCACCTCACCTCCCCCTCCTCTCCTCTTCACCTCACCTCACCTCCCCCTCCTCTCCTCTTCACCTCACCTCACCTCACCTCACCTCCCCCTCCTCTCCGCTTCACCTCACCTCACCTCACCTCACCTCCCCCTCCTCTCCTCTTCACCTCACCTCACCTCACCTCACCTCCCCCTCCTCTCCTCTTCACCTCACCTCACCTCACCTCACCTCCCCCTCCTCTCCTCTTCACCTCACCTCACCTCACCTCACCTCCCCCTCCTCTCCTCTTCACCTCACCTCACCTCACCTCACCTCACCTCCCCCTCCTCTCCTCTTCACCTCACCTCACCTCACCTCACCTCACCTCCCCCTCCTCTCCTCTTCACCTCACCTCACCTCACCTCACCTCACCTCCCCCTCCTCTCCTCTTCACCTCACCTCACCTCACCTCACCTCACCTCCCCCTCCTCTCCTCTTCACCTCACCTCACCTCACCTCACCTCACCTCCCCCTCCTCTCCTCTTCACCTCACCTCACCTCACCTCACCTCACCTCCCCCTCCTCTCCTCTTCACCTCACCTCACCTCACCTCACCTCCCCCTCCTCTCCTCTTCACCTCACCTCACCTCCCCCTCCTCTCCTCTTCACCTCACCTCACCTCACCTCACCTCCCCCTCCTCTCCTCTTCACCTCACCTCACCTCACCTCACCTCCCCCTCCTCTCCTCTTCACCTCACCTCACCTCACCTCACCTCCCCCTCCTCTCCTCTTCACCTCACCTCACCTCACCTCACCTCCCCCTCCTCTCCTCTTCACCTCACCTCACCCTCCTCTCCTCACCTCACCCTACCCTCCTCTCCTCTTCACCTCACCTCACCTCACCCTCCCCTCCCCTCCCCTCCCCTCCCCTTCACCTCACCCTGCCACCAACCACATCGCGGTGCTGCTGCTGCGGCGGCTGCTGTCGGGCTGCTTCGCCTCCACCTCGCCTCCCTTGCACCTTACCTGCTGCCACGTTTGGTACTACATATGTGAGTGCGGGTCGCGGGGACAGCTCAGACTGCACGTCGTGGCGGTAGCAGTGGCGTGTAAAATAAAAGTCTAAACAAAATCTACCTGCAAAAGCTCAGCCATCGACGACTACAGACTAATAATGTGTCATCATTGCAGTATGTACATAGACAGCTATAATACTTAATATCACTGCTCTTGCATGTCAGAAAAGGTGAATCCATCTTCTTGTACTTAATGCTATCCAGCGGTCTTCACACAGTTGGTAGACAAATGATAATGAAGTTAGTACCATCTGTAAACAGAAATTTATTAGAGGATCAAAATAATTATGGAGTAATCTAGTGACCATCTCAGAGGACTGTGTACTGCCCATTAGCAGTACAGTATTTAGTAGAAATATGACATACACTACTGTGCTTCTAAAACGGAGAGTTATAAAGATCTCCTCGGCGTTTTCTGTTACTACCACATGGATCTAGTTGAAACATCCATCAGGAAGGAGTGCACTCACTGACAGACGCAATTCGTGGACTTTGTTCTAGGTACTCAGCTATCAGGCTAATGAAGAGAACACGACCTGTAAAAAGTTCGTACCATAAAACGTGACCTTTCCTGTCACTATTCCTAATACAAATGATCGGTACAGTGACTTTTGCTGAAAGACTAGCAGACCTGAATATCCTTCCCATAGCAAATGTCATAGAATCCCCAGATCATGTTACGTATAAAGCGGACTACAACAAAATAACAAAGTCGTTGCAACGCTACATTCATTTCGTGTTTATTATAGCAGATGCAGTTGGGATACGGAAACAAGTTGCTGATATCAAATGTAAGTTCTGTAACGAAGCCACTTCCTCAAAATCATTACACTACTTGAATCCTTACTACTCGTATCCTCAGCACACGAAATGGTACTCACGGTATTTGAACAAGACCTCCACGTCTTGCTGCCGTAGAGGTGGAACGGCCCTACACTCTGCATTCTGTATCTCTGTTACAGGTGATGAGCGCTGATGCAATTTAGCGTAATACCCATTAGTCATTGCAAGACACGGAATTTTACGAATAGCGGTAAATGTTTGTAAAACTCTCAGTATAACTTCTGATCGATATTCAATTCAGTAATTACTCCAACTAAGTGATATTAGGACAAAACGACATGTAATGTTGTTAATGTAAAGAAAAAAGTGAGAACGCCAACTTGCGCCGATGTTCTAAGGAATTATTTTAGGAACAGTCAGTAAATCGTGACGATAGCATCCGTGTAGAGCATGGCGGTGGAATGGACCTACATTCGGCAGCAGAACTTAAAACCTGTAACAGACACACAGAATGGGGTATTATGCTATATAAATAGCGACGGTATTTTCTCAATAGTTGTCAACGTATTGTAAAACTCAATTGCTGAACTTAACATTGACAAAATTTTTCATTTATTATAAAAAAATTATTTCACGTTCCATAATTAATAAGAACAAGATAAAGCGTGCTTGCACCGATGAGCCAAGAGAAACTTTTAAGATTATTCTATAAATTATGTAGAAAGCATTTCGAATGATTATTAGTCTTATAGGAGGCAGGGACATAACTAGATATTAGTTTACTAAATAATATCACGGAAATGATTTTCTGAAGTGACGCTATATGTTTTTATTTCTGTGCCAGCAGAGCTGAAAAATACGTGTGTGTCCAAGGTATATAAAGAAGCCCAACAGGACGACAAAACTATGCGGATAGTCACGTGTAAATTGCGGTCGAGTAATGAAATACGGTTTGCAAAGCCAAACCTCTAGTATGAGGCTTCTCTTTACTCGAACTATTGTACCAACCAGAATTACAAAAAATCGAAGCACGCAATCACCCACAATCGGTTGTATGAATTAAAACATTTTGCTTTTCTAACCGTGTCATTTTGTAACATCACCATACAACACAAAGATAGCGAATTCTTTTTTGACTGTGACCCGCGGATGAAGAAGCCGACGCACAGGGAGAACCTCAGTCGCCATGCTGGTCTTTCGCTGTGTTAAAAGTTAAATGGCGAGAAGAGAAATAATAGGAAATTACGTGTCACACGCTGCCATTAGCAATAATCGATATTTCTTGTGTATTGAGTGTGTTGTACATTGAGTATAAACTTAAGTGTCAGGAAGTCTGTTATGAAAGGATTTGCATGGTGTAGCCATGTACGGAAGTGAAACATGCACGACAAACCGTTTAGACAATAAGAATAAAAGCTTCTGAAAAGTGATGCTACCGAAGAATGCTGAAGATTAGACGGGTGGATCACGTAACTAATGAGGATGTACTGAATAGAGTTTGGGAGAAGAGAAATTTGTGGCATAACTTGACCAGAAGAAGGGATCGTTTGGCAGGACAAATTCTGAGGCACCAAGGGATCACTAAGGACATTCAGAAGAATGTAGGCTTGAGTAGTTACTTGGAGATAGTCTTGATGCAGCTCTCCATGCTATTCTATCCTGTGCAAAACCGTCTTTGGACGGAAGACCACAACAACTAAAATAAACAAAAATTGTCACTACTTAGCTTAGCAATCCGTCAAACAATTTAATATTTACCATACATCATACAATTACTATCTTCTTCCAACAATTCTATATTCAGCTGGACAGCGAACAACGAAGTTGCAGGGTAGTAATGCATGCTGATGGAAATAAAATCACCTTTTACAAAAATACATGAAAACTTTGTATCAGAACAGTGGCTGGTGTCAATATCAAGTCAACGTAAAGAATCGTATTATGTTGAAATTTATAGTGTGAAGTGTCTCGTTTTAAGTTGAATGTCACTGCGCACATAAATATGAATCATTATTCGAGTCACGATAATACACCCAAACCCATCATTTGCTGGCAAGAAAAGAAGACACAGATCCCGGTAAGGCGGCGGAACTTGAGTACTTTAATAATTTATTGTGCCTCGACTATAATGTTAGATCGGAAGACCTTTAAAAAGGACAAACTCTAATTATATTAACTCAATAGTAAATATAAAATTTTTGGGTGGCAGTCAGAAGGAAGACGTACTCGCACTACCTCCCATACGCACTTTCAATCCAGACACACAACATCGATTTTGACCCCAAGAAGAGAGGCTTAGTATAGCACGTCTTGTAATAAATAATACCGCAGCCTACGACGGTGAATGTCATTAAGTCTATAACAACTCGAATTGAGTTATCTTGTGTGCGAAACGACGCGAACCTCTATAGTTCTGTAACTTCTAACACACGTAATTACTGCAGCTACGCACTTTACGTAATACTGCATGGGTCGTGTTCTTTACCTTTCCATACCGACGCAAGTGCAGGTATTACTCCTGCTACTTCACGTCTGGAACAGCAGCTGGAACACTGATAGTTCGCTCAGCCCTTGTGAACCAATGTAGCTGCAGAAACACCTCTCATCCAAACTTAGCGATCGTCAAATGTAATCAACTGATTTATGTTAGTCTTCGCAACTGCGAATAAATCGCGTATAATAATGTTTCTGTTTTCAAAAGGTCATGTTGTAATATATCGATATTAGGAAAGGCTAGGCGTCATTATAAGAACGCAAGCATTATGGCTTCATGGTGGCTCTTTTCACAACTATTGGGTAGCAGTTACAAGAGGTGTATTACTCTGATCTACTTCACCTACCACGAAGAATCATGAATGTAGGTAGCAGTCGAGTGTGAAGTATAACTGGAGCGATAAAATTTCGTAGGCTTGACAGAGAGATTTTTTTCATCATTCTGGTATGAGTGACCCATGGGATGTGGTTGCTTTGTACCGAGCAATTGCATTTCGTTTGGTTTCCTATTCCCGTTTCTGTTTGTATCTGTATTGTACGGAAATTATATGTGCAACATTGCAAGTGTCCACTGTGTGTGCTGTGTGTCTCATTTGCAAACAAGTTTGTACCATTTATCCATCGTACTTTCTGTTGACAATAACAAGCCCGCTAGACTCTTCGTCCTCAATGTTGTATTCAGTAGGGTTCATTAAGTTTCTGCCTGGGTTTAGATTCGCGACCGTGTCACAGTGACAGACAGCAGTGCGGATACGTTTACTGACGAAGAACAGGCCGACTTTTCTCTCGTGTCTGGGCTGACTACGTGCGGTGGCAGACTGCCACGACTTCGTGCTGACTGTTCCCGCAGCCACAGAAAAACATCACTCTACTCTAGCACTGTCCGAGGGTGTTCCCGCTACGCTGTTTTGTTTCGAAACGTTTGTTGATTGCGTATCACATGGTGTTTTACTGTTGTGAAGATCCTTTCAAAGAAATATACGTAAATGTGGTAAAAAGTTGAATAAATCATCATTACATTATTATTCTATAACGAGGGGTTGGTGACCACGAAACCCTTATACTGAAATACTCATAAACTGCCCACAAGTACTTCAAGAGTTCCGATTCGCCCTGTATTTTGGGCCTCATGTCCTGACTGCTTTACCTTGAACAGAGATAATTCAAATCACTGCTGACAAGAAAGTAAAATATATTCCCACTGTCGCCATAGACAGCATCACCTGTACGAAGATTTTTTTGTAATTTTGTGTTACCTTAGTTCATGTTGTTGAGTACAAGTCCTCGCTGCACAGATTGACTCAAATCTTAACTGTCATTATTACACACGCGATGAGAGATACTAAAATTGATACTGTGTGATACGAAACTAGTAGCCGGTAATGCGATAAACACGCCTAGTTTAGGGGTGGTAAGCGAATACGTAAGGTAGTTTCAGCGGTAACTCGAATACTTCCATGTTACTACTTTGTTAAATTGTTGAGCTTTCCATAGCGACATCAACATTTCTGTAAGATGAACATACAAGTTTAGGGGCATGGGACTAAGGTGTCTGCTAAAGTGAATAGTGTTTCAACGCTACATATATATTACGATCAAAACCGTTAAATAAATATATAAATTTAGCGACGCAGATGGTGTTTTCCATCATGATACAGCGGTTACGGTTATCCCACGACATTATGCTTTTTATTATGCAAAATAATTGCCACGAAATCTGGTAACTACAAGTAACATTAGACACCCGAAATGCACGGAAGAAATTTCAAATTTTTTTTGATTGCGCGAAATTCGCGAATGACGAAGTTACAGTGAGGAAGACAGTTCCCTATCCCAATCTGCAACATATTTGCATAGATGTAAGGGAGATAAGAATGATGGCAAATCATATAGCCAAGAACAGACAGCAGGAGAAGACGTACATACGTCAGATACTGGCCTTGCGAAGTTTGGAAGAAAATATTAGCTCTGTGTGAGGTAAGAGGATAGGGTTAAGATGGAAATGAGTTTCCACTGATCATATAGTATCCTGCCGATTATATCTAAATACGCGGTACTGCATATAAGTACTCATTAGTTTTCACGTGTATGAAACAAAAATTCCCATAAACATCAAGTAATATACAACTGTTATAAACACACAATGAAATGCATCTTTTTTGATGTTTTATGTACAAGGAACAAATTAAGTCAAAATTCTTTATAAAACTTGGTTTCACAGTCTACATCATACGCGGTATAACTGTTAAGAAAGGTAATTCACGCAAAGTAGACAACGCCCAGTTCATGTAGAACAGATACAGACAGGAGAAAAGGAAAATCAGAAAATAAGAGGTTGAGCACTATTTTATATTATTCTAGAAGGTGAATATGTTCCGCCACCTGACTTAAGCATGTAAATCAGTCTTAAACTCGGCTATAAATCTTATCCCGTATCAGAGCTGTCTGTGAGTTTACAGTTATAAAGTTTCTAGGTTGTTGTTGTGGTCTTCAGTCCAGAGACTGGTTTGATGCAGCTCTCCATGCTACTCTATCCTGAGCAAGTTTCTTCATCTCCCAGTACCTACTGCAACCTACATCCTTCTGAATCTGCTTAGTGTATTGATCTCTTGGTCTCCCTCTACGATTTTTACCCTCCACGCTGCCCTCCAATGCTAAATTTGTGATCCCTTGATGCCTCAAAACATGTCCTACCAACCGATCCCTTCTTCTAGTCACGTTGTGCCACAAACTTCTTCTCCTCAATCCTATTAAATACCTCCTCATTAGTTATGTGATCTACCCACCTTATCTTCAGCATTCTTCTGTAGCACCACATTTCGAAAGCTTCTATTCTCTTCTTGTCCAAACTGGTTATCGTCCATGTTTCACTTCCATACATGGCTACACTCCATACAAATACTTTCTGAAACGACTTCCTGACACTTAAATCAATACTGGATGTTAACAAATTTCTCTTCTTCAGAAACGCTTTCCTTGCCATTGCCAGTCAACATTATATATCCTCTCTACATCGACCATCATCCCTTATTGTACTCCCTAAATAGCAAAACTCCTTTACTACGTTAAGTGTCTCATTACCTAATGTAATCCCCTCAGCATCACCCGATTTAATTTGACTACATTCCATTATCCTCGTTTTGCTTTTGTTGATGTTCATCTTATATCCTCCTTTCAATACACTGTCCATTCCGTTCAACTGCTCTTCCAAGTCCTTTGCTGTCTCTGAGGTTTGCCGATGACATTGTAATTCTGTCAAAGTTTTTACTTCTTCTTCATGAATTTTAATACCTTCTCCGAATTTTTTCTTTTGTTTCCTTTACTGCTTGCTCAATATACAGATTGAATAAAATCAGGGAGAGGCTACAATCCTGTCTCACTCCTTTCCCAACCACTGCTTCCCTTTCATGCCCCTCGACTCTTATAACTGCCATCTGGTTTCTGTACAAATTGTAAATAGCCTTTCGCTCCCTGTATTTTACCCCTGCCACCTTCAGAATTTGAAAGAGAGAGTTTTTTAGTTAACGTTGTCAAAAGCTTTCTAAGTCTTCAAATGCTAGAAACGTAGGTTTGCCTTTTCTTAATCTTTCTTCTAAGATAAGTCGTAAGGTTAGTATTGCCTCACGTGTTCCAACATTTCTACGGAATCCAAACTGATCTTCCCCGAGGTCCGCTTCTACCAGTTTTTCCATTCGTCTGTAAAGAATTCGCGTTAGTATTTTGCAGCTGTGACTTATTAAACCGATAGTTCGGTAATTTTCACATCTGTCAACACCTACTTTCTTTGGGATTGGAATTATTATATTCTTCTTGAAGTCTGTGGGTATTTCGCCTGTCTCATACATCTTGCTCACCAGATGGTAGAGTTTTGTCATGATTGGCTCTCCCAAGGCCATAAGTAGTTCTAATGGAATGTTGTCTACTCCCGGGGCCTTGTTTCGACTCGGGTCTTTCAGTGCTCTGTCAAACTCTTCACGCAGTATCTTATCTCCCATTTCATCTTCATCTACATCCTCTTCCATTTCCATAATATTGTCCTCAAGTACATCGCCCTTGTATAAACCCTCTATATACTCCTTCCACCTTTCTGCCTTCCCCTCTTTGCTTAGAACTGGGTTGCCATCTGAGCTCTTGATATTCATACAAGTGGTTCTCTTGTCTCCAAAGGTCTCTTTAATTTTCCTGTAGGCAGTATCTATCTTACCTCTAGTGAGACAAGCCTCTACATCCTTACATTTGTCCTCTAGCCATCCCTGCTTAGCCATTTTGCACTTCCTGTCGATCTCATTTTTGAGACGTTTGTATTCCTTTTTGCCTGCTTCATTTACTGCATTTTTATATTTTCTCCTTTCATCAATTAAATTCAATATTTCTTCTGTTACCCAAGGATTTCTATTAGCCCTCGTCTTTTTACCTACTTGATCCTCTGCTGCCTTCACTACTTCATCCCTCAGACCTACCCATTCCTCTTCTACTGTGTTTCTTTCCCCCATTCCTGTCAATTGTTCCCTTATGCTCTCCCTCAAACTCTCTACAACCTCTGGTTCTTTCAGTTTATCCAGATCCCATCTCCTTAAATTCCCACCTTTTTGCAGTTTCTTCAGTTTCAATCTGCAGTTCATAACCAATATATTGTGGTCCGAATCCACATCTGCCCTGGAAATGTCTTACAGTTTAAAACCTGGTTCCTAAATCTCTGTCTTACCTTTTACTATCTCCAGGATTCTTCCAGGTATACAACCTTCTTTTATGATTCTTGAACCAAGTGTTAGCTATGATTAAGTCATGCTCTGTGCAAAGTTCTACAAGGCGGCTTCCTCTTTCATTTCTTCCCCCCAATCCATATTCACCTACTATGTTTCCTTCTCTCCCTTTTCCTACTGACGAATTCCAGTCACCCATGACTATTAAATTTTCGTCTCCCTTCACTACCTGAATAATTTCTTTTATCTCGTCATACATTTCATCAATTTCTTCATCATCTGCAGAGCTAGTTGGCATATAAACTTGTACTACTGTAGTAGGCATGGGCTTTGTGTCTATCTTGGCCACAATAATGCGTTCACTACGTTGTTTGTAGTAGCTAACCCGCACTCCTATTTTTTTTATTCATTATTAAACCTACTCCTGCATTACCCGTATTTGATTTTGTATTTATAACCCTGTAATCACCTGACCAAAAGTCTTGTTCCTCCTGCCACCGAACTTCGCTAATTCCCACTATATCTAACTTCAACCTATCCATTTCCCTTTTTAAATTTTCTAACCTACCTGCCCGATTAAGGGATCTGACATTCCACGCTCCGATCCGTAGAACGCCAGTTTTCTTTCTCCTGATAACGACGTCCTCTTGAGTAGTCCCCGCCCGGAGATCCGAATGGGGGACTATTTTACCTCCGGAATATTTTACCCAAGAGGACGCCATCATCATTTAATCATACAGTAAAGCTGCATGTCCTCGGGAAAAATTACGGCTGTAGTTTCCCCTTGCTTTCAGCCGTTCGCAGTACCAGCACAGCAAGGCCGTTTTGGTTAATGTTACAAGGCCAGATCAGTCAATCATCCAGACTGTTGCCCCTGCAACTACTGAAAAGGCTGCTGCCCCTCTTCAGGAACCACATGTTTGTCTGGCCTCTCAACAGATACCCCTCCGTTGTGGTTGCACCTACGGTACGGCCATCTGTATCGCTGAGGCACGCAAGCCTCCCCACCAACGGCAAGGTCCATGGTTCATGTGGGGGAGTTTCTAGGTATATAACGAAAATACTGGATATTTTGTTCGGAATGCCATTAAGACAAAAATCTTTTTTAGATAATTCGTTTTTAGAACAAATGTTTCAAATCTGTTACTTAGGTGACGATATTGAAAACGACATTGAAAAGAAAATGTATAATCGAAATGTCTTTCGAATCAGTAACAGAATAATGTCCCCTAAAGTGCAAAAAGAAACTAGTACCAAATTTTATAAACCGATGGTGATTTCTTCGTTAGACGTGCCAGGTTAGCCGAGAGCGTTAATGCGCTGCTTCCTGGACTCGTGTAGGGGCCCCGGCCCTGGATCGAATCTTCCCCGGCAGATTACCGACGAGGGCCGTGTGCCAGCCAGCCTGGATGTGGTTTTTTGGCGGTTTTCCACATCCCACTAGGTGGATAACGGGTTGGTCTCCACGTTACGCCTCAGTGCGAACGTTTTCAAAAGTCTGCGAGTAGTGTATCTATTTCATGGCTTACACTAGACACGTATAGGTGTGGTACACTAATTATGTATGGGGTGTGACAGGAAGGGCATCTGGTCACCCTCGGACACAAGCATTGCCAAATATATTGTAACAAAGCTGACACCCCGCTGAAGTGGAACAAAGGCCCAATGGAAATTAATGACGGTGGATGAGGGTGATTACTTTGCTACACTACGTAAATGAAACTTTGGAGACCACAAAAAGAAAGAACAGAGACGTGACTGGAAATGAAAAAACATAATTAAATATTTTCAACATGAAAATCAAATGAATCGAGATAAATCGACACAAAACCTCATGAGAATTCGAGATTCCACAGAAAATGGTGAAATACTATTCGAATGGGAAAAGAGTTATTGGAGGACTTCAGAAAAGATTGAAATGATTCTGTTTGTTAAGTTTGGAACGGCCAAGAGCTAATTCTTCAAAAGAAAATGATGATGTGATGTCTATCAATTGTCGTAACGCATTTCTGTTTAACTTTTAACCATAGTTAGGAATGCAATCTCACCATCTCCTCTACAAACTTAACATTAATCGTTATTGGGTAGTCATGGGTACCGAACCCATTACGTTCAGACTTGATTGTATGACCCATTTTTAGATGTACAATCTTCTTGACTATCTATAAAAATGAAGTTCAGAAATGCTTTTCGTGGTTCATTTATTCCTAACTCATTAGAAATATTACAATTTTCGCAGCAAATATGTTAGGCAAATGATATTACAACCAGTGTCTGCTGATGTGGTTGACTTATAAACATGACCAACGATTACATGTGCATCTCACACGCCAAACTACCATTGCATAAGAGAAGGTAAAGGGGCACTTACCCTGTCTACGGCCTTTTTATTGGAAGAGTTCGCGTGAAAAATGGTAGGAAGTGAACACGGCGAATAATTAGTCGGATGTGGATAAAGAACAACACTGCTTCTTCGTAGCTTCCTGTACTTCATAAACGAAGTTGGTGGATATTTTATTTCACTCGGAGCAATTTTTAGCCACAGTTTCGGAAATGAAGTTAAAGTCGGAAAAAACCGAAGTGATTGATTTTGCAATTGCTACCGTGTACTATCACCAGACTGGCTACGACGTACGACAACGAATTACCAAGGGGAACGTACTACGGATAAGTTGCACACGCTGTAAGTTGACGCCAGTTCAACAAATTATTACTGAAACGCAAAATTGATACAAAATGGAAGCTACAGTGATTAAATCCTAGCACTTCGAAATGTGTATCAACGATAAGGGAACTTTGATAGTTATACATAACGTCTTTTACATTCCGTCTATTTAAGAACCGCATAGCACACACAACTACGCAAATCGACCCTCATTTCAAGCAAAGAAATAACGACTACACTGCATTTCAGTATCTTTGTCTCTCCTAATCAGTAATATCGTTGGATGTAACTTACAAAGTCGCTGAGTCCGTGTTAAAGTCGTTTTATGAAAGTCGAGCGCTGCACACTGCATCCGAATTCTGTAGCTTCTAATCTGTGCACTTTCCACTGCTACTTATCTTACCTGAAACCGTGTGCAACACATCACTTACCTTTCCGTACTCGTGCCACGGCACGTAGTACGGCTTCCTCTTCGCCTCGGGCACAGCGACAGGAACACTTCCGACGCGCTCCGACATCTTGAAGTCAATGAAGGGACGCGTTTCCGCGGAAATGACCTTAGCAAAATCGATGTTATTCTTTTTGGAGGATGAAAGTCGAGCCGTCAAACGGACTGCATGCCCAAGAATAGCGCCTGTAATCAATTCAGAGTGTTAAGCCTGAGTGGAGATTCTCGCACGTGACATGCGAAACCCGCATACTCCCACGCAGGAAGTAATTAAAGCTTCTTTTACACTGTTTGACTCAGTTGTTTATGGGAATAACTAACCACACTCGTTAGCAAAACGTGAGCTTCGTCCTTAATTTACATCCAACTATAACATGTGTGCCGAAAAATGAATTTAACATTGCCGTAAATAGGGTCGATCTAAACTTGTTAACACCCTCTGAGAAAGTCTTCTAGCCGATGCGTTAAACAGAATGTAATATTTAATAGAACCGTATATGTAAATGGCTTTCTGTTCGATCATTACATTTAATGAACATAGTTTTCCAATGAACAGCTTCACTTATTCAGAAACTAATTTTTTTTGTGTGGTAACCACTTGTAGACATATATCATTCTCAAAGGGAAAATATCAAATAAGTGAGATGAAACATCATCACCTAGAAAGAGACGTCACGGCTTGAGAATAGTTTGCGGTAAAGCCATGAAACTTATACTGTTTTGAGTGAACATCACTTCAAAAACTGTGACCAGCAAGAGGTGGTCAATGAATTGTATATATAACGCAAGTTCTGATTAAAAAGTAACAATAATTCCATTTTTTTCCTTTCACACGGGAAACGTACCGTACTCTAAAATTCTTTTTTGACTATACAAAGGCAAATCACTGTTGTTGCCAAGCAAAACACCAAGTGCAAAATTTTCGTAACAAATTGTGCAGCCGCCATGCAGCAGAAGTAGTGGAAATTCGAATTATCCGGTAATTTTTTATGATTGTTGTTTAATGTCGCACCACACGCGTAAAAGTTTTTAGAGTACAGCATGTGTCGAGCTATGCAAAATTATCTTGTTTAAGTAGTAACCTTCCCACAAGTTTCGTACCAGATTAGAATCCAGGAAAGTGTTGGTAAATGTACAGCGCCGCTCCTTGTTGATACGACTCACTTAAATTACAGGTGGACTATAGCTGTGATAACATTGTCGGCCAGTTGGTCACTTTACGATACTGAAAGCGCAACTTGTGCATTTGTCCACATGATATCGGTTTTCATACACTACCAAGTTATGTCTTACATTCTGCCAATTCGCGTCTTTCACATATTTATTGTTAGATCTATCGTGATTATGCAAATCTGGGTAAGGAAATAAACTGGAGTGTCTCAGATTGTTTTTCATTGTGATGCCAATTCCCTACTAAACGCTGAAGCCATTTAGGATAACTTTTTATATGAATTCTCTAGGAACGTCAACATTTACATTGAAGGTATCGCTAAGTGTTTTGTATTGTTATCTTCGCCAGTTGCCCAAGTAACTGAATCCCTATGCTTTGTAAGGGCAATTCTATGACAAAAATTAAAAATAAAATAAGAATGACCATGAGGCACAGCGCTTCATAACGCCCCCATGTTAAGTAAGAAACGGCAGCGGGCAGCAGCTTTCAACAGCGAGTTATGGTCATCGTTACATCTGTGGTCGAAAGGCATCAGCTTCTTATGGACTATGAAGTTATCTGGTAGTTAAAACATAATTTCGAAACAAAACTGTGGTGTTTACTCTTATTACGACTGTCATTAATTATTGCTTATTTGTTTAATAATTTGAAACCACTCAGTCTTCAAGATCCGGGCAATCATAGAGGGTGGGATAAATGGTAGTTGGGAGCTCCAACGTTATGCGCGTTATGGGGCTCCGTAGGGATTGTCTGACAATATGGGAAAGAAAATCAATGTGCACTCCGAATGCATACCGGGTGGAGTCATTCCAGGTGTGGAAACGGCTACACCGTGTGCTCTTCATGGCATCCGGGAGGACCAACTGCAGGTGTTTGCTCACGTCGGTACCAATGATGTGTGTCACATTGGATCAGAAGAGATTCTCTCTGGTTTCGAGCGGCTAACAGAAGTGGTAAAGGCTGCCAGTATTGCTTGCAAGTTGAAAGCGGCGCTGACCTTTTGCAACATTGTACCACAGGTCCGCAATCGGTCCTGTCGGCTGAGCCGAGTGAAGGTCCTGAGTGAGAGGCTCAGACGGTTCTGCTACCGTGTAGGCAGCAGATTCCTCGACTTGGGCCAAAGGTTGGTTGAGTTTTGGGTTCCGCTGAATAGGTCAAGTGTCAACTATATAGTAAACGGTTGTGGTAACACACTTGACCTCTTAAAAACAAATAATTCTGAGTTAATAACGAGCATCAAACCCGATACAGGGCTTAGTGAACACAGGGTTGCTGTAGCGAGATTACAATACTCAATCTCCTAATTCTCCAAAAATAAGCGAAAAATATACCTATTCAAAAAAGCATATTATTAATTTGGAGCCGGCCGCTGGTGGCCAAGCGGTTCTGGCGCTACAGTCTGGAACCGCGCGACCGCTACGGTCGCAGGTTCGAATCCTGCCTCGGGCGTGGATGTGTGTGTTGTCCTTAGAACTTCTTAAACCTAACTAACCTAAGTTCTAGGGGACTTATGACCTCAGCAGTTGAGTCCCATAGTGCTCAGAGCCATTATTAATTTGGAATGAGTGGAGATTGTTTCTCAGGAGGTCGTCAAGTGAATTATTATCTAAATGTAGACCAGATGTGGCTTGAATTCAAAGAAATAGAATCGGTGGCAATTGAGAGATATATATACCAAATAAATTAACAAACGACGGAGCTGATCCTCCTTGGTACACAAAACAGGTTAGAACACTTTAAATTTGGCATGTTTGTTTCGTTGTTTCTGCAACGAAGACGCAAAATGCCCAAGATTGGAGATCTTTTACAGAAGCCCGAAATTTAGCGCGTACTTCAGTGCGAGATGCTTATAACAGTTTCCACAAAGAAACTTTGTCTCGAAACATGGCAGAAAATACAAAGAGATTCTGGTCGTATGTGAGGTATCTTAGCGACAAGAAACAATTAATGCCTTCTTTGCGCAATAGCAATGGAGATACTATTGAAGACAGAGCTGCGAATGCAGGGTTACTACACACACCCTTCCGAAATGCCTTCACAAAAGAAGACGAAGTAAATATTCCAGAATTCGAATCTTGAACAGCTGCCAACATGAGTAACGTGGAAGTCAATATCCTCGGAGTAGTGAAGCAATTTAAATCACTTAATAAAAGCAAGTCTTCTGGTCCAGACTGTATACCAATTAGATTCCTTTCAGAGTATGCTGATGTATTAGCTCCATACTTAACAATAATATACAACCATTCGCTCGACGAAAGATCCGTATCCAAAGTCTGGAAGGTTCAGGTCACATCAATATTCAAGAAAGGTAGGAGTAATCCACTAAATTACAGGCCTATATCGTTGACGTCGATATGCAGCAGGATTTTGGAACATGTAGTGTGTTCAGTCTTTGTGTCAACCGACAGTTTTCTTCGAGGTAATTCGCACAGTCAACATGTGTTTCACAGGAACGATGTATTCTAAACCCAACTAACTCTTTATTCACATGAAGTGTTGAGTGCTGTTGACAAGGGATTTCAGATCGATGCCGTATTTCTGGATTTCCGGAAGGCTTTTGACACTGTACCACACAATCGGCTTGTAGCGAAATTGCGTGCTTATGGAATATCGTCGGTTATATGACTGTATTTGTGATTTGCTGCCAAAGAGGTCACAGTTCGTAGTAACCGACAGAAAGTCACCGAGTAAAAAAGAAGTGATTTCTGGTGATTCCTAAGGTAGTGTTATAGGCCCTTTGCTGTTCCTTATCTATATAAACGATTTGGGAGACAATCTGAGGAGCCGTCTTAGGTTGTTTGCAGATGACGGTTAATAAAATCATCAGAAGTTCAAAACAAATTGCTAAACGAATTAGAAAAGATATCTGAATGGTGCGAAAATTGGCAATTGACCCTAAATAACTAAAAGAGTGAGGTCATCCACGTGAGTACTCGAACAACAAGCAATCAGGCGTCCCCTGGAAACGACCTAGTCGGCCAATCCTGCAAACACCGGAGCACCAAAACCAAAGATGACAAAACAACTCTCCGAAGAGACTCAAAAAATGCCATTATCAAGACCATCACTAGTGACAACTTCCTGCAATATTGAAGGCTTATCTGTAACTAAAGAAATTTTATTATCTGACATGTGCAAACGAAACAACTGTGATGTTTTAGTGATACAAGAAACACACACAGCACAAACTAGCCATAAATCAAAAATACAGGGCATGAAATTAGTTCTTGAGAGACCACACGAAAGGTACGGAAGTGCTATATTTCTGAAACCGAACTTAGACGTATGCTCCTGTGCTCTGATCTGCGAAGAAAATATAGAAATTTTAACTATTGAGCTACATTCATGTACTGTAACATCCGTGTACAAACCACCCAGTGCGAGGTTCAAATTTAATGTCTTTTGAATGGAAAGTTCCAGGCTCCGTAAAGTTGTACTAGGAGATTTTAACTGTCACGGTCTCGCATGGGGTTATAGAGAGACAATTTCAGTTCAGCCTGGTCTGCCCAGATCTTCAGCATTTCGCCATCGTCATTTGATACATGACCCAAAGTTGCCTGCATCATTTAACAGCGGAAGATGGAAACGAGGATATAATCCAGATAACATCTTTGTCTCCGAAAAGGTATCCCTGCAAGCTGTAAAGCAAATCGAGGACCCAATTCCAAGATCGCAACACAGAGCAATAACTTGATGCATTACTGCAGTAATCAAATCAGATGTAATGCCCTTCAAGAGACGCTTCAATTTCAAAAAAGCTCATTGGGAATTTTTCACAGAAGACCTTGATCAGGAGATCTTGGTAATTAAATCAGAGATACAATCATATGAAACTTTTATAGACCTTGTTAAGAAAATCTCTCGACGGCGCATACCTAGAGGGTGCCGCACCCAGTATATCGCTGGACTCAATGGTAGCAGCAAGGAAGCTCTGAAAAAGTATGAAGAACTGTACAATAAGGACCCCTTCTCGGAGGAAACGATCCAGGCACGTGAGGTACTGATGTCTGGTATCTCCGAAGTGAGAAAGGAAAAGTGGTGCAACCTCCTACAAGAGACGGACATGAAGCACAGCAGTAGGAAGGCATGGAAACTGCTCAAAAGTCTCAGCAACGACCCAACAGAACCACAACCGAATTACAGTTAAGTTACACCTGATCAGATAGCTCACCAACTACTCATGAACGGAAAAACTAAAAGGAAGATCAGGAATGGCAAAATTAAAAGAAAATTGAACGAGGAGATTAGCTTCCTAGCTCGCCCGTTCTTCATTCAGGAGCTACAAGATGCCATCGACGATTTGAAAAACAATAAGGCCGCTGGCCTCGACGATCTGAGATCTGAGCAAATTAAACATTTTGGACCGGGAGTACAAGCATGGATCCTAGAGCTAATGAATAACTGTATCACAACAATGCAAATTCCTAAACTGTGGAGGAAAGCTCGGGTTATTGCGTTACTAAAACCGGGGAGAGACCCAGCTGAAGCTAAAAATTTCCGGCCTGTCTCACTGCTTTGTCATTTATTTAAAGTGCTGGAGCGAATGATCCTCAAACGCATAGCTGATTATGTGGACAAAGCCCTCATTAACGAACAAGCTGGATTCCGACCAGGAAAATCATGCTGTGGCCAAATCCTGAATCTCACACAGTACATCGAAGACGGCTATCAGAGAGGAGAAGTAACTGGGGTCGCATTCCTGGATCTCAGTGCTGCATATGACACAGTTAACCATAAGTTGCTTACCCAGAAAGTGTATGTCACTAAGGACTACACCCTTTCTATGTTCGTGCAATGCATGCTACAGAACAGACGCTACTATGTAACCTTACAATCTAAAAACAGCCGATGGAGGACACAGAAAAATGGACTTGCACAGGGTAGTGTCTTGGCTCCAATATTATTTAACATCTATACGAATGACCTTCCCATCAGCCACCAGACACGAATTTTCATATATGCTGATGATGCAGCAGTGGCCACACAGGATAAAACCTTTGAACAAGTGGAGGAGAATCTCACGGGAGCCTTAACAGAACTTGCTGCCTATTACGACGGCAATAATCTCAAACCAAACCCTAGCAAATCTCAAGTATCCGCCTTCCATCTTAGGAACAAACAAGCCAAACGGAAACTCTGAGTCATGTGGCAAGGGGAAGAGCTGAAACATACAAACAGCCCAAAATACCTGGGAGTAACATTGGACAGAGCATTTAATTTTAAGCAGCACTGTCACAACACTAAAAAAAAAGGTCTGTGCCAGGAACAACATACTGCTGAAGCTAACAGGATCACCGTGGGGAGCTCAACCACATGTTTTGCGCACCACGGGTCTGGTGCTGAGTATCTCAGCAGCGGAATACGCGGCGCCAGTTTGGAGGAACTCTGCTCACACTAAGCAAGTTGACGTCGTCCTAAACGAAACTGTACGTATTGCCACAGGATGCCTCAAACCAACTCCCACAGACATCATTTATCCCATCATAGGCATAGAACCACCCACTAGCCGCAGAGAAGTAGCCGCCGAGCTCGAAAGATCAAAACAAAAGAATGATCTTCGACACCCGATGCATATGCACCGAAAACAACGTGTCCGGCTGAAATCCCGCAGGAGTTTCATTGAAACTACTGAAGAGCTCGCCACCAAGCCCGTCGCAAGGCGGCTATCTCTTTGGGAAGAAATGGTGCCACACTCCACAATGGAACTACTTGAGGAGGGATCTGCAGGATTTCAACTACCTTTTACAACTTGGAGGTCATTAAACCGGCTGCGCACTGGAGTAACTGGGTGCAAATAAAACCTATTTAAATGGGGTTACAGTGACAGCGATAGATGTAAATTCGGAGCAATACAGGACTTGGACCACCTACTGATTTGTCCAGATATGTCTATAACATGCTCTAAAGACGATATTTTGAAAGTCAATGACAAAGCAAACTACGTTGCTAATTACTGGGAAGGGAAGATATAATTGGTGCATCCAGATACGGAAGAAGAAAAATTCACATGAGTGATTTATCGTGTAAACGAAGTTTAACGAATTCTTTTTAACAGTCTAATCTAAAAGCCACAAATTCAACTAAATACCTTGGTATTTCAATTACGAACAACTTAAATTGGAAGGAACACACAGAAAATGTCTTGGGGAAGGCTTACCAAAGACTACGTTTTATTGGCAGGGCAGTTAGAAAATGTAACAGACCTACTAAGGAGACTGCCTACACTACGCTCGTCCGTCCTCTTTTAGAATACTGCTGCGCGGTGTGGGATCCTTACCCTGTAGGACTGACGGAGTACATCGAAAAAGTTTTGTATTATGGCGAAATATGGGAGAGAGTTTCACAGAAATGATACAGGATTTGACCTTGACATCTTTAACAAAGGCGTTTTGCTTTTCGGTGGAAACTTCTCAGGAAGTTCCAATCACGAACTTTCTCCTTCGAATGCTAAAATATTTTTTAGACACCCACCTACATAGGGAGAAACAATCGCCACGATACAATAAGGAAATCAGCGCTCGTACAGAAAGATAAAGGTGTTCCTTCTTTCCGCACGTTATACGAGATTTGAATATTAGAGAATTGTGAAGATGATTCAATGAAACCTCTGCCAGACACTTAAACGTGATTTGCAGAGTATCCGTGTAGATGTAACTAGAAAAATGGCGTGAATGGGAACTAAGATATTAAATGGTTATCATTATGCCTTTTGACGAAGTACACAAAAGCCTGAGAACTGATTGTACAGAAAAAGTAAATTATAGTCTCAAAGGTATTTTGTAATGTACAACAAGCCAGGTTATGGAACTGGGAAAACAAAAATACATTTAGAAAATTCTGTTATTTAACCGTCCGTTAGAGAGGTGTTTACTATCACACCAACAGAAAGGAGGGCTGGGGGATGCATTACATTGTTGGAAGAGTGTGTGCGCGCTCAGATCTAAGGAGTTTATATACACTCCTGGAAATGGAAAAAAGAACACATTGATACCGGTGTGTCAGACCCACCATACTTGCTGCGGACACTGCGAAAGGGCTGTACAAGCAATGATCACACGCACGGCACAGCGGACACACCAGGAACCGCGGTGTTGGCCGTCGAATGGCGCTAGCTGCGCAGCATTTGTGCACCGCCGCCGTCAGTGTCAGCCAGTTTGCCGTGGCATACGGAGCTCCATCGCAGTCTTTAACACTGGTAGCATGCCGCGACAGCGTGGACGTGAACCGTATGTGCAGTTGACGGACTTTGAGCGAGGGCGTATAGTGGGCATGCGGGAGGCCGGGTGGACGTACCGCCGAATTGCTCAACACGTGGGGCGTGAGGTCTCCACAGTACATCGATGTTGTCGCCAGTGGTCGGCGGAAGGTGCAAGTGCCCGCCGACCTGGGACCGGACCGCAGCGACGCACGGATGCACGCCAAGACCGTAGGATCCTACGCAGTGCCGTAGGGGACTGCACCGCCACTTCCCAGCAAATTAGGGACACTGTTGCTCCTGGGGTATCGGCGAGGACCATTCGCAACCGTCTCCATGAAGCTGGGCTACGGTCCCGCACACCGTTAGGCCGTCTTCCGCTCACGCCCCAACATCGTGCAGCCCGCCTCCAGTGGTGTCGCGACAGGCGTGAATGGAGGGACGAATGGAGACGTGTCGTCTTCAGCGATGAGAGTCGCTTCTGCCTTGGTGCCAATGATGGTCGTATGCGTGTTTGGCGCCGTGCAGGTGAGCGCCACAATCAGGACGGCATACGACCGAGGCACACAGGGCCAACACCCGGCATCATGGTGTGGGGAGCGATCTCCTACACTGGCCGTACACCACTGGTGATCGTCGAGGGGACACTGAAGAGTGCACGGTACATCCAAACCGTCATCGAACCCATCGTTCTACCATTCCTGTTCCAACAGGACAATGCACGTCCGCATGTATCCCGTGCCACCCAACGTGCTCTAGAAGGTGTAGGTCAACTACCCTGGCCAGCAAGATCTCCGGATCTGTCCCCCATTGAGCATGTTTGGGACTGGATGAAGCGTCGTCTCACGCGGTCTGCACGTCCAGCACGAACGCTGGTCCAACTGAGGCGCCAGGTGGAAATGGCATGGCAAGCCGTTCCACAGGACTACATCCAGCATCTCTACGATCGTCTCCAAGGGAGAATAGCAGCCTGCATTGCTGCGAAAGGTGGATATACACTGTACTAGTGCCGACATTGTGCATGCTCTGTTGCCTGTGTCTATGTGCCTGTGGTTCTGTCAGTGTGATCATGTGATGTATCTGACCCCAGGAATGTGTCAATAAAGTTTCCCCTTCCTGGGACAATGAATTCACGGTGTTCTTATTTCAGTTTCCAGGAGTGTAGTTTGAAACGGAAAAGAGGGAAAGAAAACAGGCGGACCAAAGTGCATGGTAAAATGGTTATCACAATAATAGCTTCGAAGTCTACCATCACACGGGAGATCCTTGTAAAGCAGTTGCTGCATTAATTAATCGGTAGTGACGATTCGGCATTGCAGTCTATCCCACAATTAAAATTTCATGGATATAAGGGAGAACATGACACAGGAAAATTCATACAAACTCACCTATTCTTTCTTTCCAAGCATTAATCCCGACTTGCGGGGTCTGCTGTTTTGCTACATCTTCATTTCTCCCTGTCGCTGTCGCTGACATCTTCTGGTCTTAAGGCAACAACGTACATGTCTCCCCTGATATTGTCAGTCCATCTCTTTGCCGGTCTTTCTCGTAATCTTGTTCCTCCTGGGTTGATGTGGAGCGCTGTTTTTGAAGGCAACAACGTACATGTCTCCCCTGATATTGTCAGTCCATCTCTTTGCCGGTCTTTCTCGTAATCTTGTTCCTCCTGGGTTGATGTGGAGCGCTGTTTTTGCGACTGAGTTGTCTTGCTTCCTCATGACACAAGCTAACCTACTGCAGCCGGACTTGACACCGATGCAACGCTATGGTATCAAACCAAGAACAGGAAAAATATAAAGCATTAATTCCTTGTACACTTCATTCAATGCATTCTCCCAAAATGCAAAAATAGCGTACAAAGAACACATACTGTACAAGTACAGTTTACGAGAATACAGCCCTTGCTCCAGCACTCTGGGACAGGTATGTGTAACTGTCATATACAAGATGTGTAAGAAAAGTAATGAGAGTGATTTTTTTTCTATCATAGTTTTAATGTTTTCAAACAAGAATATTGTCCACTTCAAAGGCGTTCCCTTCAGGAGGTGCACTCCGGTGGAGTCGTTTGCAGTATTGGTGTCAGACTTGAAGGATTTCATTTGGTAGATCCTTTAACATGTCTGTCACACTCTTTTGAATGTTCTTCAGTGATCTAAAATGATGACGTTTTCAGATATTTTTCAGTTTCGAAAAAAAAAAAAAATTGGCAGAGACTCAAATCAGGTGAATAGTGGGGCTATGGAACAACAGAATTCGGTTTGAGGTCAAAAAATCCGTGATGGATGTGACCACCAAGAACTGGAGTGTTCTCACAATGCCTGCCTGTAATGTCCGGCCTCACTCGATTCACCCTTTTGCTGGCTTTTGAAGGACATCCTTGCGAGATTCTTCCTCCTCGACAAACAGTCAAGCAAGAGTTTTACAAGAGCCGACACACGTTCGATGTTTTGGGTGGATTTCGAAGTTGAAGTCTCTCTCCTAGCACAGTTCTTCTTCAACGTGTTCTCGGCCTTCCTAAATCGATTTGTGACAGTGAAGAACTTGCGCTCTTGATAGAAATGTTTATTAGGGACCGGTTTCCAGTGGTATAAGGTCACACACGTTGATTCTCCAATTCAACATCAAACTTGGTGGCATAACGTTGCTCTAAATTCCGCTCTTCCATTTTTGTAACAGACAATAAAAACGCAAAATCACTGCTGGCGCTCTCAGACATCACATAATAGGTGTACGGAGGTGAAACTCAGACTGAGTGTCAGGAAAGGATTAAAACACTGGCCTACACGAGAACAACAACAGCATTGCCAGGTAGCTCGCATTGTTGCCTTTCTCGATACTTTTTTCACACGCCTCGTGCATTTCACATGTTTTCTTCTCCTGTCTCTGTTTTTACACCTCTGTCTGTCTATCTCGTCTTGCCCCCTCTCCTCGGCAGAACGAGCGTTGTACTTGATTAACGCTGCATGTAATACGTTACACATACTCTATGAATCTGAAGAAGAACTATTAAATATCAATCGATTTTTTTCATACTTGGTACACCAACTTCTATAGATAATGCAACCACACTGTTACAAGTTTATATCAAAAACTTCCAGACTTTCGGACATCACATCCAGACTGTAGCGCCTAGAATCACTCAACCTTCAGTGATATTTATGCAATATAAAATGCTTCAGCAATGGCTAAAGTAAGCAAACTGGAGAGAGAGACGTGACTTTTCTATAGATAATGGTAGAATGAAGATGTAAGTTACTGGTTAACCACCTAGAGGAAGGAGACAAGTATCTTGTAGGGGGCACTTCCATCAGTCACTGCTCAGAAGATCCAGCATCAAGCCAACCATAATTTAATAACAGATGCAAAACCTGCTAGTGCGAGGTTTCCTTTTGAGTAACATTCGATCAGAAATCACTGAATCATCGGGATTCTCTGCCTTCCATGTTGATAACCACTGTCAGCCTACGATGCCATCTTGAATGATGAATTTGGGAATTAGAATATTTTTGGTCTTATCTTTACCTATGCGATAATGAGTCATTGGTTCCATCAATGATTGCCAATGCAGCAATCTCATCAGGTCCTGGAGCAGTGTTTCTAGCTGCAGACACACCTTATTCCAGTTCCCACATGCAGAACAGAAGATCCTCATTATGCGAGAAGAAACTGAATTTCCTCATCTCTGCAGTCTGATGGAACACCTGAAAAGCAGGAGCTTCTGCAGATAATGTAGTGGCAGTAAGGAAGTGTTCTGCTAAAACGTGAGCCATGTCATCTGGTGTGGTCACCGAGAGCCCATTACTTGACAAGGCCGTAGGGGGATGTGTACTACTACTCTTGCCCGAAATAGATCTTATTGATTCCCATACTTGCGCGGTGGAAGTGGGACGATTAATGGAAGTCGTTAATTTCCTCCAGGAAGCCCTCTTCCATTCTTTTATCACTTACCTCGCAGATCTGAGGCACGAAGATTTTCTGTGGTTGGACAGTGTTCGAAATTTCACAGAGCTGTTCGCCTGGCCATGATTGCCAATCGACAGTCGTCATTCCGCCAAGGTACAGGCCATCATCTGAGGTGGTTACCAGATTTATGGATGGACTCTGCTGCAGCCTGTTGCATCTCACATGTAATATTGGCCACCGTCTTCTGTGCACAATCCTTTTGTTCAAAAATAGCCTGTCGATTGTACTGCAAGCAGTTTGCCCTAGGTACCACCCATCTGCATGGTCTCCTGGTCACCATCCTAGTCGGCAGATGGAGCCACACTGGGAAGTGGACACTAGAATGTGAATCTGCACCCACATCGCACTGAAATGAGTCTGCAATAGCTGGGGAACAAAAACGGAGGTCAATGGCTGAAAAAGACCCTGTAGCTACAGAAAAGTGTGTCATCTGACCTGCATTCAGAAGGCAGATAATCTCAGAATGGACGAGTCGCTCGATTATCCGATCCATGTAGCAAGTGGTAGCCGAGCCCCACAGTGCATTGTGTGGATTGAAGTCCCCTACAAGGCAGGATGGCCGTGGGTGTGCCCGAAAGAGTTCTTCCAGTGCGTCTCCATTCAAAGCTTCATTAGTGGTAAGGTACAAAGAACGCTCCGTGATATAGAAGGGCGTGAGAACTTTCACAACAGTTGCTTGTATGGTATCTGGTATCAATGGAAACAACCACTCCACCTTTAGCCCTGTCTCCAGCAGTATCGTTCTTCCTATATGTGTGGTAACCCTGTAATGCAGGTGTGTAGATGACTTTAAGAGGCATTTCTTGTAAGCAGATGGGCAACGGTTTCTCCTGGACCTGGAGCTGTAATTCTTCCAAATGTGAGCGATATCCATTCAAATTCCATTGTAACACGCAAGTCCCTGGGAAGCCAGTGTTTAGCGATGGTTTTCTTTTCTTTTCTCGCTCAGAGGCGGTTATTTACCACAGAGGTCATGGAGAACGTTAGCCGGTTCCCTGCTCTCTGGTTCTTCTCCCTGGAAGTCCATATCCTCAAGAGCATAGTCCTATCAGAAAGGAAGAGAGCTCGACGATCAGAAGGCTTAACTACCGCTTTCTTGGACTTGGAACTATTTTTTGAAAGACGTTTTTCTTTATTGATGGGAGGAGGTGGATGCCTGGGTTGCGGGCACAGCTTTGTTGGTTGGTGATATTGGGTAGTCGTATGTGTCTTAGGTGGTAAGGCTTCCGAACGACATCAGTTTCAAGTGGAGGTCCCCCCCACAGGTACACTGACAAGTGCATGTGTTCGTACTTAAATCTGTGGGCCGAGTTTGTGTGGAGGCATCACACTTAAGGGCTGATGCAAAAGAGGTACAGCTTTCAATTTTCGTCTACTAGTCGTAACCTCAAAGTTTCTGCACAACACCGGGTGGTCCCCAGAACTGTTTACAGATTTGAATGTGTAAAAGAATACCCTGATCCCGAGCTGAGCCTCCACAATTGCCACACGTAGCCGTCCAATTACATCCCATAGTCGTATTGTCAAAGCTTGACATCTGTAGCATCATATTAGGTTAGAAACAAACAGGCGAACACTAAGACGGATATAACCTGCAAGAATTTGTTCAGTTAGTTCCGGAATACTAAACGTTAGATTGAATGTTGCCGATTTTTCCAATTTGCCATAGTTCTGCACTTCCGTGACGCCCATATTTTTCCACTCTTCACGTAACTCTGCGGTGTTTACCTCCATTAGATCGGAGCAAGTAACCACGCCCGTACTAAAGTTTAGAGTATTATGCAACGCACACTCCATTAAGTAGTCACCTAAGGCCTTACATCCCAGGAGCTTAGATATTTTGGTTGAATTAGTAGTTTCAACTAGTAGTGTTCCATTACAATGTTGTTTGACACTTTTTAGAGACCCAGCAATATCTACCAGTGCCTTGTGAACACAGCAACTGTTCCCCCAGTTTCCTTGATTACAATCGAAGTGTGATGACACACTAATGCCCTGTTACTATGATTCTGAGACTTTTCGGGAGGACTGACCAACTGGGCTCTCTGTGATGAGTGGGTGTAGGTACTACCTGATGGTACATCCGTCCTGTCAGTAGCAGTAGCTTGATGTGGGCGTTCCATAGGGATTCCACGAGATGCTAGGGAAACAACCATCAAACCAGGCAGAACCTACGGATTCGTTGTCGTTTCACAGACAGGAAGTCTTGTAAAGTACTTTTGAACAAGTTTTCCGAAAATATTTCGAGCATCTAGTTAGAGAGTCCATACGTAATGGGGGTTTTTCAAAGCTTGTAGCTATAAACAAACTTGACCTTATCGACTGTGTCTGTATAGAGACAATGGCAGTCCGTCTAAACGATACAACGGTCGGCCGCCTAACGGTTGTACTGAATCAGTCGTGGTCGAAATAAACTTGGTGCCAAGCATGATTAACTCATTCGGATGATATTAAATTAAAAGACACTTGATTTAAGGATATTACGTAATTCACTGTAATTTACCCTTGCATGGTATGATTGAATTAATCACAGAAGTAAATAACTAGCTCACTTGCATTGGTTTGGAGCATTTACCAGTCAGCGGGACTTTTAAAGGAACTCACTGGCACTTAAACCTCGCTCATTGAGCACCATGTAATCGTAACTTCAGTGTAGGCGACGTTCAGGGCGCTATCAGGAAAACGTGTAATTAATTTAGACTCAGAAGGAAGGGCCACCAAGGGACCGAAATATTCATACTATCGGCCCACAGTTGCATTGCCGGAACAGACTCCGTCTCGTTTTCGTGACCCACACCGATAGCAGCGCACCAAGCGGCCAGTAAGCAACACTCTGAATAGGACACCGGATGAGTGGGGATACTAACGTTTGTACTTCTCTGCTGCACAGTTTTTACAATAGAGCTTCTAGTTAGTGCAGTGGTTTCTGTGATCATTACCCCCTGAGAGCAATCACATATCTGCTACCACCCATCATCCTTAGCAACTAACCAAATTTTAGAATGAAACAAAATTCTCTTTGAACAGTTATATTTTTAAAATGATAAAAAGCAGTATTTAGATTTTGTAGGTGTTCCATTAAACCAAAAACTATAGAGTCAACGAGATAACTGCTAGAACATTTTTTAATAGAGTGGTGGAGCAGCTGCCAGAGCGTCACGAGTGCTACCTAAAGTGCTTCTCAGAGAAGCATTGAGGGTAGTCACTTGTTACAAGACGTGGGTTCTCTGCACCAGTCCTCTCCCTGGCAGCACATGGCTTCACCCACATACTGTGCCCCATTTCAAATCAACTATACACAGTTGTAAATCACTTAATTGCTGGACTCTTTTACTTCGGAAATGAAAGCGATTAGCAGAATTCGGCCTGACAGTGTTTAGAAATAATAATAACAGTAGAGTGTAGGCCTTACAGCAACATAATGGTCATATCTGTAGTTATTGTTGTGTTTTCAATTAGTTCGTTTAACTGCTGCCAAGTGAATAAAGAAGACTTTTATAGTAATAAACTATCTACAACTCGAAGGTTTTTCATGAGATATTTAAGCATATTTTATGTATATATCTCAATTTTACTCTCATATATGAATGGTATAAAACACAAAGTATGTGTGTAATGGATGGACTAGCTGAGGACAATGACATTGATAAATTCCTTTCAGAAGTTGTAGCCTTCACCATATTGAGCCAAGGGCCAATGCTAGTGCGTGAAAAACTATGTAATTAGTATTAAGATCTTTTTAAAGAGTGTGGAGCACAAGTTTGTCACATGTGTCATATGTATATATATATATTAATGGAAGAGCAGGTTCTGTGAATTCTAGCATTTTAGCTCCTGTTTCTGCCAACTGCTGGAATGTGTCGAGATGTGCCACGTGCGAGTGTTACGTGTTGGGAAGACAATGGCAGAGATCCGAGAGGTTTACCACCAGGAATTCATGTTGAAAGGTGGCTACACTGAGTCACAGCGCCAGAAATTGCGCCAAAGATTATTATTCCGCCGCCTCCACTGGGGCAGTAGTAGTTCAGAGGTTGCTGTGGACAGGACTTATTGAGAGGATGTCGAGAGCAGTACTAGTTCAGAGGATGTCGTGTGCAGTTGTTGTTCTGTTGGGCGAGAGAGTAGATGCTGTTCGGTTGGTGTAATGTATAGATGGAAGATGTTGCAATGATCGCAATGTATTTTTCGTCAATGTATATGGAGGTAAACAAAAAAAATTTTTATTTCACATTTCCTTAATGACAATGCCTCTTGGTCACAGGTTCAGTCAACAAAGCATCTGGCTCGTGTTCATGTATTAGACTTGTAATTCTGGTTTCTATGTGCAATTATTATATTTCTGGTTTTTTAATTAGTTCATTGTAAATGGTGTTTAAAATTTCTTGTCGTATTGAGGAAGAACCGTGCCAGATACATGTACGTTGAATCGCACTACCACACACAGAACAGTTACACTTGTCCTTTGTTGGTTTGTAGCCTTTATAGTTGCAGGGGCTTAATTAATCAATTGTGTTAACGGAAATTTCCTTTCATTCTTTATTGTTATTTTATGCAGTCAGATTTCGGAATAATACTACTCAGGGCCAACCGGTTACGAGACTTCGTAACCGGACACACAGCTACTAAATCTAAAAATTAAAATTATTTGCATTCTATATTTAATTAAGTCCTCATGCACGTGGCTACCACTGCTTCGGATCATCCCTTGGAATTCTTTTGACAGTAAAAATAGTAGATAGTAGTATTGTTGTAGTAATTTGTAGTTTAGTAATTGTAGTCTATATTGCATTGATTTGGTAACTGAATATTTTTAGTTGTCTTGTCATTCTTCTAATGGTATTTTTGCAGAATTTACCTTTTGATGTCTCGTATACGTATTTGACAATTTTGTGCACTTATGAAGATTTTAATAGCTCGTAAATCGTGCTTGTCGGGAAGCATTTCGTGTGAATGGTGTTTTTGGTGATAAAGTGTTATATTGTGTGTAATTTTCGTATAGTGACGTGTTTTGTATGTTTTATAAATGATTACGCGGTCGATGAAAAAGGCAAAAATGATGGATAGTCAGAAGAACGAAATTGTTAACATGGCGAACTCGCCAACACAGGAGAGCAGTATGATGAATAATGAAGTAGAAAACAATTTAATAAGCCGGGAAAATAGTCCGGAACCAGTTCAAAATGTTTCACTATCAAAAACTTCACAGAATACGAGATTGACGACAGAAGATTCTGGAACAGCATCGAACACAGATAGCTTTACAGCTACGACGAAGGAAGTTAGTTTTACGGGAAATGTTAGGGGCGAAAAGAATTTCGAACCAGTTAATATGGAGCAGTTGATGAGTACAATATTAAATTTGGGATCACAGTTAGGATCTCAATTAAAAACAGAGATGGGAACATTGGAAACACGGTTAGACTCATGAATAGAGACAAGTTTTAAAAACATGAAAGATGAATTAAAGTAAGAAATTAGAGAAGAAGTACAACCGATTTTGAATACTCACAATAATAGATTAGTTTCAGTAGAAACTAAACAAAAGGAACAGGAAGAAAGAGATCGCGTGATAGTACAAAAATTTTCAGAGTTAAATCTTCAACGTGCACGCGATAAGGAAGAAATATCTGAAAGAATCGAGGAATCGGTACCAAATGACAGAATAAATAACCTAACACAATATGAACAGTTAACTACTAAATGTGTCAATACTGAAACCCGAATCACGACACTTACGGAAGACGTAAATAAACAGAAAGAACAAAAAGGTGACTTATCGGAAAGAGTTGAGGAGATTTCAGATAAATTGACAAATCTTAGTTGAAATGGGGACAGAGAATCAGATGATACAGCTGCTTTGCCATTTGCAGAAACAGAAGAGTACCAGAATATAAATAAACATGTTGAAAATCAGGGAAAATTTCATGAACGCATTAAAAGGGAATTTGAGGCGTTACGAAAGCAAGTTAAACAAATTGAAAGCGAAATCGTTGGAAAAGACAGTAGAAGAAATTTGGAATCACCGATAGAAGCGGGTTTTGAAGAAAATAATGTATTTCATTTACGAGCTGCAACAAGAGAGCGCCAGGCGCGCGAACTTGACAATAGTCGACATTCGGACTGGGACAGAAGCGGTACGTCTTTGTCACCACGAGCCAAAAACTTTGACTATAAACGCTTTTTAACTGTTCGGAAATTTAAGATCTTTTGCGATTCTAATAATGACATACATCCATGTTCATGGTTAGTGGCCAATTTGGTGGAAGTGCGTACATAAATTGATCTAAGTCACAAACTGGAATTTATGTGCAGCTATTTAAGTCCTCAGGGGATTCACTACACTAAGTGAATATGTGCCGTAGCGTGCACAGGGCCCCGAGCTGCCGTGGTGCTATTTCCCTTTTAGTTTTCTGCACTGCTGCCTACTCTTCTACTATTCATTGTATCTATCAGAACAACTCTTCAACTATCAATCTATCTAGAAAAGGAGTCTGTAAAGAATTACCGGATATGGCTATTTTTACCCAAAAGTGACAGTTTTCAGGATATTGATGAAAAACATACTGGCGACGCGCATGCGCGCACTTTTTAGAGATTGTAATAATTTAAATGATTTTTATCATGCATTTCTATAGGCATATTGGTCCGAAAACTCGCAAAACAGAGTCAAAAATAGTCTTATTATGCAGCGTAATTTTAAACAGTGAGTTCCGCACGCCGGCAGAATACTTTGAAGACATTATTCGAAAGAATCAATTCCTTTCCAACCCTTATAGCCCGACTGAATTAATTCGCATTTGTATAACTAAGCTGCCACAATCGATAAGACACATTGCTGTAGCCGGAATATGTAAAGATGACATTGGAACTTTTAAGACTTTTCTACAAGAACTTGAGTATGATAACGAGGACGGTATTTCTTGTAATTTTTTCAGTAACGGTAATCACAATAGATTTTCAGAGAAAAGGGATAATGATCGGAACGGACGTTATAACGGTAATTTTGGAAATGACAGACGAAACAGACAGGACAATAGATACCAGCCTTATGACAAAAGAAAGCGTAGGGATTAGACAGTATTATTTAGTTCGCAATGATATTCTTTTTAAACGAAAATCGGTTGACAACTCTGTTTGGTTAGTTTGCATTCCTGATGAGTGGTTAATAATTTGATTTGTTATTGTGGTGTGCGTACTGTAAGACCTTCGGTACACACACCATCAGATTAGTTGACTTGTTGCTCTAGCGAAGTAGGCGAGTCTTAGCAATACGTCTCGTGGTCTTATCGTGACGTGTTTATCTTCTATCGTTAGGTCAGAAGATAGAAATGTCACTTGTACGCTTAGAGTAGCCGATTGACGGTGACCAACTTCAAACACAACTTGATTAATTTTCACACACATTTATTAAAATAATAAGCCTAGACATTACGTAACTTGATTCTGGATGCTGTTGACAATTGACAATCTGAAGTTCCTTTGATCTTATTCTCGCATATCTCTGATACTTGACAAAAGTATCTATACATTTATCTTCATGGCTTTGTACAGGAATATGGTAATCTTACTAGGCGGAGACTGATACTTGACTATAGACTGGTACAGACAAATGCAGACTAATGCAGACTCTTGCAGACTGACACTCGTTATAATACCTCACGCATTCAGGTATCACTGCGCGAGTGTGATCCGCGGGGAGAAAAGGTTCTACGTTAGCAGCAATCTCATTGGCTGCGTTACTTATTAATACGCGGATCGGCGGAAGCAGAATTTGGTCCGTCTCTAAGGCAGCGCCCTCTCGTGCGGAGACGGACGAGCGCTGCGCCTGCGCTGATGTGCTTAGTGGGGCGCGCTCTAGTGGGAAAGTTGTGTACGCGCTGACTACGCGGAACTATGTACACAACAATTAGCAAGTCCCCGATTCTGCCAATTGACAGGAAAAGGAACACCCTGGGTGTGGGATGAGTGTGCGGACCGAGAGTTCAATAATTTGAAGGCGGCACTCGTCAATGGTCCTATTTTGTCGCATCCTGACTTATCACAGGATTCTTGTATGGCCACTGACAGCACGGCGACCGGTCTGGGAGCCATGCTGTTTCAAGAATTTGAACAAGGTGGCAAATTAGTAGACAGAATAATGGCCTTTGGTAGCAGGGTACTACCCAAAAGTGAAAGAAATTACTCTGTTACCGAACTTGAAGCCCTTTCAGTAGTATGGGGATTATAAAAGTTCTGATACTTTGTGTTTGGTAGAAAAACGAAAGTCTATATGGACCATAGGGCCCTTGAGTTTCTGCTAACCGCCAAATTCGCGCATGGAAGACTAGCGAGATGGGTAGCGGTGCTTCAGGAATACAAGTTTTCAACGGTCTATGTACCTGGTCCGGCAAACGTCATCGCTGACGCCCTGTCCCGCTCAGATATTGGCATTACAGAAAGGATGGCTGAAGCATTAGAGCAAGGGGGACAGAACAGAAGGTATTACTGAGTAAAACCATGAGAAAAGGTGCGTGAAAACGTGATTAAAATAAAAGATATCAGTAATTGCACTAAACTTGCTATGTAGTATGATTGTCCACAGGAAGCACTCCAGGAGCATGAAATGAAGAAGTGGCCCACCTAATCATTCATTTGAGTGTGTTTGTGGGTGCAGACCTGCACTTTAGTGTTCACAGATACTTACGACGACAGCCTCTATGGAACCAAGAGCCATGAAATCGGACGATCTTCTCATACCCACGACAGTGTAGTAGTTAGACTAGTACAAACATCCTACTGGTCAGTAATATAACAAGTAGTTTATCAAATGGTTTAACAAGTAGCATTTGCAACTTTGACATTGAGATTTGGTGAGGATTAATTATATTATGATATGAACAACTAATGAACATGTTTTTTTATAGATATACAGGTGCGACAGATATTTAATAATTCATTGACATAGGTATAGGTGTGTTACTTTATAAGTAACATTAACTTGGTACATGAAACTGTTGTTGTTGTTGTGGTCTTCAGTCCAGAGACTGGTTTGATGCAGCTCCAATGCTACTTTATCCTGTGCAAGCTTCTTCATCTCCCAGTACCTACTGCAACCTACATCCTTCTGAATCTGTTTAGTGTATTCATCTCTTGGTCTCCCTCTACGATTTTTACCCTCCATTTTCCCTCCAATACTGAATTGGTGATCCCTTGATACCTCAGAATATGTCCTACCAAACGATCCATTCGTCTAGTCAAGTTGTGCCACAAACTTCTCTTCTCCCCAATCCTATTCAGTACCTCCTCATTAGTTATGTGATCTACCCATCTTATCTTCAACATTATTCTGTAGCACCACATTTCAAAAGCTTCTATTCTCTTCTTGTCTAAACTGTTTATCGTCTACGTTTCACTTCCATACATGGATACACTCCATACAAATACTTTCAGAAACGACTTCCTGACACTTAAATCTATACTCGATCTTAACAAGTTTCTCTTCTTCAGAAACGCTTTCCTTGCCATTGGCAGCCTACATTTTATATCCTCTCTACTTCGACCATCATCACTTATTTTGCTCCCCAAATAGCAAAACTCATTTACTACTTTAAGCATCTCATTTCCTAATCTAATTCCGTCGGTATCACCCGATTTAATTCGACTACATTCCATTATTCTCGTTTTGCTTTTGTTATAATAAATACATGAGTGTCTTGGCTAATTATACAAATAGAAGAAGAATAAACATAAAGGTAAATGACCTCACTATTGAATGCATCTTAAAATTTTCTGTCTCTTAAATGTCAATAAATTGTGTTAAGTATTAAATAGTATTTGTTGTAAATCGGAAACCAATTGTGGGCATTAGTGAGCACAGGATGCACAAAAAAAAACTTTGTGAGACACAGTGGAAGCAACAACATGGCGTGCAGACGGAACGGGTGGCTAATGGGACGCCGTCTGTAAACCAAAGCCGGGGCGCGGACGGGGGAAACAGCTGGGCTATTCATCGGCGACCTGAGGATCTCGGGCGGCAGACAATGACGGCGCAGGTAACAGGCGGCAGCCGCAACAGCCCTGCTCGTTCGGGGCAACATGGGTGTTTAAACGGCCACCGATGTCTTGCCTCCACTGTTGTACTACACGATGCAGACGAGATAAACCAATTGTACACATAATACACTCAAGTAAGTCTACAGCAACTGCTAATAGCTGTACGGAACTGTCAACTGTATTTGCTTTCTTCTGCGGCCCTCCGCCGTCTTCTGCAGTCACCTGGCATTGACTTCTGAGGAATTTGAGTCACACACAACGACTCAAGTTCCATGTATAGTGTCACCAAACACATAACCTACCTGTCCACAATTACCGATATCCTTATCCAAAATACAATAGTTACATCAAGAGAAAGAAGCAACATGGAGAACAGATGAGTAGGAACACAAACACAGTAAAAGAAGAAACACGAAGAACTGTAGACTAGGCACATTTACACTTCTCTTAGCCGACGCAGAAGAATTTTAGGTGACCTATAACGATCTTACCTGACTGTACCTCCCTCATACTGTGTGCAGAGTTGACGAAAACTTGGCTGTTTCAAATCATACACCCACTTACTGGCTGTATAATTCGAGAATGTTTCCACATCATCAGTTCAGCGAGAGACTGGTAACCTGATGAGATCAACAAACGGCTGAGGTGATTCCTCAATTTCTCCAGGCGTATTTAATGACGAAATAAGTCTCGGGTGAACAGCCTAGTATGAGTGCGCACAGGATAAATCACATCACACACCTCTATGGGGAGGTATCGCAGCATGAAAAGGATCGACAAGCTGCGCCATCGGTGAAGTCGTCTACTGAGTTCTTCTGTTTTCCTTATGAAGTGCCGAGAAGAACGTGTGGTACCGAATTTTGCTACCGTCAATCATCACATCGACTAAGCGGCGGCCAGAAGAATCAAGAAACGTGCCAGCCTAGCTTTGGTACGAGAGAGAGTTCGCTTCACGTGGTGGCGCTTGGACACTACCAACAAAGAACTCCTACAGTTACATCTACAACTGGCCAACCGGTTCAACCCCTGGACGTGGAATTGGGTTGATGGTATCACATGAGCCGCAGCGGACTCAACCCAGCGGAAGTCAATCGAACTACAGGCATCCAAGTTTGAACGTATATCGGAGAAACAACCTTCTGATGGCAGCGGAAAGATCATCATCAATCTCACTAACGAGGAACTGGATGATGACACTATTTCGGTTCTTAAGAAAGGATTGAATTTCGCTCAGACTCCGAAAGATGTACCCATTGCTGACATCATTAGCGCAGTGGAACAAACAGCTGCTCGACTTCCACCTGAAGCTGCTGAAGAAGTTCGTCGCGAAACCTGCAGGGCTCTAACCAAAACAAAACTGATGAATCCGAACATTTCCTACAGGGAGAGGGCCGCCATACGGGAGCTAAGAGAAGATCGAGACATAGTAATATCACCTGCAGACAAGGGCAACGCAACAGTGATCCTATCCCGACAGGATTAAGCTGAGAAGATGTGGGTCCTACTTGATGACAGCGCATACCGCAAGATTGACACCGATCCTACCAAGAGGGTCGAGAGGAAGACTCTCGCGCTTCTCAAGGATTCCGGCTTCCCTGACGAGATTACCAAGAAGCTACGACCGAGGGCTGCTGTTCCTCCTAGACCTTACCGACTGCCGAAGGTGCACAATGAATCGATTCCGTTACGTCCCATTGTCAGCAATATTGGTGCCCCAACGTACCTTCTCGCCAAGCATCTCAAACAACTGCTTAGCCCTTACGTTGGGAGATGTACACACCATATCCATAACTCCTTACATTTCCTGGGACGCATCAACAACCTTGTGCTGAAGGAATCTGACATACTGGTGAGCTTCGACGTGGTATCTCTATTGACTAAAGTTCTGTTACAAGAATCCTTGGAACTCATCAGGCAGAAATTTGACGAAGAGACCACCAAGCTTTTCAGACACGTTCTGACATCAACTTACTTCTTATTTGACGGTGAATACTACGAGCAAACAGGAGGAGTAGCCATGGGGAATCCACTCTCACCCGTTGTCGCAAATATGTACATGGAACATTTCGAGGAGGAAGCTCTTGAATCAGCACATCTAAAACCGATCTGTTTCTTTAGATATGTGGATCATACCTTCGTTATTTGGCCAGATGGAAGAGATAATATATAATGTGTGAGGAAGTCTGCCAGTTTAAGTTCACCATGGAGATCGAAACGGATGGGATGCTCCCTTTCCTAGATGTTTTGATTAGAAGACGAACTGACGGCACTTTGGGCCACGGCGTGTATAGGAAGAAGACACACGCCCATTTGTACCTACATGCAGATAGTTGCCACCATCCGGCACAAAAGAATGGCGTGCTCAAAACTCTTGAAGACAGAGCTCACACCATCTCCGACAGGGACAGTCTCGAACAAGAATTGGACCATCTGAAGACCGTGTTTCGGAGGAACGGTTACAAGGAGGGGCAAATTCGGAAGGCTCTGCATCCCACACCTGCAGCACCAGCGGAAACTGAGGATGAGCCTCAGGAGGAGGCGGCCCTGGCTGTTATTCCGTTTTGTGGGGCCTTATCCGGAAAAAAATTGGACGCATTTTACGTAAACACCAAGTGAAAACCATCTTCCGTCCTCCAAGCAAAACCAAGAGCCTTCTTGGTAGTGTCAAGGACAACCTTGGTCTACCTAAATCAGGGGTTTATCAGGTACCTTGCCAATGCGGTAGTGTATGCATAGGTCAAACCATTCGTACCATTGAGGACCGATGCCGAGAACGTCAACGGCACACTAGACTGCAACAGCCCAGTAGGTCGGCAATCGGTGAGCATTGCCTGTCGGAACTCCACAGCATGGTTATGACCAAACCAAAGTCCTGACACAGACTTCCAAATACTGGGACTGTGTCATCAAAGAAGCTATAGAGCTCAGAATAAGGGAGCCACAACTAAGTAGTGACAGCGGTTACATCCTTAGCAAGGCCTGAGATCCCGCGATCACCCGGATTAAGAAGAAGAAGAAGGATATTTCCCAGAGTGTACCGACTTCGGGGGAGGAGGGAAGAATAACGAGAGCGGTGCCGGCAGACCCTCCTGAACGAGAAGACCTAGGACGCAGCGCCCAGACGGCGGGAGAACGGACTCTGTACCTGGACCGCACCGACTCATAGGAAGCGCCTGAGGCAGGAGCGGGAGGGGGATTGTCCTATATATATATATATACATGGCGCCGGCCCACCGCCGGTCAGTACATCAGCGCACCTGATGATGGCAGCGTGGTCGATTGCCGAAATGTTGTGTCCTATGCACACTCATACCACGTTGTTCACCCGAGATTTATTTCGTAATCGGCTGAGGGTCCAAATACTGACTTGTAAAGGCAACATGTACGATCTCGAACAATCTTCGCGTCCTAAACTTCACAAAAAACATAGCTTTCATCCCCGTACACAAATGAAGGTTAAAGAGTGTTGTGAAATCCAAATGAGTGTGTGACTCTTCGTGAAAAAGTGCATAATGTAGTGAACACTGAACAGTTACACCCACAAACTAACAGTTTGTAACGTCTCTTAGCAAAAGACATATTATGTAATAAAGAGAAAGCATTATGTGTCATATTTTGTTCTTGTATAAAATTATGTACTGATTTTTTTTAGATAATATCTGTGTCGGCGAGTACTGAAACCGCCACAGACGATACTTATTAAATATCAAACAAAGAGGAGAATATGTGACTAGTATAAGTAGTACAGAACGAACATTAATTTCTCTGTCGTCTTCTTGTAGATACGTGAGTAGGAAGAGCCTGTGACGTTATATTGTACGCTTGCGTAGCATTCTTTTGTCAAGTTTGTGAGAGGGACGCCATTAGACATAGCTTTGGAAAGGTGTGCAATAACTTAATTTCTTTCAATGTTCTGAATAGAGTTACTTAGTGAAACCTTGCATTATGATTTGTAAGAAGCTTGCCTGGTATTTTATCCAATCCCTTTAAGACATTTTCAGTTATTTAAATATTATTCGTAGTGCAGAGCTGCGCTACGAACGAACGAGCCGCTGCCGCGGTGCATTCAAACTGCATTAAATGAAATAAATCATACCGCAAAGAAGCGGGCAGGTAATAGCGAACTAAAATTATTTCTTTCAGCTTTCGGAATTGCAGAGCAGAGCAGCAGATTTTATGATGCATTTTACAGGTTGACGCGGGCTGCTGATAATTTATTATTAACAGTGCAAAAAGATAATTTACCTTCATAACATAAAAGAAATCTTGCTGTGCGTAGTTCTGGTCTGGCAAACCTTATAGTAAAAACATCTTTTTCTATGACAATAGTCTCATGTTCTCGTGTTAGTCGTGGTACTTACTGGTGTTTTACTGTTAACAAAAATCCACTGCAAAATTTTGATGTTGAACAATCATTGCGTACTGTAACATCAGTATTAATAACGAAGTAATTTTCATTAACCTTTTCAATAACTATAAAGTAAGGAAGATATGGTGAACTCAACGAAAAAATGTTCCTTTAATAGAAAGCCAGTTCCAGAACAATAAGAACATAATCTATTTTGTTTTTTGAAAATTAATGATTCTAAGAAAGCCACAACACAGCATCACTGAAAGGTATTTCGGGGCTCTTTTCGTAGCAACATATTTTATCTCATATATTAGTTCTTACGCGAGTAATAATAAAACAAAGCAAATAGTAAAGAGCCAGCGAAAAGTTTCCGATATCTACCATTTGTGTAGGATTTTTACTAATTTTTCAGGGTATTCTTAAGAAAATATTTGTGTATGTATTCATGTAAAATATTGTTTGACATTCTCTTTGATAATGATGCGATGTCCTTCACTGTTTTTATCTATTTGCGTATTTCCAGAATTTTATTTGTGTATGTATTTATGTAAAATTATTGTTTGTCATTTCTTTGTTAATGATGCTATGGGTTGTTATTTTATGTATTACATTTAACACACTGTGAAAAAACACATTAGATAAATTGGTGGTCTGTCCGAACTCTTATTAGAAATATTAATTGCCACAGTAAATGTAAATGCATTCGTCAAAGAACACTTTAGAACATAGATTTTGGAAATATTTAAAGATCATACACGTTAGGGTAACACTATACTACAGTTTGTGAAACGATGTTTTTTTTGTGATGTTGACCAAGAGCATAAATATGACCAAGTAAAAATTATGGAGACTGTTTCATAGGATTTTATTTATTTGTATAATGAACAATAGATAACCTCTTGAATAATTGATGTAACTGCTTGTCTTGCATATTAATGGCTAAATGAAGCACATATAATTTTTTGGGCGATCACTTTGAAAAGATTAGGAGAATTTACTTTAATATTTCTTGCCTCAACCTATGTCTTAGGGATGGATGAATGATAGAGAGCGTGGGCCTTAAGTCTAAAGAAAGATGGGAACTGCCATTTTTGAAAGAGTATTAAAATTTTTATAATGTTAGATAATTTATTTTGACATTGTATATTCTAATTGTCACGTCTCGGAAAAAATGTCCCAACATAAAGATTAAACATATTGTAATAAACATGTAATAAGTAAATTTATGGCAGTAAACCCATGAATGAATACAGAATGACTGTTGAAAAAATATCGATTCAAGTGTTCCTCCGCCCTTGTATTCTTATTAGTTCGCTTGTACAGACAATTGATGGTCATATGATTTTGTACTGGATAAGATAATACTATAAGAAGTACTCCATCACAGTACAAAATAGTTCGTTAGGTGGCTATAATTTGGCACCTTACAAGCACTCATCGACATACTTTGACGTGATCTGCAAACACAATTAGGTATGACGTGATAGGTTGTACATCGTATATACGAATATATAGAGGAGACTGACATTATCACGTACATCTTGTAAATAATTGTTAACGCTTATTGCATGAAAGATGGAGTGTATTTACTATAAAAACGGCGTAGTGAATGATTGCCTATACTAGTAGAGGTTGGAACGCCAGTGTAAATGAAACGGCTGGGGGAACTAAAGGCCTGGGTGGAAGGCCCACAGGTGTGTTGGTCCGGTTTAAACACAGGAAATAGCAAGACGGACGTCGTAGCACCTGAGCTATGGAACACAATAGGGTGACGGCCGGCCGTTATTGTAGTAGGGGCCGGAAGGATAACCGGATAATATTTCCGAACGCTGAAAATCTTGGACACAGGTGAGAAGAACGTAGAAGCGGCACCTCGGAAACCACGAAGGCTGGGTTATTTCCAAGGATTTTACTCAGAAGCGTACCATTGTACGATATAGGATTTTCCTCGCAAACTTTCCGCGCTGGACGACAAAAGACTAAAATATGGTTGGTCGGCGTTCGGAAGAATCTGTAGAGACGGAGCATATTCCGTGGTTTCGGGAATATGAGTCGTTTTCGGATGGTGGGGAGCCAAGCCTTGCTGTGAAGCCAGCGGTGGAGAGACGTGGTCTTCCGTTGTGAGCGCCCGTGTGTGACGGACGCTCGATATCAGCTTTGTTGGTACAGATGGACTAATTTGCTGTCTTTGTTCTCATTAGAGTTTATAGTTAGAACAGTTAGGAACTGTACTGTTGCGAACCTATACGATTCCGGTTTGGGAGTCATCGTTGAGTACGCAGCGTTCAGTAATTGAGAGCACTTCCTCTGCCTGTACTTACGTTGAGACATTATTTGAACTCCTTCCTTGTGGTTGGGAGTTCGCGCTTCTCGTCTGTAGAACACAGAGAGGAGAAGATATTATTACAGTATATCAGTCAGAGGACCGTCTTCTGCTGTCCTAGTGTTTGAAAGAGTTTATTTGTGGCTGGAGTTCTTCCATCGTCGCAGACGAGTACGAGAACCATTACGATATTAGCGTGTGTACTGCGTCCGGTGCGTCGAAGTAAACTGCTTCGGCTCATTAGGGCTGTAAAAGCTAGACAACTGCGATCACGTTTATTGCCGGTGGGGTCAGCGATTTTCTCTGCCTCGTGATGGCTGGGTGTTGTGTGATGTCCTTAGGTCAGTTAGGTTTAAGTAGTTCTAAGTTCTAGGGGACTGATGACCATAGATGTTAAGTCCCATAGTGGTCAGAGCCATTTTGCGATCACGTTAGTTTATTTCCACTGAGGTTCCACACCACTGTAGATCATTCTTGAAAGTAGTGTCTTCTAGTGTTTGGTACGTAGATGATGTCAGTCATTCCTCGTTATTGCTATTAGACCGCGCCGTCATAATAAGGGACAGCGTTGGGCAGTTGATCAGTAACTTCATTTAGGAAATGTAAACTTGTAATATAAAGGTTTCTTTTAATCTACAATAAACATATAAGTAAGCACAACGTTTATCATTTAGTAGGATTAGTTGCCTTCATCATTCGTTTATGTTTAGATTGTAATTTATAGAACTAAGAGATCCTAAGGTCTGCTTCAGGGGGTAGTCAGACAGGGTCAAATCTTCATTTTAGCGTTTATTATTTTCCGTTACGCACATTAATTTTACACCGGCCTGGAGTAGCATCATGTTAGAGTGCTCGAAAACGCACTTAGCTCCTATTCTTAGAACGACAGATTTCTGGGGAGGTTATGCAGGGTAAACTTCCAGAACAAAAATTAGTGCACTTTTTTGGGCTTTACAGTTCACTCAAAATTTATTGCTACATATCGCGTGGATGAAATGATTACATTTACAGATCAACAGCACGAGAGGTTATGAGGCATCAAGCATCAATCCATGCTGCATCACCATGTTAGTACGTCGTGTAGCCTCCACAGGCGGCAGTAGAGGTACGGACCCTGCATCCAGTCGGTGTACAGATGGGGAGTACTGTCCTGGGGTATGTTATTCCACGCCTGGTCGACTCGTTCACGTAGTACTGTAGTAGTTGGTCGACTAGTCGCACTGTCACTTCTCGTCCCATCACATCCCAAACGTGCTCGGTCGGAAACCGGAGATTGTGCAGTACATGGAAGTTGCTGCACATCTTGCAGACCACATAGAGTTTGACGGCCAGTAGTACCTTTCTGTTGCAAGAACGGCTAAAGAACGGGTCTAACAACACTCTGTACGTACCAAGCGCTGGTTAGCGTTCCCTCCAGAAACACCAAACGTGTGCCAGAGTCGTAGGTTACCTACCGCTCCTCACACCATAACGTCTGCGGTGGGGCCAGCGTGTCCTGGACGAATGCACTCTACGAGGCAGCGCTCACCAGGACTACGTCGTATGTTCAGATTGTAAGTAGGCTGTTTACGTTTTCATGTTGGTAACGCCACGTAGCGCTCTATATGAAAATCACTGGCAGCGCTGTGTGAAGTCTGTGGCTGGTTTCCATTGTTGGAATATTTGCTATTGTAGTGTTGGGTAATTGGATGTGAACAGCGCATAGCGTTGCGCAGTTGGAGGTGACCCGCCAGCAGTGGTGGATGTGAGGATAGAGATGGCAGAATTTTAAGAGCGGACGATCTGGACGTGTGTCCATCAGAAAGAGTAAATTTGTAATACTGGATATCATGATCTGATATATACCCTACTGGCCATTAAAATTGCTACACCACGAAGATGACGTGCTAGAGACGCGAAATTTAACCTACAGGAAGAAAATGCTGTGATATGCAAATTATTAGCTTTTCAGAGCATTCACACAAGGTTGGCACCGGTGGCGACACCTACAACGTGCTGACATGAGGAAAGTTTCCAACCGATTAATCATACAAAAATAGCGATTGACCGGCGTTGCCCGGTGAAACGTTGTTGTGATGCCTCGTGTAAGGAGGAGAAATGCGTACCATCACGTTTCCGACACTGATAAATGTCGGATTACAGCCTATCGCGATTGCGGTTTATCGTATCGCGACATTGCTGCTCGCGTTGGTCGAGATCCAGTGACTGTTAGCAGAATATGGAATCTGTGGGTTCAGGAGCGTAATACGGAACGCCGTGCTGGATCCCAACGGCCTCGTATCACTAACAGTCGAGATGACAGGCATCTTATCCACATGGCCGTAACGGATCGTGCAGCCATGTCTCGATCAGTGAGTCAACAGATGGGGCGTTTGGAAGACGAAAACCATCTGCACCAACAGTTCGACGACGTTTGCAGCAGCATGGACTATCTGCTCTGAGACCATGACTGCAGTTACCTTTGATGCTGCATCACAGACGGGAGCGCCTGCGATGGTGTACTCGACGACGAACCTGGGTGCACGAATGGCGAAACGTCATTTTTTCGGATGAATCCAGGTTCTGTTTACAGCATCATGATGGTCACATGCATGTTTGGCGACATCGCGGTGAACGCACATTAGAAGCGTGTATTTGTCATCCCCATACTGGCGTATTACCTGGCGTGATGGTTTGGGGTGCCATTGGTTACACGTTTCAGTCACCTCTTGTTCGCATTGACGGCACTTTGAACAGTGGATGTTACATTTCAGATGTGTTACGACCAATGGCTCTACCCTTCATTCGATCCCTCCGAAACCATACATTTCAGGAGGATAATGCGCGACCGCATGTTGCAGGTCCTGTAAGGGCCTTTCTGGATACAGAGAATGTTCGAGTGCTGCCCTGGCCAGCACATTCTCCAGATCTCTCACCAATTGAAAACGTCTGGTCAATGTTGGCCGAGCAACTGGCTCGTCACAATACGCCAGTCACTACTCTTGAAACGTCCCCTTTTGAAAAACTTATACAAGACTGTGCTTACCCTGACACACAATATTTTTAGCGCAACGCAATCTGACTTTCAAAAATCCCTACAAAAGAATGGCCCTGACTAACATTAACCTATACGTTTCACAGATCACTTACCTCACAAAAATCTTCGTTACTCGAATTACTGCAATACAGCGAGCGCAACAACTGCCAGCTAAATAAAAGATTCAAACTACTGAAGGCACTAACTACTGATAGGCATAGTTAGCAAATGAAAGATTTTAATAGAGAACAAACAATGTATTTACCTTAACAGTCATAACATATATAGCAGTTCATGACATCCAGCCTTACAAATTTCAAAACTCCGCCATCTCTGTCCCCACATCCACCACTGCTGGCGGCTCACCTCCAACTGTGCAACGCTACGCGCTGTTCACATCCAGCTGCCCAACACTACAATGGCAGACAACAATGCAAACTAGCCACAGACTGCACACAGCACAGGTAGTGATTTTCATACAGAGCGCTACGTAACGTTGCCAATAAGAAAACATAAACAGCCTACTTACATAGCCCCCATGCTCCCCACAAAAAATTTTACAAATTGTTTTGGGCAGTGGCCAATAATGATTTGATAAAATTTTTCATAATTACAATAACAAAGATATCAAATACACACACTTATTGATACAATGTTGGTCAAAAACTAAAATTTTGTCACAGTCCATAAAGACAGTCCTGTTCATTCATTACAGTAAAATTGCAGTGTTGTTTTTTTTTTCTCAAAGTCTGAGCAGTAAAAGAGAATGCACACGTAAGTAGTGGATTTCCATGCAGTCTTGAAGAAGTAGTATTGTCCTTCCAACGGAAAGACAGTGCTGACTCTTGACATGCAGACAGGTAATGCGCCACAACAGAGCAAACCCACAGCAGAGTCAGTCGAAGTTTTGAAGAATATTGGTAGGTAGGTCATCACAGAGCAGACCCACTGTAGTCCTGGTAGAGAGTATGGTATTGGTGGGCCACCAGAGGTGCAGACCCACTGCAGTCCTTGTAGAAATAATTGTATTGGTGAGTCATCGAAGGTGCAGACCCACTTCAGTCCTTGTAGAGACGGCTAGCAGCCATCTGTTGCGACTGTGCAGGTGCACAATCACCATCGAAGAGTCTTGTGGACAATATAGCAAGTCCATAAACCACCACTTGTGCACTCACAAAGATTTTGGAATTGTCCTTAGAACCAGCAATGCTGTTATCCAGTCCCTTGCTGAATTATTAACACACGTGCAAACACTAACAGTCCCTACTTTTCAATATTGTCCATATACTATGACCAACAGAAATGTGTGCAGTGAAATGGAACTTACAAGTTAATAATAAGATGAACTGGTGTCAATTACAATTTTATAACATAAGAATACAATTACAAAGGTACAAAATACATCATTAAAGAACATAACAATACAGATAACATTTGTAGTACAAGCTTTACAAAAGAATCGAAATAACATATACATCAGTGTTACAGGAATTATGACATGAGTACATACATAAAATATCAGAACATCTTTCGAAACATCAACTTCACACAAGAGCATTAAAACAGAACAGAATAAATAATGTCTAAACATCTTTACGAAGAAAATAACATATCATAAAAATTCTACAACATAACTCTTATTAGCTAAACACATTAAGACAGGAAAAACACAAATTCATATAGTGTAATAACATAAAAATGCAGGACAGGGTTTGTTTTCAGTGTGACATTTGGTACTGCAGTCCACCCCAAATGTTGAAATAAGAGGAACGATATATGGAATGAAGTTTTGTTTCCACCAAAAAAATTCTATCCAAGCTTGCTTTCTGTATTTATATGTTCACATATTTCTTACCTCATTATTTATTTTCCATTATCTTACCTCATCATTTATTTCCAAGAAAATCCTACCTAAACCTGTTGTCCCTAAACCCTACTTTTTTGTTCATATCCTCTTTCAAAATACTTTTTGACCAAACCAGTTTCTTAGAGCTTCTCAATGCATTTCTTCCAGTTCATCACAACTCGTTCTCTTATATAGCCTACCCCATCTTAAGCTAACTTAAACCTAATGAGCTCAGGTGCTAAACTAAGGGATGAGGCAATGCAGCAGCACAAAACAATTAACACAAACAGCAATGACAAAAAAAATGCAAATTAGCAAAGCAAGCAGCAATATTACAACTAATACAAGGCAATTAGCAGTAAACAAGAAAAATAAATCAATAGTAAAACTGGCTTAACAGAGTAATGTAAAGTGAAATTTAGTAGCACTATGCCTGGCAAACAGCAGCAGCAAATGAAATAACTTATACCTAAACATGACAAAGCTCAAGCAGAAAAAATATTACACTAAAAATGGCCATGTTTAATACCTATGTCACATCTTAACACTAGAGTGATGCATCACAAAAACTTACTCTGCAAGAAAGTTACCAAGTCATTAAAAAAAAATTATTTATGCAATTCCTGTGAAGGGAAATGTCTATTTGCGCTCTCTTTTCTAAGAAAGTATATCATAAACGTATTCTTTACTTGGTCTGTAGACAGAAAATAGTGATATTAGTACATCTATTAAATTTTATAATAACTAATGCTGCAGTGCACCTGCAGGCCAGAGTGGCCGTGCGGTTCTAGGCGCTACAGTCTGGAACCGTGTGACCGCTACGGTTGCAGGTTCGAATCCTGCCTCGGGCATGGATGTGTGTGACGTCCTTAGGTTAGTTAGGTTTAAGTAGTTCTAAGTTCTCGGGGACAGATGACCACAGCAGTTAAGTGCCATAGTGCTCAGAACCATTTGAACCATTTTTTTTGCAGTGCACCTAGAAACTAGATATTAAAGAAAATGAGCAAATATGCGCAAAGGAAGGCATGAAACATCATTCATTAGCTATATGGCACTTCATAAGGTAGTAAAAAGAATCTCTCAACTAGAAAGACAGTAGTCATAATCAGTTGTATAGACATAAAAATATTTCTCGTCATTTCATTAGGCATTTCAGTAAATATAATAAATTAAGAGCTCCACAGTGTTATCATATGTTTTCAAGTTTGAGCGTGTCGTATTTGCGATGCTTTCGACAAAGAAATGTCAATAGCGAGGATATTGACCGCTTTTTATTTTCCACCTAATGGCTTTCTTTTGTCAGACGACTATCTCTCAGTTGGGTGCCCAAAACGCATTATGTCAAGGTCCCTTACCTTTCTTACTGAAATATTTACGACACCAGTTTGCATTACAGTGACAGTCTCATATAAAAAATTTCACAGGTCGAGAATTTGCGTTGCAAATGTATAGAAACAAAATCCTATGAATATAACAGTGTTCAAAAAGTTTTCGTCGGCATTGTGATACATTCACACATTTCATAACTCTTAAAGTACGATTCTTGGTTTCCAACATCCTTTCCCACAAATCAGAGTCCCTAACCACTACTAATTATTCATATACGTATTCGTCGACACTTCTTCAATATTTCATCATAATAAATATGTAGCATAATAAAATTCCTCATATACAGTAGCATCATCTTATTGATCATAAACATACCTCAACAGCATAAAACACATCGTCGTCGTAAAAATAACATCATAACACCTCAGTCAAATCTCAAAAACGTCGTAGCTTTCTGCAATAATGTCAAAACCTAAAAAAATTCTCTGCTCGTTTCAATAGTGCCATCTACCTCAAACGTACTTCAAAATCATGCTCCCTTACCAAATACATCATTCAAAGCTCTCATAGTATCACAATGGTTCCAAAAAAATATGAACAGTTCACAAAGTACAGACAAAATACAATTTCATAAGTGTGAAGTTACCCAAGTGTGTAATTGCGTAAACATGTGTCACTGATGTAGTAAAAGAAAGGTTTATCTCTCAGTTAAATGATCAGATAGCTGTGTAATTTGTGTGTTAGAGAAATATGGTACCGATGTGTAAAGTTGTATAAGCAAATACCATATTTGCTAGGGCGCCTTGTGCTTGCCAAACACATGGTACTCAAAGTAAGCGTGTACACCCATGAAGATTAATGTAATTATACCCTCAGGTGTTACAGATTACAGCAATGGAATGAAATGTATCACGGAAAACCTTTGCATCGTTGTACTTCAAATATCTTTAATTTTGTACTTAAAACATTTATTTTTAATCACTCAAATACGTGTACTGTAGCGCTAAACTGTGCGTCTTGTTGTAAGATAATCTCTGTGGAAGTGTCGTAGTTATAGTCCTCCGAAAGCTAAGTTCTGCAGAAGTCAATGTACTTATCTCATGATAAACAAAAGTGAAATGCTTTGCGTATAGATATCGTAGTTATTACGTACCTTACCGTGATCAAGAAAGTACTATAATGTGACGTATTGTTGTGCTACGAAAAAGGCTGTCTCATTGTAGCTGCACCACAAAAGTTACTACTAAAACATGTTTTACTTTCCAGAATAATACAGAAAAATTGTACAGATATAAAACAGAAACACCGCAAAAGCAACATTGTAAATTGTCACTCATTAGTAGCGTCGTGATAAAATTGTGTAGCTGTCACATAAACTAACCACTGTGTCATCTGGTATCTCACAGAAAGTACTTTAAATCCAGAATGTATTTTCAAGTAAACCAAAATGTTGCGTTAAAATCCCATTAGCAGTGCCAGTATATGTTCTAAGTATGTAAGTCTGATAGTGTTGTACATTCTTGCAACAAGTTGCACGATTACGTAACGACTGTGTCGTCTGTTCACTATAACAATGCATTCGTAATTACTGTCTAAATAAGTTGCCCAGGTTCTCGACTGTATATTTAACTTCAAACATTGTTGCATGGTAACAGTTTCTTAAGTCTGACAGAGCATACTAGAAATGTGAAGTGAAAAGTTTTATGGCAAAGACAAAGTTAAAAAGCAGATTATCTCTCAATAAACCGTTTTACACGTGAAATGTGGTGCAATCATTTACTCTTCATAGTACTCAGAGTTTCAACTTGAACGCAATTATCATGCTGTATATGTCGGTAAAGAATACTGGAATTTTTCTCAAGGTTAGCGTCTATGTTATTTTTCTCTGAGCCAGCCGGCGCACGCGGCTGCCTGTGGTGCGAGTCATTGTCTGTCTCTTCGTTGGCGCGCGTCGTCATTGGGATTAGGAGACCTAACTACTACAAATTCACCTTGTCGAGAAGGCCCTGCCCTGTTTAAATCCCGCCAGTTCTGATGCAATTCCGGTCTGTCGTTACGAATATATCGTCTGTCGTCATGTCGGTAGATTCCGTAGTTTCTTCCTTGTCCGTCACGTGGTGGAGAATTTCTCCCCGAATCGTAACTGTGCGCCGAACTGTTGCGTCTGAAGTCATTCTGTCTCCCTTGATAATAATTGTTTTGGTTCCCATATTGTCTGTTTCCATGGTTATCTCTATCATATTCATTACTACGGAAATGCGATCTTTCTCTGTAACTATTACTCTGCCAGTGGTTGTCATACGGGTGGTGTCTGTTTTGGTCACGATTTGTGTTGTGAGAATAGCCTTGTCGTGTCCAGTTATTATTTCTGTCATCGCGGAATTGAGACGGATGTGACCTGTAATTGTTGAGTTCCTGTTTTCGCGTTCCGCGATTGGCAGTGTCAATTTCCAGTTCTTGTAAGAGTCCCTGAAAAGCTTCAATGTCGTCTTTGCAACGTCCTGCCAAAATAATATGTCGTAAATGTTCAGGTAATTTGATTAAGCAAATGTGGATGAGTTCTGAGGGGCTGTATGGGTATTGATTCTTGTGCAACATGTCTTCAAAATATTTCATAAGACTGGAAAATTCAGATTGTTCGAAATGTTTCACCATTATGATGCTATGTTTTACCTGGTGTAGTGGGACGAAATTAAACGTCACCCATCCACCAAGTCAGCCCAGTTTGCAGGTGACTATAAGTTTAATTTAGTTTTTGTTTATGTGTTTTCTTATTATTTGTAATAAATGTGAATTATCTAAAAGTTTTGTATTTTTTTTTATGTGTTTCATGTACGGAGAGATCGGCGCAACGAACGGGGACAGCATCTTCGTTGCCGCGACCAGAGAGGAAATTGCTGGCCGCTATACGTCGCGGGTCGACAGCCAAGGAGCAACAGAAGATCCTGGAATCGAGTTGTTGCGTCGTGTTTCTAAAAAATTAAAAATGAATTTTTATACTCTTTTTGTACAACAATGACATCAAATAGAGCTGAATCTTATTGAGATGTTAGTCACTGTCTGTCAACGCTCAAGTTCACATCTGTATGTGTAGGAAGCTAATAAAGTAGTGTATGCTACTAAAGTTGAAACACGTGTCTTGAAGATTTATTTATGAAGAGTTATGTGAACGGATTAATAATATATTTGACAAGATTATTGATTCAGACAGCGTTGGCCGAAACTTTGAATCTAAAAAGTTTATTTAATGTGTGATTCTGATATCGATTAGATCAAGATAACGTGTGTCGATATAATTTTCTGAGGAGAAACAAACGAAATTTAAATTCGAAAAAATTACGAAAACCAATTGGCCCAAGTGATGTAATTCTCTGCACACGACTCAACTGATGTTTTACAGTTTCGTTCAAGAACCATTCTATGACAATTTAAAAGGCATATAAATCATTTTTTGAAAGTGGGTGGTAACTGACGTAGGTGACGAAGTCTGCACATGGTCATACATATATCAAACGCAAACCTAAATACGTCGTTACACCACACCGTGGCGACCTTAGAAACAGGACTTGTGTGCAACTAAGGCACACAGGTACGAAACAAAACATCAAGAGTCCTTCGGAAGTCAACGCGGGTTTTCGTGGAGCCTTCACCAGCCAGCGGCGACTTCGTGGCTGTGGGCATCTGACGGAGTGCAGCCAAGCAGTACGGTCACGCAGTTGTTCCACGAGAAGGCGCGTCTGTTGGGCAGCAGCCGAACGCTGCAAAACCCCGACAACCTTTTTTCTCCCTAAACTAATAGGCCCAGTACGTCAGCTGCGGGGCGTTCCTCCGGCTGGTATTAGAAGTGTTGCTGAGGGCTTCGCCTGTCTACGGCGGTGTCGGGCGTGGTTGCAGCCAGCGACGTTTCCGGTGTTCGACTCAGCGTCCTGCCGGTTGCGGAAGCGGGGTCGCAGCATCTCAGCGGCTGCATCGACGGCTGTTACATCTGCAGCCCATAGCAGCACACTGATCATCGAGAACTACAAATTACAATATTACTGTCCGGTGAGTTTGTTTCAAGTTGGAAGTGGAGTGTTGTACATAGGAAGTGTGCTTTTATAGGATTGCTGATTACAAATCTGCGTGTGTAAATAGTTAATATCTTACAATAATGTCGGGAAGTGAAATGTCAGACGAAGAGCAATCTATGTCCGATAGGAGCATGAGAGCCCTTTTTAGGGCGATCGCTAAATTAAAACAATCTAACGAGGAATCTACTGCTAGATTAAAAGAGGAACTAAAACAGGAATTAAAACAGTCTAACGAAGAATCTACTGCTAGATTAAAACAGTCTAACGAAGAATCTATGGCTAGGTTAAAACAGTCTAACGAGGAATCTACTGCTAGATTGAAACAGGAACTAAAACAGGAATTAAAACAGTCTAACGAAGAATCTACTGCTAGATTAAAAGAGGAACTTAAAGGGGAGCTAACAAAATCGACAGACAGGTTACAGGAACATCTTAATGAAACCAGTCGAGAATTAAGTGATAAAATAGAGTCTTCTAAAGTTGAAATGCAGGAAAAATTAGTAGGACTTAGTAATAAGATTGCTGATAATTGTAAAAGGTTAGAAGAACATATCCAGGAATCGCGCGAGGAAAAAGCTCGCATGCGACACGATATTACTGACTTATCCGAGAGACTAGATAGTGTCAATATCTTAGTTGTAAATGAAATACAGAAAAATAACGATATGTTACGAGATGAATTTTCTATGCAAACAGAAACTGTTCGCAGAGAATTATTGAAATCTATTAAAGAGGTCTCTACCAAACCTGTAGAGATTTCTTCAATAGATAATGTAGAATTAGAGACATTAACTCATCAAGTAGAAAAGGACCATACCGAAATCGAAAACGTGAAATTTTTAATTACTGAAATATGCAGTAATCTTGAGACTGCCAAAGATAATAATATTGACGAAGGTACAGAGCGTTCACATCGTGAACACAGTGAAGAATCGATATTAGCTAATTGCGTATCCAATACAGAAATGCGGATACAGGAAATTACTAAACGGTTATCGGAATTAGATAATAACGAGAACATTTCAGGTAGCAGAGGTAATAACATAATCAGAGACAACAGTCGCATCGAATTTGCTAGCACGGATGACAACAATATGAATAAGGCAATCACGGCAAGCCAATCCGATGCAACTCCGTCTCTGCCAGCTAAACAAAATCCGACTATTTCTCTCGCAGAATGTCTGGATGTCATAACAACAAATTCAAATGTAGCAAGTCGATTTCCTGTATTCAAACCAGGAGGCGAACTTCACCCTATAATCTTTATAAAAGCTTTTGAAACATCATTATCTTCTAAATGGAGTAGTGAAAAACGCATTCAATTTGTAATAGGACATTTAGAAGCAGAAGCTGCGGAATGGGCAGTACTGCATAGAACTGAATTCAGGGATTGGGATGATTTTGTTAAGCAGTTTAAACAAAATTATTGGTCAAGACGAAAACAACAACACTTAACTTTAGAGTTGTTAGCCCCTCCTCCGTATTCTAAACGGTGGAGAGGTTATAGGAATTATTTTGAATGGAATTTAAACCGTGCTAAATTAATTGAAAGTCATCTAATGCGAGTCCTAATTAGTGGCTTACCGTATTACATAAAGGAAAGAAAAATGTTATTCTACGAATTATACAAAACCTTAATAATGGGGACGAAACAGTTAACACCCGGGGTGTGTGGTTATATTTTAACGACTTGTTGTATTGGAAAGCACAGAGGGAACACCAGAGATGGAAAATCTGCATTCCGAAAACTGTTGTGGACGAGTTAATTACTTATATTCATGAAGGTTACGGGCATTTTGGAATTCATAAATGTATTAAACATCTAATGAAGTATTATTATTTCAAAAATATGTCACGTATTGTGAGAAGTATTATTAGGGCTTGTGAAACCTGTCAAAAGGTTAAAGTTAATAACAAATCTAAGCGTTATAAATTATATGCTGTAATTCCTCGAGGTTTGTGGGATCTACTATCATTAGATTTTTTCGGCCCTCTGCCTCGGAGTTCAGGAGGATTAACATATGTGTTTGTTGTAATGGAATGTTGGTCCAAACATGTGAAACTGTATACTTTGAAACGAGCGAATACAGCAAGCGTTATACGCTGCCTCACCCGAAATTACTTTGTTAACTGGGGCATTCCTAAACGACTTATGTCTGACAACGGTAGTGCCTTTATTAGTCAAAGATTTCAAGATATGATAAGACAATATGGAATCAAATATATCTTAATTTCGAAATATCACCCTCAAAGCAATTTAGTAGAAAGAGTCATGAAAGAATTAGGACGATTATGTAGAACTTATTGTGCACATAAACATACTCGGTGGGCCAAACTAATGCCTGAATTCGAAAAGATATTAAATGAATTGCCTCACCTAACGACGGGATTATCACCTATAGAAATTTTAGGCAAACGAATTATAGGTGAGCCTTTACTAGCTGCTTTACCTTGGCCACCAGTAAATGAGATCCAACAATGTATCCCAGACGAAAAAGTTTGCGAACAGATTGTAAAAAATGCCAAACGGAGAATTAAAAGTTATAATCAACAGGCTATAGAACCCTCATTTCAGGTAGGAGATCTTGTGTTAGTACGATCTCATCCTAAAAGTTCTAAGATCGGTAAGGAATGTAGAAAATTCTTCTTTATCTTTGAAGGTCCATATGTTGTACATAAGATTGTACATCCCAAAGCATTACTTCTTATGGAACCTTCATCAGGTGTAATTAAAGGATTATATAGTGTTGATCAAATGAAACCCTTCATTCCTAAATAAGTTAATAATTAGTATATGCCACACACGGAAGAGCATTCATAGTTTATTCATGTGAAGTTTTTCGTGATAGTTACGTATTATTTTAAAGAATGAAACAGAAAGCTTAAACAAGTGTTCTACAATAATTTACTGGTACTTCAAAAAAAGAGAAAGATAACCAAAAGGGGGATTTATATGGAGGAAATTTTGCTCTTAGGTCAAAAGGAATTTTGGATATTTTAAATTTACTCGGATAGTAGGAACCAAAGGGGATGGTTAATAGTTTTAGGGACCATGGGCGTCCAGAGCTATATGGCTCACGAGAACATAGCAGAGTGCTTTTAATAGAGGTTTGTAATAGTGTTAATATAGAACACACCAAACGGGGCTCTCTCGCTTGTTTCTCCTAAATAAATTGCCATTACCCAACAAGTTGTCCGAAGGTAAAGAAAGCCGTGCCGAGATTCTAAAGAAAGTTTTGCTTGATTTCTTCTTGACCTCAGGCATAAATAAGGCATTAGGGAAGAGAATGACGTAAAGTAAATAGTACTATTAGTTATTGTGAGAAACTTATTAGTAATATACATTCTTGAAAAGAATAACTCTAGTAAATAAATGAAACTGAAACTAATCTATCACAATTTGAACGCTCTGTCCTAATGTACAACGTTAAAGAACGTACTAAATTAGTATTTATTAGCAACTATTAACTGAAGAGGAGCAATCTCCCTATATTCGGTTACGAATTACCATAAGAGCACAATTAAGAGTAAATGACAAATAGTCACAACGATATCGTATTAAAAGGATTAAATCTATCTAATAGCAAGGACTCTAGGTTACGTAAAATGTGAGGAAAATGTATTAACAGTTAAATATTGTATATTGAACAGTCTTAATTTCGGTTAAAACCTGACAAACTGAGCTTGTGGGTGGGGTATGTAGTGGGACGAAATTAAACGTCACCCATCCACCAAGTCAGCCCAGTTTGCAGGTGACTATAAGTTTAATTTAGTTTTTGTTTATGTGTTTTCTTATTATTTGTAATAAATGTGAATTATCTAAAAGTTTTGTATTTTTTTTTTTATGTGTTTCATGTACGGAGAGATCGGCGCAACGAACGGGGACAGCATCTTCGTTGCCGCGACCAGAGAGGAAATTGCTGGCCGCTATACGTCGCGGGTCGACAGCCAAGGAGCAACAGAAGATCCTGGAATCGAGTTGTTGCGTCGTGTTTCTAAAAAATTAAAAATGAATTTTTATACTCTTTTTGTACAACAATGACATCAAATAGAGCTGAATCTTATTGAGATGTTAGTCACTGTCTGTCAACGCTCAAGTTCACATCTGTATGTGTAGGAAGCTAATAAAGTAGTGTATGCTACTAAAGTTGAAACACGTGTCTTGAAGATTTATTTATGAAGAGTTATGTGAACGGATTAATAATATATTTGACAAGATTATTGATTCAGACAGCGTTGGCCGAAACTTTGAATCTAAAAAGTTTATTTAATGTGTGATTCTGATATCGAGTAGATCAAGATAACGTGTGTCGATATAATTTTCTGAGGAGAAACAAACGAAATTTAAATTCGAAAAAATTACGAAAACCAATTGGCCCAAGTGATGTAATTCTCTGCACACGACTCAACTGATGTTTTACAGTTTCGTTCAAGAACCATTCTATGAAAATTTAAAAGGCATATAAATCATTTTTGAAGTGGGTGGTAACTGACGTAGGTGACGAAGTCTGCACATGGTCATACATATACCAAACGCAAACCTAAATACGTCGTTACACCACACTGGTCTTGTGTAGCTTGAGACCAATATGTTGAGAGGAAGGCATGACAAATTCTCCTTCACTGTGGCAATCGTGAATGACCGATCGCATTCTTACAGCTGGTTCATTCTCTAAATAGCCACAAATAAATTCTAATCTGTGCTCTAATGACCAGTTGGGAGGAAAACAATGAGAGAATTGATGGAGCCATGCTTGTGGATGAACGTCGCTGCCAGAATTCTTAAATGTTTTGAATTTACGTGTAGTAATGAACAGCTTATAGTCAAAATCATCATGTCGGCGAGTCGCATGTCGGTCATTGTTACGTCGTTTCGGCGGTTCCATCTCAAAATTCGGTGTACCTTGCCAATTTCTTTAATAATTTCCGAAGTGTCCTGTGTTATTATTTTGTGGCTGCTCCGTATTTCTATGTCCCTCTTCCTGTACTGGAGCGCGAGTGTCCTCTGAAATATGTAATTCTTGTATTACTTGTGCCAACTGATCTTGTACTTCCCGGATTTCTCTTTTGTACTGTGTAGTGATTTGATTTTGAGTTTGTTTGAATTTTCTAATTTGTTCATACTCTTCAGTGTCCGTGAAGGCTACAGGTCTTGTGTCATTCAGATCATCATCTACCTTTGTAGATAAGTTAGTGAACTGATCCGAAAGTTCTGCTACTTTCTCCGATAGTGAACACATTTCCTCAGCGTGTTTTTCTAAAGCAAGTTTCAGAGTGTCCATTTGTGTTGAAATCGTATCTACTGTGTCCTTTAAGTTTTCCTGAGTTTTTGCAAGTTGCGTAACCGAATAAGTAGATGCAACTGAGTCAATTTTAGTTTGCAAGGTGTCGTGATTTTCATGAACAATAGTTTGCAGTTCTTTTATGGCTGCTTCGTGATTCTGTAATGCATTTTCATGACGCGAAAAAATAGGTTGGAAATGCTCACAAATTTGTGTTTTTACGTCATTACAGTCTTTTTGACATTTCGATTCAATGTTATGTAACTCAGTAGTTAAATCTTCACGTGTTTGTTCAAGTGTGGTGTCTAACTTCCGAAGATTTTGTTCCATTGTGTCTAACTTTTGAAAATTTTGTTCCATTGTGTCTAACTTTTGAAGATTTTGTCCCATTTGTTTCTGATTTTGTTCAAGCGTTGTGTCTAACTTTTGTAGCCTTTGTCCCACTTGTTGCATTAACTGTAATAACAGTGCTCTGGTGTCTGAAACATGTTCCTCAGTGCTATTCGGCAGTGCATTTGAACCGGCAGTATTCGCATTTTGAAAAGCAGAAAAAGTGTCTTGATTTATTTGAGAAAACGGTGAGGACGCAAAACCTTAATCTACAGAATTTGCAAGATTATGTCCTGTCATTTCGGAATCCTGAGGCGAGCTGTTGCCGACCGATCAATCGATAATGCTTCCCTGTTCACTAATTGTTTCACCGCCTACACCATTATTTGCTGCCCGCTCCATTTCCCTATGCACAATTACCAAATTACTACTTTGAACATTAATTCATTACATGGTGGCGCTAACACACAGCTTTCGTCTTCACTGTCATTTCTCAGTTTACTTTCGAGCCTAGTATTACGTTTTTCACACGCCATTATTGTCACAATATTTCACACGACAACACAGAAAAACAAAATTTGAAGAGCAAAAATAAGAGAACACATTTACATAGCACTGAAAATAATGTCTAGTTAATTGCAAGCGCAGCTGCGAAATACTTGGTGCAAATCTACATGCATGTCACAACTGTTTTACTGTACAACAATGAAAAACTACATTTACAAAGGAAATTCTCTCTATGATTACGCGCTAGCAATAAACAAAGGCTACACTAATTACACAAACTACAAGAAAAAAATCAGAAGATTCCAGTGAGGTATCCTCGGCTAAGGGTCGACATATGAAACGTCCCCTTTGGAAAACTTATACAAGACTGTGCTTGCCCTGACACACAATATTTTTAGCGCAATGCAATCTGACTTTCAAAAATCCCTACAAAAGAATGGCCCTGACTAACATTAACCTATACGTTTCACAAATCACTTACCTCACAAAAATCTTCGTTACTCGAATTACTGCAATACAGCGAGCGCCACTACTGCCACGTAAATAAAAGATTGAAACTACTGAAGGCACTAACTACTGACAGACATAGTTAGCAAATGAAAGTTTTTAATAGAGAACAAACAATGTATTTACCTTAATAGTCATAATATATATAGCAGTTCATGACATCCAGTCTTACAAATTTCAAAACTCCGCCATCTCTCTCCCCTCATCCACCACTGCTGGCGGCTCACCTCCAACTGCGCAATGCTACGCGCTGTTCACATCCAGCTGCCCAACACTACAATGGCAGACAACAATGCAAACTAGCCACAGACTGCACACAGCACAGGCAGTGATTTTCATACAGAGCGCTACGTAACGTTGCCAATAAGAAAACATAAACAGCCTACTTACACTCTTGATGAACTGTGGTATCGTGTTGAAGCTGCAGGGGCAGCTGTACCTGTACACGCCATCCAAGCTCTGTTTGGCAAAAATAACGGCCTTGATACGCCTGGGCATTGAGTCAGAGGTGGTTGTTCTGGGTACAGATTTCTCAGGATCTATGCACCCAAATTGCGAGAAAATGTAATCACATGTCAGTTCTAGTAAAATATATTTGTCCAATGAATACCTGTTTATCATCTGCATTTCTACTTGGTGTAGCAATTTTAATGGCCAGTTGTGTATATATGATAACTTTTGAACATTATTAATGTAAATACATTATTTGTTCTCTAACAAAATCTTTCATTTGCTAACTATGGCTATCAGTAGTTAGTGCCTTCAGTAGTTAGAATCTTTTATTTAGCCAGAAGATTCCAGGTTTGAATCCTGGCAGGATCGCCATATGAAACATCCCCTTAGAAAAATTTATGAACGACAGTGCTGATAAACCTCTTACGTTACTTGATTTTCAAACAGCTCAGCAGAACTGTACGTACTCAGACATTTCTCTCTTTACTTATTCTGATCATCAATAAACTGATACACAATATTTTTAGCGCAACGCAATCTGACTTTCAATAATCCCTACAGAAGAATGGCCCTGACTAACAATAAGGTATACCTTTCATGAATCACTTTCCTCACAAAAATCTTCGTTACTAGAACTACGGCAATACAGCGAGCGCCATATTCTGCCAGCTAAATAAAAGATTCTATCTACTGAAGGCACTAACTACTGATAGGTATAGTTAGGAAATGAAAGATTTTGATAGAGAACAAACAATGTATTTACCTTAATAATGTTCAAAGATATCCAATATTACAAATTTACTCTTTCTGATGGACACACGTCCAGATCGTCCGCTCTCAATATTATGCCATCTCTCTCCCCACATCAACCACTGCTGGCGGCTCACCTCCAACTGCACAACGCTACGCGCTGTTCACATCCAACTGCCCAAATAGTAAAATAGCAATTATTCCAACTATGCAAGCCAGGCATAGACTTCACACAGCACAGTCAATGATTTTCATATAGAGCGGTACGTGGCGTTGCCAACATAAAAACCTAAACAGCCTACTTACAAGATGACCATGACTTGTGTGCAGTCATAATCTGCTTTCATCGCTAAAGACCACGGTACGCCGTTACATTTTCGTCACGCCAGGCTGGGTCAGCCAGAAAAGTCTGCTGTGGCTGAAAACTGTCTTGACACAGGATGTGGTGTCACCGCCAGACACCACACTTGCTAGGTGGTAGCCTTTAAATCGGCCGCGGTCCCTTAGTATACGTCGGACCCGCGTGTCGCCACTGTCAGTGATTGCAGACCGAGCGCCGCCATACGGCAGGTCTAGAGAGACTTCCTAGCACTCGCCCTAGTTGTACAGCCGACTTTGCTAGCGATGGTTCACTGACAAATTGCGCTCTCATTTGCCGAGACGATAGTTAGCATAGCCTTCAGCTACGTCATTTGCTACGACCTAGCAAGGTGCCATTATCATTTGCTATTTATCTTGTGATGCATGTACCGTCAGACCGATGTTTACCAATTATGGATTAAAGGTAAGTATTCCAGAAGCTACGTACTTTTTTTACTACACTCAACTCCTTTAACTGTTCCAGACCTCACGCCAGCCTGCGTGAGCTTAAACGCGTGCCTTTCGGCTACCCCATAGTGGCTTGGCTGTCTTGCCAAATCACAACACAGGACACAACATGAACTACGGAGAGACAAAGATTCTTTCGTCCACTTCCACGTATCATTAAAGGAGCAGTCGAAATTCGCATCAGTAACGACCTGATCTGTAGGGACACGGGATTTCAGCTCAGTAAGACATGGGAACTAGCACTGGCGGTGCTAAGGCATCGTCGGCAGCAGACGAACGAATCCGAGTCAACACTGATGGAGACGTCCGCACACTTAGACTGGGCGCCAACATTGCCTGCACGCGTGCTGGCCAGCTATTTGCGGCCGCGCTTTTCCCGCGTCGCAATTGAGAAGCCCGTGGTCCGTTTGCAAGGCAGGGGGCACTGGATGTCGCCGTGCTCTGCGTCTATGATGACGTTATGGCTTCAAACATTCGCGCCTGCGTTTTTCTAGCGAGTCAGCATATATATCGGCGAGCGTATGTAGCATTACAGCAGTAAGCACCTGAAGATGACGCTCAGCTGTCTCGTCGAAATATTGTGCAGCTTCCACGACAATATCACACGCTACTCAATGAAACAACTACTACGTCAGGAAAGTCTTAAACAGCACAATACTTGATACTTATCCGTTGCCTCGCTATGAGTGACTACTGGACAGACCTGCTGCAGGCCGCTGTTTTACAAAAACCGACTCACGCGATGCGTCTTTGCAAATTCTGTGAGATGAGGAGTGTCAGAATGTGTTTGTGGTCAGCACACATTTAGGACTGTTCAAATGTTTTGCGCTTACCCTCTGGCAGCGCCTCCGCGCCAGCCATATAGCAACACTACTTTGAACAGCTTACTGCAAAAGTTACATTCTGTTCAAATTACTTGGACGATATTGTGGTGTCAGGAAATATACCGCAGGAACATATCAGAATCCTTCGAATGCTTTTTCAAGTACTTTCAGCTGCAGGTTTGAAGTGTCGCCTGGAGAAACGTGCTTTTTTCAGATTGAAATTCAGTACCTAGGGCATGTTCTTAACATCCAAGATGTTCATCCCCCTCAGTTACATTTTCTGGCCATCGAGGACCTTCTGACCCGGGGAACGTGACGGAATTGCTGTCAGTTTTCAGCGAGATGACACATTATATCCGAATTTCAGCCAACGGAGCTCAGATCTCGGCTCCGTTGCATCGTTTGCACCGAGAGAACCTGCCTTTTGTTACGAGCAAAGAGTGTCAGAATGTATTTCAGAAACTTAAAAATTCCTTGTTGAGTGACAGATGCCTTGTTCTTTTCGATCCCGCTAAGCCTGTGGCTTTGACGGTGGACACTTCTTCGTAGAGAATCGGAACTCTGCACTCGTACAGATTTGCTTCGCAGGATAGGCCAAGTGCTTGGGCTTCGAAGTTACTGCCGAAAACTCAGTGTAACTGCGCACGCCTCAGATGCTGCAACGTTGGGCTTTGTTATTCTCACAGTATCAGTACGAAGTATTGTACCAGCCCACGTGTAAGCATGCAAATACTGATGGCCTTTCTCGGCTTCCTATTCGTCGTGATTCTGAATTCGATGCTACTATCGCATCTTGTTGTCACATAAATGCTCCTGACATTGAACTTTTACCTACTTTGCACTGCACTATAGGAAAATTTCTCTGCCCACAGAATCAGACCGTGACTTTGACCCCTTGTTGCACTACATCTGCACTGGTTCAGTGAAAAATATTCCGAATTTTTTTTTGTGCGCCGACATTTGCTTGTACGTGTAACTTCTCCGCTTAGTACGGTGTGATTTTATTACAAAGTGACTCTGGAATGGTGCGCTTATTCCTAAAGTGTTGCAAGAAAATATGTTGCGATTGCTCCTCCAAGGACGTTGGTGGATTGTACGCACGGAACACTTTGCGCGTCGACAATGTACGTGGCCTGGCATGGGCGCCCAGATTGAAGAGGTGGCCTCACAGACTCGCTCTTGTGCTGAAACACTATCGGCCCCGCCGCAAACGTTTTCAGTTTCGGCAAAGTCTCAGTCGCCGTGGCAACGAGCGCATATTGGCTTTGCTCGTCCCTTTTGGAACACTTACTTTTGAGGATTCTTTTAGCAAATATCCGTCTGCAGTGGCCCATGAACTCGACTACGTCGCTTAGTACCTTTCAACCTTTGTCATCTATTTTTTACTTGGAAGGTTTGCCTGAAGTGCTGGTTACAAACAAACGACCACAGTTTACGATTCAGGACTTTGAACAGCCTTGTACAGTCCACGGTAGCACTCACCAGTGTTCCGTTTCATCATCAGCCAAACGAAGAACCCGCACGATTTGTGCGTACGTTCAAGCAACAGGCGAACGAAGTACGTGCATCCTCCACAAGGGACAGAGCGCCGCTGCTCCTCCTCGCGACGCGCCGCTCCCAGCCCCGCGACGGTCAGTCGCCGGCGGAGCTCCTACATGGGCGGCGCCATGTTGCTCCAGTTGCTCCAGCACGCTGCTCCAGTTGCTGCACCCTCCACAGCGTACGGCGCCTCTCACGCCCCTCAAGTATCGCGTTGTGCCTAATGGTTGTGATGTCAGCAGATGGTTCAAATGGCTCTGAGCACTATGGAACTTAGCATCTGAGGTCATCAGTCCCCTAGAACTTAGAACTACTTAAATCGAACTAACCTAAGGACATCACACACATCCATGCCCGAGGCAGGATTCGAACCTGCGACCGTAGCGGACGCGCGGTTCCAAACTGAAGCGCCTAGAACCGCTCGGCCTCAACGGCCGGCAATCTCTTCAGACTTTTAGGCCCAACCAGGCGCTGGAAGAGAGGACCGATTCTTCGAAATTTTTGGCCCTTGCATGTATTTAATTCAATGTCCTGCTGGACTGCTGCGCCGCCGTCCAGATTCTTGCTTGTCGATTGCGAGACTCTTGTGCAGATTTTCTGTCCCCAGATTCGCATCCTACGGTGATCTTGCGGACGGCGAGGCCGCCCCCGGGTGTCTCCTCGGCACCGCCTGCAGAACCGCTGGAGCTGGACCGCTGGAGGCGCCGCTGGACAGAGCGGGCAGCGCCACACCTCCAGCGTGCCCTGTTAACGCCGGCGTAACCAGCCGCCCGTCGTCGGTCGGCCCCAGTTCTGTCACAGACTTCGAGAGCATCATTACTGAGTAGTAGGAAGACGATACTTGACCTGTATTCTGCCAGTATTAGTAGTGTATTAAAGTACTTGCATATATGACGCACGGAAGGCACACGAACATACCTCATAACAGGAAGTTTAGTTTTGCTCCTTGCTTTTTAGAACTAAAGACTCCTGTTAATTTAATCATTTTAGATTCCTGCTGTAGTGGCGTGGCAAGACAGCCAAGCCACTCGGAGGTAGCCGAAAGGCACGCGTTAAGCTCACGCAGGCTGGCGTGAGGTCTGGAACATTACAAGGAAATGAGAACTTAGAAAAACGGACGCAGTTGCTGTAATACTTAACTTTAATCCACAATTGTAGAACATCTATCTTGACTCTACATGCTTTAAGATAAATATCAAATGCTATGGCGCCTTGCTAGGTCGTAGCAAATGACGTAGCTGAAGGCTATGCTAACTATCGTCTCGGCAAATGAGAGCGTATCGGTCAGTGTAGCTTCGCTAGCAAAGTCGGCTGTACGACTGGGGCGAGTGCCAGGACGTCTCTCTAGACCTGCCGTGTGGTGGCGCTCGGTCTGCAATCACTGACAGTGGCGACACGCGGGTCCGACGTATACTAATGGACCGCGGCCGATTTAAAGGCTACAACCTAGCAAGTGTGGTGTCTGGCGGTGACACCACACCTGCCACCGGCCATCGCAACTTCTATCCCCCCTTGTTTGTGACAGTGCTGACCCCACAGAAGCCAGCACAAAAGTCAGCAAGACAAAACTAATTATTTTAGGAACTCCTCAAAGGCATGAACAAAGCATGTATTTAACGCTCATGTCATGAATGAAAAACACAATACTTTTATTAATCAAGTCATTGCTTTATTTTAAAGTCATTTTCCTTCAAAAGTATCCCAGATTAGTCTGAAGTCTACAAAGCAACCATATATTTCTGAAAGATAACTATGCATCATTCACAAACAGGTCTTATATCAATGGTTTTGCATAATATTGCAGCCACTAATATAGACAATGCATTATGGGAAAAAGACAGGTACATCACGTGACATAATAAAGACACTGTCTCATATAGCAAAGGAGAAAACTGGTATAGCCGTAGACGAAGAGGGGGAGATAACATTAAAATTAAGCGATGCTATGCTAACCTCACTATAAAAACCAATATCCATCATAAAAGCTTCAAAATCAAAAACAAATTCTAGTTATGATAATATAATATCAACAGAGTAATGTAAAGAGTGTTCTTTAGACCTTAGCAACATATGAAGTCATTTGGGTAGCCAGTTTTATCAGTTGAACATTTCGCAAGCGGCTTAAAATATGCTGAAGCTAAGGCTTTGCGTAGGACTTGAGGTACAGAAATGTTGCAGTTTCTACCCAGTTTTCCTTTGCCAGCGTTCTGGATCATTCTCGTTAAAGAGTTACACAACTGGCTACTTGACCGTTTGGTAACAAATAATATATTCTCAAAATCACAGTTAGGATTCCTTCACGATTTAGACGTTTGGTAACAAATAATATATTCTCAAAATCACAGTTAGGATTCCTTCACGATTTAGATACTCAGAACGACATTTACACACATAGTGATAATGTACTTAATTCATTAGACATACATTGTCGGCTCCTGATATATTTTGTGATGGGTCAAAGGCGCCTGATAGTGTAAATCTTTTTATTTTAAGAATATTACGGCGTAACTAACAACACTGGAAAAATTGAAATCCTTAAATGCGAAAATTTTAGGTTAGGCTCTGCCGCGACGGTTATTGACACCATATGAAACAGGTTTACTGTTACCAGTCACTCTTTATTTATTTCCACGACGCGTTTTAACGTTTCAAAAAAGTGATTCAAGTAGATCTAAGCACTATGGGACTCAACATCTGAGGTCATCAGTCCCCTAAACTTAGAACTACTTAAACCTAACTAACCTAAGGACACCACACACATCCATGCCCGAGGCAGGATTCGAAACTGCGACCATTGCAGCAGCGCGGCTCCGGACTGAAGCGCCTAGAACCGCTCGGCCACAGCGGCCGGCCAACGTTTTAAACCTCCGTCATCAGGTGGATTTACATTTGTATGACACACATGTGTCTTGCATTACGTTTTTCGGAGGTACTTAGTGAAGAAACAAGATACTATTTCAGAACAAGGTTTTGGTTTCTTTTGACAAAAAACTAACGTATATCTACGGTTGAAAATAAAATAAGTAAAATAGAGCGCTTTCCACTGTCGTACACGTCATATTTATACTATCATATTTTGTAAACATATACGGCGTCTGGAAACTACTAGATGCAAGGCTCATATCGCAAAAAAGAAACATTATCACGAACTACAAAGAATATACATCATAACAACATTATTATCGAATAAACTTAAAAGGATTTTGAGGATCTTTGTTTTGAGGTGTTGAATACATGTGTTGGAAAAAGTATTTAGGTGGTATATAAATCAAATTTTGTCAAGTTCATGTCGCTTAAAATCCGTTCTAGTTTATACAATCAGGTAACACGTACCAAACTTTGAGCGCAATAGTTATGTTGGCTACAGTTGTAAAATTATACATAAATAACAATTTTGATTAGGATTCACAGATGGCAATGAAAGGCTGGAAGCAGAGGAAGAGGGAGAGAAAGAAAGAGGGTGGAAGGAGTGATTGGATGAGAGGAAACTTTCCAAAGCAGGGAGTTCTTAAGATTATATCTGTTGCATATAATAACTGACTACAGGTTGTGGTAATGCGTTGGTTAATGCTTCAAAACGCGCAAATTGATCTATAACTTGTTCCATTAGTTGATGCACATATAGTGTCAAGTTGACAGGAGGTACAAACTGCAAATTTAATAACCTAGGCAGTTTCTGAAAACAGAAAAGACAGTTGTAAATATTGTCATCTAAGCTGGATTCCGGTTGTTTTGTTTAGTACCTGTATAATTGCAGTTTTTTTAAGGATGTCTAGTTTTTTGCCTTTAGGTTGGACGTGTATGATGCTGCTTCTTGTATTGTTAACATAATGTTTCGTTTCATGCAAGTGGCTGACTGCTGCTGATGTGTGGTATTTTTTTGTTTTTTAGTGTTGTCATGTGTACTTTGAATCTAATCTCAAATGATCTACCTGTTTGGCGTATGTAGAAGTAGCCACAGTCCAAACATTCAGTTTTGTACACATCTGTGTGATGAACTCGGTTTCGTGTGTTGCTGTTGTCAGGTAACTCCTATCCAATCTTGTTGTCTACGGTAAAGGGTATGTTTAAGCGTTTCCGTTTGAAGACATTGGCAATCTGATATGAAATATTGCCTAGAAATGTAAACAATAAATTTAAATAATAAAACAAACAGCAATTTCAATGGTTATAACAGCTCCCTAATAGACACTCTAAGACACTCAATAAAGCAATCACATAACAAAATTTTAAAAAAAAGTCTTCCATAGAATTCCATTTCTAGGTAATAATTAAGGGAATACAACCTGCAGGTGCAATCTCTAATATTTTTTCATCGGCCCGTACTACACATAGTAATAAGTAAGAGCCAATGAGCTACGTGGATGACACCTTCGTCCTGTGGGAACATGACAGAAAGGCTTTGGCTGAGTTACTGGGCCGGCCAGAGTGGCCGTGCGGTTGTAGGCGATACAGTCTGGAGCCGAGCGTCCGCTACGCTCGCAGGTTCGAATCCTGCCTCGGGCATGGATGTGTGTGATGTCCTTAGGTTAGTTAGGTTTAATTAGTTCTAAGTTCTAGGCGACTGATGACCTCAGAAGTTAAGTCTCATAGTGCTCAGAACCATTTGAACCATTTTTTTTGAGCTACTGGACCGCCTGAACAGCGTCCACGAAAACATATAACTGACGATGGGGCTAGAACATAAGAGATGTCTTCCAGTTTTGGACATGCTAATAAGAGGACATAAATACCGCCTTCCTAGCAGATGTAGTCTATGGAAAAAAGACCCACTCAGACCTGTACCTCCATGCAACGAGCTAACGTCACTGGCGCAGAGATGCTGTGCAACAGCTTAGACTGTATGCTGCCAGAAATAGTGAAGCGCAGATTCACGTGCATAGAAGAAAACGAATGATAGAGCCATCCGTAAGTAACAGGAACATACCTTTATCGCCTATGATGAGACTATGTAAGCCAAAACGGTGAGAAACTGCGGGATAAAAAACAGCAGTCTTTCAACCACTACGAAAAACGAAAAATGTGTTTAGCTCGGTAAATGATATAATTCACTTGTGAATATCAGGTATAGATGGGCATGCTTTGAGAATGTCGCCGCCAACAGATTCGGAAAACGCAACACAGCATCTCGCAACGGTGGATGGAGCACATTAGATGCGTACGCATGTGGCATAAAGAAATATCAGCACTGGTTAACCGCAGCCTCAACGAAGGGCATACGTTGGAATATGAGAAAGCAAATAAGTTGTGCCGAGTTAGTGAATTTTGAGAGAGCATCATCAAAGAATTTAGTGAGATTAGGCTTCGTAACAGATTCGATATTAGGCGAGGGCCATCTACTAAGTTCGGCGTAGAATCCTTTACTAGCAGCCTTACGCCAAGAACGCACCCAGCAGTTGACGCTTCGCGAGAATGTGGGCAAGACTGAATGCGCCGAGGGTCGAACGGTGGTCGGCGTCTCCCCCCCCCCCCCTACCCCCCCACCCTCCACCACACACACCACACCTGGGGAGAGTCGGCCACATCTCGGGTGTATACAGGGTGTAACGGCTATAATTGCAGATATTTCTATTACTGCCTCAAGACGGTGTACTGAACGACAATATGTCAGCATTCAGGTAATTTGGAACTTACAATTATAGCTAACACAAGCCATATGTTTGTAGTTTGGTTAGCCTCTCCAAGTATGTGTGGCAAGAGGAAGCCATTAATGATTATTTTCCCTTGAGAAGAAACACAAATGTTGAAGTGTGGACACGAGGACGCAAAATCGTTAGTCTATCCCGAAAGGTGTAGTCGACTTAGTGGTGGTGTTAGGACTGTGCAGAAAACGTCAAGTCATAAAGTTTGTGACGTCTTTGTGAGAAGAATGTACGACGGAGAGAAAAAACTACCAACACATACATTTGAGGTACCACTGCATTTATGCACATTAGACCCTGTATGTGGGTCACCCATGGAATCTCGACATTTCGCCAGGAGACGATAGGATTGGCATTTATCAACACGTCGCGAAATTTCGACGTAGCCTCATCAGTGCCAGTAACTTTCGTGCACTAGCACGAAACATTTAGAAGGTCAAGAGAGAAAAATGACGAGTAAGTATTATTATTTCCAGCCAAATCTTTGAAATACGTAATGTTATTCTGTAACGTAAAGAGCTTTGATAATTACAGAAAAAAGTAAAATTTGTTTTGAACCTGCGATGAAATAATAAAAAATTGGACGTTAAATAGGTCTACATCAACGAGATATTAAATTATTCACTACCATAGTGGTATTTAGTGTTGCAAAATTCTAAATTTAGGAATCTGTAGTATAGCAATGAGGGAGAGTACTGTAGTATATTAGCAAGTAGAATGCTTTCTGGGTCCTACATCTGAATAATTCTTACAGGAACAGTCCATAGTTAGTAAACTAATTTCTCTCTGTAATAAGTAATTTATCTTACCCGTATTGTTTCTCTTAGATTCTAAATACTTTTCTTCACAGATTTAACGTCCCACTGTCCCTTCCCCCACTCCAACCCCTGATTAGTTAAAGAATGAATCTCCCATGTATAAAACATCTTCATCATTACTTTACAAATGAGTTAATATTTTCCATATTGTGCTAAACGTTTAATGTAAGAATAGTCGTACATGCCTTAATGACTATATTATGGCAGCATTTTAAGTTACTTAAATATCTCAATAATTATACTAAATATTCGTAATCAGTTTTTTGTGTATATTATGAGAATTTTCACGTGCAATGTACGTTGTATCTTAGAGCTAAAACAACTGACTAAAATTAATCAACAAATCAATAATGATAAAAAACTGCCATAACAATCGTTGCTCCTGCTATGTGACCTAATAACAAGTTCTCACTGCAGGCATTCAAAGTGCTAACTCCCTGTTAGTTCTCTGCCCGAGAGTGTTTCTCTCATGACATGAATATGAGCCTACATGGTGATACATAATCTTTGGATAGTTAATTCCGATTGTACGAAGCATAGTAAAGTATAATATTGACAGCAGAGGGCTTGAGAAAATACGAAATATTGAAGTAGGCAAACAAAGATATTATGGAACAGAAAAAAATTGTGTGTTTTAGTCTTCTGTATTGATTCGACTGTTCCTGCAGTGGCTGTTAAACTGACAGCCACCTTAAAAATATTACTTCCTTAAAACGTTTCTTCCATCTTACGCTACATCAATTTCAGACCATTTCATTTTTTATGTTTTAATCCATGCTTTTCTCGTTCATTACGAACTTACAATTGAGAGACAGCCTAAACATTCTGCGTCGTTTCTTACAATCTCAATGTACATATCTGTGACCTCCGATATGTTATTCCAGTGACCACGAATGCCGAGGAAGGCGCAATAAGAACTTTCAGCCGTAACTGCCGAGGCAACTGGACTACGTGCTGTTGTGAAATAGGTTAGTGCTTCCATGGATAACAATATTCAATAACTAGTAATGTGGCTTCTCCTCCTTTCTGTAGTCTTTCGCGGGTGCTAAATTTGGGTTTATTAAGTTGGCGGGTGACGATGTTTTGATCAACTACAGCTTACCTCCGTCTGCTGAAGATATACAACGTATTAATCAAACAATTTTTTTTTATTTACTAGAGCTCGAACGCCAATCAACTGAAAGAACATAAGTCAACACAAAGAATATTTATAAGAATCAAAGAGTAAAGCAGATTGTCAGTGCACTCGTCGCCACAGAATAATGCTGCGTTTCATTGTGCATTCACAGATGTTCTTCTGGCGACTCCCACAATGTCTTCTATCTCCAGGGTCATGTTCAGTTTATTATTATTTAAAACTGGGAGTATGTGTCAGAAACTTCATTATAATCTCTTGAAACAGTAATAGCAGACGTAACGTAGCTTCAAATAAATGACAGTCAGCCAATCGCTCTGTGATGCAATCGGAAGTTAAGTTTTTCGTTAAACTTGTTTAACTGCTGTTGAACTGAGAATGAGTTCAAAATTATTGTAGGTGAAGTCTAGTATTTTTAAACCAAACAGCCTCCAATGTAAAATTGTAGCACTTCAATAATAGGACATATTAAAATCCATAAACAACGGAGCTAAACCTGAGATTACTTTTGATTCTGTTTTATTTGTAACTCATATGTAACGAATCTTTCACAAGTAACACTTTTCAACAACAAACATAAATGTAACCGAGTTTCTAACTGGGAGAGAGCTAGCAGAACAGAAGATATCGCTACAGTCTAAAACATGCACTTTTTCTACTAAAAACGAAACACTGAATAATGCAACACCTATTTGTTATTCTGAAGCCGTTAGCTTCTTTGAAAAATCTAAATTATTGTATTACATTAATAAACTTATAAATTTCAAACAAAAATTGACATATTAACTCGTATAAGTAACTCAAATTAAATAAAAATGAGTATTTCAATTACTATATTATGAAAGAGTGCCTTCAATAGCCCCCTTGAAGTAAGTGTTGCGAATTACATTAGCACACTTAGTTCTTTTAAGTAATTAATACCAATAATAATTTGTTGAAAGAAAATTAGTCAAATATTTTAGTGAAGAGCTGAACAGGAGGGCTCATTTATATAATTCAAGAAATTATTCATGTAATATTTTAAAGAAATTTGAGTAAGTAATTGCTCTGAGCCTAACTTAATTGCTCAATTAATAAAATAACAAAATTTACATAATGTCTTTTGACAAATTTTGTTTTGGTGTCTTCATGATCGACTGTTGTAGCTGTCATGTTGAAGATGTTTTGATGGCCACATGGCATGACCTACTAGGTTTGCAGCTGGTGGGTTGAAAAACCCGAAACCTAGCAGGACCATGTCTTGAGATTTGCCATGAAACAATATAAAAAACATATATAAGACACTTATTATTGATACATTGTTCCTGGAAATACAAAGTAGATGTTTGTTAATTCCTCTGTGTTCCTGGTGTGCATTTCTCACTATTATGATTCATCAAATTCATGTTTATATGACAATTGTTGTGCATACTGAATTTATTTAATTATTGTATATCACTATACTCACTATTCACAGACATTGCATCATGTAATTACATTTCGTATAAATCTGTCAATAGAATAGTCCAATATTGTATCTTGTGCAGATTTTGGATATTTTATAATCAGTGTCCCATCACACAATCACACTTCAAGCATTACATTTCATTATATATCACGATTTCCTTGACATGATATCCAATATACATCAGTGGATACTTTTCACATAATCATATGGTAGTACCTAATAGTAATAACGGTATTATAAGTAATTAATGAGAGCTTAGCTGTTACTGATAATTGTGTCTGGCTCTTGCCTCAACCATGCGATAACAACTAGCCTCGATTTTTAAAAAGGAAACTTATTCCTGATGAAATCGCGAGATGCTGAAATATACTGCCTTTTTTAGATAAGACGATTTCAATTCGATGTACTTGGATCAGTTTATGGGATTTTCTGTCTTTTTTTAAAAAAAGAATTAACTACATATGCGAATTTGGTGCTAATGCACAAATGGCTTTATGTGCGCACATCAGGTTAACACTAAACCTAATAACACTATAATTACTAGCTAATTGAAAGAACAACATAAAAGTGAAAAATTCCAGTACTCTAACTAACTGCAACTGTTTAATAAATCTCGTTTCATTCTGCATATTGTAGCATTTTCCTTATGAATACGTAAGAAAGATCTTTAGTTGCGATAATAATGACTCAATAATTGAAATCCTTAAAATGTCACAAAATAACTCAATATAAAGAAGAATTGTAAATTTAATCAGAAAAATTAACTTCAAACAGCATATTGCAGCTCATTACTTAAACATTACAAATGCAGTTTTCCAACTGCTAGAATCACAACTTGCCAGACTTTAAATTTAACGTACAGTGGAACATGACAAAATTGAAACATTACCTTACATCTAACAGAACCAAACTTACGTCTAAGAAAACACATTAAAAGAAAACGAACTTAGATATTCATTATACACAATAAGTTAAGCCCCCCCGCACAAAGATATTCACACAAAAATCTACTATATTATTACTGAACATAAGGCATCACTCATAGAACTTTTTCAGGTCCTTATGATGATATAAACCCTTCAACTTTCAAATTTCAGGGTGTTGTAATAAATAGGTACCTTCAAGTTGTATATTACTTATTATGTAAGGTCCAGAATAAACTTCTTGCCACTTCTTATTCTGTATCTTCATTAAAGATGACTTCAGGTCGTTTTTAAACAATATCTTATCCCAATACTATACACTAAAGGGTTACCCATTTCAGTCTTATATTTTCCTTTCTTTTTAGAGCAGCAGATTTTAACTTCTCTAAGACTAGTTTAATAGTGTCTTCTTTGCGTTTTGCCACTTCAGGAACTATATGTATGGCATTAGTCCACTCGTTCTTTTCAGGTTCATTAAGCATCAGTTCAACAGGTGTATGATTGGTAGATAAATGTGGTAGGATATTCAGTACATTTTCGAATACAGATACATGGTCTATCCACTTATATTGTTTCCTGGGAGCATATGATCTAATAAATCGATTGAACTCTCTAAACACTCTCTCAACTCGGCTGGATATTGGATGGAGTCAACTTATTAACATGTCTTTGATTTTATTCCTTGTCATACAGTGTTTCCATTTATTTATAATGGAATATGAATCATTATCAGATAATATTATGTACAATAAGTAATTTTCAGGAATACATGCCTTCTATATCCTAAAGTTGTTGTTCCTCTTATAAAATAAGATATCATTATACAACTTATATTTAACAGAACAGTTTTCTTTTGCAACAGCCCTAGATTTTTGCACATACACAGATATTGACTTTGGAATGGAGAATTATTAACTGTCATTGTCCTAAAAGCAGATGATTGTTCAACAATTTCATTTAAACCATTTAGGCCTTGTGGCAATCACGATAGAGCATCAGCCATTAGATTATCTGTTCCGCTAATGTGTATTACTTCGGTATCATAACTCTGAAGCACTGATGCCCAACTTGCAAGTCTAGCATGTAGTAATTTACAGGTCAATAGAAAGCATACCGACTGGTGGTATGTATATACTTTAAAGTGTTTTCTATAGATGAAATAATTGGACTTTTCCAATGCCCATTTTACAGCCAAAACCTCCAGTACCTCTCATGGTATAATTATGTTCGCTGGATGATAGAACTTGACTGACAAATTCAATTACTCTAATTTCTTTTTCATCGCCTATTACCTGGAATAAAGATGCGCCTAACTCAGCTAAACTGCATCAGTGAATAAACAAAAGTCTTCAGTTATATTAGGGAGATACAAAATACAAGGGTTAGGAAAAACGTTTCTGATCGGTTTATATACTTCTGCACAGTTTGTTGACCAGTACCAACGAGTATTTTTCCGAAACAAATTTAATAAATGATCGTTAACCAGTAGATGGTTGGGTACAAATTTTATAAGAAACGAGGCCAAAGCTAGAAATGATTTCAATTGCCTTTTGTTTGTTGCATGTGGTATATTTATTAATGTGTCCAGTATTTTTGGATGTGGTTTGATTCCCATAGGTTATATAATGTGACTTAAAACATTTAATTTGATTCTTAACAAACTTAGAATTTTTTAAATTTGGAGTTACACCACAATTATAAAATTTCTTAAATACCTTTTCTAAGACTTCGGTTTGTTCTTCCCAAGGTTCTGTAGGGAGTAGAATATCATCTACATATGATGTAATTATATTTAGTAACTCAGGTCCTAGCTCTGTATCCAAGAGTGCTATGAACACTCCAGCACTTATGTTTAGCACAAAAGTCAGTACCGGAAACTGGCAGCTTCTTCCAAAAATGTAAAAGCTGTACATTTTCTGAATTCTTCATGAAGCTTCATTTACCAGACTGAAGTCTTAAGTCTATGGAAATTAAACATTTTATACTATAAAATTTTTGTAACAACTCTTCTAAGTCCTCTAGTCATGTTCTAACAGGCACAATAATGTCATTTGTATCTCAAACATCCATCAGGAGTCTAATGCGACTGTCTGGTTTGCTACAGCCAACAAAGGACAACTCAAGGGGGAATTTGAAGGTTCTACAATATTCCATTCAAACATCTTACAAATTTATTTGATTACGGCTTCTTTCTTAGAGCAAGGTATGGAATATTATGACCTTCAAAATGTTTTATGATATATTTCTAGATGACAAACATAACGTTTTACTACACATGATTTAATATAAAAAATCCTGATTGCCTCATTAATAAATGGCTTAATTAGATCTGTTGGTGTTCTATACGTTAAGTACACTCAGCTACTTTTTCATTAATATGATCACTGAGTTTTGTGTTCATTGCATTAATGGACTGAGTATATAATTCATCACACCAATCTACACTATTAGGCATGATACATCTTATATATATACCAATGCCATACTTTAAAAGATGATCCCCATTACTTACCAAATTTAATGTAATCATATTACCACTATTATCTAATGTAATAGTACCTAAATATTGGTCTGTCACCGCTTTCATTTTATATAAGAATTCCGATCCCCAGATACACTGTACTGATAATTTCTTCATGACCAGGAAGTTTCACTGTAGTTCATACTTCTAGACTTTAATATCCATCATGATCTGGAACTTAATTACTTGAATTTGCCACCCAAACGCGCTGGTAACATTACATTTCTAAATAAGCAATATTGGAATCTTTCTTAGCATATTCAATTGTTTCTATATCTTATAATCTATCATTGACATAGTGGCACCAGTATGAACAGTAATATCAACAGGTATATCATGTATATGAGCATTAATTACAGCTTGGATAATCTTATTATCAGATTTATCCAGAATAGAGTCCTTACGTAATACTCTTCAATCTTCTTGCCGGCATCTGTCTGACCACTAGAAACATGTTTTGTGAATTGCCTCCCTCTTCTTGTGCGACCAGCTTCAGAAGGCTATGATTGGTCGTTAAAACATTTCCGATTTGTTAGTACCATTAGGTGGTACATCAGTAATGTCTGTTATACTAATAGCATGATTTTGTCCTGACCACACCTTTGATGTGATTGCCTTCAACTTTTTGTTCACTTGCGTTTTTTCTTCTAGTTATTCCAGTCATTTATGTAGTGAATAAGGTTGATGATACTGAGAACTTCTTGTAGCTGTAAATGAGGAATAATAATCAGGACAACATTGGGAATAAAGTTAGAAGAAAAAAGATTTTCCTTACTTATGAGGGAAGAAACTAATTTTTAGTATGTAAGAACTGGGAGATATTTATGAAATATTTCAGTTCTGCAGGAAGAGAATTATTTTGAGGCTGCACTTGTAATGTGATGAGTGTGTTACATTAAAGTTTAAAACATGGATAGGTTTCTGGGATTATTTTATGCATTGGGACATGGTGATTATTAAAACTCAACCAGGAAAAGGAGGTTTTGTATTGAGTTATGAAAATGTTGTGGCATCAGGGTTGTTGGTACTAGGGTTGACTGACATAAACTGAACAACAGACAATTTCTTTGTTTACACATTGCTGGGAATATAGCAAGTGCAAAAGTCCATCATTAGCCCTACTGGCATTAGTGAAGACAAATTATCTTTCCAGACAGATTTATGTCAAGTGACTAGTGTTTCTTATTAGTTAACATGACAACTGTTTTTTCACACAACTTACATACACTGACTTCTTAGCATATGTCAGAGACATTAGCCAGTAACATATCTAATCTTGAGGCAATTAGCACATAGATTTGGTTATTGTGTAATTTTTAATGGCCTGGTACTTAACATACAAGGATAATGATTAACTTTGCTATATCACAGACTATATAATTTCAGTCCCAAATAATTTTATCAATGTTAACACATTATCTAGAGAAAGGAAAGTATTTCAACATGAAGCATGTAGAATAACATAGGTGAAATTTACAATGAATATTTCTGGTTACACCTTTTCATTCAAAATAATGTCTCGATGTTTCATCATATATATGAAACTTCCTATTTCATGTAAAATATTTAGCACCTCTGTTTTTATTGGTGGGTGGAACTAACAAGCGTTGTATAACTTTACTAAACTTGTTGTTTTAAACGTGAGCCTATGAAGATAATTTCATGCCAGTGAGATTCAGATGTGACATAAATATTATTTTGAAAATTCCTTGTCTATTCTAATGTATATTTACTTTTAGCCCCCATGTGATAACTTATAAACGCTCAGTCGAGTAAATTTACAGGATTGACATAGAGAATGGCAAATTTGTGATCACATTTTGTTGTGTATAATGATGTTTTTCCTCAGACTTGTTTTTTGAGCTGTAAGTTTAATTTGCGCTGCTATTTTTCCTCAAGATAGGAAATATTCTCACTGGTTGACAAAAAATAGGAAATTTAAATGACAAATTAATAGAACTAACAAATGGAATATGGCAGCGACATGTCCAAAAAAGACTCTATAAAAAGCACGCTAAAGTCATTTGGCAAAAAACATCATTCACATAAAAAGATACCCAGAAAGAAGATTCCATTTTATTTGAAAAAGGAACTGAAAGGAACATGTTAAATCCATCTTCACTTAAACTGTGGACCCAACCAAAATAGATATGAAAGCAGCCCTACCAAACCAAAAGTAAAAAACTCATTAAGCTTGCATTACTACCAAGTTTTATGTATGTTATATTTGGTGTTTGCTTTCGGTGACAGAGTTGATTGTGTGAGCTAGGGTACACCATGTATAGAGTTCCTTTTGTGAGACCACAGAACCCCATTTACTTATCTTTGTTTAGGGGTGATCGTGGGCATGACAATTTAGTGCCATTCAGGTGTCCATTTTGTAATTTCTCATGGCACAAATAGCGATATACCACAGCTGTAGAAGCTACTTGCTCTGAGTGTGGGCGAATTTGTCATCTCGATAGTAACTGTACTAAGTGCAAATCGTAGATGATTCGCTGGAAGAATTAATTTGTGGTTAGATTCCAGTGTCTGGGATGGTTAAACGAGAATGTGTGTGTTTTTCTAGACATTTGAATTAGTGTAGAAATACAGTACAAAAAATGGTGGAAACACGAGCTACCTCTAACTCGAAAGCAGCTGCTGCCTTAACTCAGAGAGTGCAAAAGTTAAGAGAGGAAATGGAGCATGAGAGGCAGAGAAATTTCGAACTTTATCGTGAGGTAGAAGCTAGGAACGCGATTCAAGTTCAATCGAAACTAGACAGAAACAGCTCCCAGTTCTAAATTTAACGTATTTAAATAACACACTCATTCCACAACTCATACACTCGTCAGAGAAATTAATAGAGTCCCAGCATGGGTGAATATCGATGGAACAAATGTGGCAGCGTATTACACCATTTCCCAGGACAACGGAAGCACGAAGTGTTAGTAGTAAGCGTTTCGACTGACATTTGTGGCGTGTTTGTAGCTGGCCTTTGCGTACTGCATTGTTGGATAATACGCTAAAAGGCATACTCTGAAGACACGCCAACACACCAATTACCTGAAGAATTGTTGAAAAGCGTTGGCTGGGGAAGCAATTAGTTTTAAGCGCTTAATTAGCATGTAAGGGCATAATAGGGCTACGTGGCAGTTACTTAAGGATGGAATAAATGTGTGGGGAGATGTTGAGTGTGGGGGACACTACACTGTGAATTGGGGAGGAGGTGGAGGTGGGGGAATGTCCTCAACATGTAACCAATTAGTCTATAGGTAGTTTAGTGAGAGCCATTTACTAAAGATTCGGAACTAATCTTCTCGGAAAGGACGGGGAATGTTGCGCCACGAATAAGTGTAGTCATGTATTTAGGGAATTATTCAAAATTTTGGTCAGCCATGGCCGGAAGGTTGACCTTACGGGAGCGATGGACACGTTAGGTAGGAGGCATTGGCAATGTTGTCATTAAGCAATCGGTTCTGCGAGGCAGGTTTACACCACTCACAGGCGAGGAAGCACTGCAGGCACTATAATCAAATGTGGAGACAGGTGTGGAGTAATGTGGTCCAACAAAATAAGAAACACACACGAATGTGGTCCAACAAAATAAGAAACACACACGCATTCACACAAGCACAACCCATACAGACATGGCCACTGTCTCTGGGCGCTGGAGTACGACTTAGGATGACTCAGGCCCCAGTCATCACGATTAGTGTTCCGCCAAAAGGCAGGTTTGCACTTGGTAGTTCTCCAGGCTGTCTGGTCTTCTGTTATCCTCTTCAGGTCCGCATAATTTCATCTTCCCTTTATGCCGTCTCTCGTCTTGTGTCTCCTTCTTCCTCTCAGTCCTTCCAAAGCATCGACTAGCAAGCGCTCCCGTCTCAGTGAACGTCCCAACCAGTTCTTTTTCCTTTCTCTTAAAACCTCCAGCAGCCATCTCTCACGAACGCTTTACAATACTACCTCATTACTGACTCTTTCCATCCAGCTTATTCTGTCCATTCTCCTCCACATCCACATCTCAAATGCTTGTAACCTTTTTTCATCCTCCCGTCTTAGCGTGCATGTTTCTGCCCCATATAGTGCCTTTTCCTTAGACCTTTATCTAATTTGCCACATAACAGTCTCCTCTTTCTGTTGAATGCCTCCTTCGCTATGACAATTCGAGTTTTTACCTCCTGGTGACATCTCAAGTCTTCAGTTGTTGTGCTTCCAAGATATTTAAATGCACTTCTTGGTTGGCAGGAGAGCAAACCCACGAAATTTAGAGGAAGCCGAAAGGCACGCGTTTTAGTTCACGCAGGCTGGCGTGAGGTCTGGAACAGGACAAGGAAATTAGAACTTAGAAAAACGGACGCAGATGGTGGAATACTTAACTTTGAACGTAGCTCTTGTCTGTACATTATTTACAATATCAATAGCAACTGATAATGGCGCCATGCTAGGTCGTAGCAAATGACGTAGCTGAAGGCTATGCTAACTATCGTCTCGGCAAATGAGAACGTATTTTGACAGTGAACCATCGCTAGCAAAGTCGGTTGTACAACTGGGGCGAGTGCTAGGAAGTCTCTCTAGACCTGCCGTGTGGCGGCGCTCGGTCTGCAGTCACTGATAGTGGCGACACGCGGGTCCGACGTGTACTACCGGACTGCGGCCGATTTAAAGGCTACCACCTAGCAAGTGTGGTGTCTGGCGGTGGCACCACAACCGTGTTATCAGCAAATCGTATACAGTCTATTCTATTTCCATCAATACATATTCCTCTTTTCCCATCTAAGCTTTTCGCAACAATCTCTTCAAGGTATTCATTAAAGAGCAGTGGGGACTAACGCGTCGTCCAGTGCTGCTTCCTTCTGACAGTTGATTTCCATTGCTTATCCTCATTTTCTGGTGTACGTATAGATTCTGCATGAGTCGTCTCTCTTTCCAACCTACTTCTTTCCTCTTCAATATATCCATCAACTAGTTCTACTGAAATCTCTCAAAATCCTTTTCTAAATCTGTAAAAGCAGCAAAGATTTCTATACCTTTTTCCATATATCTTTCCCCTATAGTTCTTAACAGGACAATAGCATCTCTTGTTCCCTTTCCTCTTCTAAATATGAACTGCTCCTCTGCAGTTCCTCTATCTAGCTTGCCATATAGCCTTCTATTCATCACTCTCAGCAACACTTCAGCTGCATGAGAAATTAGACTGATGGTCCTATGCTCTTCATATTTTTTAGTGTTTCTCTTTTTCTCTGTTGGTATCATAACTGTTGCCAGGAAGTCCTCAGGCCATTCCCCTCTGTCACATACTACAGAGGTAGACTATTTCTTTTCTTGCATTGTTTCCCAGACTCTTCTTCAGTTCTGCCGGCATATCATGAATTCCACATGCCTTCCTATTCTCCATCTTCTTCAGCTGCTTCCAAGATGGTGAATCCCTTTCCATCTTCCGGCACATATTGCTCCTCTTCAACATTAATTTCGCTTCGTTTTTCATCCCACTTATACAGAATTCAATATATTCCTGCCGTCTGTCCAAAAGCTCCTGTTGTTGTTCTGCTAGAGTACCATCCACTCTTTCTATATCCATATTATTCCTCTTTCATTTACGTTCAAAAACTATCTCACTAGCCAGTGTATACATCATTTCATACATTCCCTCTTTCTCCATTTCTCTATTTCTGTTTCGTACATTTTTACCTTGCTTCTTTAGTTTCTCTTCTTCATTCATTATTCAGTTTCGTGTACCTCTTTTCGCCTTCTTCAGTTTCTACATTTTTGCACTTGCTCCGCTCTTCCATCTATTTCAACATGTTTTCTGTTATCCATTATTTCCTGGTACTTTGGGATACTCTAATTCCTAGTACTTCTTTGGCAGAGTCCATGAGTCCTTCCTAATTTTTTTCCATTTGTCACTAATACTTTTATCAACATTACCGCTTTCCCATTTTTCCATGGATCTGTTTTCCACATCTGATGCCTTTCCTACCTGTTTGAGTCTCCCTATGTTTAGTCTTTCTTTTGCTTTATCTCTCCATACTTTTTTCAACTTCACTTGTATTTCTCCCACTAAAAAAGATGAGGGCTAGTAGAAAACCTTGGGTAACAAATGAAATATTGAATTTAATTGATGAAAGGAGAAAATATAAAAATGCAGTAAACGAAGCAGGCAAAAAGGAATACAAACGTCTCAAAAATGATATCGACAGGAAGTGTAAAATGGCTAAGCAGGCATGGCTAGAGGACAAATGTAAGAATGTAGAGGCTTATGTCACTAGGTGTAAGATAGATACTGCCTACAGGAAAATTAAAGAGACCTTTGGAGAAAGGAGAACCACAAGCATGAATATCAAGAGCTTTGATGGAACCCCAGTTCTAAGCAAAGAAGGGAAAGCAGAAAGGTGGAAGGAGTATATAGAGGGTCTATACAAGGGTGATATACTTGAGGACAATATTATGGAAATGGAGGAGGATGTAGATGAAGACGAAATGGGAGATATGATACTGCATGAAGAGTTTGACAGAGCACTGAAAGACCTGAGTCGAAACAAGGCCCCGGGAGTAGACAACATTCGATTAGAACTACTGACAGCCTTGGGAGAGCCAGTCCTGACAAAACTCTACCATCTGGTGAGCAAGATGTATGATACAGGCGAAATACCCTCAGATTTCAAGAAGAATATAATAATTCCAATCCCAAAGAAAGCAGGTGTTGACAGATGTGAAAATTACCGAATCTCAGTTTATTAAGTCACAGCTGCAAAATACTGACGCGAATTCTTTACAGACGAATGGAAAACTGATAGAAACCGACCTCGGGGAAGATCAGTTTGGATTCCGTAGAAATGTTGGAACACGCGAGCCAATACTTACCCTACGACTTATCTTAGAAGAAAGATTAAGGAAAGGCAAACGTACGTTTCTAGCATTTGTAGACTTAGAGAAAGCTTTTGACAATGTTGACTGGAATACTCTCTTTCAAATTCTGAAGGTGGCAGGGGTAAAATACAGGGAGCGAAAGGCTATTTACAATTTGTACAGAAAGCAGATGGCAGTTATAAGAGTCGAGGGGTATGAAAGGGAAGCAGTGGTTGAGAAGGAAGTGAGACAGGGTTGTAGCCTATTCCCGATGTTATTTAATCTGTGTATTGAGCAAGCAATAAAGGAAACAAAAGAAAAGTTCGGAGTAGTATTAAAATCCATGGAGAAGAAATAAAAACTTTGAGGTTCGCCGATGGCATTGTAATTCTGTCAGAGACAGCAAAGGACTTGGAAGAGCAGTTGAACGGAATGGACAGTGTCTTGAAAGGAGGGTATAAGATGAACATCAACAAAAGCAAAACGAGGATAATGGAATGTAATCGAATTAAGTCGGGTGATGCTGAGGGAATTAGATTAGGAAATGAGACACATAAAGTAGTAAAGGAGTTTTGCTATTTGGGGAGCAAAATAACTGATGATGGTCGGAGTAGACAGGATATAAAATGTAGACTGGCAATGGCAAGGAAAGCGTTTCTGAAGAAGAGAAATTTGTTAACATCGAGTATAGATTTAAGTGTCAGGAAGTCATTTCTGAAAGTATTTGTATGGAGTGTAGCCATGTATGGAAGTGAAAGGTGGACGATAAATAGTTTGGACAAGAAGAGAATAGAAGCTTTCGAAATGTGGTGCTACAGAAGAATGCTGAAGATTAGATGGGTAGATCACATAACTAATGAGGAGGTATTGAATAGAATTGGGGAGAAGAGGAGTTTGTGGCACAATTTGAGTAGAAGAAGGGATCGTTTGGTAGGACATGTCCTTAGACATCGAGGGATCACCAATTTAGTATTGGAGGGCAGCGTGGAGGGTAAAAATCGTAGAGGAAGACCAAGAGATGAATACACTAAGCAGATTCAGAAGGATGTAGGCTGCAGTAGGTACTGGGAGATGAAAAAGCTTGCACAGGATAGAGTAGCATGGAGAGCTGCATCAAACCAGTCTCAGGACTGAAGACCACAACAACTAGCTTGTGGTCTGGATTTATTTCCGCTCCTGGATAAGCTTTGGCATTCTTCAAACAGTTCCTATACCTCAGTCCAACTGATGTCCTTCCCTATTCAAATTTGATATCCATGTGTAACGTCTCCTTTTGTGGTGTTCAAATAATGTGTTACCCACTGCTAATGAATTTTATTTACAGGAACTGATTAATCGTTCCCCTGTCTCATTTCCCCAGTGCCCAGAGACAATGGCCATGTCTGCGGGAGTTGTGCTTGTCTGAATACGTGTGTGATTTCTATTTTGGGGGGAGGACTTTGTCTTAAAGCTCAGCATTTAGACTGGTTTTTCATTATGCATGTATGAAGCTCAGTGCCTCCTCTGTATGGTGGTTAGCAATCTGTTCTTCCCATTTTGTTGTACCATTGTTTGAAATCACACAAAAATGTATTTACAATCGAACATGAACACCATAATAAAATAAATTTTTACGTCTATCTTAGATAGCAAAAAATAGCAGAAAACGATTGATAGTACCCCACATTACACGACAAAACTTATATTAAAAGTTATGCCCAAAAGGAAGCAAAATAAAATAAAAGACAGCATTACTTTAACAAGGAAAGATGATAACGGAAAAGCTCAGTTTACCGTCATCCCATACTGCCAAAAAAATTTCCGATAAAATCTGAGTTACTTAACTCGTGTATGGGTGAAACGGAATATGAATTTCCATTCTGCCACATGATTGAGATTTGCTTGGCTTAACTACATTTTTGTCGACATTACTCCTTCAAGTGGCAACCATCACTTCCCTCTCCAGGTGATTTAGTGCGCCGTCTGTAACGGTCCCGATTACGATCTAACATTTCCTCTTAACTTTTCTTGTTTACTGCCTTATTTATTTTCATTTATTTTGTTACTTTACCCAGAATGTTTAAATCTTTTTGGCTCTGTCTAAGATGTGAGAAAGACTTCTTACAGATATTCGTAACAGTAAATTTTGCAATGAGGTTGATAGATGGCTTTTGCGTTACAGTAATAATACTTGTAGTAATAAATGTATTACAGCAAGGTCAGATAGCTCACTTTCTTAAATGAACATAAGAACTTATTCGATGAAACAACCAAAATTTACCTACACATGATACTCAAGAAATTATGAGTGATTCAGGTTCTCATTTCTCACTATTTTCCTTTCGTAGAGGTGCGGCAACAGTACTGGATGGTCAAGTTCTGTTTTGTTATAATTGTTGCATCTTTGTATCGATTTCTGATGTCGAAAAATAGAAGCTATGAAGGCCCTGTTTTATCATGCCTATGTTTACTCCATGAGTCAAGGAAAACTCATTTGTTGTTGAAATGCTATCTTAAGGCTGAGTGTACTCTGTTAATCAGTCACATGTCGATGTTTTCAGAGTAATTCTCTTTCTAAAGCAAGCGTCTTGCTTACTGTAAGTGGGGAAATTTTTTCTTTCATGACAGGTAAAGAAGGTATCCTGGAGCTCTAGTGGATGTAGAAATGGCGAATAGAAGAGACCTCTTAAGATCAATAGCACCATACCACCCAACCTGCAGGATTTTCGGGTTGACGCCGTTCACAGTGGACACTGAGAAGTGTGAGCTACGGAGGACACGTGCTGGTACACTGTACGCAGCTGTTGTTCTCGTCATTAACGTGGCAATACTAGCACATGTGGTAAACTTGTTGCAAGCTGTAGATGCGAGAAAAACGGATTCCATCACCTTTGTGTGGTTGGTTGCCAATATGATGACATTTTATGCCACCACGGTGACGTCGGTCACCGCAGACTTGTTTCGAAGCATCCACAAGTACCAGAGGATCCTCAGTCTTTTGTCTTATCGGGACCGTGTTATTCTGGAGTCTTGCCATTTCTCCAGTGCGGCGGTGAGGATCTCCAGCAAAGTGGTGTTTGCAGGCTCTCTCGCGCTACGTGTAGCTGCTGTGACGTTGAAATTTCTAAGTTACGAAATGAACACAGCCAAGGGGTACAAAAATGGATGTTATCAAGTCTGTTGTGCAGCATATCCAGTTATAGTGTCGTTACCTTCACTCAAAACAAACATTAAGCATCCCATCTGTGGAAACCATAGGAGACAAATCAAAACTACTGCACTTTTCTCGCTACATTAAACTTCCAGGCAATTGGTGCTTATTAATAGCAAGACTAAAAAGATATACTTAGACAAAGATATTATGTGATTCAAGAATTATAAATTGGTGCAATTTATAAGTTATTACATTTAAGTGTAAGAGAAAAGTTCAGGAACTATAACTGGAATGTATTTAGAGGGGACAGTGTGTTCCTCAGAAGAAGTTTCAAATGCTAAATGGAGGTACAAGATGGGTTAACAGCAAAAGGCCACGATTAATAGCTGACGTAGGCGAGTGTATACTATGTTTCGTCACTGTCTTCAGATGGACGTCAAATATGGGTTGCTGCACTCGAAAAACCTACCGCTACAAAAATCATACTAGTGTTAATCTCGGACTACTACTTGCTTTGTTCCATAGAGAAATGGGACCAACACAATCTTAAACATTTCGTCATTTGGAGAAACCGTAATTAAACGTAATCAAGCATCAGTGAAACTGAGTCCATATCGAGGCCTTAATAACAATTATTACTTCCTTTGACCAAACCCACCATGTCTCATGCGACCCGAATGTATTATTGGAATGGAAGACAAAACATGCACTGCCTCGTCAGGAGTAACCTTGACCTTGTTACACTCGTCATATGCTCAGTCAGTATAAGCCGCTGAGCGTTAAGATGGGAACCTCACTGCACATAAGATTCACTTTCATTCTCCCAACGTACTGACTCTGGCTCAAATATAGAAACAAACGAGGAAAATAGCATAATATACTCATCTGACACAGACTAAGAGACAACCATTGCAAATCAGAACTCACTTTTCGACATACTATGCCAGAACCACTTGTTCATCCTGACAACTGTGGAATCCTGTAGGTGTAATGGAAATTTTTGAAGAATATAAATGTCAGATCGTGCCTGCACATATCTTCCATGATGACTCGTTTCTGTCAAATAAGAATGTCACGCATTCAAAGAAACATCAAGTAAAATACCAAGTAAAGTCATAAATCCTCCTACATATCATTCACAGCATATACTGAACCTCACAACATAGAAAATATTCACTCCTAATCACATGTCGCAGTTTCAGACTCACAACAAACCCAAGTTCTTACCTTGTATCTTCTCACTATACAATAGGTTATTCAGATAAATCCAGTGTCACTACATCAAAACAATAACGAAAATCATATTATGAAGGTATACAATCATCAAATATCATCAAATTACACCTGACGCAAAGGAGCTACGCAAGTCATGTCCGAATCAAGGTCACGCGCTTTAACACGCGTACACCAACCAACAACGTATTCTACTAATGCAGTATATATATATATATATATATATATATATATATATACATTTTTTCCTGAAAAGTAACATATATCTAATTTTGTTACTAAATGACCATATCTAATGACCTCAATATCAATGACGAGTTATTCTAGTCTTAGACCAGAGAGAATTTACGCAGGGTCAATGCAGACCTCAGTGTATGGTACTTTGGAGGTACCATATTTCCTGATGTTCAGGTTTCTAGTGTAACATATCTAGTGTTTGCGCTTATGTTCTAGTTAAGTTTCTTTGTGTAACCAGGCTGTTCTCTTTTGAGTATATTTTAACGTTTTAAAGGTTTCTTTGCATGAGTGAGGTACTAGTCAAGTGTCTAGATGGTTTCTTCCCTATGAGTAGCAATACATCCAACAGTGTTGCTGCCACACTGGATCTCACACAACCAACAAAGTTCAGCAATTTCAGGTCTGGTTAGTATTTGGGTGGGATATCTTCTGGATATTCCAGGTTCTATTGGATCTGAAATACTGATACTTGGTTGTTTCACAATATGATTATTATTACTGTAGTTGCAACATGTGATGAAGAATTTCGTACTCTTCAGTATTACTATTGATGAGTGTACAGTGATTTTCTTAATTATTAGGATGAATGAGACAGTGTGCTGTGTTCTTACACATGATATGATTGTAGATGTGGTTATCATGTACCGGGTGGTCCATTGATCGTGACTGGGCCAAATATCTCACGAAATAAGCGTCAAACGAAAAAACTACAAAGAACGAAACTCATCTAGCTTGAAGGGGGAAACCAGATGGCGCGATGTTTGGCCCGCTAGATGGCGCTGCCATAGGTCAAACGGATATCAACTGCATTTTTTTTAAAAATAGGAACCCCCATTTTTTATTACATGTTCGTGTAGTACGTAAATAAATATGAACGTTTTAGTTGGACCACTTTTTTCGCATTGTGACAGACGGCGCTGTAATTGTCACAAACATATGGCTCACAACTTTAGACGAAAAGTTGGTAACAGGTAGGTTTTTTAAATTAAAATACAGAACGTACGAGCGTTTGAACATTTTATTTCGGTTGTTCCAATGTGATACATGTACCTTTGTGAACTTATCATGTCTAAGAGCGCCTGTTGTTACAGCGTGATTACCTGTATATAACACATTAATACAATAAATGCTAAAAATTATGTTCGTCAGCCTCAATGTATTTTGTAATACATGTAACGGCATTCCTCCCAACAGCGAGTTGTTCGCCTTCCATAATGTTCGCACATGCACTGACAATTTGCTGACGCATGTTGTCAGGCGCTGTCGGTGGATCACGATGGCAAATATCCTTCAACTTTCCCCACAGAAAGAAATCCGGGGACGTCAGATCCGGTGAACGTGCGGGCCATGGTATGGTGCTTCGACGACTAATACACCTGTCATGAAATATCTGTTCAATACCGCTTCAACCGCACCCGAGCTATGTGCCAGACATCCATGATGTCGAAAGTACATCGCCATGCAGTCATGCAGTGAAACATCTTGTAGTAACATCGGTAGAACATTACGTAGGAAATCAGCATACATTGCACCATTTAGATTGCCATCGACAAAATGGGGGCCAATTATCCTTCCTCCCATAATGCCACACCATACATTAACACGCCAAGGTCGCCGATGTTCCACTTGTCGCAGCCAACGTGGATTTTCCATTGCCCAATAATGCATGTTATGCCAGTTTACTTTACCACTGTTGGTGAATGACACTTCGTCGCTAAATAGAACGCGTGCAAAAAATCTGTCATCGTCCCGCAATTTGTCTTTTGCCCAGTGGCAGAACTGTACACGACGTTCAAAGTCGTCGCGATGCAATACCTGGTGCATAGAAATATGGTACGGGTGCAAACGATGTTGATGTAGCATTCTCAACACCGACGTTTTTGAGATTCCCGATTCTCGCACAATTTCTCTGCTGCTGATGGGCAGATTGGCCGCGGCAGCAGCTAAAACACCTACTTGGGCAACATCATTTGTTGCAGGTCCTTGTTGACGGTTCACATGTGGTTGAACACTTCCTGTTTCCGTAAATAACGTAACGATCCTGACACTTGGATGATGTCGTCCAGGATGCCGAGCAGCATACATAGCCCACGCCCGTTGGGCATTTTGATCACAATAGCCATACATCAACACGATATCGACATTTTCCGCATGTGGTAAACGGTCCATTTTAACACGGGTAATGTATCACGAAGCAAATACCTTCCGCACTGGCGGGATGTTACGTGATACCACGAACTTATACGTTTGTGACTATTACAGCGCCATCTGTCACAAAGCGAAATAAGTGGTCCAACTAAAACATTCATATTTCTTAACGTACCACACGAATATGTAATAAAAAATGGGGGTTCTTATTTTAAAAAAAACGCAGTTGATATCCGTTTGACGTATGTCAGCGCCATCTAGCGGGCCAACCATAGCGTCATCTGGTTTCCCCCCTCAAGCTAGACGAGTTTCGTTCTTTGTAGTTTTTTCGTTTGATGCTTATGTCGTGAGATATTTTTAATTTTATTTATTTTATTTATTTATTGTTCCGTGGGACCAAATTAAGGAGAAGTCTCCATGGTCATGGAACGAGTCAATACATGAAATTATAACACGATATTAGAAACAGATAAAATGAAATATAAAAAAAAAACGTATTCAGGTGACAAGTCGTAAGTTTAAATGAAGAAAATCAACAATGTAACACTGGAATTTGCTTAATTTTTTAGCTCTTCCAGGAGCTCCTCGACAGAATAGAAGGAGTCAGTCATGAAGAAACTCTTCAGTTTAGATTTCCAAAAGAGTTTGGGCTACTGCTAAGATTTTTGAGTTCTTGTGGTAGCTTATTGAAAATGGATGCAGCAGAATACTGCACTCCTTTCTGCACAAGAGTCAAGGAAGTGCATTCTACATGCAGATTTGATTTCTGCCTAGTATTAACTGAGTGAAAGCTGCTAACTCTTGGGAATAGGCTAATATTGCTAACAACAAACGACATTAAAGAAAATATATACTGTGATGGCAGTGTCAGAATTCCCAGATTTTTGAATAGGGGTCGACAAGAGGTTCTCGAACAGCCCGTTTTTGAGTCAAAAACACCCTTTTTGAATCAGAAGAATTACCCCAAAAAATAATACCATACGACATAAGCATATGAAAATATGCAAAGTAGACTACTTTTCGTGTTGAAGTGTCACTTACTTCAGATACTGTTCTAATGGTAAATAAAGCAGCATTTAGTTTCTGAACAAGATCCTGGACATGGGCTTCCCACAACAGCTTACTATCTATCTGAACGCCTAGGAACTTGAACTGTTCCGTCTCGCTTATAATATGCCCATTCTGTCTGACCAAAATATCGGTTCTTGTTGAATTGTGAGTTAGAAACTGTAAAAACTGAGTCTTACTGTTATTTGGCATCAAATTATTTTCCACAAGCCACGAACTTATTTCATGAACTACATTATTTGTTACTGTTTCAATATTACACACAAGATCCTTCACTATCAAGATGGTGTCATCAGCAAACAGAAATATTTTTGAATCACCTGTAATACAAGAAGGCATATCATTTATATAAATAAGAAACAGCAGTGGCCCCAGCACCGACCCTTGGGGAACGCCCCACTTAACAGTGCCCCATTGGGACTGAACATCACTACCATTCTCAATATTGCGGAGAATTACCCTCTGCTTTCTGTTCTTAAAGTAAGAGGCGAACTAATTGTAAACTACTCCGCTTACTCCATAATGCTCCAACTTCTGCAGTAATGTTTTGTGGTCAACACAGTCAAAAGCCTTCGTTAAATCAAAGATAACACCTAGCGTTCGTAATCTTTTATTTAACCCGTCCAAAACCTCACAGAGAAAAGAGAATATAGCATTTTCAGTTGTTAAACTATTTCTAAAACCAAACTGAACATTTGACAGCAAATTATGTGAATTTAAATGCTCCAGCAACCTTGTATATACAATCTTCTCGATAACTTTAGCAAACACCGATGTCATAGAAATAGGTCTAAAATTGTCAACATTATCAGTGTCTCCATTTTTATAAAGTGGCTTCACTACCGAGTACTTTAATCGGTCAGGAAACCGACCACTCCTAAAGGAAAAGTTACAGATATGGCTGAGTACTGGGCTAACATACATAGAACAATACTTCAGTATTCTGCTAGATACCCCGTCATAGCCATGAGAGTTCTTGGTCTTTAGTGATTTAATTATTAACTCAATCTCCCTCTTGTCAGTATCATGGAGGAGCATTTCAGGTAACAGTCTCGGAACACTTTTTTCTAAGAGCGCTATATGATTCCCTGTTGGGACTAGGTTTCTATTTAGTTCACCTGCTACATTCAGAAAGTGATTATTAAATACTGTACATGATAGGGCACAAATCGCAGAATATCTGAGTGACCACCATCAAACGTTCATTTCTGAGGAAGAGGATGTGGAACAAAAATGGAAAAAATTCAGAAACATCGTCCAGTACGCCTTAGATAAGTTCGTACCGACTAAGGTCCAAAGCGAGGGGAAAGATCCACCGTGGTATAACAATCATGTACGAAAGGTACTACGGAAACAAAGAAAGCTTCATCATAGGTTTAAGAGTAGTCGAATCATAGCTGATAAGGAAAAGCTGAACGAAGCGAAAAAGAGCGTAAAGAGAGCAATGAGAGAAGCATTCAACGAATTCGAACATAAAACATTGGCAAACAATCTAAACAAGAACCCTAAAAAGTTTTGGTCATATGTAAAATCGGTAAGCTGATCTAAATCCCCTATTCAGTCACTCGTTGACCACGATGACACCGAAACAGAGGACGACCGAAGAAAGGCAGAAATACTGAATTCAGTGTTCCGAAACTGTTTCACTGCGGAAAATCGTAACACGGTCCCTGACTTCAGCCGTCGCACGGACGCCAAAATGGAAAATATTGAAATAAACGATATCGGAATTGAAAAACAACTGCTATCACTTAGTAGCGGAAAAGCATCCGGACCAGACGAGATTCCCTTAAGATTCTACAGTGATTATGCTAAAGAACTTGCCCCCTTTCTATCAGCAATTTATCGTAGATCGCTGGAAGAACGTAAAGTACCTAGCGACTGGAAGAAAGCGCAGGTCGTTCCCATTTTCAAGAAGGGTCATAAATCAGATGCGAATAATTATAGGCCTATTTCGCTTACGTCAATCTGTTGTAGAATAATGGAACATGTTTTGTGTTCTCTTATTATGACGTTCTTAGATAATACAAATCTCCTTCATCATAACCAACATGGATTCCGCAAACAGAGATCATGTGAAACTCAGCTCGCCCTATTTGCCCAAGAAATTCACAGTGCCGTAGACACTGGCGAGCAGATGGATGCCGTATTCCTGGACTACAGGAAGGCATTTGATACGGTTCCGCACTTACGTTTAGTGAAAAAAATGCGAGCTTACGGAATATCGGACCAGGTTTGTGATTGGATTCAGGATTTCCTAGAAGAAAGAACACAACATGTCATTCTTAACGGTTCAAAATCTGCAGATGTAGAGGTAATTTCGGGAGTACCGAAAGGAAGCGTGATAGGACCTTTATTGTTTACAATATACATAAATGACTTAGTTGACAACATCGGTAGCTCCGTGAGGCTATTTGCAGATGACACGGTTGTCTACAAGAAAGTAGCAACATCAGAAGACTCGTACGTACTCCAGGAAGACCTGCAGAGGATTAATGCATGGTGCGACAGCTGGCAGCTTTCCCTAAACGTAGATAAATGTAATATAATGCGCATACATAGGGGCAGAAATCCATTCCAGTACGATTATGCCATAGGTGGTAAATCATTGGAAGCGGTAACGACCGTAAAATACTTAGGAGTTACTATTCGAAGCGATCTGAAGTGGAATGATCACATAAAACAAATAGTGGGAAAAGCAGGCGCCAGGTTGAGATTCATAGGAAGAATTCTAAGAAAATGTGACTCATCGACGAAAGAAGTAGCTTACAAAACGGTTGTTCGTCCGATTCTTGAGTATTGCTCATCAGTATGGGACCCTTACCAGGTTGGATTAATAGAAGAGATAGACATGATCCAGCGAAAAGCAGCGCGATTCGTCATGGGGACATTTAGTCAGCGCGAGAGCGTTACGGAGATGCTGAACAAGCTCCAGTGGCGGACACTTCAAGAAAGGCGTTACGCAATACGGAGAGGTTTATTATTGAAATTACGAGAGAGCACATTCCGGGAAGAGATGGGCAACATATTACTACCGCCCACATATATCTCGCGTAATGATCACAACGAAAAGATCCGAGAAATTAGAGCAAATACGGAGACTTACAAGCAGTCGTTCTTCCCACGCACAATTCGTGAATGGAACAGGGAAGGGGGGATCAGATAGTGGTACAATAAGTACCCTCCGCCACACACCGTAAGGTGGCTCGCGGAGTATAGATGTAGATGTAGATGTAGATGTAGATGTATGCGACTTATCAGTAACACGGACATCCCCACTACGCACTGATTCTATATCCTCGACCCATCTCTGCAGACCAGCCACTTCCTTTACGACTGACCATATGGTTTTTATTTTATACTGAGACTTAGCTATTCAATTTGCATACCACATACTTTATGCCTTCCTAATAACATTTTTAAGCACCTTACAGTACTGTTTGTAATGGGCTGCTGCATTTAGATTTTGACTGTTTCTAACGTTTTGATATAATTGCCACTTTGTTCGACAAGACATTCTTATCCCTCTAGTCAGCCACCCAGGCTGCCTGTTTGTGCTAGTACCCTGTTTTAAACGTTCTAACGGAAAGCAACTTTCAAAGAGCATGAGAAAAGTCTTGAGAAAAGCATTATATTTATCGTCTACTGTATCAGCGCTATAAACATCTTGCCACTCTTGTTCCTTGATAAGGTTTACGAAGGTCTCTACAGCATCTCGATCAGCTTTCCTGAACAGCTGATGACTATATTTAACACGTGTTGCAGCACAAAAATCTTTTAAAGTTAAAATTTGTGCATCATGATCTGAAAGGCCATTCACCTTTTTGCTAACAGAATGCCCTTCTAGTAATGAGGAATGAAGAAAAATGTTGTCTATGGTTGTTCTACTGTTCCCTTGCACTCTCGTTGGAAAGAATAAGGTTTGCATAAGATTATATGAATTAAGGTCTACCAGCATCCTCTTCCTTGCACAATCACTTATACAATTAATATTGAAGTCACCACATATATCTAAGTTTGTGTATTTCCTATAAAGTGAACCAAGAAGCTCCTCTAGCTTTAGCAAAAATGTTCTGAAATCGGAGTCTGGGGATCTATAAATAACAACAGTAAGAAGTTTAGCTCCGTTAAATTTAACTACACCTGCACAACATTCAAACACCTTTGCAGTGCAGTACTTTGAAACATCAATTGACTCAAATGGGTTGCCGTTTTTCACATACATGGCTACTCCCCCACACCGCAAAGAGCTCCTCGAAAAGCTGCCAGCCAACCTGTATCCTGGTAAAGGAAGCCTCTGAATTATCTCCTTATTTGGCCCAGTCACTATCAATGGACCACCCTATATAACTGAGCTCTGCTTACAACTAGCAGCCAGTTTGGCTACAGCAGTAGGAAGTTCATCAGACTTCTCTGTTTCTTGAAATGCTTTTTTCTGTATTGACCTTCAGTACACCTACTTCATGTTCAAGCTATTACAAAGCTGTTGCGTGACTACTTGTTTGTTAATGTGACTCGCTATAGTCTGACTTGGAGCAGCTCCTAGCCTAACATGTAACTCAGATTGTTCCCTTCTTCCACAAACATTATCCTCCTGTTCTTGCACTTCTTTTCGACTAGTTATTGACAGTTATAATTGTCTAAGATGTCACTCCTCTAGTGCTATGAATCTGTTTAGTTTTATCATTTCTTTGTAGTCCAGTGCAATCTGTTGTTGTAACATGGAACTTTCATACCATAAAAATTTCCAAACATACTTCTGAAGAGGGATAACTCAGGGAGGGAAGTAACATAAACCACACTAAGCTGAATCCAGTCCAGCTGCCCAAAACAAAAGAATATTAGTTTCTCCGCAGGTGTGCAGTAAAAGAGAGAGTAATAAATCAGCAAGTTGTTAATATCAGACACAGGTGGTATGCAGTAAGTATTAGTAGTCTGAGACGCTTTGGATTTCTGATATTAACTTGCACATTTGACAATACTTACAAAGTCCAGAATACAATTCCTCTGGAGAAGTAAATTTAGTGATGTCATTAAATCCATGTATCGCAATGTACGCATTTAGAATTCTTAAGAAATTTGAAAATTATGAACTCAACTCTTCAATATCACAGTCAATATCATCGTGAGGTTGTGGAGGCGGAAGGGCCAAAGGATTGAAGGGTGGGGACTGGTCCAATTCTCCACTCTACTATGCTGAATCTTTTACCACTGCGAAGTAAAACGATGAAATTAGCAATCAGACTTACTCCTACTGCTCAATTCTAATTAAACCGGTGTGTTGCAACGACCAACAGAAAGCTAGTAAAAAGTTTCGTTACGTGTACTAAAATCACCAACAGGCAACAGATGAACTGCAGGTCCATAAGAATGCTCAGTGGCACAGACACAGTTCCAATAAATTAGTTTGGAAACTCTTTAGGATAGGATCCCATAGAGTTGGGTACATTTCAGAGACAGCAATATTTCATACAATTTCCAGAAACATGTTTTTACACCCAGGACATCAATATAGATCTCCAACGAAGCCTACAGTTCCAGAAATATTTACCAGAAACTTTTTCTAAATGCGAAACTATGTGAGTAGTGATGTCACAAGATCAGTAAGTATAATCCAATGTCAGTAGTATCACTCAGCAAGTTCCACCTACCGAAACATCACTATCTGACAAACTTCACCTACCAGTATCACTAACTTTGCTAATCCTGATAAATTCCTTGAGCCATTCATAGTTCCAAAATATCACTTTCGTACTAAACATTGAAAAAATCTTAAATTCCACCAACTTGACAAAGAATCCCTGCAGGACGCAATGAGCTAGCAACTCACATATGACCATTCAGTAGAACTACAAGTTCCTTTTGCAGCAAGGCACAGGAACATTTGCCCATCCCAACTGAACGCAAGCAGAAACTACAAAAATATACCAGTACACACTTACCACTTCAGTACTGTTACGCACAACCCTCGTTTCATGAAATCAACCTAACATATTTATATGTCAGCCCTACTGGACAGTAATTTCTCTACACATAAAAAATATGGTATCGCAAAGGAAGAGAAAGACAGTACCTTAGCAATAAGCAACGCAATTGCTGTGTAGCAATTGGCCCCAGGGTGAAGGAAAATACGCCATTACAACAAACTTTAGCCACCAAGTGTGGCCAGTGATCGAGTATGAATGTACTGGAGCTGAGCTCTTTCCAGACGATGGTGATGAGGTAACTAGCATTCTGCTTGCAGTGGAAGGATTGCATTATGAAAGTTTATATTATTCATACCCATTGTAGCAATAAAAGAGAGTGTTATGAGCATTCTGCATAATATACCCAAAATACAGCCACAATCATAATAGAGCAGAGCAAACTATGGTGGATATGCTTCACCTTTAGCTTGTCCATTCTTTGCTGATTACTATCAGCTACCGTTGCAAGATGCTTTCTACTTGTCAGTTATGTGTTGTAGGATTTTCATTACAGTGTCTAGTTTCTTCTTTTTTGTTGGAAGAGGTCCGCTATTTGAACAGGTCTGCCATACACATTTATACCTGGACATAATCCCTTCTCTAACTCAGTACCCATCTGACAAGCACTTCTGTTGCTGAGATGTGACCCCTTGTTGTCCCAAAGAATCCATACAGAAATGAAGATCAGTTACTGTCGGCAAATGTACTTAGAAAAAAGTGGACATGATCCCTTTTCCAACCCACTGACTCAGTTGTAATTTATCTGTATTCACTCGTTTATTGACAGATCTACATATTTTTACCACTGTTGGAAAATTATTTTGGTGACCAACAGTTTTGATGTTTACATCTTAAATTGTTGAAAATGCCACCAGATTACTCTTGTTTCATTCTGTGTGGATTTTTTCACCAAAATGTGTCTGCTCTGCTGTTAGGGAGTTTCAGTACTTTGCAATATTTTTGTCAATGCAGTTTACACACTTTTTTCCAATTTGCCCTTTATCAATTTTCTCTAGCACAATATGCTTTAATCCCGGTGACAGAACACCACGTTAGGAGGGTGGGAAGGATCTTGAATAGGATGTCCCTCATTTCAGGGCATGACAATAGATAATCGAAGATCTTAGAAGAATGTAGTTCAGTTGTTAGAGTCCATAGCAGTGTTAGGTAATGAAGTGGGTACTCCTTTTTAGCTGGTTCTTGGGGGTGTTAGGAGGATTGGGGGGGGGGGTATGGTGATATGGCACAGAAAATCTGGGGGATAGTGCCTGTCTGTGAAGGCCTTCGTGAGATCTTCAGCATACTGGACAAGAGAGTTCTTGTCATTGCAGATACACCATTCCCAGGTGACCAGGCTGTATGGGAGGTATTTTTTGGTGTGGAAGGGATGGCAGCTATGAAAATGCAGGTACTGTTGGCCGTCAATGGTTTGATGTGGAGATAGGTGTGAATGGAACCATCAGAGAGCAAGAAGTCAACACCCAGGATGCCCACCCAAACTCCACAACATCCCAGTCCATCAGTATTCCACTCCTAAACTCCGCCCCTCGCCATGGGTATCATATCCCTGTGGAAGACCCAGGTGAAAGACCTACCTAATGCACCTACCCAGCATGTCCTATTCCAGTCCTGTCACAGGTTTGTCCTAGCCATCAGAAGCAGCCACGTTATTTACCAGCTCTGCTGCAATCATTGTGTAGCTTTTTATATTGGTATGTTACCAACCAGCTGACTACCAGGAATAATGGCCACAGCCAAACTGTGGTCAAGAACAAATTGTGCCACCCTGTGGCACATGCAGTTGAATGTGACACTCATGATTTCAATGGCTGCTTCACAAGCTGGACCAACTGGATCTCCACCCCCCCCCCTTTCCCTCTCCCTCCCTCACTGTCAGCTTGTCTGAACTTCTCAGATGGGGGTTATCCATGCAAGACATTCTCTGCTCCCAAAATAATCACAGCCTCAGCATAAGGTAACCTACTGTCCTCACACATTCCTCCCAACAGTTTTCACCCTCTCTGTCCTATCACTTCCTCCCAATTCATGTCTCCCACACTCATTGTGCTCCACTGTATCTCATTGCCACCAGTCTTTTCCCTCTGTGCTGATCTCCTTTTCCTCTTCCCATCCTCCCCTGCCCTCCCCCACAATCTCCCAGTACCACACCAGGCAACCTTGCCTGGCCACCATCTAGACCCTGCATGCTCCGTCAGGTAGCACTCGATGGTTCCTCACACCTACCAGGATCCTGCTATCCCTCCTCCTTCCCTGCCCCACTCCATATTGTTTATTCTGCCTGACATTACACCTTTGCATTCCAGCTGCAGCATCCAGAGAGAGTGGTCATGTATGCATGAGGTGTGCTTACTTGTGGGAATGTGTGTGTGTTAGTTTCCTTTCTGAAGAAGGCTTTGACTGAAAGCTAAGTGTCTAACAATCTTTTTGTTGCGTCTGTCTGCATCTCAACATGTAATCTTTATGATGAGTAGCAATCTTTTCATAATATTGTTGATGTTCTAACCAAGACTTTCCATTGTTTGGTATTTGAAGTTTGTTACTTTTCTTTATAGGGTGTTTTTTCATAACCTGCCCAAAGCAAGATTGTGTACTAGAATTGGTGCCTTTCAAGCCCTTGACACTGAACTGCAGTCAGAAAATGCTTCTGCTTCTTGGGTGGTACCCCTGTTGGCTACTGTGATGTCCCTACAACACATGGGGTGCAGGGATGTGGGGTTGGCCTTGATATTCCATTGGGCAGCTGGCTGAGCACCACCCTCCAGTTTGAAAAATTCCTGGCATTCGGGAAGCTTTGCACAGCCATGAACATCAATGGGTTGCGAGAGATACAGTAGAAATTGATGTTTTGGATAGTCATCCCATATGAGAATGCCACCTCCTCAAGAAACAAACTACACATTTATTATATAAATTGATTTTGTAACTACTTTGTCTGTGTATATGTCTTTACATGTATTATTATACTGAGAAATAAAATGGTTTTTCAGCATTAAGGTAGGTCACAAAAATTAGCCTCATAGCCGCAAAACTCAGTTACCATCATTTTAACGATCTGGATAATGGTGAAAACAATGAGAGATTTGTGTACAGTGGCATGTCACACACTGTATGCAATCATCATTAATGTTACAAGTAGGAACTGCTAATGTCATTTGAATTTTGTGTAGTTATACAACAACCTCCTGTCATTGTGACTTCACCATATTGTGACACTGAACTGCTGACATTAATAAGAAGTGAAATTAATAAGAAGCTGCTACTACATTCATAATCAATAATTAGCTAGAGAGCAGTAATAACAATGTCACATGATTGAGAGGATTGTGGAAAAAATTCTTCAACTGAGACATTGATTTTTACCATTAGTCAGCTGTGATTCTTCCAAAGATTGTAGTTGGCTTTAGGAATAATGATAGCATGCATAATAAAACAAAATGTGTTGCCTTGATAGCATTAGTATACAAGATACTAAAGGAGTCAAACTGGCAGTTTCATATTTTCAGTTCAGTGGTGACTATTTAATACATAAATATTTGTTAATCATATTTACAAATATTTACACATACAAAATATTACTCACAGTCTGTCTTGATTAAAACTAAAAGGCATGACTGTAATATAGGCTATGTAACTTTTCTCATGGAGCACTTTATTTTACAATTATTTTCTAATTTTTTTATCAAGCACTCTTTTTTCTACAGTTTTTTTTTCAATTTTTGTGAGTCCATACAGTTCAGTGGCATTATCAGTATGTCAATAGTAAAATGCAAATATTAAGATTCCATATCAACAACCATTCAGAGTCTGGACTAGGTTACATTCTTCCGGCATCTTACAGTTCACATCAGTATTACTGTATTGTTTATTTTTCTTCTATGTACAACACACAATTGACCTGTCGCACATTTCTTGACTTCCCTCACGTTATGCACACAGTGAACGTCTCTAGTTAAATGTTTCGAATTTGAGTAAGAACATCATTTAAATAGTATTAACCAGCTGGTGTCCCCCTGGCTGTGATGGGACAACAGAGGTTGAATATACATTTTTGTTGTCTTTTATAACATCAAATAACTGCCAGAAAACAATAACTAATTGTATATGAAAGTCTAGAATGAGAGAGTTCGCAGAGTGGTACAATAGTGAACATTTATTGTTTTTGAAGTATCTTCTTTTTAATTATATTCCTAACTATTATTGTACTCCTTCATATCCTTTGTAATAATATGTTGTCAAAATTGATCAACACTGAACACTAACATCCCAATGAACAAAGTAAAAGTAGTGATCTTTGAAAATAAGCTGTAGTCAGTCATACAGTGAGTGAATAAACTGCAGGAAAATCTGGAATTAATGTTCCCGTTGTTTAGTAAATGACTTTTTATAAAAGAACGTTTTGAAAATTTAGGTAAAAGAATTATAATGTGCAGAGAAATGGAACGATACTTATGAGCTACTGAAAGAGAGATATTACAACACACTGATTCACAGTTGATAAGAAGAAAGGAAGAAGGTGTTCTGTTTACATTACAAATTGAAAGGAATTCTTTTCACAGTGATGGTTACTTTTTTGCTGCAAAACGTGTTTTTTTTTCGTATTCACGTAGCGGTCAATCCATAATCACTCTTCAAGCATCTTTACACAATTCAGTTTGTCTCTGATTAATCATCGTAAATTGCAAAGGATCTCTTACCTGAAGCTGCAAAGGGAAGCCATGACAGCAATTTTCAAATGCAACGTAACCTGTCATAAATGAAACACTGTTACAAAATCTTTAAATACACCATTTCCCTAGTATCTGAACCTTGTCTATGTTAACTGTAGTTTGAGTGTGATACTGCTTCAAACCTTAACTTATTCATTTTTCTGCCACAAATTGCTGGCTTTCAAAATACACTACATATGAAGGTAAGTTTCAAACAGTTATAGTACATGTATTTATAATTTCAGCGTTTTGTGAATTCAAATCATAAAATTCTGAACATACCATTATACAATCGGCACTATTGATATGTTTATTGTAATTGTTGCAACAGGACTGGAACATGAAATTGATTAATCAGGACTATGGGTTATTTGTATCACACCCTCTCTTTTTTCAAACCATTTACACTTTTGGAAAATACAAATAAAATGATTCTACATTTGTATAATTTCTCTCAAAAATATACAATCATAAAGCAGCAAGCTGAGACCTGCTTAGGGCCAGTTTCTTTAAGAGACTTTGGAGTCATCAGGAAGTGGTACAGCCTGCAGATTGCAAAATAACTTCTGTTTGGGACTTTGCACTAAGCAGCTTTGTGTGGGCATTACTAGATTACTAAATATGCGAGTGAAGGCATACATACCATCATGTAACTACATTCTGATTAAAATTATTTGCTACTTCATGTTTGTCACTTAGTGCTACTGCATTAACATATTGACAGTCCCGCTATGCCTGAACTAAAGCTCTGACAACAGGAAATAGGTTGTCGTCATTAGCAGAATGCGTGCTTACCCTCCATGCTAACAGTTAAATGAGTGGTCAGCAGTGCCCAATAACAGATTTTCTGTGCACTCAGCATTACTCAAAAACTGCAAGTGTACTGACAATCTGATGTGGCAATTTAGCAATGGCAGACTGTTTGTGTATGATTTTGAGAGTTCCAAGGCTTGACGTATCAACTAACAAGTATTTTTAATCATACTAAAGAAGTTTTTGTTTCTATGTACAGGCAGCATAGAAAGTACCGATGACTATGCATGTCAAACATTTGAATCTATGATTGCAGAAATCACGTAAGTCTAGAATTGTTCTTATTTTATGACAGTAATTGACTTGTCCAGGGTCAGCATACAATGAGTGTAGTCTGGTGTCTCATCTAGAAGATGTAGGACCATAAGAAACTGGAATGACTGTAGAAAGAAGTCAGCAGCTCATATGGTTTCTGCTCCAGTTGGTCGACGGAATAACAAAACTGAGTTCTTTTTGCATCACTCATGGAGGGGGACACCAAGAAAGGAGCCAATGAAGTTTGCAGATTGTTGTTCAAATATGTGAGTATGTACATTCTGCAGTAACAAATCTTTTCCCTTTCTTTCAATGATTGTCCTGACAAAATCATATATGCAATGATTCTATCCTGGTTTTATATGACTGTGGGTCTTGAACAAGATAATCCATTAGTTTGTCACTGAAGGCCATTTATTTAGTAACGAGATTCTGGAACGAAAAGGAAAAAAAAACTAAGGAAATTTCTCTGTGCTTATGATATGGAAGAGAAGCCATAATGAATCAACAATTCAATGGGTTTCAAAAAATGTAATCTGTTTCCCCAAGGCTTTTAGGTTAGGATACATTAGATTACAACAAAAGATGTCTGTTAGCTATGGTATTATTGGGCAAGACAACAGCTGCCTGATAGAAAGCTGAATTTTTGATTCTAAATGCATGAAATTTTTCACATGATTCACACAAGCCACGGCAACCCCAAAACGTTAAACTTCCCAGTTATCTGTGTTACCCTTCTGGGTCTGCTCCAGTAGGTAACAAAAATTGAAGGTTTTGAAGAAGATGGTTGAATAAATATGACAAAACTTCTGCTGATCTTATGAATATATGAAAATCTGCTCCAGGACTGAGAAAGACAATGATACTGCAGATGATGCTATTCAATTTATCACTCTCAAATTGTACTGGTAGTTCTGTATCAAGCAACAACCACCACAAATCCTCAGGCTTCCTGACCATCTTTGTTGGCCTTGGGGCTAAGGATACTGTACCTGATATTGCTGAACCTTTTGCTGCTGTCATTAACCAATGCTTTCAGGTTGGTACTAATACAGACTTCTTAAAATTTAGAAAGCCAGTGTTAGTGTTTAAAAAGATTATCCTAACAGTCCGTGCAGCTATTGACCAATTTCTGTGATACCTATACTAGCAAAAGTAATTGGAACTATAATGAAGAATTTATTTTGAGGGCACAAACTTCTTCCTGGATAACCAAGATGGATTTAGAAGTAGGAAATGTACATTTATTGCAATGTTCGTCAAAATAACAAAAATAATGGATGCATTTGAAGGCAGAACTTTATGGCTTTAATTCTCTGTGATCTAAGTGTAATGTAATGTTGGAAAAATTAAAACCTTATGGTATAAAGAGTGTCATTTTTGAGAACCTGTCATCTTCGCTAAGAGACAGGTGGCAGAGTGTTTGTATCCAGGGAGTGACGTCTAATGAAATGCCACTTGAAAATGATGTAACCCAGGGCTCTGTATTTCGCCCTCTGCACTTTTAATGTTTGTCAATTAGTTAAGTTGTGATGGTCATAGCCTGTTCTTTGCAGGTAATACGTTAATGACTAAGAGTAGAAACTGCGCTGAGGCCCAATGGTTGCTGAGCTTTGTTTGAATCACATAAGAAGTGGTTCAAAGCAAACAAAATGAAATTAAATGAAGATAAACCCCAGAAAATATTATGCAGCCTTAGTGACTGTGGACCCACAGCAAATGTCAATAGTGTCAAACTCCTGGGAATCACAATTCACAATAAGCAGATGCGGACGAACACAGGAAGCTCAAATGTGTGATAACAGACCAGTACTTAATTATAATGTATTATGCACTGTTTTATATGGATGTGTCCTGGAGGGGACACTACTGGAAATAAAAACATATTGCTGCGAGAAAAGGAGTCTCTAATAAAATATCTTCCAGGAAGATATTTTTCCACTGTAGATCCATTTTCAAGCAGTTGGGAAAAATGACAATATTTAGTCAGTATGTTTTCAACTCTCTTGTCTATATAAAAGAAAATCGAGGATTCTTTTGCAAGCGACAAAAGATTCACAACTATGACACGAAATAAGGCCAACATTGATATTCCGAACTGTCACCTAAGTAAGACACTGGACAGTTTTCTCACGGCAGCCCTGAAGATATTCAACCACTTACCACCAGATGTTCAAATATTGCCACTGAGTCTTGTGCTCAAGGAACAGCCACTACACTCTATAAATGAATTTTTCTCTTCAAGTGGAACTGTAGATGGGTCATCATGATACCATCACATGTGAAGCTACAAACTGGAAACATTTAAGAGCTATAAAGTGGTGTTTATAACCACAGTTTACAGCATCAGTATGTATTGCTTCTTGTCTGTATCTTAGTTTTAGTACTTGTTTTGATATATAAGATGTGGCATAATCTATCCATCCATGGCCAGTGAAAGATGTTGACTTATTAAAAGTAATGAGTAAAAAACATTGAGGGATTTGAAGAAAACTGTTGAAGATATTGTACAGAATTTCCTCTGATATTACAGATATCTCTGCCAGTGACTCAGTACGAAGATGCTTTGTATGAGATGTTATTTTTGTGAAGTGTTTTCATAGAAGTGTTGAAAATGTACCATATTTTATAATGTTTCCGTGTTTATTTTTCATCCAGAAAATACAGATTGGCTGATGCTTTGAGCCATGTAATTTCTGAAAACATAATGTTTAGTACAGAAACAACACAAGTTTTTCCAGAGTTTTAATTTAAGAAACTGCAATTAAAAGGTATACCGGGAACTGCACATTTTTCTATCCTCCCACAAAATTTAGAAAAACAAATCTAACGCAGATTCGGTATTCATGATTTCAATGTTGTCGGCTTGTCCAGAGGTGTGCTCTGCTAGAAAGAATGATCTTCACAAGCCAAAGTCGAATCCTGTTCCGAAACTCAGATATTTCAATTTTCAATTTGATGAAAGTCGGAAAATGTAATGGATACAGTGACTAGTAGCGCATCATTCTTAACACAGAATTTGTACATACAACACAACCAGCCCTCCCAGCTCAGATCCTCGACAGGCTTTAGAGTGTAGAGTTAGTTACTAAGAGTTCAGCTTCAGTGTCGTCTGTGACCTGTGGAGATCGTTTTCAGCGTCCTGCGCGTTAGTTCGCGGGGAGACCGGCCGGCGCGTGGCGGCGCCACGTGTCTGCCACGTGCCGCGCTGGCGGAACATGTAGGCGGAGCTGGCCAGCGAGCACACGGCGCGCGTCGCCGCCGCTACAGACTCTAGGCGTGCCGGTGTCGGCCGTCCTCCCGGTCCGGCGCCGCCCCCGTGTGGATACGCTGCAGGAAGGGCGCGGAGCGACTGCAACACGCGTCACTCCTGTGGCCGCACGCCTCGGCTGCTCGCTGCAGTACTCACCTCCAGCTCGCGTCAGCGCTGCAGTACGGTATCCAGCCAAACAGGCGTGGCTCGTGACTGCGGATCGTAACTATGGTGCCAGGGATCTATAAAAAGTGTGCAAACAGTATCTCATTTGCTTTTCATACTCGTCTACTAAATAACATCAAAACTGACTCTATAGTTGGCATATTAAGCCGCCGACGTTATCTTTCTTTGACACAACCACAACAAACCGTACTAGAAACGACGCGGTTTGGAAAGAATTTTAATGCGGTGTTTGTTGGCTTCATATTTACGACCAAACGAGACGAAACACTTTAGGCACCATCCTGTGAGGTCACGGCTGAGTGATTGGCTTGCGGGAGCAAAGAGGCAGCCCCCACGTTGGTTTAAGTACATGTGATGCTGTATTTGTTGGTATTCAAATTTACACTTGCATATTATATAAGTATCCAATTTAAGTGATTTACCAAATTAAAGAACTCTCAAAAACGCATCATTTTCAGTACATTTCGTTGTGCTAAAGTGTCGGGAAAGCAGAAGGCGGTGGTTAAACATGTTAATGTATCTTCCTCCGTTGAAATTATCTATATATATGTCCCTCTATTTGCACTGTTTTAGTTTTTGATTCAGAGGTGGCCAGTTATCAGGTGATAATGTGCTACAGAACAATTTAGATGTTGCACTAAAATTACGAAATTATGCCATTTCTCTTCGAGCCTGAAACTGGACTAAAATTACGCTATTTCTCTTCGAATGCATGCTGATATTCATTATTATTATTCATTTATTTATTGTCAAATTATAAACCTGATACCTGATGTTTTAAAACAGATCGTACATCTTACAATTTTCGGTTTTCGTCTTTTTTGCAGTTTTCTTTTCTCTCGTTTTTATCTACAACATTTTACAAAGAATAATACTTTTTAAACAAGCAATAATTTAGGGTTGAAATATGAATAAGAGATGTTTTTTTTAACAAGAATGTAGAAACAGGATAGTGGAGAGATTTGTTAGCATGATCTCCTATTCTTAGTGACAGTGTATACCTCGCAATGGTTTCGTCGAGCTGTTGACCACCAGTCACAAAAAAAAAAAAAATTGGTTAGTAGTGTAGAAATGTATTACTTATCGTATTTATTCCTAATCCTATGATTGCTAACCCTATGTATTAACTTTAGGCACTCATCTGTGTACAGAATTTGGTGATTTCTTGGCTAGATCGCAAAGATGGGGCAAAGATCAGAAATCTCGAACAAATGTACCGAATCAAGAAACTGGTAGTGAAAAGAACGGTCACAGAAGAAAAGACCAACTCTTGGAAGACATTCATTCAGAAATTGGAGGAGGGTCGTAGAGAAAATAAGAAACAGTTTTATAGGGTTATCAGAGGTAAAAGGAAACCAATGAATACCATAAAAGCACCTGAAGATGAAAATTGAAATCTGGTTAGGACACAAAGTGACACGAGAGAAGTCCTGAAAAACCATTTTGACCACCTATTTAATAGATCAGTTAAAGAACCAAATACAGAACTGGAAGTCCACACTTACAATGAGGAACCTCCCATCACCTGGACAGAAACAGAAGCAGCCTTAAAATCTATGCCTAAAGGAAAATCTTCAGGTGCAGATGAAGTGAATGCAGACATGATAAAGGCAGCAGGTATCCAAGGCCTACAATGGCTGCAGCGAGTAATCAATGCCATATGGGCCAGATAACATAATACCTGCGGATTGGAGAAAGGGTGTAATAATTCCCCTGTTTAAGAAAGGTAGCAGGTACAAACCCACCAACTATAGAGGAATAACCATATTGTCTTACGGGCTGAAAATAATTGAGAACTTGATAGAAAAGAGACTGAGAACCACCATAGGACCACAGTTGGAGGAGGAAAAATATGGCTTCAGGAGTAATAGATCAACAATAGATCAAATTTTTAGCACCCGCATGTTGACAGAAAAGTACTGGGAGAAAATCAAGAACCTGGTCATTGTATTTCTGGATTTAGAAAAAGCCTGTGATAGTGTTATAAGAGATAAGATCTGGGAATGCTTGAGGAAAAACAATCTTCCTGAAGGACTAGGCATAAGGTCTATGTATGCGTGTAAACTCTTCACGCTACTCCTAATTTTTACTGCTGAATTCCTGTGAAAAATCACCAGCCAACACAAAGGTGAGTAACCTGTATAAGCTGTGAACAAGTGGTGGCATACATAAAATAATTATACGTGCTCTTCTTATCTTCGATGTTCTGGTAATTGCTCTTTTTGGAGAAACAAAAATCCCAACTCAATGTGACATGACACATGATAGTGCCGTCTTTGATTAGAACTGCCGAAAGCTACACAAGAACGAAAAATTCTTAGCCCACATATCTGGAATTCTCTCAAACGCAATGATAAATAAGCCTTCGAAACACGTATTAAATTGTTTATTTATATCTATGTCTACTATTGTTTGCTCTTTTTAAAAATATCAACAATCTATAAGAAATGTCTCTTTGATAAATACGTAAGACAGAACTTCTCTATCATGAAATACGCAAAATGTCATTCAAGTGAAACGTGTAATAACTGTTAGTAAAATTATAACGAAAGTCGCCAATAGCCACAGAAATGCGCGTGCTTACATTAAAGTCATCAGAATGACGTATCAGCTCGCGTACTGCAAACATCACGCGCGATGAGCCATAATACAGGAAAAACGCACTTCTTATTGGGAATTAATTCCTGAAACACGTTGTGCGGGCAAGAAATAAAGAAAAATCGCCACTAGCAGCAGCAAATGCTGTTGTACGGGGCGTCCCACATAAAACAGATACACATCACGGCGGAAATTCGAGTAACGTTGAACGAACTAAAACGAATAAATAATAGAGATACTAACAAAAATACGTAGTTGCCTGTTTATAAGAGATTCTGGAAATTGTAGCCATGGGCATCCAGGCATCGCTGAATTCTTGTGACGTTGTTACCAACAACGTTATGTAATTCTGCGGGCGTGATATTGTTAATTTCTGTAGTAATGCTCCGTTGAAGATTTCTGTTGTGCGAGAATTGTCAAAATACACTTTGCTTTTTAGTGTGCCCCATAAATAAGAATCACACGATGTTAAGTCCGGGGACCGAGGGGGCCAGAGGTCTCTACTGACAAGTCTGTCTTCGGGGAACACGCTGGTGATGTGGGCCGGACTTTGGTCGATGTATGAACGGTCGCTCCATCTTGTTGGAATACTACATGCAGCTTTTCTGCATCTATTAACTATGTATAGAAAGAGCCAAAGATCTCTAGATATCTGGTACTGATTAAGGTGTAATAGAAAAATACGGAACCACTAATGTGCATGCCGATCAACGCACTCTAAACGCCTGTCTTCTCTGAGTGGAGAGGTTCTTCACGCAGGATACGTAGGTTGTCCTGCGACTGGAACTACAGTCCAGGGAGCATACATAACCTGACAAATGAAACCATGCCCCATCTGATATGAAGTAAAGCGAGGGATTCAAGTAGCTGTTAGTAATTGATGTTAACAGCCAGTTACAATAATGAACTCTTTTTTTTTCCTGGTCTTCAAATTTCAATTTTGCATCACACACTCGCGATAGGTGTTTCAGTACACGTTGTACAAGGTACACCAACCTACTGCAATAAACTCCTTACTTACTTGCAGCCGGCCAGAGTGGCCGAGCGGTTCTAGGCGCTTCAGTTTGGAACTGCGCGACCGCTACGGTCGCAGGTTCGAATCCTGCCTCGGGCATGGATGTGTGTGATGTCCTTAGGTTAGTTAGGTTTAAGTAGTTCTAAGTTCTAGGGGACTGATGGACCGCAGATGTTAAGTCCCCTAGTGCTCAGAGCCATTTTACTTGCAGGGACTTCTCGTAATGCCCACGGGACTTCTGCCTGTAGTTTCAAGGGCCCTCAATGTCGTTCACCTTTTCCTCTGCACATTCCAAACGGATCCTGCAGCCATCCATTTCCTGTACAGATCTTGGGTCAAATGGCTCTGAGCACTATGCGACTCAACTTCTGATGTCATCAGTCGCCTAGAACTTAGAACTACTTAAACCTAACTAACCTGAGGACATCACACACATCCATGCCCGAGGCAGGATTCGAACCTGCGACCGTAGCGGTCACGCGGTTCCAGACTGAATTGTGCTGGTCGCGAGGAGTTTTCTACCGGAATACTTCGCTTCGAATATTTCTTAACATTCCTCGATGGAGCCTGTCTTTATGTAACATTCTACTATATCAGTACACGTACAACTGCACTGAACTTTCCGATAAAATGCAGTGTAGCCAACTTCCGAGACACTGTACCCGCTTCACAAGCAATTCGACCAGAGACGATTAACAAGTACGTGTGGCGTACCGCCTTTATGTGGTACCCTTTATATAACAAACAAAGCTATACAATTCTGTACTAGTAGACGATTAGTACCACTCGACATGACCTTGCAAAACGTGGCGACTAAATATCCAGTTGGCTTCTAATATGGCGGCGCCTGTGTTGTTTATACAGGATGATTTTTTACTAAGTTGTGATCGGTGTGAGGATATGGAACAAAGGTGTAATGAACTTATGTCCGGAAATGACTGGTTTCCATGCCAGAGATCATTTATTCAATCATACTTTGTTACAGAGCCAGCGGTGTAACACGCGCTGTACCATGCAGCGGTATGCATGATTTCCTCCTAGAGGGTGGTACTTCCTCATACGTCATGCCCTAGCGCCCTCTCTTGCCATAGTAATTGGTAATGTTGTGTCCGATTCACCTCTCTTGCTGACTCACCGTGTACACAGTACACAGTGGTTCCGTATTCGAATGGAGAGCTTGTCGACATGGTGTTTACTTACGGAAAGGCAAACGGCAACGGGCGGCGGGCAACTCTGTTGGATCACGAGACCTATCCCCACGGACAACCACCACAGCATTCAATGTTTGCAACAGTTTTTCGCTGTTTGTCTGAGACAGGGTTGTTTCAGGAAGCAGGAAACCATGAAGGACGTACCCGACTCGTTCTGACACCGGACTTGGAGGGAAATGTGGAAGGCGACCGCTGTGTCAGTACCAGGCAGTTGGCCCTCCAGTACGGGGTAAGCCAGATATCCGTGTGGAACATTTTCCATGACAATTGTTGCTACTCTTATCACTTACAGCGTGTGCAGGGCTTACTAGCGACAGACTTTACACGTCGGGAGCAGTTTGGTCACTGGTTTCTACACCAGGCAACAACGATTCCGGGCTCTGTGCCATCTACATCATACTCTACAAGCCATCTAATGGTGTGTGGTGGAGGGTACTTTCGCTACCACTATCTGATCCCTCCAACCCTGTTCCAATCGCGAATAGTACGTGGGAAGAATGATTGTGGGTAAGCCTCTGTATTGGCTCTAATTTATCGAATTTTCTACCCGTGGTCAATACGCGAGATGTATCTCCGGGGAAGTAATATGTTGTCCGACTCCTACTGAAAAATGTTGTCCCGAAATTTCAATAGTAAATCTCTCCGTGATGCACAACGCCTCTGTTGCAACGTCTGCCAGTGGAGTTTGTTTAGTATCTCCGTAGCGCTCTCTCGCCAGCTAAACGATCCCGTGACGAAACGCGCAGCTTTTTATTGAATCTTCTCTATTTCCTCTATCAGTCCTACCTGATAGGGATCCCAGTTAGATGTACAACACTCAACAATCGCGCGAACAAACGCCTTATAAGCCACTTCCTTAAGATTCTTCCGTTGAATCTGAGTCTGGTGTCTGAATTTCCCACTATCTGCTTTATATGGTCATTCCACTCAAGGTCGCTCTGGATAGCTAAGCCTAGATATTTTACGGTAGACGCTGTCTCCAGCTGTTTGTCATCAATAGTGTAGATATACGGTAGTGGATTTCTTTTCCTACGTATGCACAGTATGTTACATTTATTTACGTTCAGGGGCAACTGCCAGAGCCTGCACCAGCCATCAATTCTTCGCAGGTCGTTCTGCAAATTCGTACTATCTTCTGGCGTTGCTAGTTTGAAATAGACAAATGCATCACCTGTGAATTGCTTTAAAGGGCATCCGACGCTTTGTACTAGATAATTTATATATCCGGAGACCACCTTTACACTGAGTGGTATTTTGAACTTTCACAACAGTCATCTGTGGGATAGTATGCAGAACCCTCAGGGTAAGATGGCAGCGAGCGAACGACCAGCATCGGTGAAACCGGAATGTGTGGGCCGGGATAATTGGCGACTGTATTTTGCGACTAGTCTTTCTTCCACGTCGCCTAACAGGCCGGAACTATCAGTGTTTCTTGCGGATAACTTCACCTCACCTTCTGGAAGAAGCATTGATGATTCGAAAGGTTACGTGGCTGCTACACGACGGTGCTCCAGCCCACTTCACCATTAACGTCTGGATGCATCTCAGTTGTGTCTTTCCTGATTAATGAATCGGACAAGATGGCGTAGTTACAAGGCCTGTTCGGTCGACGGATCTCAACCCGTGTGATTCTTCGTTATGGGACCATCTCAAAAGTATCGTGTATGCAGAACACATTCAAGACGTGGCGACACTGGAGCAACGCATTCACACTGCCTTTGACACTGTCCGGATGCACCCTGGCTGAGGTGAACGCATTAGACGGCAGTCTCTGTAGCAAAGGTGTTGTTGTTGTTGTTGTGGTCTTTAGTCCAGAGACTGGTTTGATGCACCTCTCCATGATACTCTATCCCGTGCAAGCTTCTTCGTCTCCGAGTAACTGCTGCAACCTACATCATTCTGAATCTGCTTAGTGCATTCATCTCTTGACCTCCCTCTACGATTTTTACCCTCGGCGCTGCCCTCCAATACTAAATTGGTGATCCCTTGATGCCTCAGAATATGACCTACCAACCGATCTCTTCTTCTAGTCAAGTTGCACCACAAATTTCTCTTCTCCCCAATCCTATTCAGTACCTCCTCATTAGTTACGTGATCTACCCATCTCAAGTTCAGCGTTCTTCTGTAGCACCACATTTCGAAAGCTTCTACTCTCTTCTTGTCTAAACTGTTTATCGTCCATGTTTCACTTCCATACATGGCTACTCTCCATACAAATACTTTCAGAAAGGACTTCCAGTCACTTATGTCTATATTCGATGTTAACGAATTTCTTGTCTTCAGAAACGCTTTCCTTGCCATTGCCAGTCTACATTTTATATCCTCTCTACTTCGACCATTATCAGTTATTTTGCTCCCCAAATAGCAAAACTTCTTAATCTAATTCCCTCAGAATCACCTGATTTAATTCCACTACATTGTATTATCCTCGTTTTGCTTTTGTTGATGTTCATCTTACGTCCTCCTTTCAAGACACTGTCCACTCCGTTCAACTCCTCTTCTAAGTCCTTTGCTGTCTTTGTCAGAATTACAACGTAATCGGCTAACCTCAAAGTCTGTGTTTCTTCTTCCTGGATTTTAATTCCTACTTCAAAATTTTTTTTGTCCCCTTTACTGCTTGCACAATATACAGACTGAATAACGTCGGGGATAGGCTACAACCCTGTCTCATTCGCTTCCCAACCACTGCTTCCCTTTCATGCCCCTCGATTCTTATAACTGCCACCTGGTTTCTGTACAAATTGTAAATAGCCATTCGCTCCCTCTATTTTACCCCTGCTACCTTCAGAATTTCAAAGAGAGTATTCCAGTCAACATTATCTAAAGCTTTCTCTAAGTCTACAAATGCTAGAAACGTAGGGTTGCCTTTCCTTAATCTACACTCCTGGAAATTGAAATAAGAACACCGTGAATTCATTGTCCCAGGAAAGGGAAACTTTATTGACACATTCCTGGGGTCAGATACATCACATGATCACACTGACAGAACCACAGGCACATAGACACAGGCAACAGAGCATGCACAATGTCGGCACTAGTACAGTGTATATCCACCTTTCGCAGCAATGCAGGCTGCTATTCTCCCATGGAGACGATCGTAGAGATGCTGGATGTAGTCCTGTGGAACGGCTTGCCATGCCATTTCCACCTGGCGCCTCAGTTGGACCAGCGTTCGTGCTGGACGTGCAGACCGCGTGAGACGACGCTTCATCCAGTCCCAAACATGCTCAATGGGGGACAGATCCGGAGATCTTGCTGGCCAGGGTAGTTGACTTACACCTTCTAGAGCACGTTGGGTGGCACAGGATACATGCGGACGTGCATTGTCCTGTTGGAACAGCAAGTTCCCTTGCCAGTCTAGGAATGGTAGAACGATGGGTTCGATGACGGTTTGGATGTACCGTGCACTATTCAGTGTCCCCTCGACGATCACCAGTGGTGTACGGCCAGTGTAGGAGATCGCTCCCCACACCATGATGCCGGGTGTTGGCCCTGTGTGCCTCGGTCGTATGCAGTCCTGATTGTGGCGCTCACCAGCACGGCGCCAAACACGCATACGACCATCATTGGCACCAAGGCAGAAGCGACTCTCATCGCTGAAGACGACACGTCTCCATTCGTCCCTCCATTCACGCCTGTCGCGACACCACTGGAGGCGGGCTGCACGATGTTGGGGCGTGAGCGGAAGACGGCCTAACGGTGTGCGGGACCGTAGCCCAGCTTCATGGAGACGGTTGCGAATGGTCCTCGCCGATACCCCAGGAGCAACAGTGTCCCTAATTTGCTGGGAAGTGGCGGTGCGGTCCCCTACGGCACTGCGTGGGATCCTACGGTCTTGGCGTGCATCCGTGTGTCGCTGCGGTCCGGTCCCAGGTCGACGGGCACGTGCACCTTCCGCCGACCACTGGCGACAACATCGATGTACTGTGGAGACCTCACGCCCCACGTGTTGAGCAATTCGGCGGTACGTCCACCCGGCCTCCCGCATGCCCACTATACGCCCTCGCTCAAAGTCCGTCAACTGCACATACGGTTCACGTCCACGCTGTCGCGGCATGCTACCAGTGTTAAAGACTGCGATGGAGCTCCGTATACCGCGGCAAACTGGCTGACACTGACGGCGGCGGTGCACAAATGCTGCGCAGATAGCGCCATTCGACGGCCAACACCGCGGTTCCTGGTGTGTCCGCTGTGCCGTGCGTGTGATCATTGCTTGTACAGCCCTCTCGCAGTGTCCGGAGCAAGTATGGTGGGTCTGACACACCGGTGTCAATGTGTTCTTTTTTCCATTTCCAGGAGTGTATTTTCTAAAATAAGTTGCAGGGTCAGTATTGCCTCACGTGTTCCAACATTTTTACGGAATCCAAACTGATCTTCCCCAAGGTCGACTTCTACCAGTTTTTCCATTCGTCTCTAAAGAATTCACGTTAGTATTTTGCAGCTGTGGCTTATTAAACTGATAGTTTGGTAATTTTCACATCTGTCAACACCTGGTTTCTTTGGGATTGGAATTATTATATTCTTCTTTAAGTCTGATGGTATTTCACCTGTCTCATACATCTTGCTCACCAGATGGTAGAGTTTTGTCAGGGCTGGCTCTCCCAAGGCTATCAGTAGTTCTAATGGAATATTGTCTAGCCCTGGAGCCTTGTTTCCACTTGCGTCTTTCAGTGCTCTGTCAAATTCCTCACGCAGTATCATATCTCCTATTTCAATTTCATCTAGGTCCTCTTCCATTGCCGGCCGGTGTGGCCGTGCGGTTCTAGGCGCTTTAGTCTGGAACCGCGTGACCGCTACGGTCGCAGGTTCGAAACCTGCCTCGGGGATGGATGTGTGTGATGTCCTTAGGTTAGTTAGGTTTAAGTAGTTCTAAGTTCTAGGGGACTGATGACCACAGATTTTAAGTCCCATAGTGCTCAGAGCCATTTGAACCATTTGAGCCTCTTCCATTTCCATAATACTGCCCTCAAGTACATCGCCCTTTTACAGACCCTCTATATATTCCTTCCACCTTTCTGCTTTCCCTTCTTTGCTTAGGACTGGGTTTCCACCTGAGCTCTTGATATTCATACAAGTGGCTCTCTTTTCTCCAAAGGTCTCTTTAATTTTCCTGTAGGCAGTATGTATCTTATACCTATTGATATATGCTTCTACATACTTATATTTGTCCTCTAGCCATGTCTGCTTAGCCATTTTGAACTTCCTGTCTATCTCATTTTTGAGACTTTTGTATTCCTTTTCGCCTGCTTCATTTACTGCATTTTTATATTTTCTCTTTTCATCAATTACATTCAATATCTCTTCTGTTACCCAAGAATTTCTTCTATCCCTCGTTATTTTACCTACCTGATACTGTGGTGTCTTCCCTGTTTCATCTCTCAAAGCTACCCATTCTTCTGCTGTATTTCCTTCCCCCATTCCTGTCAATTGTTCTCTTACGCTCTCTCTGAAACTCTCTACAGCCTCTGGTTCTTTGTCTTTATCCATGTCCCATCTCCTTAAATTCCTACTTTTTTGCAGTTTCTTCAGTTTTAGTCTACAGGTCATAACCAATAAATTGTGGTCAGAGTCCACATCTGCCCCTGGAAATATCCCACAATTTAAAATCTGGTTACTGAGTCTCTGTCGTAGCATTAAATAATCTATCTGAAACCTTCTGGTGTCTCCAGCCCTCTGCCAGTTATACAACGTTCTTTCTTGATTCTGAAACCAAGTGTTATGCTCGGTGCAAAATTCTACTAAGCGGCTTCCTCTTTCATTCCTTACCCATATCCATATTCACCTACCACTTTTCCTTCTCTTCCTTTTCCTACTATCGAATTCCAGTCCCCCATGACTATTAAATTTTCATCTCCTTTCACTATCTGAATAATTTCTCTTATCGCGTCATACATTTCTTCAATCCCTTCATCATCTACAGAGCCAGTTGGCATATAAACTTGTACTACTGCGATATGTGCTACAGTGGCATGCAGCAAAGTAGGATTGAATAAATGGTCTCTAGCATGGACACGACGCATTTGACCTTCTTTGTTCCGTATCTTCTCATCGATCAATCCGCAGAGTTCACAGACGGCGGATAAGACCAGCCCGTATAGGTGACCAGCCGTGACGGAGAGAGGACGAACTCACTGTAGGCGGCGCAGGTCACGCCGGTGTAGGCGTGGGCGGCGTGGTGGCAGCGGTGGGTGCGGTGCGTGCAGAGCGCCGGTCGCCCGCCGGCAGCAGGTTGCTGAGCTCGGCGCTCAGCTTCTCCAGGTCGTCGCTGCTCCGGAGCCGCGCCACCAGCCGCCGCTCCGCCGACTGCAGCGTGCGCAGCTGGTCTGCTGGCAGTCGACCAGCACGGCGACACTAATAGGGCGAATTACAACGCAAACGACACACACACACTCTCGCATTTCCCGACCCACTGCAGGTGTGCTTGAGGCTCCATCCTATCCCATACACACAGCTGACGTTCACAATCCGTCCCCACCCGTGTCCCACACAATTCAGAATACTGACAATACCGCCTTTCTTGCCACCTAGTTCCGTCCTTAATCTAAAAAAGCCTATCAATATACCGAAATAAAAAGATAAATACTTAGGAAAACCACTCGATCAAAAACTAACTAGAAATCTTTCAAAAGCAAGTCTTAAATATTCTGAAAGTAAAAACTGGCTAAAGATGCTATGTAGACCCAAACACCATCCGTCTACCCGTGCAAGGTCACTACACCACAACCTTATCTATCCCCATATGGACCTCTGCTCCTCCCAAACTGCTGCCTCTGTATCACGGGGTTCTAGCTTTGTTTCCCGTCCGAGTTGAAGGATTTTTCTCTGCCCGGGGATGGGTGTTTGTGTTGTCGTTGTCATTTCATCATCGTCATCATTTGTGACAGTGGCTACATTGGATTGTGTAAATATTAGACCGTGTAAAAACTGGGACTTTGTATGGGCACTGGTTACCTCACAGTTGAGCGCCCCACAAACCATATGTCATCATCATCATCATCATCCTAAGCTCCACACCAGGCGCTTCAGTCCGGAACCGCGCGACAGCTATGATCGCAGGTTCGAATCCTGCCTGGGGCATGGATGTGTGTGATGTCCTTATGTTAGTTATGTTTATGTAGTTCTAAGTTCTAGGGGACTGATGACCTCAGATGTTAAGTCTCATAGTGCTCAGAGCCATTTGAATCAAGTCCACACTCCTTCTCATACCTTCCCATACACTGTACTAGCTAATAAGAGTTCGACATCACGTCGCAGACCTAGAACAACTTCGCCTATGCCTCTCGAAGTCTTGAATCCCAACGCCACACTGTAGCCCTGTCCACGAAAACCTGGCGAGCTGTACTAGTATACCAGCACAGTTCACTCGAAACACTTCACATCCTTTCCCAAGGAGAAGTTTAACCACCACTCTTCCGGGCCTTGACATGAGTGAGATGGCACACAGGACTCGCATTTTGGAGGAGGACGGATCAAACCCGCACTTGGTGATTTCTTTAATCGTTTCAGGCAAATGCCACGATAGTTTCGTTGAAAGACCACAGTTGACTTCCTTCACCATACGTCCCCAATCCGATCAGATTGATGACCTCGCTGTTTGGTCTCCTCCCCAAATCAACCAACCAAACAACATGATCCCTAAGGTCTATCATTCCTAGCAACTGTAATCCACCCTACCTGTCCCACCCTCTTTGGAGGCCCTAACCCATCCTCTTCCTGTCTAAGTGAACCCCTACACATCTCCTAATTTTTACATCACATATCAGTTTCGCATAATACTCACTCTAGACACATTCCTCGTCCAAATACATTAGGATAAAATTGCAACATTTCAAATCAACACGCTGCAATAAACGTGACATCTGTGATGTTACAACATTTTACAATTTCCATTTCAAGCCAATGTACCAAGAAAGATCTCACACAATATATCAGTAACATTAGATAAATTCGGGATCATACAAACCTCGACTGCCAAGAAAAGGACTGACAAGAACATCGAATTAATGTTTGCTGAATGACAACGTGACTGAGACGCTAGAAACGCAGCACAGCGAGTACACAATTTTTTTCTAATGTCAATGAAGTACTGCAATTAAATTATAGAAGTAATGCCAAACGAAAAATGCATATTTTTGACGATACATTATCTGACAAAAGTATCTGGAAGGTTTACATAATATGGAAACTGACCACCAGATGTCACGAGAGACGAATATGAAAAGAGGCAGGCAGTATCATGTTGTCAGTACAGAAGCTGTGGCAACAGGACGTTGTGGTGAGGGGAGCTCAGTGACTGTGATCGTCGGCTGGTCACTGGATGTCACGTGAGTGAGAAATCCATTCTAATCCTTATAAAGCTGCCTGACTGTCGCTGGTGTAATTGTTAAGTGGAAACGTGATGGAACAACTTCACCTAAACAAAGACCAGACACACGTAATGTACTGACTGATAGGGGACGATAGCATTGCAAAGGGCGATTGTAAAAATCGCATAAAATCGGTGAAAGAAATATTATCAGCAGTACAACTAGCACAGTGACTATGCGGAGAGAGTTAAAAGGAATGGGGTACAACGGGCGAGAGGTTCCTCATAAGCCACAGTTTTCTATGGTAAGTATTAGACGACGTTTGAGGTGGTACAGCACTGGACAGTGGATGACTGCAAACGAGCCATTTGGAGTTATGAAATACGCTATACAATGTGGCAATCCGATGGAAGGGCTTGTGTAGTGCCAACACTGAAGCGCAGAGGAGGTAATGCTGCAGTGATGTAGTGTTCTTCATGGTTAGGGTGTGGTCCCACTTCTCCGCTTGAGAAAACGATAAATGCTGAAGAATATGGACACATTTACGCCATAGTGTCAAGCATACAGTAGAGGAACAGTTCATATACGACGAGTGTTTATATCAGCATTATAATGCACCCTGTCGTAAAGCAGCATCCAGGGCAATTTTTTTTTTTTTTTTTTTTGGACAATAAGATCCCTCAAATGGATTGATCTGCCCAGAGCCGTGACTCGAACTAAATGGAACACCTTTGGAATGAATTATAACGTCGATTTTGCTCCACATCCTAGCGTCCAACATCAGTACCTTCTCTGGTTTCGGGTCATGGACTGACCTCCCCAGAGTCCTGACCCGAACTCGATGGAACGCCTTTGGAATGAGCTAGAATATTGATTTAGCTTCACACCCCATCGGTACCTCCTCTGGTTTCGGCCCTCTATAGACAATTCAAACTCCTCAATACGAGTGTCCCCAGCAGAGTTCAGGCTGTCATAAAGACAAAGTGTGCACACACTCCACATTAAAGTCCACTAATTGGTGACCAGATACTTCCGATTAGGTAGTGTACGTGGTCAACACTACTCGTGTTTATGTGTAATACATAATATTGGCGCAATTGAATGCAACTGTGGATTGGTAGGCACGCCTGAACACTGTTTAAATGCGTTAAATATAGTGAATTAATACACGAAGTGGACACGATATGGCAGGGTGTATGTCACAATTCAGAATGAGGAAATACAAAGCTAAATTAAACGAGTGTCAAAATACATAAGTAATGTCCAGCAGTCGAGTGAAGGCAGTAACTGTCAAAACAGTTCATTAGAGATGTAAAATCAGTAAGGTGGAGAAACGTTAATAGGAGTTATGCCAAGATGAAAACATGGCCCCTCAGATGATACTAGCAGTGAAGTGGCAACGGAAGAGCAGACACAAACAAAGATAGAAAACGGATGTTTTGGACTTACTGAGAGGGCGGGAGTTCTGCGTCCGACAGGGTGTTATCCTCTGGCAATTCAGGAGAAGTGAGGTGACTCCTGGTCAGTCCGGTGAGGACGAGGCGTTCGATTCTCACACCACACCTCCGATAGACTCGGGAGGTACTCTGATGGTGTCGTGCCACCGATGTGATAGGAGGATAATTTTGCTCTTGAGATGGGGCTCATCCCACACAGGGAAAGACAACTGTTCTGTGGCTACAAGATTTCCAGTGGATTTGTTGATATAAAATGGATGACAGAAATGCTACAGTAGTCTCTTTGTAGTAGTAATTTAGCCTGTAGCTATGGTGAGTAGGCCTACTTGGTCACGTTTGAAACAGTTTGTATAACATCTGAGCGCTCGAGCAACAACAGTTGCAGAAATACCACGTCATAATTCCTGTGTAACAAGGGACATCTACTTAAACTACTCAAAACTGATATTTAGTTTTGAAGGATTAGATGACTGGGTCTCTGAATATATTGTTTTTACTGTAAACAACAAATTCAACACTTACATATAATTCTATGAACTCGTTATTGCACCTGGTACGAGTACAATTTACATTAAAAAGCTTCATTAGAGGCCAAAACTATTTATCTAGTTTTTAAAAGCAATAAATAAAGAAAAGGGTGATGACCAGAAACTTTACGCCTCCACTTCCCCTGCCCTTGCTGGCCAAATATTGGCAACGAAAGTTTTACTAACCACCTGAGTTCGAACTGGCTTCTTCTGGATCGAGTGCCACTGGGAACCTCGGCCACGGGAGTCTGTTTTCTTTTTACATATTTATGTTTTGTGTAATGGCTTTTATTCTGCAGTTCCACATGCACAGACAGGGTTTGGAAACTGATGCACAAATGGAATGTAATCGTAACTGATAATCGTGTTTTAATACGAAAGCAGAAAATTAAGAAAAACACTGGGCGGAATCGGTTCTTCAGAATTAAAACCTTAAAATACGCAAATCTGAAATAACATCACCTTAAAGGTATGTAGCAGTGAGGGATGGTCAACTCAACTGTTCCGCCATAGCCTCCCGGTCAATCAATGTGTAGAGCGTCTTCGCTCGTATGCTTCGTGTATGGTTTCGTCCACTTCAATATTGTCATACAAGCAACTTTGTCGAGGCTGTATAGTGAGGTGTGGTCTTTCCATGTGAGTCATTCTTTTGCTATTCTCCATCATGTGGCAAAAAAATGATATTCATTTAACATCTCTAGCCTTTGAACTAAATTTCTTGTCTCCTATGCTGTAGTCTTGGATTATTATTATTGTTTTGTTTCCGTTTACTCAGTCTTCAGGCTGGTCTCACGTGGGCCACTATGACTGTGCTAGCGTCTGCATTTAAACACAGGTTTCCTCTGGTACCGTGGATATTATTCACACCGTCTCACCTTCTAGTTTCTGTTTTCCACAACTTTTTTTTTTCTCACTCTCTGGTGGACCACCTTATTTCTTACTTTATCAGTCTACTTAATTTTCAGCTACACGGCATGTTAAACGCTTCGATTTTTTTTAATTTTCGGTTTTCCCGCATCCACAATTCACTTTCATACAATACTGTCTCAAGCAGGGCGCTCTCAGAAATTTCTTCCTTATATTAAGTCCAATGTGTGATCTATCAAGCTTTATTAGAGAGGAATACCGCCTTTGTAACAGACTCAGGGGGATGTAGGTTGCAGTAGGCCCTGGGAGATGAAAAAGCTTGCATAGGATAGGGTAGCATGGAGAGCTGCATAAGACCAGTCTCTGGACTGAAGACCACTACAGCAACAACAACAACCGCCCTTGGCTTTGCTATGTTAGCCTGATTTTTATACCGTTCTTGCGTCCGTCTTGTACTATTTCGCTTCCGAGGAAGCAGAATTCATTTACTTTGTCCACTTCGTGGTTCCTAACTTTGATGGTAAGTTTGTCGCTAATCTCTTTTTCTTATTTACTCATTACTTGCGTCTTTCTTCGATTTACTCTCATTGTCAGCCTGTGTACTCTACTCATTACATTGTTCGTTTCATTCAAAAGCTGTTATAATTTTCCCTCATTTTCACTAAGTATACCAATATTATCAGCGAATCTTACGTTGATATCCTTTCTCTCAAATTTATTGCTTTCACTCCTTATTTCTGTAATTGCATTCTCGATGTACAGGTTCAAAGACTGTATTCTTGCCTTATGCTCTTTTCTATCCAACCACTCTTCTCTTGGTCTTCATTCTTATTGTTCCCTCTTTATTTTGTACATATAGTGTATTACCCCTGTTCCCCTACTGCTTAGGCTTATGCCTAGGTTTCTGAGAATTTCCAACATCTTGCATCGTTTTATGTTGAAAGGTTTTTCGTTGGTCGACAAATCCACAAATGTGTCTTGGTTTTTCTTAAGTCTTACCCCATGAACCATGGACCTTGCCGTTGGTGGGGAGGCTTGCGTGCCTCAGCGATACAGATAGCCGTACCGTAGGTGCAACCACAACGGAGGGGTATCTGTTGAGAGGCCAGACAAACGTGTGGTTCCTGAAGAGGGGCAGCAGCCTTTTCAGTAGTTGCAGGGGCAACAGTCTGGATGATTGACTGATCTGGCCTTGTAACAATAACCAAAACGGCCTTGCCGTGCTGGTACTGCGAACGGCTGAAAGCAAGGGGAAACTACAGCCGTAATTTTTCCCGAGGGCATGCAGCTTTACTGTATGATTACATGATGATGGCGTCCTCTTGGGTAAAATATTCCGGAGGTAAAATAATCCCCCATTCGGATCTCCGGGCGGGGACTACTCAAGATGATGTCGTTATCAGGATAAAGAAAACTGGCGTTCTACGGATCGGAGCGTGGAATGTCAGATCCCTTAATCGGGCAGGTAGGTTAGAAAATTTAAAAAGGGAAATGGATAGGTTGAAGTTAGATATAGTGGGAATTAGTGAAGTTCGGTGGCAGGAGGAACAAGACTTCTGGTCAGGTGACTACAGGGTTATAAACACAAAATCAAACAGGGGTAATGAAGGAGTAGGTTTAATAATGAATAGGAAAATAGGAATGCGGGTAAGCTACTACAAACAGCATAGTGAACGCATTATTGTGGCCAAGATAGATACGAAGCCCACACCTACTACAGTAGTACAAGTTTATATGCCAACTAGCTCTGCAGATGACGAAGAAATTGAAGAAATGTATGATGAAATAAAAGAAATTATTCAGATTGTGAAGGGAGACTAAAATTTAATAGTCATGGGTAACTGGAATTCGAGTGTAGGAAAAGGGAGAGAAGGAAACATAGTAGGTGAATATGGATTGGGGGTAAGAAATGAAAGAGGAAGCCGCCTGGTAGAATTTTGCACAGAGCACAACATAATCATAACTAACACTTGGTTTAAGAATCATGAAAGAAGGTTGTATACATGGAAGAACCCTGGAGATACTAAAAGGTATAAGATAGATTATATGATGGTAAGACACAGATTTAGGAACCAGGTTTTAAATTGTAAGACATTTCCAGGGGCAGATGTGGACCCTGACCACAATCTATTGGTTATGACCTGTAGATTAAAACTGAAGAAACTGCAAAAAGGCGGGAATTTAAGGAGATGGGACCTGGATAAACTAAAAGAACCAGATGTTGTACAGAGATTCAGGGAGAGCATAAGGGAGCGATTGACAGGAATGGGGGAAATAAATACAGTAGAAGAAGAATGCGTAGCTTTGAGGGATGAAGTAGTGAAGGCAGCAGAGGATCAAGTAGGTAAAAAGACGAGGGCTAGTAGAAATCCTTGGGTAACAGAAGAAATATTGAATTTAATTGATGAAAGGAGAAAATATAAAAATGCAGTAAGTGAAACAGGCAAAAAGGAATACAAACGTCTCAAAAATGAGATCGACAGGAAGTGCAAAATGGCTAAGCAGGGATGGCTAGAGGACAAATGTAAGGATGTAGAGGCCTATCTCACTAGGGGTAAGATAGATACCGCCTACAGGAAAATTAAAGAGACCTTTGGAGATAAGAGAACGACTTGTATGAATATCAAGAGCTCAGATGGAAACCCAGTTCTAAGCAAATAAGGGAAAGCAGAAAGGTGGAAGGAGTATATAGAGGGTCTATACAAGGGCGATGTACTTGAGGACAATATTATGGAAATGGAAGAGGATGTAGATGAAGATGGAATGGGAGATATGATACTGCGTGAAGAGTTTGACAGAGCACTGAAAGACCTGAGTCGAAACAAGGTCCCCGGAGTAGACAATATTCCACTGGAACTACTGACGGCCGTGGGAGAGCCAGTCCTGACAAAACTCTACCATCTGGTGAGCAAGATGTATGAAACAGGCAAAATACCCTCAGACTTCAAGAAAAATATAATAATTCCAATCCCAAAGAAAGCAGGTGTTGACAGATGTGAAAATTACCGAACTATCAGTTTAATAAGTCACAGCTGCAAAATACTAACACGAATTCTTTACAGACGAATGGAAAAACTAGTAGAAGCCAACCTCGGGGAAGATCAGTTTGGATTCCGTAGAAACACTGGAACACGTGAGGCAATACTGACCTTACGACTTATCTTAGAAGAAAGATTAAGGATAGGCAAACCTACGTTTCTAGCATTTGTAGACTTAGAGAAAGCTTTTGACAATGTTGACTGTAATACTCTCTTTCAAATTCTAAAGGTGGCAGGGGGAAAATACAGGGAGCGAAAGGCTATTTACAATTTGTACAGAAACCAGATGGCAGTTACAAGAGTCGAGGGGCATGAAAGGGAAGCAGCGGTTGGGAAGGGAGTAAGACAGGGTTGTAGCCTCTCCCCGATGGTGTTCAATCTGTATATTGAGCAAGCAGTAAAGGAAACAAAAGAAAAATTCGGAGTAGGTATTAAAATTCATGGAGAAGAAATAAAAACTTTGATGTTCGCCGATGACATTGTAACTCTATCAGAGACAGCAAAGGACTTGGAAGAGCAGTTGAATGGAATGGACAGTGTCTTGAAAGGAGGATATAAGATGAACATCAACAAAAGCAAAACAATGATAATGGAATGTAGTCTAATTAAGTCGGGTGATGCTGAGGGAATGAGATTAGGAAATGAGGCACTTAAAGTAGTAATGGAGTTTTGCTATTTGGGGAGCAAAATAACTGATGATGGTCGAAGTAGAGAGGATATAAAATGTAGGCCGGCAATGGCAAGGAAAGCGTTTCTGAAGAAGAGAAATTTGTTAACATCCAGTATTGATTTAAGTTTCAGGAAGTCATTTCTGAAAGTATTCGTATGGAGTGTAGCCATGTATGGAAGTGAAACATGGACGATAAATAGTTTGGACAAGAAGAGAATAGAAGCTTTCGAAATGTGGTGCTACAGAAGAATGCTGAAGATTAGATGGGTAGATCACATAACTAATGAGGAAGTATTGAATAGAATTGGGGAGAAGAGAAGTTTGTGGCACAACTTGACCAGAAGAAGGGATCGGTTGGTAGGACATGTTCTGAGGCATCAAGGGATCACCAATTTAGTATTGGAGGGCAGCGTGGAGGGTAAAAATCGTAGAGGGAGACCAAGAGATGAATACACTAAGCAGATTCAGAAGGATGTAGGTTGCAGTAGGTACTGGGAGATGAAAAAGCTTGCACAGGATAGAGTAGCATGGAGAGCTGCATTGAACCAGTCTCAGGACTGAAGACCACAACAACAACAACCTATTTTATGAAGCACAACGTCAGAATTGGTTTTATGTTTGTTAGGGCCAAAGCGACCCTCATCTGGCAGATCCTCATTTTTGTTTTACATTCTTCTGTATTTTATATTTGTCATAAACCTGAATGTATTACTTGTTAAGCAGATTATGCTTATAAGGTATCACATCGAGATTTGTTATCTTCGGGATTATCTGAATGATAGTCTTTCAGAAGTTGGATGGTACATCTCCAGTCTGATTGATTGTACCCCGTTGTCTGAAAATCTATTGGCTGCCACTTACCTCAAAGATTTAAGAATTTCCGCAGGTATGTTATGTATTCGGTCTGCCTCGTTTGTGCGCAGTTCTTTCAAAGGTTTGCTAAACTCTGCCTCCAATAGTATACCCACTGATTCTTCCAAATCGACATCAATTCCTGGCTGAGAGGGATATTTTGAGCAGATTCACCGAGACCATCACATTTCCTCCAACTAGCTTTCTTCAGGATCCATATATCACCACATACAGGTATGGGCAATAACTATAAGTCAGTCTGTGATTACGCATCTAATGTCCATGCTTTCCAAAAGCTTTTCTGGACATCGTAAAGAAAATCACATACACATGTTTTGCAGAGTGACCTAGCATTTATGCGAACTACATTAAATAAGTTAACTTTCCTAATTTTATTAACCACTGTAGCACGAAAATTTGTTCCATCTTTTATCTACTCGGCGAAAACATGTCTAAACCATGGCAGCGTCAACGGCTTCGTAACTCACAGCTGTACCATGCCTCACATTTCTAAGAGAAGAAATTGTCTCACATTTCAGTGGTCCGAGGATATTTTTCACTAAATAAAACACATAGGGCTGATAGTAGCTTGTCCTACATCTTATACCCCGGCGAAAGTCTTTGTTGAAAGATGGATTTGCCGTCAGGTGGTCACTTATTGATTGAACGAAGCTCTTACATTAGCAGAACTGGCAGGAGATGCTTTGAAGGAGAAACAACCTTGGTCACTAGCTCGCCCTTAGGACGACGTAGCTTAAGTGAATGCAGCATTCTTAATGCATGCTGTTTTCGTCTACTTTTCTACTAGAACCTGCCAAAGAAGATAACCTGACACACGGGGAGTATAAATATGTAGGATTCCACGCTCTACTTGGGATAAGCGTGCGCAAAGGAAAGTACAAACGTACGGAATAGGTTCAAAAAATATGTGAGTGCCTCGAAGACTCCTTAACTAATAGAAACCGGTACGTTGTTCTGTATGATTATAGGTAAGGGTACCGTCAGGAGAGTCCCATGAAGTGTGACAGGCCTGCTCTTATCCTCAGTGTACTACATAAACGATGTAACGGACAGGGTGAGCAGCAACCTGCGGCAGTTTGCTGGTGACGCTGCGGGATGCGGGAAGGAGTCGCCGTTGTAGGACTGTAGGAGGATCCAAAATGACTCAGAGGTAAGTTCTAGATGTGTAATGAATTGGAGCTTCCTCTGAGTCTAGAAAAATGTAAACTAATGCAGGCGAGTAGGAAAGTCAATCCTACGACGTCCACGTACAGTGTCACTGGTGTGCTGCTTGACAGTCACGTCGGGTCAGTGTCTGGACGTAGCGCTGCAGAGCGATATGAAATGGAGAGAGCACGTAAGGACGACAGTAGAGGAGGCGAATGGTCAACTTCCTTGGTTTATTGGGGGAACCTTAGGAAAAAGTAGCTGATCTGTAGAGAATAACGCATATAGAACACTAGTATGGCTGGTTCTACGAGGGTTTGACTGAAAAGTAATGCCTCCGCTTTCGTAACTCTTCAACAGTTGGCAGCGTTGGTATGCGGCAGGTACTGGCTTGTTTGTGGGCTCTTCTCTACAGCTCCAGTTGGCGGGAAGCCTTAGCATTGAACGGTTGTGTTGTTGCAGTGTTAAGTATGGAACCCTGCGCAGACGGTCGGCTAATGCAATTTAAGCAACGTGCAGTCATTCAATTCTTGACAGCAGAAGGTGTCACCCCAAACGAGATTCACCAGAGAATGAAAGCAGTTTATGGTGATTGTGTTGATGTGAGTACTATGCGTCTTAGGCGAGTAAGTTTAAAAATGTTGAGGGGGGGGGGGGGGTGGGGGAAATCTGATCTTCGTGACAAAGAAAGAGTTGGACGTTGTGTGACAGCAACCACCAAGTTTCACAAGCAAAATATTGACAGATTGATTCAGGACGATCATCGTATCACTCAGAGAGAAACTGCAAGCACAATCGACATTTCACAAGAACGTATGGGTCACATTATTGCTTTGCTTGGCTATCGGAAGATCTGTGTGTGATGGGTACCCCGGATGCTGGCTTCTGAAATGAAAGCGCACAGACTTGAAGTTTGCCAGAAACTCGTCTCGGTTACGAGAATGAAGATGTCGCCTTTCTTCATTCAATCATGGGACATCATTATGCTTCTGATGAAGACGTTAAGAGAACTGTGGGGCTGTGGTTGCGGAAAGAGAGTGTCAACTTCTTCCGTGACGGCTTCAGAAAACTTGTCCATCGTTGGCAGGAAGGTATCCAATTAGCTGGGCATCATATTGGAAAATGAATACTGGTAATTACAGATCACATTCTAAGGATTATTTCTGCGTTTGATTTATTAAAATATTCCCATCCAAACCCAGTTAACGAAGGTGGAGGCATTACTTTTGATTCAACCCTCGTAGAGTAATGCTCTAGTGTTTGTGATCCCAACCATGTCGGTTTAAAGGAAGACATCAAAGAAACTGGAAGATGTACTGCTAGGTTTCTTCCTGGTTAGATGCTCTCGGTAGCTCCGATCAACATGCGAGTATTAGGGAGATGGTTCCTGAAGACAAATGAGAATCCCTGGAGGGAATACGTTACTTTCACGAAACACTATTGAAAATATTTAGAGAACAGGCATTTGCTGCTGCCTGCAGAATGAATCTGTTGCTGCCAACATACATTTCGTGTAAGGGTCGCAAAGACAGGATAAGAAAATGGGGCCTCGTACGGAGGAATGTAGACAGTCGTTTGTGCCTCCTATTTGCGAGCGGAACTGGAAAGGAAATTACTAGCAGTGGTGTGAGTTAACCACTGGCTTTTGGAGTATGTAGGTAGATCTAGATGAAAACCTGAACACTGAAATACCCGAAGATTAGGCCATACAACAGCGCCCTTACTGGTTGGGAACAGGATGCTTCAATGTATCGATTTTTAACAGCGTCACTAAACAATTGGACTCAGCTTTTATTGGCTGTAATGGGTGTTAGGAGAGAGGTATGGGGTATGTGTAACACTGTTTGTGGTTTGCATAGCTGGATGACAACAAGTAGTCCACTAGGAATCAGCGACAACCTTCTGGGAGCAGTCCGATGTGAAGAAATTTTTTTAGCGCAACTAGTCTGTTATTCCTTCAGATCGGCATTCTTCCAAACCAACTGCTGAAACTGATGAACGAAAATCCAAATGACAAGATTGGTCTTTGCGGTGGGCGGAGACGTGTCAGGGGAAAGGACGTAATCGGCGCTCGGCGCTACCAACAGAAACTGCAACGTTTAACTTCACCAAGCAGTTCCGACACTACAACTGCTAGATCGCTGACGTTTGCAGAAAAGAAAAAACGGGGATGTCGACATGAAGTGTTCTCGACAAATGCGATATGAGACGAAACGGAACGGCGGACCCATCGGACACCTTCTATTGTGCCACTTACAATCATTTACCATTGTTAGCAAAGTGGTTATCACCAAGCGTGAACGAGTATCGTTTTCCTGTCAGTTGTTGCTCTAAGGGGGATAAAGAGGCTGCTAGATTGCTGTTGTACAGAATATCTAATAATAAATCGATGCTTACTAGCGGTATTTTTATAATGTGCAGCCGTTAATTTTTGGCCAGTACGTCGATATTTTTTCCGTAAAAATACCTATACATCAATAATTATTTCGATATATCGAGCACCGGTCATGATATTCTTTCAAATATCGACATATCGGACTCCCGATAATTTTAAAAATATCAACTGCCCTAGCCGCTACTAACAGCAGGGAAACACGACCTCACGGCGCTTGTCGCTGCTTCGTAGCGGATTGCTAACTACCAGCAAGTTGTGCAGCCCACAAATACCTTCCCACTGACCAGTGGTATTTTGAGGCCAATAACATCTAATTAACGAGACGTCGGTGGCCTAGTGACGCCGTATGAAATGTAACATACACTGAGGTGATACAAGTCACGGGATAGCGATATTCACGTATACAGGTGGCGGTTGTATGGGGTACACACGATATATATGAGAAGCGCATTGGGGAGCTGTCGTTTGTACTCAGTTGATCCGTGTGAAAAGGTTTCGAACGTGATTATGGCCACAGGCCGGGAATTAACAGGCTTTCAACACGGAACGGAACTCTGTGTCGAAGAGAAGACCACCAAATTTCGGACATTACCTCACCACGGAAAACGCAGTGGCCGACGGCCTTCACTTTAAGACCGAGAGCAGAAGCGTTTTAGTAAAGTTGTCAATACTAACAGACAAGCAACACGGCGCGAAATAACCGCGGAAATCAATGTGGGACGTACGACAAACGTATCCGTTAGGCCAATGCTGCGACATTTGCCGTTTATGAGGCTATGGCAGCAGACGGCCGACGCGCTAACAACACGACATCGCCCTGAGCGCCTCTCCTGCGCTTGTGCCCGTATCGATTGGACCCTAGGCGACTGCAACACAGTGGCCGTGTCAGACGAGTACCGATTTCAGTTGGTAAGAGCTGATGCGCGGCGCACATCCTGCGATGCCACGGGCTCAGGTTGTCCACACGGCACTGTGCAAGCTGGTGGAGGCTTCGTAATGGTGTGGTCTGTGTTTACGTGGAATGGAATGGGTCCTCTGGTCCAAATGAACCGACAGTTGACTGGAAATGGTTACGTTCGGCCATTTGGAGGCCATTCACCGCCATTCGTGGACTCCATGATGCCATCAACGACGATCATGTCATCACACCACAGTTCTCTGCGGTCGATTTGAAGAACATACTGGATAATTCGAGCGAATGATTTGGCTATCCAGAGCGCCCGACACGAATCCCATTGAACATCCGTGGGACACATTCAAGAGGTCAGTTTGTGCACAAAATCCTGCACTGCCAACAATTTCGCAACTATGGACGGCTATAGTGGCAGTTTGGTTCATTATTTCTGGACGGGACTCCCAACGAGTTGTTGATTCCACGCCACGTCGACCTGCTGCACCGTGCTGGGCAGGAGGAGATCGGACATGGTATTAGGAGGTATCCAACGACTTTTGCCACGTCGGTTGAGTAAAGCACAGGGCGTCTTAGTCTTTCTTCTGGGGAGAGCCGCTGGAGAACTTGAACTGGAAGATGAATGCTGTATGTTAACTGGGGACCTTGAAAAGACGGAGAGGCTCCGTCCCCGCCGCAGCCGCAGTGGTCCCCAACCCCACGACGACTACCGCAGTCCACCTCACCCGTCCGCCGGTCCACAGCGAACCCAGGGTTATTGTGCGGTTCGGCCCCCGGTGGATACCCGCAGGGAACGTCTCACACCAGACGAGTGTAAACCCTATGTTTGCGTGGCAGAGTAACGGTAGTGTACGCGTAGGTGGAGAACTTTTTTGCGCAGCAATCGCCGACATAGTGTAGCTGAGGCGGAATAAGGGGAACCATCCTGCATTCGCCGAGGCAGATGGAAAACCGCCTAAAAACCGTCGACAGACTGGCGGGTTCACTGGACGTCGACCCAAGTCCGCCGAGCGGATTCGTGCCGGGGACAACGCGCTCCTTCTCGCTCCGGTAAAGAAGAATGTTACTGAGCTTCTCAAACAGATAAGTTCATTTACTTTGCTCATCGTACAGTTCCTAATCTTGGAAACAAACGAATTTAACTCCTGACATATTTTTCAATTTCCACTCCTTAACGTCTTACGGAGTAATTTTCTGCGGCAATTGATGACTTACAAAGTAGTTATTGCACAACAGCGAGCAATGTGAATAATACATGTTCTCCCACGAACGTCATATAGGCAATTCTTCAAGGAGCCAGGCATTTTAACTGCGCTGTCGCAATACAAATATTCCCTAACGGAATTCGTCATAAATAATCCATCACAACTAGCAGTGGAACGGAAAGGTAGTTTATTTTAATATTTCAGTAATTGTAGTGTTGAATAAGATAACGCGGGAGTACACAGAGAAGGATTTTAGTGAGTCACGGAGAGTAAGTAGTCTGTGTGGAGTGTGTAGAGTACGACCACCGGTTCGTATCTTTGTGCCCACAGATAAGGGCGCCGTCGAATGAGTGAGAGGGGAGGGAGGAAGGGGGGAGGGAGGAAGGGGGGAGGGAGGAAGGGGGGAGGGTTCAGCGACCACGCTAGCGATGGCATCAGCGCCGGCATCCTGAGTGAGGCATTGGCTGACGTGCCGGTGGCTGTCGGCTGCTGTCAGAAGGCAGCCACAATATCACTCTTGCCAGCTGCCACTAGCGTCAAGGTCGATCCTAAGGTTCGTTTTTAGAGAAAGAAATGCGGATACTATTCCGGAATCGTCCGAAAACCATAAAATTTAAACCACATATAACTGATGGTGAGGCTACTTGCTTATCTTTGAGTAGTAAAAATTTATTACCGTCACCAAAGCCTGATACAGTTCGGCGCCTCTACTAACTGCGTTAATATCCTGATTACGTGATGACAGGAAATGAGAAACGCGTAAAACATTCTTCTGAGATATTTCGATCAGGGCGCTTCAGCCCGAAATGACGCCTCACAGGACAGGAGTATTTAGATGTCTCATTACTTTTCCTGGTACGTCCCTTACTCGTTAAATGTCAGGACAATAGGTGGCCCAGCGAATATGTGCCATGCTATTAGTAATTTTTCGACATTCTAGGCAATATGTAAGGGTGCATTGTTCATCGAATGTAAAATTGTACACCTAACAAAACTTGGATTAGCAGTGTCCTGCGACTACAACATAAATGAGTCACAATTGGAATCAGTCAACTGAGACATATACCTGAAAGCAGGGACGTGAAATGGAACTACCGCACAGGCTCCGTCGTAAGGAGGGCAGTGGCAGACTTTAGTTTATTGACGGGGTACCGGGGGAAAAGCACTCAGTCTACACAGTATACCGCGTACAGCCACTAGTGCGTCCAACCTTCACGTGTGTGCAGATATGGAATGGAACTGAGGCTAACAGAGAATAGTGAACGTTTACAAAGAAGGGCTACGTGAGTGGTCACAGTTTTATTTGAACACACTAGACCGTCACGGAAAGTTGAAAAACCAGAATCGCAGACGCTGGAAGATAGACGCCAAATGTTCTGCGAAAGCCTGCTTACTGAGTTTGAGGAGGCAATGTTAAGTGAAGAGTCAGGAGATACTTTCATACCTTCAAGTAGCACTCCCGCACAGACGTGAATGCAAAATTAAACTAATTACAACACGCACAGAGACGTTAAGCATTAATTATTCCAGGAATGGTGAGAAACCATAACAGGACGTATCCTCTGTCTTGCACTTCGAAGTGGTTTGCAGAGTATAGTCGTGGTGATTCAAAAGTCATGTCCCACAGCACAAAGTCTACATTGGTGATTCAGTAGTATTGACCCACAGGACAAAGTCTTATTCGGGGATGTGACAGGAACGAACATTTCAAGCAAAAAAGTGTAGCAAACATGGGCTCTAAATGCATACATTAAGAACTATGAGCACTTATTCATCTTCGATACTGAGAAACGAATATCTTCTGCTACAAGCTCTTTGCTTTCCATGTTTTAGGAGCAGGTAGTACGGACCGAAACAAGAAAGAATTATTCAGTAAACATGGGCACTAAAATGCCCACATTAAGAGCTATGAGCACTCCTTCATCTTCTACTGAACAAATGGACATGGCTTCTAGGGTATGCATGTTTACTGGATAATTTTTTCTCTATCTGATTCATACTACATCCACCCAATATATGGAAAGCAAAGAGCTTGTAGTAGAAGACATTCGTTTCTCAGTATCGAAGATGAATAAGTGCTCACAGCTCTTAAGGTATGCATTTCAGTGCTCAAGCTTTCTCAAATTTTTTGCTTCGGAAGATGGTTCCTGTCGTAGCCCTGCATACCACTTGGACCAACCCTATTGAATAACATACAGATCTTGTCCTATGAGACATGCCTTTTGAATCGCTCTGTATATGTAGAAATAAATGTAGGTAAGTACAGGTCCAGGACTCTGCTGAAGAAAGGGTATGACTTTACCTTATACAGCTACCCTGATATTCACTGTTGGATACATCAGTCACACGTAATACTGCGTACGATCAATGTTAGTATCCGCCGGGCACCGCGACATTGCATCTGTATTTGATCCAGTGTTTTGCAGAAAGAGAAGTTACATAACCAGCATGTGATCGTCATTGCGATGTAGCCCAAGCCAGCCGAAGCCTTTCGGTCACGCTTCCGTGACGTCAGTACTTTCCTTTTCTAGTCTGAGGCGTCGACGATCAAAACATGACACGGACGCATCTGACAGTGCTGAAATGAGTTCTAAAGGGCAGTGGACTTAAATCCAAACAACTTGCAGGCAGAGCGATACAAGAGAAAACAAATGCCTCATTGATTCGTTTCGTGGTATTCAAATCTCCTAGAACATCACACAAATATTGATTTTATGGTAATGATCCGATCGTATTGGTTTCACCATATTATCCACTTTTCGTTTGCTGTTGCTGTTCATAAGAATTACCGATAGCTGAATGGTCAGCGTGACGGATTGCCAGTCGGCTTTCAGCCGTGATACCGTGCGGACGGCCTCGGCGCTCCGGGCAGTGCTCCGCAGGTGTTGTTGTTTACCCGGTAGCGCGCGGTCGCTTCGTTGTATTGCCTTATAGTACCTGTACCGACCCGCCATGGCGTTCTCATATCGAAAAGCTACAATTAAACTAACGTTCAACGCATCATACATCAGACCGAAGGCCCATGAAATTGAACGGTTTCTTCGAGACATCATGCACATAGAACCGCAAGAGCTGATAGGCATTCATTTCTATATTGTATCGAGCACAGTGTACCTCAAACTGATTGAAGAAGCGGCCTGCGACAGACTACTCCAGCGATCTGCAAACGGCTTTCGCTTCTGTCACGCAGACGGTCACGTGAGCGTGGTAGGAGTTGACCATGCTGGTCTGGGGGTCCGTACCGTGCGCATCTTTGAACTACCGTTCTTAGTTCCTGCCAACCTAGTCGTTGATGCGCTGCGGCCATACGGCACAGTTCTGAGCCATACAGAGGAGAAATGGAACACATTCGAAACGTACCCTGTCCTTAACGGGGTACGACATGTGCGCATAGAACTTAAGAAGCACGTTCCATCATATATTTTCGTTGGTGGCTGCCGCGCAATTGTTATATATGATGGACAACCGAGGACCTGCTCGGGCTGCGGCCAGGAGGGCCATGTTAGAACTGAGTGTCTGCAGCGCCGCCTCGCTGATAACTGCCTTGGCACGTGGGGCAGCGAACAAGCGCCTGGACCGGACGGTTTACACCTGGAATTCTACCGCACTTTTTACGATATTATGGGCGACAAGTGGCTCGAAATGTTTCAAGACCTGATCCGCCCTGATTTCACTGTCCCCACAGAATTCATAGAAGGCATCTTGATTCCAGTACCGAAACCGAATGGTGGTTGTAGGTGGCAGGACTTTCGCCTACTCACACTCCTCAACAACGACTACAAGATCTTCGCCCGTATCCTCCTCGCGCGGCTCCACACCGCTATCGGGAAAGCCATCCACACCGATCAGACATTTTTAGGTGGTGTCAGCAACATTCATATGGCGTTAGGAGCAGACCGCGACGTAATTGCTTTGACGGCGGCCTGCAAAATACGAGGAGCCCTTGTCGCCGTAGTTTTTGACCACGCATTCGACCGCGTCGACCACGGCTTCTTACGCGCAGTTTTGGAACACATGGGCCTCTCTCCACAGTCTGCACAGGTGGTCCTTCGACTGGTCCACGGAGCGCGTTCCCGCGTGATGGTCAATGGTTATCGATCTGGTCACATTGTTGTTGGACGGTCAGTGCGATAAGGGTGCCCCCTGTCGGGTATATTGTTTGCTGCAGCGCTTGAACCAGCTTTACATGGTCTACGGCAGCGATTAACTGGTATTTCCTTGAGGGACGTGACCTTTCGTTGTGGTGCATTCGCCGATGACGTGGTGCTCCTGGCCAGATCAGAGGATGAAATGCATATGGCGCTACAGTGGTTACACCAGTACGGGGCGGTCGCAGGGAGCGTCATCAACGTGAAGAAGACAAAATACGTGATTGTCGAAGGGGGCTTTCCCACTCAACGGCGGTGCCCTTTGACAAGGTGCCCGTACTCAAGTGCTTAGGAATGCAATTCTATAGAAATGTCCGCCGCACGACGGCGGCTACGTACCGCCGGCTCCTACACCAGACGCGTACTCTGCTGCAGGACAACAAACTGCGGCGCTTGGATATGCTCCTCGGAACACTTTATGTCAACACCTATCTTGTATCCAAACTGAACTATTTTGCGCATGTCCTTTCCTTGACGGCTACGATGGCCGACAGATTTCAAGCAGCATATGGACATTTCGTAAGCACCGGTCTGGTTTTTAAAATCCGATACGCCACCCTGACACTGCCGCAGCGGGCGGGCGGTAGGTATCGGTTTAATTCATGTATATAACCGTGCGCGATCGCTTTATCTCAACACTATGCGTCGCACGTGGACCTCTGCCCACGTCACTCTGACGGGCACCCGGATGGCGGAAGTGGCACCACACTCTCTGCATCCCCCGGTTTCTGTAGGACACATTTCACCGACACTCGCCCACATCAGAGAGTTCTTGATTGACTTCAGCTACTTACGGTCAGAACTTCCGACGACACGGAAGCCCAGCACGAAAGACTATTATCGCCTCTATCAGCAGCAGCAACCAATAAATACGGTCGCCCACAGACATCCTGACGTTGCCTGGAACACGGTGTGGCGAGCGGTACATACGCCTTTTCTACCTACGACGGTGCGTTCATTGTGGTACGTGGTTGTGAATGGGAAATTCGCTACTCGTCAGAGGCTACATTCCATCCATCTGACGGACGACCCCTAGTGTCCGACATGCTCAGTCGTTGACTCGGATGCACACCGTCTGACTTGTGCCGCGACCAGCGAGTGCTGGCTACTGACGCAGCGCATGCTGGCGTTACTCTTGCAGCGATTGCCGGAGTCTATCTCCCCTGATGACGTATTGCTAAAAGGCATGGCCGTTTACTACATATTTCGCGATGCTCCCAAAGGCACACTCGACTTTTGGTCCCTACTGATGCCAACACATGCAGCTTTCAGCCGCCACCCGAAGTACAGAACTCGTTTCGCAAATTATTTAGGTTCATTATTTGCGGATCCTCCTGCTCACTGGAGCGTACCGGGTACGAGACGCTGAAAATGAAGAAGAATCCTGGAGCATATTGATCCTCTACGGACGAAATAGGGGGGAACGCCTCCCAACAGACGAGAAGACGACTCGGACGCTCGGCTACGGCAGTTGTAGGATCTTTCTTTGTAATGAAACAAAAATAAATCTATAAATACAATACAAAATGAAAATTTAAAAAAAATTAAAAATGTTCAAAAAGTAAAGAAAGAAAGAAATAAAACAACATCGACAAACACCCTCTTCCTGATTTCCTGATCCTTCGACCCTCGAACTCGAACACGTTGCTTGGGCGTGGCGGTGGGATGGCCAGGCTTCGGGTGTCGACCCCTGGCCTACCCGTCGCCCTGCTCCTGCAGCGGTTCTTTTTTTTTTTTTTAAAAAAAAAAAAAAAGGTCAGCGTGACGGACTGTCGTCCTAAGGGGTCCGGGTTCGATTCCCGGCTGGTTCTGGGATTTTCTCCGCTCAGGGACTGCGTGTTGTGTTGTCTTCATCATCATTTCATCCCCATCCGGCGCGCAGATCGCCCAATGTGGCGTCGAATGTAATAAGACCTGTACAAAGATGGCCGGAAGTGCACCGTTAGGGGACTCCGGGCCAATGACGCCAAACGCTCATTTTCATTTCCAATCCACAGTGGCAGTCATCGATAAAACGGTCGAAAGAGCTATACACTATTTGGTAACTTATGTCCTATCACTGCAGAGAAGCACTTCCGTCTTCACTTTATCGCCATCTCACAAAGTGTGTGTTAGTCTGACGCATCAAATCATGTGTTACCTGGTGAAACACTTCCGTAAGAAGTGGGTAATCACATTGACCTACTTAATGCTTGTAAGGCTAATTAGCAACTTTACCAATGAGTAAGAGATTAAACTTGAAGAGTGGTTATCAAATTTCTTGCTAATGTAGAGTTCAGTATACTAAGATATGCTATATATAACCAAATAGATACGACCTAGTCGTAAGGAAGAAAAAGAAACAAATTACACTCATATAGAATTTTGGGTCAACTATTACTCAGATGAAGAACCAATTCAAATTAAATTCGATTCTAGATAATAGTTTTTATCAATAGTATCTGCAATGCATTAACCGAAGTAATAAGCTGAAGTAGCAGTCCTAGGCCATTAGCACGTGAAAAGAAGACTATTAAAATTTCAGCACCACTAACTTAAAATTCGACTGGATAAAGATTAGGATATATTTAGTCGATATTCTGATCCTGTCGTACATTTGAATGAGTTTAGATTTACGTAACTGTGCTGAGATTCTTCAGCAGTTCAGCAGTCGTCGCGGGAGACAAATAACTCAAAACTAAAGATGTGTAATAATGTTTCTACTGACACACTGTATTACACAACGAAAAATAAGGATAGCGAAAAATGACAGGAAGATGAATAAACGAGTAAGACGAAAGAGGAGAAATTTGGATCGTTTGGAAGTTGAAAGTGAGGCAGGAGGGGCATGCAGCCAAACGAACTAACAGAGAATGAGCTAAAGCACGTTTATTTTATTTTATTGTATTTCTTAAAGAAACAAGAAACTAGAAAGAAACGAGCGAAATATTTTGTGAAATGGTTTGTCTAGAGGAAACAAATGAAACAGATTAGAGAATCGTTCTGATGGGCCTTTGAATGGTGCTCGAAATCATGCACAAGTAGCTGAGACTCACGTACATTAGTGACGCAAGGCGCCCACTGTATGAAATTCCGCGACAAATATCCCAAAGAGCTCTTTAAACTTATTAGACTCTAAGTTAAACATTGAGCTTTAAATACTCACTTGGTGTGCATGGTTTCGAGCATCGTTCAAAGGCGTTCCAAATGTTTCTCTAATCTATTTTATTTCTTACTTTTAGACAAGTGATTTCACAAAACATTTGAGCGTTCTTTTCTTCAATATTTTTTATTTTCAAATTTTGTTCAGAAAGCGTGAAACGTCTTTGAATATCAATGAATAGCCCATTATTATTAGAGTATATGCATCAAGAGAAATTAGAGAAGTTTTAATTTATGCTGTTATTTGATATTTTTTGATACTGCAGGAGATGTTCGTCATAGTTTTAATTTTCCCTCAAATTACTAATTAAGGTTTTCTTAATTACTTTGATTACTTTTGAGAAATTGAATCAGTTTTTGCAAAACTAGACCTGACGCTGGTGTGTTTGATACCCCACTTGTCCGTTTCCCACTCTTCGTTTGGCTATGAAAATGTTGGGAAAAATCCGTTATATAATTTCTGCGATGTCATGTGTTTGCTCCGCTGAATAATTTGACCGAAAACGGTGGATTTATCGTGATCAGAAAATATGTAAATTCCAAACGAGGAGTTAATGGAAGGTTGGTAGGAGCAGCAAAGACGGACATCGTCGTGATGGACGCACAAAGTTAAAAACGGTAATACGTCGTAGTGTTACACCTCCCCTAGCTGCGACGTAAATTAATTTAAGGGTTGACAGTGACGTTATTAGTTCTTCATCTTGGTGTATGTTGTCGTCGATTAGATTCTCGCTTGAGCATTTACATCTCTGCTCCCGCCTCAGTTTCATGTGTCACAAGAAAAGGAATGTAAATACGCGTCACAGCGATGAGAAGATTGCACTTCTACTGGAAAGGCGTCCGATGCCATTGTAAGCAGTCAAAATAAACTGTTTAACTCTAATGGGTTAACTACGAAGAAACGAATTAGGAGGTGAGTTAAGGACACCATTTGGAGTTTCTTTGCATTACAATATTTAACGTTCCCACTCCAGTTCGACTAGATTCACATTCATAGTGCAGCAACACAGATTTGCTATGTCCTGAATGCAAAAACTAAGTGGAAGGTTGAAGTTTAGGTGATGGAGAATGTGAAAAGCTTCCGTTAGCTGGGGGGAAACCGAACAGACGTGTTACAGATCACCAAGAGCGTGACAGACAGGTACCAAACGTCACAGAAACTACGCAATGCTGCAAAGACAACCCGGAAAAAAAAATTAGACTAGTATGTTCTGCATTTGAACCGTGTCGGCTCGCGGTTTCAACGCCAACATGGATATCGCGCCGCAACACCACCTACCTGTAAAATGTGCCTGCGGCTCTCGTGGTCGCTGTAAACCGAAGGTAGTGGACCAGTGTGACGTGAGCAGACGTGCGGGATGCCTCGCAGACGTATGCTCGAACGGTGCCGTCAAATAAATGAGTTTGAAAGAGGGCGCGTTACTGGCCTGAGAGGGTTTAATGCAGCCATCCGGCAAATTGCAGCTCGCTTGAGACGAAGTGCAGCAGCGGGCGTGTGCAGAATGGTTGACGAAGAGCCATAGAACATGACCAGATGGATCAGGTCTCACCATCCAGCCCCCCCTCCCCCTCCTCCTGAGAAGATCGACACCTCATCTGAATGGCACTACAGGACAGAGAGGACAGACCAGCGTGCTTCTCGGCTGTGGCCCAACAGCGGAACAGTGCAACACATCCTACACTATCAGGAGTGACTGTCCGTCACCGTTCATTACCGCATGGGTTACAAGCGTAGTCCACTTCTCCTCCTATCTTTGAGGAATATTCAGAAACATGCTAGACGGCAATTGTGTTTGGAATGACGTTACAGGGAACAGCAATGGCATCAGATAGTGTTTTCAGACCAATCCGAGGTCTGTTTGTTTGAAGACGATGGCCACATTTTGGTTCGCCACAGACAGGGGGAGCGGCGTCACAGTGCCTGCATTCACACAACACACACAGAGCCATCTCGAGGCCCTATGGTGTTGGGTGCTACTGGGCACAGCCACAGATCACAGTTGGCGTGTCCAGGCCACTGTGACCAGTGTGAGCTACGTGGATGACATCCTGTGACCCGTAGCCACAGCCTTGCTCCACAGCACTTCAGACGACATTTTTCAAAAATGACATCCATGCGCGAGGCAGGATTCGAACCTGCGACGGTAGCGGCTGCGCGGTTACAGACTGTAGCGCCTAGAACCGCTCGGCTGCTCAGGCCGGCGCCATTTTTCAGCAATACAATGCAACATCACACGTTGCTGCACGAACACGTGCCTTCGTAGTCTCACAGGTTGTCAGCCTTTAGCCCTGGCATGCCAGATCACCAGACTAGTCGCCTATCACAGGACAAATCCTGAACCGAGGTGACTGAAATGCTAATCATATGTACGTCCTATATGTAGTCGTTCAAGGTGTTCTCTCATTTCTAAACATGAGCGTATGTCTTCAATTAGAAACACCGCATGTATGCAATGGAGGGGACCACCTTGGACAAGAGAGCTTGTATCCGGCTGGAGGAAGAGAAATGAAAGATCTTGAAAGACATGTGGGACTCGAAAGAACGCGCTGAAGCCTGGATACACATGCAAACGCAGGAGCTGTGTGAGAGCGTTGAACCAGTTTAAAGCACGATACGAAAGAGACGGCTGACATTTGCCAGAAGCATAATGAGACTGGGGAACAATACGTTGACAAAGAAGATATGGAACACAGCACGCTTAACAGGGAACAACTGGGCGAAAGACATCAGGGAGGACTGCAAAGAAATTGGAATAAGTGAAAAACTTCGTACCTAACAGTGCAGGATTGGTCCAGCTGTAGGAATACAGGTGCACAGCTATCAGAATCAAAATTAAGATCACAGAAGCAGAGAGAACTAGGGGGAGCGAGAGAAAGAAGAAGTCTTGTGTACTGAATAAGTCACCGGTGATTCTAAAGGGCCGAAACGATTATATACGAGGCACATTCAAAAAGTAATGTCCGATTTGGCGCGAAATGGGAACCACTGTGAAAATCTGATGTAACTTCGATCAGAAGTGTTGGGCAGCGTCTCTATTCACGTCGCTCTTTTCAGCTCAGAGCGCAAAGTGATCACGTAGAAATTCCTGGAGAGAGATTCGCCTGAAGCTATGCAGCACACGTGAAATAAATGTCATGCATTTCTTTCTTCAAGACAATTCTCAGCCGCATTCTGCAGGGGCAATAAAGGCGCTCCTGCAGCGTTTTAGATGGGAAGTGCTTGATCAGCCACAGTACAGACCTTAATTGGCTCTCTCTGATGTTCATCTCTGCTCACATTAACCGCTGGCTACGAAGACAACATTTTGGCACAAACAACGATAGGCGGACCAGCCTAGAGAATTGGTGGAAAGCACAGGCGGCTGCTTTCTGTGACGAGGACAGTGGAAAGTTTGTACAACGCCGCGACAAATTTCCAAGTCTGAGCGGCGACTATTTAGAGAGGTACGTGGAAGGTGTGGCTAACAGTTGCGAATAAAATTTTTTTTGAGTTTCACAGTGGTTTCCATTTCGCGACCGATCGGACCTTCCTTTCCGAACAGCACTCATAACTAAATACATACAAAGATCCTGTGGAAAAGGTAGCTTGCAGTAGTGTGGATTACATGAACTATGTGGCAACTCTTTTTCTTCTCTCGGCTGTGGCGTGAGACCGCTGCGCTTCGAACAAACGAGGCTCGGCGGCTGCTCCTTCTTACCGTGGAGGTACTTCTCGAAGGCGCGGAAGGTGAAGGGTCCGTTGTAGCCCTCGAGGCCGACGATGAGGCCGGCGCGGTGGTAGTCGTCGACGAGCCTCTTCACGGGCACCTGCTGGTTGGCGCGGCCAACGCGGGTCTGGAGCCTCTTGAGCTCCAGCAGCTGCTGGAAGATGCGCCGCTCCGTGTGGTACGTGCGGCAGCGGGCGGCGACCTGGCTCTACAGGCAGTCTCAGCAGCACCGCAGACTCTGTCTCAGAATAGCTGTACTCTCAAGTTCTCCTTGTGCAAGGTGGTGAACCACATGGTCGGTCGCGAGCACAGGCTCCGCAGAAATCTATCCGAAAGGAAGCAAGATTTTAAAATTGCCTATTTTGATATAATCCGTTCATGCCTCCAGAATAGTATGTGACAGAATGTACGTAAATTTCATTGTATAGTCGAGGATTCATTGTTATCGACACGTCACATTTGTCAAAGGTGGATTGATTTGACCCCTAAAAGATAAGCACATTATATTAGCATATGCAAACTAGACGTTTTTATATTTTTAATGCGAAAATAGATGCTACCATTTTCATTTTACTTTCTAAAATGGCGTCTTCATATGATTAAATCCAGCGAGTTGACAAATGAAGCCAGACAGTAGTCACTACAGAAGTTTTTCTTGATAAACCAAAAAAATCAGACTCATCGAGAAAATGCTGTTGGATATCAACAAAAATAACCATACAATGAGACAGATTCATATACCTCATAATGGAGAAACAGAAGATGAACAAGGGGTAAGAAAATGTTATTGTTTACAGTTGGTCATGGAATTTGTTTGTCTGATTTGCATTTGTTCTGTTTCAGTGTAACTACCATCCCAACATATCATAACTATGTCTTCTGCGTCTGAAATGACGCACATGCAGTACATCTACGGCCTAGCAGATGGGAATGCGGATTCAGCACGTCACCTTTATGGCTGAACGTAACTCCGGTAGGCAGTTACCTGTGCTGGGACGTTTGTACGACACCATCAATGCTTGTGAGAGACAGGCTAATTTGAGAAGAAAATTTCAGATGAAGGCCACACGATGTACGAATGCGTGAGCTTGAAGAATATGTTCTTCTTCCTGTGGACGGAGCTCAAGCAGCTAGTACAAGGAGAATACCAGAAGGGAAGGCCTCAGTGACATGTCGATGTGGAACAGTTAGTGTGGAAACTTATGTACTCGTGTCGCCTATAGCAGGTGCAAGGATTAAATGAGGCGACGCATGTTAAGGCAGTGAGCTGAGCTTCTGCATTTCTTAGCATGTACCTGATTCTCTGACGAGGTTGGCTTTTAAGATCATGGGTAGGGATCTTCAATTATCATAGCAATCGCGACTGGGCTTATGAAAACCTTTGCGAATTGCGACAAGACAGAGGCCAGTTACATGATCATTAACGATTCCATAGCACACACTGAGGCTGAACCTCTGTTGATATCTATGTCTTTTCTCAACTTCTTACTGGATAAACGAATCTGCTGTTTCTCAGAGATGATTTGTTTCATTTAGTTGATTACGTATCTCTAGAAGTCAGCCAACGAATGTGGTTTATGCACAATGGTGCTCCACCTCCCAATACATAGATAGTTTTCCAGTATGTCGATAATCAATTTCCAAAGAGACTACTACAACAAAATTCGGCGCAGAAACAGCAGGCTTCGTGAGTGTGAGCACTGTGGGGTTTATAACGACCTAGCTCCAATAGGAGTGGAGATATGGGAAAAACGTGTTTTCCTCACCTCTGGTGTATAGGCTGCCCTATGCAACAGGAATGTAGTGTGGAACAGTGTCATCCGGTCCAACCTACTTGCTTTGCAAGGCAGCCTAGGTGTCAGGGACAACAAAAGACTTTCTGGGCCCTGATTTATAGGCTGCCCTGCATAACACGCGTGTTTTGTTGGAGTAGTGTCAGCCTGATTTATCGACCGGCTTTACACCTGCTTGTAAGGGGCAAATGAATGATTTTGTAGGACCTGATATGTTACTTGGCCTGCATGGTAGGCAAATTGTAGGAGTAGTACCTGCCTCCTTTATTGAACTGTCAAGGAGCATGACAGGGGATAGTTTGAAATGGGTAGAGGAGCAGATGAGCAGGCTGAGGGGGAGAGCAAGTGGACAGGGGAGGAGGGGGAGATGCATCAGACAGGTGGAATGTGTAGAGGAATAGTGGGCAAGTAGCAAAGGAAGAGGTGGAGATGCAAAAGGGAGGTGCGGGAGCATATGCTCAGTGTGAGGAGGATGAAGATATGGTCAGAGAGAGGGGTAGAGGAAATGGACAGAGAGGGGATAGATAGATTGTTAGAGGTGAACAGACAAACAGAAGGGGGAAGAGGTGTGTTCAGTATATGTGTCGACAGCATATGTGGACGAAGCCGCAGGGAGAAGGCTAGTAGTAATGTGACACTATTAGTATCGTTAAGAAACTGGGTTCTATAAAGCGTGGCACGCACTCACTTGCGCATGATGTTCTGCACGGCCTGCGTGACGGAGACGGTGCTGAGCGGCGGCCGGCCGTCCTGCCTGCAGGGCCGCAGCACCCTGCCGCCCCCGCCGCCCCCGCCGCCCCCGCCGCCCCCGCCGCCCCCGTCGCTGCCACCAGCCTCGCCCGGCTGCTCGTGCTCCCGCCGCGGCGACGGCTCGAACCCAGAGTCGGACTGCGTGCTGGAACGGCTGCGCTTGGTCATCGTGGACGCCTCCTCCTCCTCCTCCTTCTCCTCCACCTACTCTTCCTCCTCCTCGCCCTCTTCCTCTCCCTCCTCCCGCTTCTGCACGCCGTCCTCGACCTCCAGTTCCTCTTGTTCTCGGCCCTCGTCTTCCGACTCCTCGCCGCTTTCCTCCTGGCTCTCCTGTGTGAGAAAGACGCTGAAGAAATAGTTTTTTAGTATATGGCTAGACATTTCGTATCAAAGTTTTCGCAGCGAATCAGGTATAAAATACGCAGAAGACCCGCAGAACTAAATTACTGTTAACTAACTCCTTACTTATACAATTTCAGAAACTATGAAATATCAACTAATCATCACTCCAATAGTTAAGTTTAGCTTTTAGTGCAATTCTAGAAGCGTAGTTCTCGAAGCACGTGACGATGGCTGTATCTCACTCCTCACCCTCACCCCTCCCCCCACCCCCCATCCACTTCTGTGGAAATGACTTACCTAGAAGCGCAGAAGTGAAATTTTCTCAATTTTCCAAGACTCGTGAAGACAGTGGCTGCACGTTCATTGAATCCTAAAGAACTAATTTTTCCCCAAGTTGTATTTACGACTACCTATGGATTCTAAAAAATAATCAGTTGCTGCTTGTAGGTGAGCGAGAACGTTAATCTCAGGGCTTGTGAATCGGGCGACTACGGGAAGTGAGTCAAGATTGATGGAGTGAGTTGGTGTGGTGATTGGAGACAACAGACGTTCCACTGCCAGGTCAGATTTCATCAGCTGTCCTGGGGCACAGCAGTGTATGACAGTGAAACATGGACTGTGGGAATACCGGAACAGAACGGAATGGAAGAATTTGAGATGTGGTGCTACAGACGAATGTTGAAAATTAGGTGGTCTGATAAGGTAAGGAATGAGGAGGCTCTGTGCGGAATCTGAGAGCAAAGGAACTGTGGAAAACACTGACAAGGAGAAGAGACAGGATGATAGGACATTTGTTAAGACACCAAGGAATGACTTCCATGCTACTAGAGGGAGTTGGTGCATGAAACAATCGCCATCACTGGCTGCAGATTTCTACATTGAGACACACAAAAACTGATAACCTCGCTACGATAATCCTATCGATAACGGAAGGTGTTATGTAACAAGCTAGCAGAAGATACGTTACTGTTGTTTACGTTTGTTTTTCGCTGTACGTTGTACTGGGACATTTTATATGCGTGACTCCTACAGGTATACAGCAGCAGAGTTATCTTATTGGTAATTGGTAAAAATACTCAATGGATTTAAAAAAAAAGTGCACTGCTTTGGGATTGGCATCCAAACAAATTAACACTAACATCGGTTATCGTCACATTTACACGGCTTGTTAAAAATGCGATGAATTCTTCTCAATCATTTAGAACGTATCGTAAACATTCTTATGTTATTGGTATTTCTTTCTCAATTCGTTATGCGGAGTATATTCAGTCCTTGTATTTTTGAAGTTTGTTTAAGTTTACGTGGATTGGTATTCCGTGCTAATTCATTTATTTCTACGTTAACGAAATGAAACAAAAGATTGAAAAAAAGAGAGAGAGAGACGGAGAGAGAGAGAGAGAGAGAGAGACAGAGAGAGGGAGAGAGAGAGACACAGTGAGTGAACGAGTGAGAGAGAGAGAGAGAGCGAGAGAGAAGAAAGGGAAAGGGGAACTGCTATTCATTAACGGGAACCAAACACCGCAACTGGCCCACTGGCGCTAATATCTTCACCGATTTGCCCATACTTCAAATAGGACGACTACTTAGCAATTTTGCAAGGCAAGTGTGTGCATTGTACTTTATTAAATTGATTTCCACTGCACTCGATACGTCTCTTCATACTCGAAAATGATCCCACACGTTTTCTGTCAGACGGGAGCCTTTGTCGAGCCACGCCAGTACGATCACTTCCTCTGGTCCTCTCATCGGTTCAACAGCTCCGAAGAGAAAGCAAATTCAAACGGGACGGGGTTACAGCTGTTGAAGGTAATAAAGAACTTCGCAGCCTATTGCATCGTAACAGTTTGTGGAAATTTCGACCAATATACTAGAATGTTCTTATTAAGAAAGAACCAACAGTTGACATTCGTAGCGTTGTTGGAAGGACACATTTACCGTCAGACCGGGAGTTATGCTGTAGGTAAGGTAAATTTAGTGTGTGGGAAAATTTTGAATGTCTTTTGAGAAAAGAGCAGAAGCTGTTAGAACATGGAAAGTTCATTTATAAAGCCTGCACTAATGGCAGACTGGAAGTTGAATGAACAGTGTGGAAGTGTTATATAGGAGTGATAAAAGTGAAGACAGTATTATGGAAAGGGAAGGGCTAAGTGAATGAACATGATATGAGTAATGTGATACTGCGAGAATAATTTGTCACAGGATTGAAAGACATAAGTCGAAACAAGGTACCTCTAGTGGACATGATTCCTTGACAGCTATTAAGATATTTAGGAGAACTGACAATGAGAAAAGTATTTCACATGATATGCAAGGCGCATGAGAAAGACCGTCACATCTGAAGTAGAACATTACAATTCCTATACGAGTACTAAGGAGATGCTGGAAGGTGAGACTACTACCGGAACACCAGTTTAATAAGTCACGGTTGCAAGACACAGGGACCAGTTAGTTACAGAAGAACAGATGCCAGGAGAATCAAACCTCGGGGAGGACCAGTATAGATTTCGAGGAAATGTGCGAACTTGTGAGGCAAAATTGACCCTAGACTTTTCTTACAAGGGAACATCACCAACTTGACCTCATATTTTAAGGAGAAGAACGCACCCTTGCGAGATATCAGCCGGGTCAGTCGAACCCGAGGGAAAATTTGGGCCATAATTTTGATTCAAGATAGCGAAACGGTAGCTGTAGTTTTAAATTTCACGTTCAAGGAACCATTCGCACAGGAGAATCGTACGAACATCGAACTAGACCATCGGACGGACTCCAATATGGACGACATAGTGAAAAGCATACCTGGCGTAGAGAAACAACTAAAAGATTTGAAAGCAGGTAAATCATCAGATCCGGATGGAATTCCAGTTCGATTTTACGAAGAGTACCCTATGAACTGGGCGAGAGATTCACGATAAATGCAAGTTAGGTAAGGGGCCAGTGCCAAAGTCGAAGACGAATGCAAAACAGCGCAGGTGCCTCCAGTGTATAAGAAGGGTAAGAGATCGTATCCGCAAAATTACACACCAATATCCCTAACTTCTATTTGCTGTATAATCCTTGAATATTCACAGTTCCAACATAATAAGCTTTCTTGGAACTAAGAAGCTTATGTTCACAAATGAGCATGGTTTTAGAAAGCATGGCTAGTGCAAAACTCACTTTGCCCTTTTCTCACATGGTATACTGAGAACTATTTTGATAAAGGGCAACAGGCATACTCCATATTTCTATATTTCCGGAAAGTATTTGGCATGGTGCCCCACAGCACAGGCTGTTAACGAAAGTACGAGCATAAGGAATAAGGTCACAGATATGTGAGCGGTTCGAAAACTTTTTAAATAATGGAACCCCGTACGCTGTCCTCAGCGGTGACTGTCCATCAGAGACAAAGGTATCGTCAGGGGTGGCCCAGGGAAGTGTGATAGGCTGATTCGGCGGACAGAGTGGGTAGCAATCTGCGGGTTGTTTGCAGATGATGCCGTGGTGTGCGGTAAGGTGTCGAAGTTGGGTGACTGTAGGAAGATACGAGACGACTAAGTCAAGATCTTCAGTTGGTGTGATAAATGGCAGCTAGTCCTAAATGTGGAAAAATGTAAGTTAATTCGGATGAGTAGGAAGATCAAATCTGTAATATTCGGATACAGTATTACTAGTTTCCTGCCTGATACGGTCACGTCCGTTAAGAATCTGGGTTTAACGTTGCAAAGCGATATGACATGGAACGAGAATGTGAGAACTGTGGTGGGGAAGGCAGATTGTCGATTTCGGCTTACTGGGAGAATTTTAGGAAAGAGTGATTCACCTGTAAAGGGAACGGCGACCTATTCTTGAGTACTGCTCGTGTGCCTCGGATCCGTACCAAGTCGGAATGAAGGAAGGTATCGAAGCAGTTCAGCGGCGGGCTGCTAGATTTGTTGCCGGTAGCTTTGAAAAACATGTAAGTTCTACGGAGATGCTTCGGGAACTCAAATGAGAATCACCGAATGGAAGGCGACATTATTTTCGAGAAACACTATTGGGAAACTTTAGAGAATCGGCATTTGAAGCTGACTGCCGAACGATACTATTGCCGCCAACATACATTGCGCGTAACGACCACGAAGATAAGACACGAGTATTTAGGGCTCACACGGAGGCATGTACACTGAAGCGCCAAATAAAAAGTGGTATAGGCATGCGTATTCAAATGCAGAGATATGAAAACAGGCAGAATACGGCGCTGCGGTCGGCAATGTGTCTGACATAGTTGTTAGATCGATTACTGCTGCTACAATGCCAGGTTATCAAGATTTAAGTGAATTTGAACGTGGTGTTATAGTCGGCGCGCTAGCGATTGGACACAGCATCTCCGAGGTAGTGGTGAAGTGGGGATTTCCCCATACGGCCATTTCACGAGTGTACCGTGAATATCAGGAATTCGGTAAAACATTTAATCACCGACATCGCTGCGGCCGGAGAAAGATGCAGCAAATACGGAACCAACGACTACTGAAGAGAATCGTTCAACGTGACAGAAGTGCAACCCTTCCGCAAACTGCTGCAGATTTCAGCGCTGGGCCATCAACAAGTGTCAGCGTGCCAACCATTCAATGAAACGGCATCGATATGGGCTTTCGGAGCCGAAGGCCTTCTCGTGTACCCTTGATGACGGCACAACACAAAGCTTTACGACTCGCCTGGGACAGTCAGCACCGATATTGGACTGTTGATGACTGGAAACATGTTGCATGGCCGGACGAGTCTCGTTTCAAACTGTATCGAGAGGATGGACGTGTACGGGTATGGAGACAACCTCATGAATCCAAGGACCCTGCATATCAGCAGGGGACAGTTCAAGCTGGTGGAGGCTCTGTAATGGGGTGGGGCCTGTGCAGTTAGAGTGGTATGCGACCCCTGAGACGTCTGGGTACGACTCTGACAGGAGACACGTTGTAAGCACCCTGTCTGATCACCTGCATTCATTCATGTTCTTTGTGCATTCCGACGTACTTGGAAAATTCCAGAAAGACAATGCACACCCCACACGTCCAGAATTGCTACAGAGTGGCTCCAGGAGCATTCTTTTGACTTTAGACACTTCCGCTGGCCACCAGACTCCACAGACATGAACATTATGGAGCATATCTGGGATGTCTTGCAACGTGCTGTTCAGAAGAGATCTCCACCCCCTCGTACTCTTACGGTTTTATGGACAGCCCTGTAGGATTCATGGTGTCAGTTCCCTCCAGCACTGCTTCAGACATTAGTCGAGTCCACGCTACGTCGTGTTCCGGCACATCTGTGTGCTTCCGGGGGCCCTGCACGATATTAGGCAGGTGTACCAGTTTCTTTGGCTCTTCCTCGCTCTATTTGCGTGTGGCCCAGGAAAGGAAATGACAGGTAGTGGTACAGCATACCCTGCGCCACGCACCGTACGGTGGCTTGCGGAATGTCTTTGTACATGTAAATGTAGACTGTAAGCAGTTATGAACTTATGGAAGTACAACTTTAAAACCTGCGCGAGCACAATTTTTTTGTTATTCGTTGCCGCCCCACTGCTGTTTCGTTGGGTGTGTCAGAGAGCTCGATTTGTAACCTCTAGCTGGTGCCACAGATGTCTTTGCTTCGAACATTTTTATGTTGCGATTCACACAAGTGCGGCGTAATTAAATGAGACAACTGAGTGTATCAATAAGGAAGTAGTGTAGCGCTGTTTAATTATTGACATGACTGTGGTACGTTATTATCTTTGGATTTTGAAGCTAGCACTGTAAAAGTGAAGTAAATTTGTAGCAGATGCGCCATTCTTCAACCGTGATGAAATTGTAAATCGAAGATCACTAAGTTCATTTTATAATAAATATTCACTCGCTCCAGTTTATTCATTTTGATTTTTGGGCGTGTATGTAACTGCGACATATGAGTAATAGAATATTGTTAATATTAAATGTGCATGAGGGTGAGATATTATGAACTCGTATTATTTACTATGTTTCGGGCAGAGTGACGTGTGTTGTGGAACAAGATTTTAAAACACGCTGGGCAGATGAGTCCAGCTCCCTCCTCCACTTCCCTCGTCTTCAACATCGTGAGAATACGAATGCTCTGGTTGTCACCACGACGTACCGCACATCGCGGCCGGGCCTTAGGCGGCTGCTGTGGGGCGGAACGAGTGACAAACCACCTGTGCGTGCGAAAGTTTCAAACCCGTCCTTTCGGAAGGTCGTAACTGCGCACTCTAACAATTACGCCCTAAATATTTACGTGGTGTCGATTGGTGGGGTCGATATCATGTAAGTGTGCCTTTTTGTCATTAAAATATGACGTCAAGTTGGTGACATTTCCTCATTAGACGACTTGGAAGATGTGTTGAACGGAAAGGATGACAGTATCATGAAAAAAATTATAAGACGAATATCAAGAAATGTAAAACAAAGTTAATGAAGTGTAGTTGAAATGAAGCTGGTGATACTGAGCGAATTAGCTTAGCAAATGAGACACTGAGCGCAGTAGGCGAGTTTTGCTATCTAGGTACCATAGCAAGTAAGGAGAGCGGAAGAGGAGATATAGAATGCGGACTTGCAATAGAAAGAGAAGTTTTTCTTAAAATCCAACTTAAACGTTGGGAAGTATCTTCTGAAAGTATTTGTCGGGACTGTAGCCATGTTTGCGAGTAAACATGAACGACAAACAGTGCAGACGTGAAGTGAATAGAAGCTTTTGAAATGTAGTATTGCAAAAGAATGAGGGATATGTCAGATAACCAATCTAAAGGGCGAGAAGAGAGCTTTGAAGCGGTACTTGATTAAAAGAACGGATAGGTGGACATGCAGCAGGTAAAGGTTCGACACTGGGTCGAGGCATATTTGATTTTATTTGCCAGTTTCATTCTGCCATTTAATACTGTAGTATAGACCGTTTCTTAAACCACACGCATCCGACATTTACATAGCAGCCTTTTGGAACTTATTTGCAAAGCATGTTGCTAGCCCTATTGGTGAGGTAAGGCCTTAACGAAATGTAATGCACCTGAACGTGGCAAGAATAATTGTTGGTACCAATCGATGGGATCTTAGTGGTAGGGTACACAGAAAACAGGGTCGGAATCTAGTAGATGCAGTGGTCTGAAACAATTCGCGAACAGGAGGTGCAAGAGGCTTACCAATAGAAACGGTTGTACATCCAACTTTTGTGTTCGTATTATTTAAGCGCAAATGTTTTGTAGAAGAGCCACTATAATAGTTGTATGACGATCAACACGTCAGACACCGTGCCACGGTGACTACATTTAGCAAATAAAAACAAATACGCCTCCACTGAGAATCGAACCCTTGACCTCCTGCATGTTAACTCAAAACGCTATCCACTGCACCACCTGCACAGAACTGCTAACGTCCGCTGAGAGTATAATTAGCACACGTGTGATTACCGCGTTGTCAGATTGCCAATTCCGGTTACTGCCGAAAATACGTGCAGGACGAAAACAGACACCGCACATTAGTACAACTGATTCACCTCGATGGGCAATGAATCCTACCACCTTCAGAGACGGATTTACAATTACGTTCAGCCTCCTGAGTGAATCACAAAGTAGTGATCATGGGGACATGAACATGGTGGTGTTTGGGAGGCGAACAGAAATAGTTCTCGCAGCCGCCAGAAATATTGTGTTCCGGTGGCGCAGTCCTGTGCGTCACTGTGTAATAAACAGTGGATCGTGGGTTCGAATCCCAGTGTGGCACACATTTTCACGCTTCGCCACTGAGTCACATAAAGTCCCGATGCAGCTGACATCAACAGTTCCTTTCCTTCAATCCCCTGCACCTTCAGTTTACGTTATGTCTCATTGTGTTTCCCTAAAGACAAGAAGGCTGGATTATTTTGTATATTGTCACTTCCTGTTGTTTTATGGAATTATATTTCAGAGAAGTGTACCTGAAGTAAATATACGACCAGTAAAAATATATTGTCTGAAATACGGAACTGCATATGTTGAGAAACCTTTTAATGAGCTTGAAATCCTTACAGTTATTTCCCAATACATTTACTCATTAATTGTTTTCGCACCTGAGATATATATCGGTTTCAGCTCTACCGTCATCTACACAATTACAATAAATGACAACAGAATAATTTTCATGTAGACTTTGCTTCCTTGCCTACACTTCAGATTGGAGTTAGGTTCTCTGGTCCAAAAATACCCAACAAACTCCCGTCTGACATAAAGGAAGGAAACTGGAAATCCCACTTGGTTTATAAGAAAAATAAAAACGTACCTCGTGAGCTACTGTTTCTGCAAATCACCAATTCTGTAGATTCATAAATTGAAACTTGTAAAGCAACGTGACAAGTATTGGCGTCTGTAAATAGGACTCCCTGTACAGATGTAGATGAGTTTTCATAGCAATGTAATGAACATATTTAGAAATCAATAGTAGGCAAACAGAAACTTCTCAGTTTTACTGAGGAGGCTGCAGCTTTTTCAAGCTAGCACTTTTATTTTCCTAATTTAGTTGATTAAATGTAGCTAGTACAACCACGGATACCATTAAGCACTGCAGTGATAGTTTATTATCGCTAATGCAGTATACAGTATACACATTATGTTACTACGATTTGTCTGTTTTTGTTAATGAATACCTTGACTCATTTCAGAGTATTTAGCCCTTTGATACACCAGCGTTAAACTTGGAACGGATATTTCGAATGGGTGTTTCTTTACAACAATAAAATTCATAGAATGGTATATTAATGGTAAGAAATTTTTATTTCATTTTCACAAAAATTTAAGATCCACACAGTTGTGTCAGTCTTACAGCGATACTCGTGAAACTAAATATTTTTTTGTCACAAACGGGATAGATAAGTTTCACACATATTGTTCAAAAAAATGGTTCAGATGGCTCTGAGCACTATGGGACTCAACTGCTGAGGTCATTAGTCCCCTGGAACTTAGAACTAGTTAAACCTAACTAACCTAAGGACATCACAAACATCCATGCCCGAGGCAGGATTCGAACCTGCGACCATAGCGGTCTTGCGGTTCCAGACTGCAGCGCCTTTACCCGCACAGCCACTTCGACACATATTGTTCTTGTCCTCTTCTAGCAATGAGTAGAGTGCATATCATCAACAGTAGGCCAGTGCTCGTACTGTGTAGCTTTTTATGATCACATGGTGTATTTATTGGTTTCAATAGACTGTCCGGTAGGTCTTCATCAGATACACTTCGTCACTTACACACTACACTACAAGATGAAGAAATTAGGGCTGCTCCAGTCAGCTGTCGGAAGACCGCTGAAGTCGTCAACTTTGTGATTCATCTAATAGAGCTAAAATTTCCTCATTAGTAGCGCTAAAAATCAAAAAGAAACTAACGCACTTTGACAGTAAAAATAAATAAATGTGACAACATATTCCGTAATTGCTGCGAATCCGAGTAGTTTGAGTAGTTTCACTTAATACGAGAGCGCCAGCTCTTACTTCTGTCGGTTACTTCGGTTATATGAAAATTTTCACTAACTTTCTGGGTTTGAGCTGTTTCATTTAAATACTTTTTTTCTGTAATTTTTCGTGGGGGCTTACTTACGATGGAGGATGATGTTTGGTGAGGGCGCGTGGCGCATCCGCAGCACGTAGATTCACCCTGCCGCTGCCACAGCCAGGGCAGCAGCCGGCGCGAGGAGGTGGCGTGATAGCCGGCGCGATTGCAGCGCGCGCCACCTCCTCGCGCCGGCTGCTGCCCTGTCCCTCTCAGCACCGAGACGCTGACGTGGAGCGTGCGGGACGACGCAGGCGCATCATCAATCAATCACTCTATTTGTAGTAAAACAGAATGGAAACAGTTGCAAAAGTTGGAAAATGTACCTTTCTTCTTGTTTACAATGCCCTAAGGGAAATTTCTAAGTTGGTTGCTCAATTTATTAGTTACACATTGCACCTGGAACAAATTGAAAGCACAGCAGCAAGCAATCAGTTTTTAAATGGTGAAGAGAATTGGTCTTTCGTTACATAATTAAATGAATATGTATATTTCTTGTGTTAACTCCGCCGTACACACTGAAATATTTCTGCGTGCACCTGAGAGTCGGGCTACCCTCTGGGGGTATGTTTTGTATCCTACAGTTTTACATCACTTAGTGAAAAAGTACTAAAGACTGTTTTCTCGCAGAAGAATAACTGCATAGCTCGCTCAGGTAAACACAAAGAAGTTACAGACATTTTCTACAATTGGGTGTTGATGTAAAATCAACAGTAAAAGTTAAAAATTTGTACCACACTGAGAGTGAACCCGGTCTACTGCTTAGGACATCGATGCTCTAATCACTAAGCTAGCCAGGAAGTGATCGCCATGGTGCACTGCTGCTAGTACAGCTAGTTCATTAGCTTCTTCTTCAACATGTTTCCTTAGTGTCCTTTTGCCTGTCCGTAACTCGCCAACAGACATAAAAGCGTACACAACCTTGTTAAAAGAACGAACGACAGCTAGCTTTCTCTGGAAAACACTCACCATGCAAGGCAACAGCACCCTCAACATTTCTCCTACATTCTCCGTAAATCAGGATCATCTCAGTTTTTCCTTCTGTGGTTGCTACATTCATCGTCCACTTGCACGTCGGTTCTCCAAATGATTCCAGCACAGGAGTCAACGACATGGGGCAATAATATGACGCTACAACGCAAATAAACCACACCCACACATTTGTGTGTACGAGATTCGAAAGGGTAGGAATCTACAGAACAAGATGAGTGAATAAAAATAAATGAATGAACAGGGAAAACCCTGAGCACAAATCATTCCCTGCTCCAAGGGCTTCCTCAGTAGTGCTTGAAGGTAAACGCCTGACTGTAATGATCATGCAGAGTTATAGAGTGGGGATTCAAGGTTCATTGATACTCTTCCGAAAAAACTCATTCATAGAGTCTAGAGTTTGTGCTTAATTCTCCCAGCCAGATCTTTGAATCTCGTAATGTTATTCCGTAATTTAAAGAGCTTTGATAAATGCAGAAAAAAGTAAAAATTGTTTTGAACCTGCCACGAAACAATAAAAAAATTGGACTTTAAAATAGGTCTACTTCAACGAGATATTAAATTATTCACTGCCACAGTGATATTTAGTGTTGCAATGAGGGAGGGTACGGTAGTATACTAGCAAGTAGGATACTTTCAGGGTCCTGCATCTGAATAATTGTCACAGGAACAGTCCATAGTTTGTAAACAAATTTCTTTCTGTAATAAGTAATTTATCTTATCTCTATTGTTTCTCTTAGATTCTAAATACTTTTCTTCACAGATTTAACGTCCCACTGTCCCTTCCCCCACACCAACCCCTGATTAGTTAAAGAATGAATCTCCCATGTATAAAACATCTTCATCATTACTTTACAAATGAGTTAATATTTTCCATATTGTGCAAAACATTTAATGTAAGAATAGTGGTACATGCCTTAATGACTATATTATGGCAGCATTTTAAGTTACATAAATATCTCAATAATTATACTAAATTTTCGTAATCAGTTTTTTGTGTATATTATGAGAATTTCCACGTGCAATGTACGTTGTATCTTAGAGCTAAAATAACTGACTAAAACTAATCAACAAGTAAATAATGATAAAAAAACTGCCATAACAATCGTTACTCCTGCTATGTGACCCAATAACAGGTTCTTACTGGAGGCATTCAAAGTGCTAACTCCCTGTTACCTCTCTGCCCGAGAGTGTTTCACACATGACATGAATATGAGCCTATGTGGTGGTACATAATCTTTGGATAATTAATTCCGATAGTAGGAAGCATAGCAAAGTATAATATTGACACCAGAGGGTTTGAGAAAATGCGAAGTATTGAAGTAGGCAACCAAAGAAATTATGGAGCAGAAAAAAAAATTGTGTGGGTTTTAGTCTTCTGTATTGATTCGACTATTCCTGCAGTGGCTGTTAAACTGACAGCCACCTTAAAAATATTACTTCCTTAAAATGTTACTTCCATCCTACGCTACATCAATTTCAGGCCATTTCGTTTTTTATGTTTTGAACAATGTTTTTCTCGTTCATTACGAACCTACAATTGTGAGACTGCCCAAACATTCTGCGTCATTTCTCACAATCGCAATGTACATATCTGTCACCTCTGAGATGTTATTCCAGTGAGCACGAATACAAAGGAAGGCGCAATAAGAACTTTCAGCCTGAAGTGCCGAGGCAAATGGACTACGTGTTCTTGTGAAATAGATTAGTGCTTCCATGGATAACAATATTCAATAACGAGTAGTAATGTGGCTTCTCCTCCATTTTCTAGTCTCTCGTGGGTGCTAAATTTGAGTTTAAGTTTGCAGGCGACGATGTTTTGGTCAACTACAGCTTATCTCCGTCTGCTGAAGAGATACAACGTAGTAGTCAAACAATTTTTTTTATTTACTAAAGCTCGAATACCAATCAACTGAAAGAACATAAGTCAACACAAAGAATACTTATAAGAATCAAAGAGTAAAGCAAATTGTCAGTGCACTCGTCGCCACAGAATAATGCTGAATTTCGTTGTGCATTCACAGATGTGTTTATCTGGCGACTCCTACAATGTCTTCGATCGCCAGGGACATGTTCAGTTTATTTTTATTTAAAACTGGGTGTATGTGTCAGAAACTTCATTATAGTCTGAAACTTCCCGGCAGATTAAAACTGTGTGCCAGACCGAGACTCGAACTCGGGAGCTTTGCCTTTCGTGGGCAAGGCTCTACCAACTGAGCCACCCAAGCACGACTCACGCCCCGTCCTCGCAGCTGTACTTCCGCCAGTACCTCGTCTCCTACCTTCCAAACTTCACAGAAGCGCTCCTGCGAACCTTGCAGAACTTTGCAGTGTCCTTTCTTTCAGCAGTGCTAGTTCTGCAAGGTTCGCAGGAGAGATTCTGTAAAGTATGGAAGGTAGGAGACGAGGTACTGGCGGAAGTAAAGCTGCGAGGACGGGCCGTGAGTCGTGCTTGTGTAGCTCAGTTGGTAGAGCACTTGCCCGCGAAAGGCAAAGTTCTCAAGTTCGAGTCTCGGTCGGGCACACAGTTTTAATCTGCCAGGAAGTTTCATATGAGCGCACACTTCGCTGCAGAGTGAAAATCTCATTCTGGCTTCATTATAATCTCTTGAAACAGTAATAGCAGACGTAAGGTAGCTTCAAATAAATGGCAATCAGCCGATCTCTGTGTGCTGCGATCGGAAGTTAACTTTATCGTGAAACTTGTTTAACTGCTGTTGAATTGAGAATGACTTCAAAATTATTGTAGTTGAAGACTAGTATTTTTAAACCAAACAGCATCAGATGTAAAATCGTAGCACTTCAATAAGAGCACATATTAAAATCCATAAACAACGAAGCTGAACCAGAAATTACTTTTGATTCTGTTTTATTTGTAACTCATACGCAACGAAACTGTCACAAATAACACTTTTCAACAACAAACATAAATGTAACGGCGCTTCTAACTGGGAGAGAGCTAACAGAACAGAAGATATCGCCACAGACTAAAACATACACTTATACTACTAAAAACATAACACTGAACAATGTAACACCTATTCGTTATTCTGAAGCCGTTAGCTTCCTTGAAAACTCTAAATTATTTTATTATATTAATAAACTTATAAATTCCAAACAAAAAATGACATAATAACTCATATAAGTAACTCACATTAAATGAAAATGAGTATTTCAGTTACTGTACTATGAAACAGTGCCTTCAATAGCCCCCTTGAAGTAAGTGTTGCGAATTACATTAGCACACTTAGTTCAAGAGAGGCACAAAAAAATTAATATCGCTAAGCGCTCTAAACTATATGACTCTAAAAATTCTGCTCTTTGAAAATATTTAATATTATAAACTTTTAAGTAATTAATACCAATAACTATTTTTTGAAAGAAAATAAGTTAAATATTTTAGTGAAGAGCTGAACAGGAGGGCTCATTTATATAATTCAAAAATTATTCATGTAGCCTAACATAATTGCTCAATTAATAAAATAACAAAATTTACATCATATCTTTTTACAAATTTTATTTTGTTGTCTTCATGACCGATTGCTGTAGCTGTCATGTTGAAGATGTTTTGATGCCACATGGCATGACCTACTAGATTTGTAGCTGGTGGGTTGAAAAACCCGAAACCTAGCAGGACCATGTCTCGAGATTTGCCATGAAACAATATAAAGAACATATATAAGACACTTATTATTGACACATTGTTCCTGGAAACACAAAGTAGGTCTTCGTTAATTCCTCTGTGTTCCAGGTGTGCGCTTCGCACTATTATGATTCGTCAAATTCATGTTTATATGACAATTGTTGTGTATCGTGAATTTATTCAATTTTTTTATATTACTATACTCAGTGTTAACAGACATTGTATCAATGTAATTACAGTTCGTATATATCTGTCAATATAATAGTCCAATATTGTCTTTCGTGCAGATATTTGGACATTTTATCATCAGAGTTCCATCACACAATCACGCTTCAAGCATTAATTACAGTTCATTACATATCACGATTTCCTTGACATGATATCCATTATACATCAGTGGATACTTTTCAGATAATCGTATAATGAGTACCCATTAGTAATAACGGTGTTATAAGTATTTAATGAGAGCTTAGCTGTTACTGATAATTGCGTCTGGGTCTTGCCTCAACCATGCGACAACCACTAATCTCGGTTTTTAAAAAGGAAATTTATTCCTGATGAAATCACCAGAGGCTGAAATATACCGCCTTTTTTTTTTTAGATAATACTATTTCAACTTGATGTAATTGGGTCAGTTTACAGGATTTTCTGTCTTTTTTTTAAAAAAAAAAAAACAGAAGTAACTACATATGCGAATTTGGTGATAATGCAACAATGGCTTTATGTGTGCACATATGGTTAATACTAAACCCAATAACACTATAATTACTAGCTACTTGAAAGAACAACATACAAGTGAAAAATTCCAGCACTGCAAGTAACTGCAACTGTTTAATAAATCTTGTTTCATTCTGGATATTGCAGCATTTTCGTTATGAATTGGTAAGAAAGATCTTTAACTGCTAGAATAATACCTCAATAACTGAAATTATTAAATTGTCACGAAATAAACCATTATAAGGAAGAATTTTAAATAATATTTAATCAAAAAAATTAAAAAATTAACTTCAAACAGCGTATTGCTGCCCTTTACGAATCCTGTTTTTCAACTGTGAGAATAACAACTTGCCAGACTATAACTTTAACTCACAGTGGAACGTGACAAAATTGAAACATTACCTTACATCTAACAGAGCAAAACTTACATCTAAGAAAACACATTAAATGAAGACAAACTTAGATATTTATTATACACGAAAAACTAAACCCCCCACATAAAGATATTCACACAAAAATCTGCTATACTTTTACTGAATATAAGGCATCACTTATAGAACTTTTTCAGGTCGTTATGATAATATAAACCTTTCACGTTTCTATTTTCAGGGTGTTGTGATATATAGCTACCTCCATGTGGTATTTACTTATTATGTAAGGTCCAGAATAAACTTCTAGACACTTCTTATTCAGTACCTTCATTAAAGATGAATTCAGGTCGTTTTTTAACATTATCTTATCCCAATACTATATACTAAAACGTTACCCATTTCAGTACTAGATTTTACCTTTCTTTTTAGAGCAGCAGATCTTAATTTCTCTAAGACTAGTTGGATAGTGTCTTCTTTGCGTCTTGCCACTTCAGGAACTACAGCTATGGGATTAATCCACTCGTTCTTTCCAGGTTCATTAAGCATCAGTTCAACAGGTGTATGATTTGTAAATAAATACAGTAGGTTATTCAGTACATTTTCGAATACAGACATGGTCTGTCCACTTATATTGTTGCCTGGGAGCATATGATCTAATAAATGGATTGAACTCTCTAAACACTCTCTAAACTCGGCTGGATTCTGGATTGAGTCAATTTATTAACATGTGTTTGATCTTATTCCCTGTCATGCAGTGTCTCCATTTATTTCTAATGAAATATGAAGCATTATCAGATAATATTATGTGGAATAAGTGGTTTTCAGGAATACACGCCTACCGTATCCTAATGTTGTTGTTCCCCTTATAAAATAAGATATCATTATACAACTTATATTTAACAGAACAATTTTCTCTTTATTTATCATTCGATCTCTTACTTGTTTCTAGTACGTTGCTCCCTTTTGTAACAGCCATAGATTTTTGCACATAGATAGATATTGACTTTTGAATGGAGAATTCTTAACTATCGCTGTTCTAAAAGCAGATGATTGTTCAACAAGTTCATTTAAACCATTTAGGCCTTGTGGCACTCATGATAGACGATCAGCCACTACATTATCTTTTCTGCTAAGGTGTATTAATTCTGTATCATAACTCTGAAGCACTAACGCCCATCTTGGAAGTCTAGCATTTAGTAATTTGCAGATCAATAGAAAGCGTACTGACTGGTGGTGTGTATATACTTTAAAGTAATTTCTATAAATGAAATAATTGCACTTTTCCAATGCCCATTTTACAGCCAATACCTCCAGCTCTGTTACGGTATAATTACGTTCGTTGGATGATAAAACTTAACTCACAAATTCAATTACTCTAATTTCGTTTTCATCCCCTATTTCCCAGAATAAAGATGCGCCTAACCCAGCTAAAGCTACATCAGTGAATAAACTAAAGTCTTCAGTTATATTATGGTGGTACAAAATACGAGAGGTAGCCAAAACGTTTTTGATTTGTTTATATATTTCTGAACAATTTTTTTACCAGTACCAAGGAGTATTTTTGTGAAACTAATTTAATAAATTATCGTTATTGCCAGAACGAGGTCTTAAGTCTACGAAACTTAAACATTTTATACTATGAAATTTTTGTAACAACTCTTCTAAGTTCTCTAGTCATGTTCTAACAGGCACCATAATGTTATTTATATCTCATACATCCATCATGAGTCTAATGCTACTGTCTGGTTTGCTACAGCTAACAAAGGACGGCTGTAGGGGGAATTTGAAGGTTCTACAATATTCCATTCAAACATCTTACGAATTTCCTTGGATACAGCTTCTTTCTTAGACCAAGGTATGGAATATGATGACCTACACAATGTTTTATAATATATTTCTAGATGACAAACATAACCTTTTATTACACATGATTTACTATGAACAAATCCTGATAGACCTCATTAATAAATGACTTAACTAGATCTGTTGGTGTTCTGTAAGATAAGTAGACTCAGCTACTTTTCGATTAATATGATCACTGAGCTCTGTGTTCATTACATTAATGGGCTGAGTATGCATTTCATCACACCAATCTACACTATTAGGGATGATATATCTTATATTTATACGAATGCCATACTTTAAAAGATGATCCACATTGCTTAACAGACTTAATGTAATCATGTTACCACTATTATCTAATGTAATAGTATCGAAATATAGGTCTGTCACTGCTTTCATTTTATATAAGACTTCCAATCCCCAGATACTTCCTGGTCATGAAGAAATTATCAGTACAGTGTGTCACTGTAGTTCATACTTCTAGACTTTACTATCGACCATGATTTGGAACTTGATTAATTGAATTTGCCCCCCCAACGCCTTGGTAACATTACATTTCTAAATAGGCAATATTGGAATCTTTCTTAGCATATTCCATTGTTTCTATAGCTTATAATCTATCATGGACATAGTGGCACCGGTATGAACAGTAATGGCAACAGGTATATCATATATATGAGCTTTAATTGCACCTCTGATTGTCTTATTATCAGATTTATTCTCAACAGACTCTTTACCTAATCATCTTCAATTTTCTTGCAGGCATCTATCTGACCACTAGCAACATGTTTTGTGAATTGCCTCCCTCTTACTGTGCAGACAGCCTCAGAAGACTACGATTGGTCGTTATAACGTTTGCAATTTGTTAGTACATTTGTTAGTTCATCGATAATGTCTGTTATTCAAATAGAATGATTTTGTCCTGAGCACACCTATGATGTGATTGCCTTCAAATTTTGTACACCTGCATTTTTTCTTCCAGTTATTCCAGTCATTTATGTAGTGAAGAGGTTGATGATACTGGGGACTGCTTGTAGCTATAAATAAGGAATCATGATTTGGACAGCATTGGGAATAAAGTTAGAAGAAAAAAGATTTTCCATACTTATGAGGGAAGAAACTAATTTTTAATATGTAAGAAATGAGAGGTATTTAAGTAATATTTCAGTTCTGCAGCAAGAGAATCGTTTTGAGACTTCACTTGTCATGTGATAAGTGTGTTACTTTAAAGTTTAAAATATGGATAGGTTTCTGGGACAATTTTATGCTTTGGGACATGGTGATTATTAAAACTCAACCAGGACAAGGAGGTTTTGTATTGAGTTGTGGCATCAGGTTTGTTGGTACTGGGGTTGACTGAAATAAACTGAACAACAGAGAATTTCTTTGTTTACACATTACAGGGAAAGTAGCAAGCGCAAATGTCCAACATTAGCCCTACTGGCATTAGAGAAGACAAATTATTTTTCCAGACAGATTTACGTCAAGTGACTAGTGTTTATTATTAGCTAACATGACAACTCTTCTTTCAGACAGCTTACATACACTGACTTCTTAGCACATGTCAGAGACATTAGCCAGTAACATATATAATCTTGCGGCAATAAGCACATAGATTTGGATGTTGTATAATTTTCAATGGTGGTGTGCTTTACACACAAAGACAGTGATTAACTTTGCTATATCACAGACTATATAATTTCAAACCCAAATAATGCTCTCTATGTTAACATATTATCTCGAGAAAGGAAAGTATTTCAACATGAAGAATGCAGAATAACATACGTGAAATTTACAATGAATATTTCTGGTTTGACCTGTTCGTTCAAAATAATGTATGGATGTTTCATCATATATATGAAACTTCCTATTTGATGTAAAATATTTAGCACATATCTTTTTTTATTGCTGGGTGGAACTGACAGACATTGTGTAATTTTACTAAACTTGTTGTTTTAACTGTTAGTCAATGAAGATAATTTCATGCCACTGAGATTCAGGTGTGGTATAAATATTGTTTTGGCAATTGCTTATGTCTGTTCTAATGTATATTTGCATTTATCCCCCATATGTCAACTTATAAACACTCAGTCGAGTAAATTTACAGGACTGACCTAGAGAATGGCAAATTTGTGATCACATTATGTTGTGTATAACAATGTTTTTTCTCAGACTTGTTTTTTTGAGCTGTAAGTTTAATTTGCGCTGCTATTTTTCCTCAACATAGGAAATATTTTCACTGGTCGACATAAAATAGGAACTTTAAATAACAAGTGGAATATGGCAGGGACATGTCCAAAAAAGACTGTATGAAATGAACGCTAAGGTTATTTGGCAAAAAACATCATCCACATAAAAAGACCCAGAAAGTCTATTCCATTTTATTTGAAAAATGAACTTGAAGGAACATGTTGAATCCGTCTTTACTTAAACTATGGACCCAACCAAAAATAGATATGAAAGCAGCCCTATCAAACCCAAAGTAAAAAACTCATTAAACTTGCATTACTACCAAGTTTTATGTATGTTATTTTTGGTGTTTACTTTCGGTGACAGAGTTGATTGTGTAAGCTAGGGTACACCATGTTTAGGGTTCCTCTTGTGAAACCACAGAACCCCATTTACTTATCTTTGTTTAAGGGTAATGGTGTGCATGATAATTTACTGCCATTAAGGCGTACGTTTTCTAATTTCTCTGGGACAAGTAGCCATATACCACAGCTGTAGAAGCTACTTGTTCTGAGTGTAGGCGAGTTTGTCATCTCGATATAATCTGTACTAAGTGCAACTCGTAGATGATTCGCTGGAAGAATTAATTTGTGGCTAGAGTCTTGTGTCTGGGATGGTTAAACGAGAATGTATGTTGTTGTGTACATAGTTACGCGTAGTCAGTGCGTACAGAACTTTCTCAATAGAGCGCGTCCCGCTAAGCACAACAGCACAGGCGCAGCGCTCGTCCATCTCCGCACTACGAGATGGCGCTGTCTTAGAGACGCACCAAATTCTGCTTCCGCCGATCCGCGTATTAATATGTAACGCAGCCAATGAGATTGTTGCTAATGTAGAACCTTTTCTCCTCGTGGATCACACTCGCGCAGTGATACCTGAACGCTCGAGGTAATATAACGAGTGTACAGACCTCCGATTAGTCAGTCGGCATTAGTGTGCATTAGTCTGTAGTCAAGTTTCAGTCTGCGCCTGATAAGATATTCACATTCCTGTACATCGACATGAAGATAAATGTATAGACACTTTTGTCAAGTATGAGAGATATGTGAGAATAAGATTAACGTACCAAGACCAAAGGAACTTCAGATAGTCAATTGTAAATAGCATCCAGAATCAAGTTAAGTAATTCTATGCTTGTTATTGTTTTAATAAATGTGCGTGAAAATTAATCACGTTCTGTTCAAAATGGTTCAAATGGCTCTGAGCACTATGGGACTCAACTGCTGTGGTCATTAGTCCCCTAGAACTTAGAACTACTTAAACCTAACTAACCTAAGGACATCACACACATCCATGCCCGAGGCAGGATTCGAACCTGCGACCGTAGCAGTCGCACGGTTCCGGACTGCGCGCCTAGAACCGCGATCACGTTCTGTTTAAAGTTGGTCACCGTCAACCTGTTACTCTAAGCGTGCAAGTGGCATTTCTATCGCCTGACCTAACGGCAGAAGATAAACACGCCACGATAAGACCACGAGACATATTGCTGACACTCGGCTACTTCGTTAGAGCGACAAGTCAAATAATCTGATGGTGTGTGTACCGAAGGTCTCAGTACGCACACCACATATGTGTTTTTCTAAACACTTGAATTAGGGTAGAAATACAGTACAAAAAATGGTGGAAACACGAGCTACCACTAACACGAAAGCAGTTGTTACCTTAACTCAGCAAGTGCACACGTTAAGAGAGGAAATGGAGCACGAGAGGCAGAGAAATTTCGAACTTTATCGTGAGTTAGAAGCTGGGAACGCGATTCAGGTTCAATCGCAACTGGACAGAAACAGCTCCCAGTTCTAAATTTAACGTATTTAAATAACACACTCACTCCACAACTCATGCACTCGTCAGAGAAATTAATAGAGTCCCAGCATGGGAAATTTTCGATGGAACAAATGTGGCAGCGTATTACGCCATTTCCCATGTCTCGCGTCCGTCGGTCGTCGTAACTTAATATATTATTTATTGGTAATGTTGATTGTTGCCGACTTACGTGGTGGGCCTTAATCAAAATAATACTTCATTCAATTTTGATTTACAATTAAACGCTTTTGTGAAGTTCTCTTTTTTTAACAATATTGATCTTCAGTGGAGTTAGGCTCGCTGAATCTTAAAACAAGAGTTCAAGCCTAGCCTGCGATATCTGTAATTTTTGCATCTCGCCGGCTAAGCTTTGCACAAGATCAGGTATTTCTTTGCAAGCGTCCCGCATCTCGGCAAGTTCGCTTTGGATACTGTCTATTTTCCCTTACTGCACTGCTCTTACTCACTGAGCTTAATTTTTTCTCCTGCTCATGTAGGATCTGAGCCAGTTTTTCGTCTCTTTGTTGCCCATGCTCATGGTGCATATGAGCAAGTTTCTGATCTCTCTTCCTATCTCTTTCTTCCAACCTGCGCAGAAATTCTGCAAATGGGTCTGCAATCGGTGTGCATGCCGGCCGCTGGTGGCCGAGCGGTTATAGACGCTTCAGTCTGGAACCGCGCGACCGCTACGGTCGCAGGTTCGAATCCTGCCTCGGGCATGGATGTGTGTGATGTCCTTAGGTTAGTTAGGTTTCGGTAGTTCTAAGTTCTAGGGGACTGATGAGCTGAGACGTTAAGTCCCATAGTGCTCAGAGCCAATCGGTGAGCATACTGGTGCCCCGCTTAATCTAGCACTCGATTGGGCCCCCTGCCCAGGCTGTGGAGCGTCAGTCACTGTCCACAGATCTTCGCCCCCCACACTGGAAATTATGTTATCCGAGGCGGTGGCTTGGGATTCGTTTACGTTTTGCAAATGATCCTCACTTTCCATGTTAACAGAATTTTGTTCATCTGGTACAGATGCTTTAGGTCGTCCTATCTTACCCTTAATAAATTCACTTTAAGCCTCTGACAAATCTGTAACACTGACACACACACGAATAATAATCCCCTCCAAAAACAAACACATAAATACACAAATACACATAATTCAATTTGCACTCTACTTATTATTTTTTCACCGAAGGTATCTCATGTGCATATGGGTTCGCTATTCCGCACAGAGCTACGCAGGATGCTTGCATAATAGGCCTTACCTTTGTTATTTCTCTTTCAGGTAATCCTTTCTCTTCTCTACACTTTTTCTTCTCCAGATCTCCTCAGGGTGTGGTTTTGTTGTTGTAGATGTAAAAGAATTCATATAGACATTAATATTTTACAAAAATTAGACACATACATAATTACATTCATTACAATAGAATCACATTCAATTAATCTCTCATTTCGTTGATCGGGCCCCAAAGTTGCGGCGCCAATCTCGCGTCCGTCGGTCGTCGTAATTTAATATATTATTTATTGGATAATGTTGACTGTTGCCGACTTACGTGGTGTGCCTTAATCAAAATGATACTTCATTCAATTTTGATTTACAATTAAACGCTTTTGTGAAGTTCTCTTTTTTTAACAATATTGATCTACAGTGGAATTAGGCTTGCTGAATCTTAAAACAAGAGTATCTAAGTTGAACAATGGAATAAATTTTTCATATTAATTTCCTCGGCTAGTCAGTTCACTTTAAAGCAAAAATCTTTAGTTATTAATTACAACTGCGGCCCACACACGCGCGAAAGTATTTTTTCTTACCTCCGTTAACCATTGCATTGTAGTCGGAGTCCTGGCTCTGGCTCTCGGCTGTGGTACTGGAAATAAGAATCTTAAAGCTACGTATTTTCTGCAATGTCGGACGGCTGTGGAGAAAAATATATATTATGTTAATAGCGGTCGAATTTTTCGCTTCCTCTATAAATTAATATCGCCACGTAATGGCGTCGTTGGCTGCATCGGCCCCTACGATTGTTGCACTGTAAATTACTCGAATGCAGGAAGTCAGACATGAAATCGGGATCTCCTCTTACAAATGAAAAGTGAACAATAATATTAAATCAATATATTATCTGCTTAATTAGTACAAATATGCTTACATTGGCCAGCACTTGCAAGATGTCCGTCTACACGTAACCAAGACAAGAGAAGAAGTGAAGACGACTAAAAAATTAACAAAAGAGCCTATCTTGTGGTCTCTTTAGATAATTTTGTTATATTTCTTTGCCCTCGAAACTTGCACAGAGAAATTATTATAATACGGATGTATCAGAAAAATGTATATTATTCAATTTTTAAATGTCTCTTCTTTATAAACACTGTTTTTTTAAGTCTTTTCTTATTATTTCACTGGGGACGCTATACGGGACAACAGAAGCACGAAGTGTTAGTAGTAAGCGTTTCGACTGACATTTGTGGCGTGTTTCTAGCAGGCCTTTGCGTAGTTGATTCCTGGATAATACGCAAGACGGCTTACTCTGAAGACACGCCAACACACCAGTTACCTGAAGAATTGTTGACCACCGTTGACTGGAGAAGCAGTTAGTTTTAAGCACTTATTAGTATGTAAGGGCATACTGGGGCTACTTGGCAGTTAGTTAAGGATGGAATAGATGGGTGGGGAGGTGTTGAGTGTGGGGGACACTACACTGTGAATTGGGGAGGGTTGGTTCAAATGGATCTGAGCACTATGCGATTTAACTTCTGAGGTCATCAATCACCTAGAACTTAGAACTAATTAAACCTAACTAACCTAAGGACATCACATACATCAATGCCCGAGGCAGGATTCGAACCTGCGACTGTAGCGGTCGCTCGGCTCCAGACTGTAGCGCCTAGAACCGGACTGCCAACTGGGGAGGGAATATCCTCGACATATAAATAACTAGCTTTTAGGTAGTTTAATGACAGCCATTTGCTAAATATTCGGGACGAATCTTCTCGGAAAGGACGAGGAATGTTGCACCACGAATAAGTTTAGTCATGTATCTAGGGAGTTATTCAAAATTTTGGTCAGCCGTGGCCGGAAGGTAGAGTTTACGGGAGCGACGGACACGACAGGCAGGAGGCATTGGCAATGTTGTCATTAAGCAACCGGTTCTGCGAGACAGGTTTACGAGACCACTCACAGGCGAGGAAGCATTGTAGGCACTATAATCAAATGTGAAGACAGGTGTGGAGTAATGAGGACCAACAAAAGAAGAAACACACACGCATTCACACAAACACAACCCATACAGATATGGCCACTGTCTCTAGGTGTTGGAGTACAACTTAGCATTACTCAGGCCCCAGTCATCATGATTAGTGTTCTGTCAAAAGGCAGGTTTTCACATGGTAGTTCTCCAGGTGTCTGGTTTTCTGTTATCCTCTTCAGGTCCGCATAATATCATCTTCCCTCATTGTCGTCTATCATCTTGTATCTCCTTCTTCCGCTCAGTCCTTCCAAAGCATCGGCTAGCAAGCACTCCCTTCTCAGTGACTGTCCCAACCAGTTGTCTTTCCTCCAGCAGTCATCTTCTCTCATGAACCCTTTTCAAGACGCTTTCCTTACTGTTTCCATCCAGCTTATCCTCTCCATTCTCCTCCACATCCACATCTCAAATGCTTGTGACCTTTATTCATCCTCTCGTCTTAGCATGCATGTTTCTGCCCCGTATAGTGCTATACTCCAGGCAAAACATTTGACAAGCATTTTTCTTAGACCTTTATCTAATTTGCTACAAAATAGTCTCCTAATTCTGTTGAATTCCTCCTTCGCAATGGCAATTCACCTCCTGGTGACATCTCAAATCTTCAGTTGTTGTGCTACCAAGATATTAAAGGAACTTTCTTGGCTAATGGTAGTTTGTGCTATTTTAATACTGGACAGTCTGCGTCTTCGACTGATGACCATACTTTTTGTTTTTGCTGTGTTCATTTGCATCCCATATTCCACACAAACTTCATTCAGATCTTTCAGCATGTTATTCAGTGTGCGCTCACTTTCTGCAACAGTACCATGTCATCAGAAAATCGTATATATTCTATTCTTTTTCCACCAGTACATATTCCTTTTTTCCCATCTAAGCTTTTTGCAATAATCTCTTCAAGGTATTCATTAAACAACAGTGGGGACTAACACCTCGTCCAATGCTGCATCCTTCTGACAGTTGATTTCCAATCCTTATCTTTATTTTCTGGTATACGTAGAGATTCCGTATCAGTCGTCTCTCTTTCCATTCTATTCCTTTCCTCTTCAATATATCCACCAACTTATTCCACTGAAATCTGGCTAAAGCGTTTTCTAAATGTGTAAAAACAGCGAAGATTTCTCTACCTTTTTCCATATATCTTTCCCCTATAGTTCTTAACAGGCCAGTAGCATCTCTTGTTCCTTTTCCTCTTCTAAATCCGAACTGCTCCTCTGCAATCCCTCTATCCAGTGTGCCATATAGCCTTCTATTCTACACTCTCAGCAACACTTCAGTTGCATGAGAAATTATACTGATGGTTCTATGCTCTTCACATTTTTTAGTGTTTCTCTTTTCTCTGTTGGTATCATAACTGTTGCCAGGAAGTCCTCAGGCCATTCCCCTCCGTCATATATCTCATTACAGAGGTACACTATTTCTTTTCCTGCATTGTTTCCCAGACTCTTCACCAGTTCCGCTGACTTATCGTCAATTCCACATGCCTTCCTATTCTTCAACTCCTTCAGCGCCTTTTCTACTGCTGCTTCCAAGATGGTGAATCCCTTTCGATCTTCCGGCACATATTGCTCCTCTTCAATTTCGCTTCGCATTTCATCCCACTTGTACAGACATTCAGTATATTCTTGCCATCTGTTCAAAAGCTCCTGTGGTTGTTCTGCTAGAGTATCATCCGCTCTTTCTATTTCCATGTTATTCCTCTTTCTTTTACGTTCAGAAACTATCTCACTAGCCAGCGTATACATCATTTCATACCTTCCCTCTTTCTCCATTTTCTCTCTTTCAGTTTTATACATTTTCCCTTGCTTCTTTAGTTTCTCTTCTTAATTCATTATTCAGTTTCCTGTACCTCTTTATGCCTTCTTCCGTTTCTACATTTTTGCACTTTCTCCGCTCTTCCATTTTCTTCAACATGTTTTCTGTTATCCACTCTTTCCTGGTACTTTGGGATACTCTAATTCCTAGTACTTCTTAGGCAGAGTTCATGAGTGCTTCTCTCATTTTTTTCCATTTATCATTAATACTTACATCAACACTACCTCATTCCCATTTTTCCATGGATGTGTTTCCCAAATCTGATGCCTTTCCTACCTCTTTGAGTCTTTCTATGTTTAGTCTTCCTTTTGCTTTACTTCTCCAGACTTTTTTCAACTTCACTTCTATTTTACCCACTACTAGGCTGTGGTCTGGATTTATATCCGTTCCTGGATAATCTTTTGCATTCTTCCAGCAGTTCTTAAACCTTTTTTGTATCAGGATGTAGTCCAACTGATATCTTTCCTTATTCAAATTTGATATCCAGGTGTAACGTCTCCTTTCGTGGTGTTCAAATAATGTGTTACCCATTGCTAAGGAATTTTATTTACAGGAACTAATTAGTCGTTCCCCTCTCTCATTTCCCCAGTACCCAGACACAATGGCCATGTCTGCGAGAGTTGTGCTTGTCTGAATACGTGTGTGGTTTCTATTTTAGAAGGAGGACTTTGTCTTAAAGCTCAGTATTTAGGCTGGTTTTTCATTGTGCATGTATGCAGCTCAGTGCCTCCTCTATATGGTGAGTAGCAATCTGTTCTTCCCATATTGTTATTCCATTGTTTGAATTCACACAAAAATGTATTTACAATCGAGCTTGAACACCATAATAAAATACATGTTTTCGACTAACTTACATAGCAAAAAATAGCAGAAAACGATTGCTACTATCCCACATTACACGAAACAACTTATATTAAACAGCTATACCTAAGTGGAAGTAAAATAAAATAAAAGGCAACATTACGTTAACATGGAAACATGACAACGGAAAAGCTCAGTTAACCGTCATCCCATATTGGCAAAAAATTTTCCGACAAACTCTGAGTTACTAAACTCGTGTATGGGTGAAACGGAATATAAATTTCCATTTTGCCACATGATTTAGATTTGCTTGGATTAACTACATGATTGTCGATGTTACTCCTTCAAGTGGCAACCATCACTTCCCTCTACAGCTGATTTAGTGCCCCCTCTGTAACCGTCCCGGTAACTATCCAACATTTCCTCTTAACTTTTATTGTTTACTGCCTTATTTATTTTAATTTATTTTGTTACTTTACCCAGAATGTTTAAATCTTTCTAGCTCTGTCTGAGATGTAAGTAAGACTTCTTACAGATATCCGTAACAGTAAATTTTGCAGTGAGCTTGATAGATGGCTTTTTGCGTAGCAATAATAATGTTTGTAGTAATTAATTAATGTTTTATGGCAAGGTCAGATAACTCACTTTCTTAAATGAACATAAGAACTTATACGACCAAACAACCCAAATTTATCTACACATCATACTCAAGAAATTATGAGTGATTCGAGTTCTCAATTTTAACTATTCTCGGTTTGTAGAGGTGCGGCAACTGTACTGGTTGGTCAAGTTTTGTTTCGTTATAATTGTTGCATCTTTGTACCGATTTCAGATTTCGAAAAATAGAGGCTATGAAGGCGCTGTTTGATCATGCCTATGTTTACTCCGTGAGTCAAGGAAAAGGAAAACTCATTTGTCATTGAAGTGCTATCTTAAGGCTGAGTGTACTCTGTTAATCAGTCACATGTCGATGTTTTCAGATTAATTCTCTTTCTAATGCAAGCGTTTTGCTTACTGTAAGTGGGGCAATGTTTTCTTCCATCACAGGTAACAAAGGTATCCTGGAGTTCTAGCCGATGTAGAAATGGCGAATAGAAGAGACGTCTTAAGATGAGTAGCACGATACCACGCTACCTGCAGGATTTTCGGGTTGACGCCGTTCACAGTGGACACTGAGAAGTGTGAGGTACGGAGGACACGTGCTGGTACACTGTACGCACCTGTTGTTCTCGTCATTAACGTGGCAATAACAGCACATGTGGTAAGCTTGTTGCAAGCTATAAACGCGAGAAAAACAAATTCCATCACCTTTGTGTGGTTGGTTGCCTATATGATGACACATACGCCACCACGGTGACGGCGGTCGCCGCAGACGTGTTTCCAAACACCCACAAGTACCAGAGGATCCTCAGTCTTTTGTCTTATCGGGACAGTTGTATCCTGGAGTCGCGCCATTTCTCCAGTGCGGCGGTGAGGATATCCAGCAAAGTGGTGTTTGCAGGCTCTCTCGCGCTACGTGTAGCTGCTGTGACGTTGAAATTTCTGAGTTACGAAATGAAATGGACATGCTTGTTAACACTGCTTCCAAGTTGTATTGCACTTACCACTGTTGCCAGGTATGTGGCGCTCGTTTTTCTTGTCAAGAGTGAGTTACGCCAACTCAACCAGAGTCTGAGAGCTCCAGCGCAAGGGAGATGCCAGCGGCGACCACTTGCGGACCGCTACCGAAAGCTGAGCAGCGTCTACTCCGCACTGTGCAACCTGTCCCAGGAGGTTCTTTCGGCCCGCCAGATATTCTTAGTTTTATTCATGGTGACAGCTCTGTGCAGTATATCTTGGAATGCAGTTGCGCTGTTTTATTACATCACCAGAAACGCCTAGTAGTGAGATATCTTTTGCTTATATCGTGGCAGTCGTCGCAGGTGTTAATGGTGTCAGCGGCTTCGCACGCGCTGTCCAGGGAGGAGGTGCAGACAGCTCCTGTCCTGTGTCGGCTACTCCTGGGTTCGTCTCTTCGCAGCTCAGAAACGGTAGAGCTGCGCCACTTCTGCCGACTCCCCCGCAGCCAGACTCCCACTCATCAACTTTACGGCGTCGTTACTTTGGATACGAGGATGCTGGTGGCCTCCTTGCCATTCGTTACAACATGCATCGTGATTTTGTTAACTTTCTGGACAGTGTTCTAAAAAAGAAAATAAAAAGAACAGTGAGCTGAATATTATTACAACAGTATTGTGAACATGGGTTGTTCTGCAGTAAAATTCTATAGCAGTTTTGCTATAATTACAAGCTTGTAGAATACATGCCTGTTACATGAATCTTTATCAAAATCTCCGGTAGTTATTAAAAGTGTGTACTGTTGTAAATAAAGAGACCATATTTGTTCAAAATTTTCCCCAGCTTCGTATTGCACAACACAGCCAAGGGGTACAAAAATGGATGTTATCAAGTCTGTTGTGCAGTATATCCAGATATAGTGTCGCTACCTTCACTCAACCCAACATGTAGCATCCCATCGGTGGAAAGCCTAGGAGACAAATCAAAACTGCTGCACTTTTTTCATTACAGTAGACTTCTAGGTAATTGGTACTTATTAATAGCAAGACTGAAGTGATCTACTTAGACAAAGATATAAATTTCACCAATTTATAATTCTTGAATCACATAATGAGTTATTACATTTAAGTGTAAAAGAAATGTTCAGGAACTATAACTGGAATGTTTCTAGAGGGGACAGAGTGTTGCAGGAGACGACAGAGAAGCTGTGTTCCTCAGACGAATACAGATGATTAACAAAGGGTTTCAAATGCTAAATGGAGGTACAAAATGGGTCAACAGCAAAAGGCCACGACTAATAGCTGACGTAGGCGAGTGTATACCATGTTTCGACACTGTCTTCAGATCGACGTCAAATATGGGTTGCTGCAGCTCGAATAACTTACCGCTTCAAAAATCATACTAGTGTTAATCGCGGACTACTACTTGCTTTGTTCCATAGAGAAATGGAACCAACACAATCTTAAACACCACTTCAGTTGGAGAAACCGTAATTAAACATTATCAAGCAGCAGTGAAACTGAGTCCATATCGAGGCCTTAATCACAATTATTACTTCCTTTACCCAACCCACCATGTCTCGCGCGACCCCAATGCATCATTGAAATGGAAGACAAAAGATGCACTGCCTCGTCAGGAGTGACCTTGACCTTGTTACACTCGTCATATGCTCAGTCAGCATAAGCCGCTGAGAGTTAAGATGGGAACCTCACTGCACATAAGATTCACTTTCATTCTCCCAACGTAGACTCTGTCTCAAATATCGAAGAAACGAGGCAAATAGCATCATATACTCATCTGACTCAGACGAAGAGACAACCATTGCAAATCAGAACTCACTTTTCAACATACTATGACAGAACCAATTCTTCATCCTGACAACAGTGGAATCCCACAGGTGTAATAGAAACTTTTGAAGAATATAAATATACACAACATGTCAGATCATGCCTGCACATATCTTCCATAAATACTGCTTTCTCTCAAAGAAGAATGTCACGCATTCAAGGAAACATCAAGTAAAATAGCAAGTAAAGTCATAAATCCTCCTACATATCATTCACAGCATGTACTGAACCTCACAACATAGAAAATATACACTCCTACTCAAATGACAGAGTTTCAGACTTACAACAAAGCCAAGTTCTTACCTTCTATCTTCTCACTATACCATAGGTTATTCAGATAAATCCAGTATCGCTACATCAAAACATTCACGAAAATCGTATGATGAAGTTAGACAATCATCAAATATCATCACACATATCAAATTTTGTTACTCAATGACCATCTATAATGACCTCAATATCAATGATGAGTTATTCAAGTCTTAGACCAAATATAATTTATCCAGGGTAAATCCAGACCACAGTGTATGGTACTTTGGACGTACCATATTTCCTGATGTTCAGGTGTCTAGTGTAACATATCTAGTGTTTGTGCTTATGTTCTAGTAAAGATTCTTTGTGTAACCAGGCTGTTCTCTTTTGAGTGTATTTTAACGTTTTAAAGGTTTCTTTGTATGAGTGAGGTATTAGTCAAGTGTCTAGATGGTTCCCTCCATATTGATAGCAATATATCCAACAGTCTTGCCACATTGGATCTCACACAACCAACAAAGTTCAGCAATGTCAGGTCTTGTTAGTACTTGCGTGGGTTATTTTCTGGATATTCCAGGAGCTATTGGATTTGAAAGACTGGTATGTGGTTTTGCGCAATACGAGTATTATTACTGTAGTTGCAACATGTGATGAAGAATTTGGTACTCTTCAGTAATACTAGTGTTGAGTGTACAGTGATTTTCTTAATTATGAGGATCAGTGAGATAGTGTGCTGTGTTCTTACACATGATTTGATTGTAGATGTGGTTATCATATACAGGGTGGTGCATTGATCGTGACCGGGCCGAATATCACACGAAATACGCGTCAAACGAATAACCTACAAAGAACGAAACTCATGTAACTTGAAGGGGGAAACCAAATGGTGCTATGGTTAGCCCGCTAGATCGCGCTGCCATAGGGCAAACCGATATCAACTGCGTTTTTTAAAATAGGAACCCCCATTTTTTATTACATATTCGTGTAGTACGTAAAGAAATAGGAATGTTTTAGTTGGACCACTTTTTTCGCTTTGTGATAGATGACGCTGTAATAGTCACAAACATATGGCTCACAACTTTAGACGAACAGTTGGTTGCAGGTAGGTTTTATAAATTAAAATACAGAACGTAGGTACGTTTGAACATTTTATTTCGGTTCTACGTCTGTGAACTTATCAATTCTATGAACGCATGCTGTTACAGCGGGATTACCTGTAAATACCACACTAATGCAATAAATGCTCAAAATGATGTCCGTCAACCTCAATGCATTTGGCAATACGTGTGACGACATTCCTCTCAATAGCGACTTAACTTCTAAGGTCATCAGTCCTCTTGAACTTAGAACTACTTAAACGTAACTAACCTAAAGAAATCACACACATCCATGACTGAGACAGGATTCGAACCTGCGACCGTAGCGGTCACTCGGTTCCAGACTGTAGCGCCTAGAACCGCTCGACCACTCGGGACGGCCTTCCGTAATGTTCGCGCACGCATTGACAATGCGCTGACGCATGTTGTCAGGCGTTGTCGGTGAATCACAATAGCAAATATCCTTCAACTTTACCCACAAAAAAAAATCCGAGGACGTCAGATCCGTTGAATGCGCTGGCCATGGTATGGTGCTTCGACGACCAATCCACCTGTCATGAAATATGCTGTTCAATACCACTTCAACCGCACGCGAGCTAAGTGCCGGGCATTCATCATGTTGGAAGTACATCGCCAGTCTGTCATGCAGTGAAACATCTTGTAGTAGCATCGGCAGAACATTACGTAGCAAATCAGAATACATCGCACCATTAAGATTGTCATCGATAAAATGGGGGCGAATTATCCTTCCTCTCATAATGCCGCACCATAAATTAACCTGCCAAGGTCGTTGATGTTGCACTTGTCGTAGCCATTGTGGGTTTTCCGTTCCACAATAGTGCATATTACGTCGGTTTACGTTACAGCTGTTGATGGATGACGCTTCAGCGCTAAACAGAATGCGTGTAAAAAATCTATCATCGTCCCGTAATTTCTCTTGTGCCCAGTGGCAGAACTGTACACGACGTTCAAACTCGTCCCAATGCAATTCCTGGTGCATAGAAGTATGGTTTGGGTGCAATCGATGTTGATGTAGCATTGTCAACACCGAGGTTTTTGAGATATCCGATTCTCGCGCAGTTTCTCTGCTACTGATGTGCCGATTAGCCGCGGCAGCAGCTAAAACACCTACTTGGCCATCATCATTTGTTGCAGGTCGTGGTTGACGTTTCACATGTGGCTGAACACTTCCTGTTTCCTTAAATAACGTAACTATCCGGCGAACGGTCCGGACACTTGGATGATGTTGTCCAGGATACCGAGAAGCATACATAGCACACGCCCGTTGGGCGTTTTGATCACAATAGCCATACATTAACACGATATCCATCACTGGTAAACGGTCTATTTTAACACAGGTAATGTTTCATGAAGCAAATACAGTCCGCACTGGCGCAATGTTACGTGATACGACGCTCTTATACGTTTGTGACTATTACAGCGCCATCTATCACAAAGCGAAAAAAGTGGTCCAACTAAAACATTCATATTTCTTTACGTACTACACGAATGTGTATTAAAAAAACGGGGGTCCCTATTTAAAAAAAAACGCAGTTGATATCCGTTGGACCCATGGAAGCGCCATCTAGCGGGCCAACCATAGCGCCATCTGGTTTCCCCCTTCAAGCTAGACGAGTTTCGTGGTTTGTAGTTTTTTCGTTTGATGCTTATTTCGTGAGATATTTGGCCCGGTCACTATCAATGGACGACCCTGTATATCTGAGCTCTGCTTAAAACTAGCAGCCAGTTTGGCTACAGCAGTAGAAAGTTCATCAAAATTCTCTGTTTCTTGAAATGTTATTTTCTGTACTGACCTTCAGTACATCTACTTCATGTTCAAGCAATTACAAAGCTGTTGCATGACTACTTGTTTCTTAACCTGACTCACTATAGTCTGACTTGGAGCAGCTCCTGGTCTATCATGTACCTCAGATTGTTCTCTTCATCCACAAATATTGTCCTCCTGTTCTTGCACTTCTTTTCGACTAGTTATTGACAGTTATAATTGGCTAATGTTTCCCTTCTCAAGTGCTATGAATCTTTTTAGTTTTATCATTTTTTTGTAGTCCAGTGCAGTCTGTTGTTGTAACATGGAACTTTCATACCCTAAATATTTCCAAACAAACTTCTAAAGCGGGATAACTCAGGGAGTGAAGTATCATAAACCACTCTAAGCTGAATCCAGTACACCTACCCAAAACAAAACTAGTTTCTCCGCAGGTGCACAGTAAAAGGCAGAGTAATAAATCAGCAAGACGTTAATATCAGACACAAGCAGTATGCAATAAGTATTAGTAGTCTGAGGCGCTTTGGATTTCTGACATTAACTGGATCATTTGACAACACTTACAAAGTTCAGAATACAGTTCCTCTGGAAAAGTAAATTTAGTGAAGTCATTAAATCCATGTATCGCAATGTACGCATTTAGCAATCTTAAGAAATTTGAAAATTATGAAATCAACTCTTCAATATCACAGTTAATATCATCGTGAGGGTGGGGAGGCGGAGGGGCCAAATGATTGAGGGGTGGGGACTGGTCCAAATCTCCACTCTGCTATGCTGAAACATTTACCAATGCAAAGTAAAAAGATGAAATTGGCAGTCAGACTTACTCCTACTGCTCAATTACGAGTATAATTACACTGGTGTGTTGCGACGGTCAACAGAAAGCTAGTAAAAAGTTTCGTTACGTGTACTAAAATCACCAACAGGCAACAGGTGAACTGCAGGTCCGTAAGAATGCTCAGTGGCACAGACACAGTTCCAGTAAATTAGTTTGGAAACTTTTTAGGATAGGATCCCATACAGTTGGGTACATCTCAGAGACAGCAATATTTCATACAATTTCCAGAAACAAGTTTTTACACTCAGAACATCAATATAGATCTCCAATGAAGCGTGCGATTCCAGAAATATTTACCAGAAACTTTATCTTAATGTGGAACTAAGTTAGTAGTGATTTCACAAGTTCAGAAAGTATAATCGAATGTCAGTAGTATCATTCGGCGAGTTCCACCTACCGAAATATCACTATCTGACGAACTTCACCTACCAGTATCACTAACTTTGCTAATCCTGATAAATTTCTTGAGCCATTCACAGTTCCAAAATATCACTTTCGTACTAAACATTCAAAAAATCTTAAATTCCACCAACCTGACAAAGAATCTCTGCAGGACGTAGTGAGGTAGCAACTCACATCTGACCATTCAGTACAACTACAAGTTCCTTTTGCAGCAAAGCACAGGAACATTTGCCCATCCCAAATGAACGCAAGTAGAAAGTATAAAAATATACCAGTACACACTTACCACTTCAGTACTGTTATGCACAACCCTCGTTTCATGAAATCAATCTAACATATTAATATGTCAGCCCTACTCGATAGTAATTTCTCTACACATAAAAATATGGTATCACAAAGGAAGAGAAAGACAGTACTTTAGCAATAAGCAACGCACTTGCACTTCGTCAAATGTGAATGTAACATTCCCCTTAGCGTGCACTCAAAAGACTCCTCTAACAACTTGATAACATGGGTCCATGCACATCTGTATTAGTTATTGTGTCAGTATTTAATAAGCAACATAGCAATAAAGACATAACTAACATGAGAAGTTGTGTAAGGATAGAATTAAGATGAATGTAACAGTTATTGAGTAGAGTATATTTCAAAATGTATAAATTACCTTTCATTAACAAAGACCAACTAAAATGAAGTTCAAACATCAGATGGAAAAAGAATACACTGTTAGAGAAAAGCTATATTGTAAACTATGTATTGCATCGAATAAACGGGACATGTTGTGTGATATTTTTTCACAAAAATTGTTCTTCTTCTAGGTACAGAATCAGTGTATTTTAAAATATTATTGCGCATGTTTAGTGGGTTACACTAATTGTTTCGCGAATAGATCGACGTCTACACTAGAGGCTGCAATCTTCCGATTATTATTTCTAACTCAAGTTACGAGAAAAAAGAAAATGAATAACAACGGTAATCGTCAACTCAGCGAACTTGTATCACGCATTGTTATTCACGTAAATAAATCCCCAATTTCAGCGACAAAAATTAAATAAAATTTAAAAGCCTATACGTAAAAGCGAAGTAACTATATCACTAATAGTAAATTCCAAAGTATTAAAAAATTAATTATAGCAGAATATTACTATAGTAAGTTAGACAAATTTTCTTTGTGTTATTATATGCCTTATATTTGTGATGTTCATGTTTCCTTGTCTGACGCAGTGGAAATATTGAGTGGAAAATACCAGATGGTTATAACTAAAGTACAGCTGCCCGTAAAAGTGCAGTGTGGACTGTAATTATCGTACGGCAGTAGATATTCTAATGCGTTTACTTCGAAGTGACTGACGTCGTAAAAAATATTAGTTCCACTTTTCGTCTCCAGGTGCAAATATGGGTCTGTGAATACGAGAAAGACTTATAGAAACGTTTCCATATTTCATGGAGTAGTGAAACTGGCAATGCCTCACAATTGCTAAATGGAATGACTGTGATTGGGACAGGTCAACACACAATGCTGTGGAGTGGGAGGGTTAACCCAGCAACAGCATTATCATTGATATTTTGCATGATGAAAATTTATTTGTACCAGTTTAAGCAGTGAGTGCATGGACACAAAAAAGCAAATTTCTTCCTGTGTGAAATACATGAATGAAATTCTAATTAGACAGTAAACATATTTTAGCTAAGAAAAATACGTCACGACACACTGTAAATCAGATGTTAGTAAGAATTTCAGTAAACTTTAGATTTAAGAAAGCATGCAGCCAGCGCTTACTGAACTATCTGTCACTAGCAACTTATTTTTTCAAAACAGTTTGAATAATATTTTCAATTTTAGAAAAAATTGCGCCTCGCGCTTAGCAAACTATTAATAACCTTCCAATTGTAATTAAGGAACATGCTCCACAACGCTCACAAAGTCTTTAATTGATAGCAAGTCAAGTTACAAAGTATTTAAGATCAAAACGAACCATGGCGCTCATTAAATGATTAATTAAATACCAACAGGTTTGTGCGAAACAATCTCCCAACTTAAACGGTAACAGCCATCAGAAAAAGCCAGATGTATTTACGAAAATAAGATACATACAATAAAGTTGTTTCTGTTTTACAGCTCCGACCTCTGTCAGCAGAGCGACATGAGGTGTTTAGGCCATCACCGGCACGGCTGTCGGTCGGTCGCTAAGACAGCAGCGCCACACCCGCGGCCGACCAGGGCACCGGAAACCTGGCCTAAACTCTCGCCTGTGATTTGGGAAGGTGACATAGGATAAAATTCTAAATCAACAAACTGTTAAACACAAGGATGAACAATTACAAATGGGCAACAAACCAGTTCCGCTTGATCTAAATGAGAGTGACGTTCCTTTGTTGGTCCGCATAAATACTGCCAGTACAGAACTGTAATGGTTTGAATTCAAGTTACAAGAAACTGGGAACTCAGCCACAAGTCAGGCAGTTAATATTGTTTGCAGAACATCTATATTGACCCTAAACTCAAGGTAGAATATGAGGCTTAGACGGTGCAGCATCTCTCTAACAGTCCGAAATATATAACATTTTCACTATCACATATTATACTGCTTTGGAACATTGGCTGCCTTAAGTGCTGGCTTATTACGCTTCAAAAAATTCTAAGATTCTTGTCCGTAGGCTCCACTAGAACTTCAAAGCAGCGCAGGACGTTGTATTTTACTTGTAAACGAGAACCAATCGGACGAATCGTCTCACCAGATTGTGGAACTGGAGTTGGCCACACAGGATGCCGAGATGTCCTGGATAGAAATTAGCACCTGACAATTGTCGCTTCAGCCACCAGTGACATCAGTTTCCAGACACCACACGCGGCAACATGACGGCAGCTACCCCGCAAACAGTTCATGGTTCCTCTCTTTGTCTCCAGACATGCCGCTCCTCGCAGCCACACCATGTTCCTGACTGCCTCTGCTCTTCACAGTGCGGCGCCCACTCTGTATCCATTGGCCTCACTCGTTGCCGACGTACCACTCATGACCTCTCTCGGACTTACCTCATTCCATCAATCAGCCAGTTTTGCATGCAAGAATCGCAAACCAGCCCACTAGGAATGTATCGAATCCAGCGCCACGGCTGATCCTTCCCCACCAAAATCTCAACACAGGACGTCCGCCAATTTACCTCGAACAGGGGACAGAAAATTTAGCTTCCTCCCTTGACCGTGGGGACATGTACTCTTGAAAACTATCCAGTAGCAATGTTACGTACCAATAGGATTACTGGGTTAAGGACCTGTATAACCTCACAAGGTTCTACAAAGCGAGCTGCCAATTTATCAGAAATTTTGGCTATACCTTGAGCATTGGGAGCAAGGTTTTGGACGAGACCTTATCACCAACACTCACTTTAAGCTCGCTTTTCCCAAAATTGTAATGGCAAGCCTGCCTCTTGTGTGTGATGCTAATACAGGGTGTTTCAAAAATGACCGGTATATTTGAAACGGCAATAAAAACTAAACGAGCAGCGATAGAAATACACCGTTTGTTGCAATATGCTTTGGACAACAGTACATTTTCAGGCGGACAAACTTTCGAAATTACAGTAGTTACAATTTTCAACAACAGATGGCGCTGCAAGTGATGTGAAAGATATAGAAGATAACGCAGTCTGTGGGTGCGCCATTCTGTACGTCGTCTTTCTGCTGTAAGCGTGTGCTGTTCACAACGTGCAAGTGTGCTGTGGACAACATGGTTTATTCCTTAGAACAGAGGATTTTTCTGGTGTTGGAATTCCACCAGCTAGAACACAGAGTTGTTGCAACAAGACGAAGTTTTCAACGGAGGTTTAATGTAACCAAAGGACCGAAAAGCGATACAATAAAGGATCTGTTTGAAAAATTTCAACGGACTGGGAACGTGACGGATGAACGTGCTGGAAAGGTAGGGCGACCGCGTACGGCAACCACAGACGGCAACGCGTAGCTAGTGCAGCAGGTGATCCAACAGCGGCCTCGGGTTTCCGTTCGCCGTGTTGCAGCTGCGATCCAAATGACGCCAACGTCCACGTATCGTCTCATGCGCCAGAGTTTACACCTCTATCCATACAAAATTCAAACGCGGCAACCCCTCAGTGCCGCTACCATTGCTGCACGAGAGACATTCGCTAACGATATAGTGCACAGGATTGATGACGGCGATATGCATGTGGGCAGCATTTGGTTTACTGACGAAGCTTATTTTTACCTGGACGGCTTCGTCAATAAACAGAACTGGCGCATATGGGGAACCGAAAAGCCCCATGTTGCAGTCCCATCGTCCCTGCATCCTCAAAAAGTACTGGTCTGGGCCGCCATTTCTTCCAAAGGAATCATTGGCCCATTTTTCAGATCCGAAACGATTACTGCATCACGCTGTCTGGACATTCTTCGTGAATTTGTGGCGGTACAAACTGCCTTAGACGACACTGCGAACACCTTGTGGTTTATGCAAGATGGTGCCCGGCCACATCGCACGGCCGACGTCTTTAATTTCCTGAATGAATATTTCGATGATCGTGCGATTGCTTTGGGCTATCCGAAACATACAGGAGGCGGCGTGGATTGGCCTCCCTATTCGCCGGATATGAACCCCTGTGACTTCTTTCTGTGGGGACACTTGAAAGACCAGGTGTACCGCCAGAATCCAGAAACAATTGAACAGCTGAAGCAGTACATCTCATCTGCATGTGAAGCCATTCCGCCAGACACGTTGTCAAAGGTTTCGGCTAATACCATTCAGAGACTACGCCATATTATTGCTACGCATGGTGGATATGTGGAAAATATCGTACTATAGAGTTTCCCACACCGCAGCGCCATCTGTTGTTGACAATTGTAACTACTGTAATTTCGAAAGTTTGTCTGCCTGAAAATGTACTGTTGTCGTAAGCATATTGCAACAAACGGTGTATTTCTATCGCTGCTCATTTAGTTTGTATTGCCGTTTCAAATATACCGGTCATTTTTGAAACACCCTGTATTTCGTCGCAATTGTCTCCAGTTCTCCTTAATCAGGCTAGGTGTCACTTCCTCAAGCAGCAGGTCATTAACTGATCACAGGCTGGGCAAGGAAAACATGAGACGATGATCAAACATCATGCAAGTGGAGGTGGTTTCAAGGGCTACATGGTTGAGGAAATTAAACGCCAAATATGTCCCGGTACTGAATAACCGCACTTGTGGAGTGAATGGGAATGGGAAATAATTGAGGCTGCCTTCACATTGCAATTCAGTCTCTCCGTAAATGAAGCTTGCAGACAGTTCGGTATAGTCCTCGAGTGAGTTATCACATTGTCGTAGCAAAATCTTTTAAACTGTTGTGAGAGGAGTGGAGGAGCGTTGTGAGTGACTGTGGTACGGGGAGAGTCAAATATGAAAAATATCCCAGACAAATGACATATAATGAAACCAGCGATCACCTTGCTGCTGGATATGAACCAGACAAATCTGGAGGAGGCATCAACCACGACCAGGATATAATGATTGCCATCACAAGTGCATGGCAGGGACTCGACAAAAGCAACAAGGAGCTTATCAGTGGGTGAGTGTTCTCTTGAAGACTGTAAAAATCCCCTAAGAGTGTTAAAATTGGGTTTAGGAATCTTACAGTTACAGCACTCCCCCTCAAAACGCCACTTATCCTGAACAAGGTAAGCAAAATAAGAAATTCCCTAACCTTGCTAAGGATTCTACCAATTCCTAAATGGCCTCCAATCACAGACTTAAGAAAGTAATGGAAAATGGCGGGAACCAAGCCTCCAAGAAAACGAATCTTGGCCAGATTATCCAGCTTGCCCTGATAACACAATACATCCTGTTGTGGGTCATATCCCGGCACTGATTTGCTGCTTAACAACGCTTGCTTAATCTTACACAGAGTAAGGTCTTGGTCCTGTTTGTGCTCCAAATTATCAAATAACTGGGGGACCTCGGTTAAGACCAAAGCAACCCTACCTGGTTCCCCTATTCCCTGTTCCTAATTGTGGCGACTACATTCCAGCTCAAACATTCGACTGAGTGCGTCGGACACGACGTTTCGGTTCGCCTAATATGTCTGACGGTAAAACGAAACGCAGAAATGCGCACGGGCAACTGTGCAACTGGCCCCGTCTCCTGGGTCTGCCCAGGACCCAACTTAAGGCTTGGTTGTCACTTTCTCGACAAAACTCCTACTGCTTGTGGTAGAACTTAAACTCTTCGAGTGCGAACATTATCTCCAGGCTCTCACACTCTTAAACAGAATACTCCAATACTTCTGGCGAAAGGGACATGGAAGCGTGCGTGAATTGGTGTACGTTCTCCGTAATCTCCCTGCAAGAGTACTGCAGCGACACTAGAAATGAAACCATCGGCAAGCGCGGCAAAACACACATGCGATGTCAGGAAAAGCTAGCACTGGAGGGTTAGTCAAGGACGTTTCAATGGCCTCAAAAGGGGACTGCTGTGACTCCCTCCACTCAAATGTCTGATTATTCATACTTAATAGGTTCAAGGTGCGCCGCTACATGCGCAAAAGTAAGGACGAACTTTCGAAAGAGTTTCGCCATCAAAGTTAAATGGCACAACTTCGAAATATAGAAAACTCTTGATCGCACAATTCATTATTAAGCTTTGTGCATTTCAAAATTTCGTTGTCGATCTGAAGCTGTGGTATCAAGTGTGCAAGACCTAAATGACAGGAAATATACGTAAGTGTCTAAGTATTTCAGATACATATATACCAAATAGTAAAGCACTGACATTACAATCAAATTTTAGTAGAAAGCTCACGAATGTGAGCACATAAAAAATACAATACAAATCTCATAGCATGTAGGCATATATGACAGTTCCGTCGACTATTTAGTAGAACCACTGCCAAACTTTCTTTCCCAACTGAAGGCAGTGATGGCCTTTATTAAAGTGCATTTTAATAAGAAGTGTTTATGCTGCAGCGTTACACCTAAGTATGCAAAAATTAAGTGTAAAAATCTTTCAGCAAATTTTCATGGATAATTCAAATGTCTCAAGTGGCTCTTGTAAAAAGTGAGCTTCGTGATGGATACATGATAAAAGCCATTAGACTGAGACAGTATTCGAACTTCATTGTTATCTTGATGTTTAAAGGCACATTTTTAGCCATGGCATGTAAATCTAGTTTTTTAAATCAGAGAACCCTGTTTAGTAAAGCATGAAAGCCAATGCAAGTTATCTTGTGCGCGGTCGCATGTGATCCCTGGTGAGACACAGAAAGGGTGTCTAGTCTTTTGTTAATTACTTCTTCTGTTATCTGTTATCTGTTCTGAACTGGAGTCGAGGGAGAGCCTCGCGCGTTAGACTGGCAGCTCTAATTTAAACTCTTTAATTTTATAAAAAGTCACTGCGTACTGCAGGGCGCATACTTGTAATTATATAGGGAAATTTCCACTACGCACGGACAAGATACCGACGTGCGGATAATCAACATATCACTAGTGAGTAATATTGTATTCCCAATGTAAGTAGCATAGTGATCTTGAGTAATTATAGTTATGATTAACGCTATTTGTTATTAAATTTCATTATTTGTTTAACCCATGATCCTAAAATTTCAACATTATATGTTAACCGTATTTTCAGTATTTCCTAAAATTTCAACATTATATGTAAACCGTATTTTCAGTATTTCTCATTTTAGATCAGAAATAACGTGGCCCACGACTCCTTCTTACGGCGACGAAATGCTCAAAGTATATTTCCGATGCCACCTTATCATGATAGTAAAAATATATTCACTTTTTTTTTAATATTTCCACCCATCTCAATTCAGTTCAACAAAAATTACAAAAAGAAAAACAAAATAATACAAATAAATATATATATATAATTATTTACAATATCAAATAGTAAAGTACTTACATTACAATCAAATTTTAGTGAAAAGCTCACGAATGTGAGCACATAAACAATACAATACAAATCTCATAGCATGTAGGCATATATGACAGTTCAGTCGTCTATCTAATAGAACCACTGCCAAAATTTCCTTCCAGACTGAAGGCAGTGATGGCCTTCATGAAAGTGCATTTTAATAAGAAGTGTTTATGTTACAGCGTTACACCTAAGTATGCAAAAAATTAAGTATAAAATCTTTCAGCAAATTTTCGTGGGTAATTCAAATGTCTCGAATGGCTCTTGTAAAAAGTGAGCTTCGTGATGGATGAGGGATAAAAGCCATTATGACTGAGACAGCATTCGATCTTCATTGTTATCTTGTGAACAATTGGTTCCTCATTCACACTTCTTTATGATTAGTAAATTGTTATCTGATCGTTCTGAGTATGAAAAATATAAAGTCATTGATAGACAGGAACGCAAACTACTCATATTGTGTGATTACTACAAATACGATGCTTGCAATAGAACGAACGGTCATCAATTTGTGGATCGCACAGTCAGTCCTTCTAACGTTAGATTTTCCCCAGATGATCTTAATATTTTGAGTAAAGGTCTCAACCCTAAACCTTGCTCCTCGTATCAATAAACAGTTAGTAAAAAAATACAATCGCAGAGATTAAAGTAGTATGTGAGTACGCTAAGCTTTCTCAAAGTCACCAAGTCAAAATAGTGGTAACGACAGGTAGGGCACTCAGAGGTTTTAACACTTTACCCAAGGATGTTATGGACTGTAATCGCATTTTAAAACAGCTTAATACAGAGGTCCACGATGAGCATGTCGTTCTTACGAAATCAGACAAACGTAGCTCTATCGTTCATCTGTCTGACGCATGACAACAGGTGAAAATTTCTTCAAGAACACAAGAACAGTTGAGATCAAACGCAATCCGGTAAATAAGTTTCACAATGACATAGAGGTATTTGTCAAAAACAGTAATTTTTTGTTTCAAACTGATTTCGAGAAGAAAAGCGTTATTAGGATGAAACAAAAACTGCTAGATCTTAGATATCAAGCAAAGTCACATAAGGAACTTTCACCTATAAAGCCTATTCTCAATATCTGTACTAGCCCTAACTATAAACTTAACATATTTCTAAGCAGAAAACTGAAAGCCATTATGAGTGAGACAGTGTTTTCAAAAACGTTCAATGTAAAAAATTTCTGTGGATTAATGATTTTATAATTAATAGAGACTCATGTCATCTGAACGCCTAAAATGGGCGTATTTTCATTGCATCATACACTAAACGTTGAGATCAGATATAAATCAGGAGGCAAGGTATAAGCAATTACAGACGATTATTCAATTGGGTGTAGCCAATAGGTGTAAAGCAAAAAGTATTCGTAAATCACTTTATTCTATACAGAAGAAGAAATACATGGTAGTAAAAAAAGGATAGATAGGTCTTATTGTTTGTCTAAACTACAATGGCCCCCACTGTGACAAAATTGCGAGAGTTTTGAAAAAAAAGCTCATATCAACGTCTTGTTTAAAACGAAAGGTAATTAGCACATGCTATTAAGACATGGCGTAGTACAGAAACCAAGAAATATTTTTGGCAAACTAGGTGTTTATGAGATACAATGTGGATACTGCAATAATTTCTATGTTGGTAAGACAGGTATAAATTGTAGTACTCGACACAGGAGGCACTCATACCCTAGCAATCGCAGTGCTGTGGAAAAACAACTGAAAGGGAAAAAGCATGGCTTGTTAGCAATAGCTGAAGGACTCAAGGTTTTGAACGCCGCCCCTTATAGTCGTTAGACATATTTTGAAGAATTCGAAATATGTACACATCGCATCTGTCAGTCGCATCGATTACTTAATAAGCAAGAGTTTTTCAGTGGGGACTGTTTCTTAGATTTATTTGAAAACACTCTCAAATTTCACCCAATTTCTCTAAGGTTGCTTATTAGCACAAATCACCTGAATACCTGTGCTATTTATGATGCAACCTGAATATACGTTTGTATCTTCCGCCCTGTTAGATGTTTCCACAGTCTTCATGGCCAATCTGATGTAGCTGCCTTGCTAGGGTTCCCCTATAGATTCCCTCTACCCCGAGAGATGGAGCCACTGTTCTCGCAGGTCGCTACCACGTAGTACCTGCCTCGCTGTGAAGCCCCTTTGATTACAGACGACGCTTTAGGCATTTCGCCGATATTAATACTTCATTCTAATCATATAACTTACTTTACGATTCCAGTGCAACATGTGCATGCTTTCTCAAAGTGCATTCCACATTATGGGTGCGGTAAATTTAATGACAATATATATATATATTACTCTGTGATCAACTTTACAAAAGATGCCCCAAGGCCCCGTCCTTTCCCTTCTGCTCTATCTTCTGAATGATGCAGATGTGCCCAAACCTCCCCCACCTGTTCATCTCCTCCAATTTGCTGATGACACTGCCTTCCTGACCCTTTATCCTACCCTTCAACGGTCCCAATGTATCCTTGAAATCCACCTCGACCAGTCACCGCCAGGTACAACCAGTGGCACCTTCACATCAACCCTTCCAAGAGCAAGGCAATAATCGTAGGTCGTACCACCCACTCCTTCCAGCTCCACGACTTTTACCTCACCAGTTATAGTCGTCCTATCCACCTCACTCCTACCCTGAAATACCTTGGCCTCATCCTCGACCATCAGCTCACCTGGACTCCCCATCTTATTACGATCGAAAACAAAGCCCACAATAAACAGACTCTGCCTCCTGAAACTCCTGTCTGGCTGGACATGGGACGTACACTCTTCCACCACCCATCACACCTACAAATCCTTGACCCACCCCATCCTTTATTATGCCAGCGTTGCCTGGATTTCCGCCCCTCCCAGATTCTATAATGCCCTCCGAATCGAAACTTCCTGGCAGATTAAAACGGTGTGCCGGAACGAAACTCGAACTCGTGACCTTTGCGTTTCATGGGCAGGTGCTCTACCACTGAGCTATCCAAGCACGACTCACGACCCGTCCTCACAATTTTACTTCCGACAGTACCTCGTCTTCTACCTTCCAAACTTCACAGAATTCCTCCTGCGAGACTAGCAGGACTAGCACTACTGGAAGAAAGGATATTGCGAAGATATGGCTTAGCCACAGCCTGGGTGATGTTTCCAGAATGAGATTTTCACTCTGCAGCGGAGTGTGCGCTGATTTGAAACTTCCTGGCAGTTTAAAACTGTGTGCCGGACCGAGACTCGACCTCAGGGCCTTTGCCTTTCGTGGGCAGGTGTCCTAGCACTGAGCTACCCAAGCATGACTCACGAACCCTCCTCATAATTTTACTTCCACCACTACCTCGTCTCCTACCTTTCTGGAAACGCCATCCAAATCCTTGAACACCATGCAATCTGCCTTGCCTTTTGTATCCACTTCCTGTCCCCCACACAGATCATCTGCGACCTCATTCCCTTCCCACACCTTCTCCTTTTCCTCGAACACATCTGCATCATGTACATCATCTGTCGACTCGGCCCCCATATCCCCTGTTGTCTCTTATCCTCTCTACCCTTAGCCTATTGCCATGTCTTTACTGTTTTGTCCCACCCTCTCTCATGTCCACCCCCTCCACCTTCTCTCCCAACACAACGTCCAGCACCTATCCCTTCCAGATGGCAAGCTTCACCCTGATCTCTACCCCTCCTACCAACTCTAACCCTACCTTCCCCCTTCCTACTCCTGAGGGCTTCTCTCCTTTTTCCTTCTCCTGAGCGGTTCTCCTCTCTTTACCATGTTGCCATTCTGTGTCTCTGTGTCCCCTGCTGACTTGGCTTCCTCCTCCATCTCCCACCCTTCCTATATCCCACTTCCCTCTCCATCTCCCACCCTTCCTATCTATCGCCCCTTGGTGCACCCCCTAACAACCGTTTTTCTCTTCATCTCACCCCATCCAGCCTGCCGCTCCACTCCACAGCTCCTCATTTTCCCTCCTCTCAGGCCTCCTCCCCCTTGGCAGGTCCCTCCTGACAGATTCTATCTTTTGTCATGTGTGCCCAATCGGTTACAGTGTGTTCGTGCTGGAGTGGCCAACTTTTAACTTGTGCATGTGACTTCAGTGTATTTTATGTGCTCCACGAAATGCCAACTTGTTTTTTTACTTTATTCGAAATTTTTTACCTGTCCCACAATGAACACCTCCAAGTAAGTGTATATTTTATTCTCCATTGTGTCCCCTTATTTCGGTTCTTATCACATTTTATGTGTGTCATTTCAACTTCTTGTTTGTACTGTCACTTGGCTGAAGAGTGGTGGACTGTACCACTAACAGCCCTCACCTGCCCATAAGGGGCCAGCAAATGAAATTACAATAAAGACAAAACAATTACGAAAGATTCTGCATCTAAGTTCTCTTTCCCTATCTTGGAGCCACCTGTCGCTGCTAGACTGCAAGTCAACCATGGACACCCCAACCACCATGATTATATACACCTCTCCTTCCTCTGCCCCCACTATTACCTCCTCAAGTCCCTCTTCCCAGCTTCCCCCATCTGCCCCACCTCTTCTCTTCACAGCTCCATCCCTTCCATATCGTCCTATCCCTGTGTCCCCACCTGTTTACTGCCTCTGATTTGAAACTTCCTGGCAGTTTAAAACTGTGTGCCAAACCGAGACTCGAACTCAGGACCTTTGCCTTTCGTGGGCAGGTGCTCTACCACTGAGCTACCCAAGCATGACTCACGACCCCTCCTCATAATTTTACTTCCACCAGTACCTCCTCCCCTTGCTCGTGTTCCTGCCGCCATTCCCGCCACTACCACGTGTAGGGATGACTTTCATCCACTCCTCACTCGCCCTGCTATGACTGCCTCTGCGTCCTCTGCCCATGACATGGACCTCTGCTCCACAGTCGCTCTCACAGAGCACCCAACATCCCATCAAAGTGCTTCCACCTCTCATGAGGGGCCTGCCTTCCACCACCTCTCCCAGTCTTTCACCCTCCTTCACCCCCGCCAAAAAACCACCAAATGCCTGAGTGCTGACCCTGCCTCCACCCCCTCCTCCAAGAAACCACTGCACACCCCTCTTGCATCCCCAGCCCCCATCATACATACATTCATCATTTCCAAACCCAATTCCTCAATGCCTATGCACTAGAAATCTGCAAGTGTATCCCCAATACCCCTATTGCTCAGCTTATGCCCCACAGAGGCTCTGTCCTTATCCAATCGCCTTCTCTCTCTTTTTCCACACTGACCTCTTCCAGAAACTTCCCCATATCACATTTAGCCCACATATCTCTCACATCTTTACTTAGCTCCTCCTATTCCTGTCAGTCATAACTCCCTCATCATCCACAAACCCTCACCACTGTGATTGCAAAGCTCAGTCCTGTGGTAATGAAGGTGAAGTTATTGGCGGAATTGAATGGCCACCCTGGCCTGGAAATCTGCTCAGCCCAATGTATCTATAACAACTCCAGCCCCATCTTTTTGGCGCATGTGTTCACAGAGTCTGCCACCTTCTTACATCATCTCTTGCCACCCCATTGATCCCTTCCATTCTCCTCTTCAATACTATCATTGCCAATTCTGTCTCCATTACGATGGCCACCACACCTAAAGCTGCAACCCCCCCACTCCCACCTGCCCCTACTGTAAAGCCTCCTACTTCCTCAGACAATGTCCTAACTTCGCCTCCCCTCCTTCCTGCAACACCTGCAACGAATCCCACCCCATATACTCCTCCAAATGCAAGGCCAAACCTCTTACCACCAACCCCAAACTAACTGTTCCTGCTCACGCTAGCAATCAGCCCATCCAATCCATCAATTCTCTCTGCCCATTCCAGATGGCTGACAACATCATCTGTTTCCTGCCCATCATATTCCAGAATATCCAACGCCCCCACACCCTCCAGCAGATCTCACTTGCCACCTGTTCCATCTTTCATATCAATACCTACACCAGATACTCCCACAACCAGGCCCACTTCATCTTCACCCACCTAGACGCCCTCGTTTAAGCCCCTCTCTTCCCTCCACTCATTCTCCCCCTTGCCTTCCTGGTGCCCCTACAGTATCATCTCCTATACTTTGACGTTTGATCCCTCCCTGCCAACAAATACCTCTTCATGTGTACCCTGTCCCAGTACCAGGTCAACTCCTTCTTCCTTACCGAAACCTTCCTCCAATATCATCATTTTGTCCACACCTCTCTGTACCTCCTTCACTGCACTGACAATCATCTTTTGCTAGAGGGAGGTGGGGTCACTACTGGCCACCTGAAGCATATCTCTATATCCCTGTCCTGCCACAACCCCTGCTCAGTGACAACCGAACACCTCATCCTCAGCATCTTTCTCCCCCCCTCCCCCATAATCACCTGTGGCACTATCTACGTCTGATCCGCAGCTCCTCTTCCCTATGAATTCATCTCCCATGTTGGGAACACCTTCTTCAAGTATGTCATTACCACATACTTCAACATTGTCATCATCGACCATGCTACCTCCGGTGGTGGCATCAGTTCCTCGCTACCCTCCATAGTGATCTTGTTCCGCTCTCACAGGTGTCGTCATCACTTGCCCCAACTTCCTTGTTCATATCGCCATGGATGTCCTTGACCCCCTTGGCAGCAATCACCTACCAGTGGTTCTAACCATCTTCTCAGCACATTGCCCAAATCCAAACCCCTGCTAGCTGCGTTCCAGGTCCATGACTACCAAAGAGCTGACTGGAATGCATACCAGGAATCCATTACCTCACAAGTCAAAAACCACCCTCTTACCTGTCACCATCCCACTGACATCACCTAAACCTCTTCCTTCCTTCAGTAGATCATCACTAATGCCATGGAGGTCCATGTTCCTAACAAACGTATCCACCCTCAACACCCTACTCTTTCTTCATTAATCCAACAGGCCCTACTGCTCCTTCCTCTGCACCTGTGACCAAGATACCCTCCTCTGACACTGGCAAGTACACATCTGCAACCTCTTAACAGCAAAGAAACGGCAGGACATGCGCCAGACATGTATGTGACACAACTCAACCATCCCTGTCATCTCCGCCTCTGTCTTCCACCATAATACTGGTAGCCATCCTGCCCCACATTACACCATTCTCCACAATGACCACCCTTTCCATGACGACCTCAGTAAAGCTAACCATTTTGCTTCCTATCACTCCAAGTTTTTCTCCTTTCCCGACGATCTTCACTTTGATTACTCCCTCTTACCCTCCACCCATGAACACTCTGATGCCTCCGTTCTGCCACTCACTCACAGTTTCCAGTATTTGGATCAGCTACCATCATACGTAAACGTTCCCATTACAGCAAATGACATCAAACTCACTCATACTCCACTCCAAATGCAATGCCATCCCTCATTACAAAAGTGTCAGGTACCGCCACCCCAAGAAATCCCCACCCCTCTTTCCTGGCTTCCTTGTTACATTGACAAAGTCATCCCCTCCACTGGCTTATACCCTGAAATATGGAAAACTTCCCACATCCTGCTGTTCCCTAAACCTAACACACCACCCTCTTACACTTCTTCCTATCATCTTGCCTCCCTCACCTACATGTTCATTAAGGTCTTTGAGTCCATCCTCTCCTGATGTATTCATCACCACCTTAACCAGCACCACCTCTTCCCCTTACCCAGTGTGGCTCCTGATCCTCCTCCTTAGCCGATGGCCAGCTGTTTAATCTTATCAATCTTCATTCCCTCCAACACAACTCACATTGTTCCTCTTTCTTTGTCTCCTTTGACCTCCAGAATGCCTATGACCATGTCTGGCATCCCAGGCTTCTCCTTAAATTTCAGAGCTTCACTCTTTGCAAGAATTTTCTCTGTCTCGTTGCTTCCTTCCTCTCCTGTTGTCCCTCTTATGTCACTATCCACAATACCAACACCCATGCATTCTATCCCTCCCTGAGTGTGTCCTAAGGCTCCATCCTTTTCCCTCTCCTCCATCTCCTTTGAGCTGCAGATATACCCAGACCTATCCCACCAGCTCGCATCTTCTACCAATTTGCTGATGACACTGTCTTTCTGGCCCAGCATCCTCCCCTTCAACAGTCCCGAAGTATACCTTCAAACCCACCTCAACCAGTTCACTGCGTGGTGCAACCAGTGGCTCTTCACATCAACACTTCCAAGACCCATGTCATGCCACCCGCACTTTCTAACTCCATGATTTTTACCATACGTTTATCTTTGTCCTATCCACCACACTCCTACCATGATACACCTAGGCCTCACCCTCGACTGTCACTTCACCTGGACTCCCTATCCTTTTATGATCCAATACAAAGCCCACAACAGACTCCACATTCTGAAACTCTTGTCTTGCCAGGCATGGGGCTTGTATCCTTCCACCATCTTTCACAGCTGAGTCTTCTCGCCACCCATATTCGATACAGCCTTCTAAGTCCTTGAACACCAGGCATTCCACCCCGCTTTCCATATCGGTCTCCTGTCTCCCATACAAATCCTCTATCACATCAACCACTTCCCACATCTTCTCCTTTTTCTCAAACACATCCACACCCTGTACATTGTCCACAGACTGGATTGCTCCCACCCTCTGTTGTCTTCCATCCTCTCTACCCACAGCCTGTGGCTGTCACTTTACTGTTGTGTGCCACCCTTTCTCCATCTCCACGTTCTCAACCTCCTTTACTGACGTGTCTTCCGGTGCTTACCCCTCCCAGATGATGAGCTTCACCCTTATGCGTACTCCTCCTACGAACTCTAACTTCACCATCCACCCCATCCTCTGGGCTCCTACTCCTTTCCCTTCCCTAGAGTGGTTTTTTCCTCCCTCCCACGCCCCCTCCCTTTCCAGTGCATCTCTTCCGCATCTCTGCACTCCCTTCTGACTTGACTTCTCTCTCCCTTTACCATCCCGCTCGTCTCCTGGCCCTTGGTACACCCTGCGACCAATTTTCCTTTCCACCCCCTTCTCTAGAACCCCTCCATCACTGCTCTATTCTGTCCCATCTTTCCCTCCTCTCAGGCCTCCCCTTCCTTGGCAGAATCCTCCTGGCACTTTTTAATCTTTGTCATGTGTGCTTCATCTCGTGCTGTTTTTAAAGTGTCGTCGTTTTGGCGTTTTGTGATACTGTGGGCAACTTTTGACTTGTTTGAATGATTTCAGTGTATTTTTATATGTTACATAAATCGCCAACTGTTTTTTTAATCTTTATGTGGAGTTTTTTAGCTGTCCTACAATGAACGTCTCTGTGTAAGTGTATATTTTAACCCCCATTGTCTCTCCTTATTACGTTCTTATGTCTCTCATTTCATCCCCTTTTGTATGTTTTATCCTTTTTTAACTGTATCAACTAACAATATGGGGCCATGGGACTGAAATCACAGTATATAAAAAAATTTACGAAAGATGAAGGTTTGGGTTTCGTTAGCAACTCAAAGAGCTTATTTTGTTATGTATAGCTCTACAATCCCGTACTGTTACACACGTTCACAGTGCACTCCGTATAAGTCCGAAACAGTATGACCGCTATTACGGTTGCCTAGGCATCAATTTTTGTCACCCATCTTTGGTCACAATATGCTAGGACGTTCTGGATGTCCTCAGGCGTCAGCTTAAAGAGGGTTGTTATACATACTTGATATTATGCCTTTGTGTTTTAATATACTTATAAAATATAGGAGAATGTAATAGTTCATTTCAAATTGATGTCACTCATCTAGGCTTACCTAAATGGTTACACAAAACGTCATTCATTGTTTGTTCGACTAATGTAGTGATTACAGTCGGTCATACTCATGTAACGTTTCTCAGTAATATAGTTGTAAACTGATAATAGCTACACAGCTGCACGATCTAACAATAAGTTAAAGAGTATTAAAAAAACAAAAAATACCCATTTATTGCACAATACTTCCTTCATTTAAAGATGTAACCACCAATTTTGGCTCACCTAAATCATTCTGTTATGTCATTTGATTACATTTTGTGATAATTTTTTACATTTATTTTGTGATGCTTGTGAACATATTCCTTATTATTTCTTCTTTACTTATTGCTCATATTGATTTTACGTTTATATTGTACCACACCAATTAATGACTAAAATTGTCTTCTATTTCGATTACTGACTAAAGACTACCTCTCCAACGTTTTTTACGATGTTACCTAATGACGAACGTTTCATGGCGGTAGTATGAGTATCTCTTCTTTAAGAGAAACAATTTTTTGCCAAATTTGTTCACGCGGTGCTGACATCTGTTTATTCGCAGTGTACAGTAGTCAGTAAATTTACCGTTTGATTCGTATTCTTCAGTCAACACTAACACCAACTACTGGCCATCGTTTACCTCTTATAAGTTCGATCGCCACACACGGTTTGGCACTGGTTCTGTTCGATAGACGATGGGACTGAAAAATGTGCCTACTTGACATGAGGTTTGTATTGTATTCAGTTCATGTGCTCGGTTTCGTGAACTTGTACTGACATTTGATTTTTATGTAAGTATGATACTATTTGGAATATCTGTATACTGGAATATGTACTTACATACACACTTACGTATATTTTCCGTCATTAATTTTTTGTACAGTGCATTCCACAACTTGAGTTTGACGATAAACTATTTAAATGCGTAATGCTTAATGAAGAATTGCGCGATCAGAATTTCTCTACATTTCAAAGTTGAGCCAAATCTGAATGGTCATATCCCTCTACTATAGAAGTGTTTTTACACCAAGTAATGGATGATGAACTGAGCAACACCTGTCTCTGTCTGTTTTTATGTAAGACCTTGGACCTCTCTCAATCCACTCGGGTCCCGCCAGTAGAAACCAAATACCAAGAAAGAATTCTTCTGCTTAGCTACATTAATTTTGGAAGGCTTAACAGCAAGGCCAGTGGCAAGAATTCGGCTCAAAACCTCCTCCAGGTGTTTCAAATCTTATTGGGAGGCAATACTGTAAATTACAACGTCATCTAAGATTTAAACTTTACATCTCTGGAAACATTATCCAAAAGTCTAGAGAGAACAGCAGCCCAAGTTGATAAGCCAATTGGTACATGGATAAATTCGAATAAATTCCAATCCGTACAAAACGCTGCAACCTGTCTACAGTTTTGGCTAATGGGGTCTGGTGGTAAGCCTGATTAAGGTTGAGAATAGAAGAAATACGAGCATCAGAAAACCAGGTGAAACACTGGTGCAATAGTCTAATCAACCACCAGTCGATAATCGCATTCTTCACCCATTGGAACCAGAAACATAAGAGAGGGATAAGGAGAGGTAGGAAACCTGATAACCCCCTATCAGGGAGCATCCGCTCCACCAGCAGAAGCAATATTTTCATTTCGGGTGGTATCAATCTATATGGGGGTTGACGCACTGAAAATCGTCAGCAAGGCAGATCCTATATTGTATCGTGTTGGTAACACCTGATTTGTCGGTTAAGGCATCCGGGAACTCGCCCAGAAGAAACAGCATCGCATCAGCCTCACAATCACCAAAATGACCTATCCTTAAATTTACAATCTTGCACAAAACGGCGTTGGTTCCTTTGACAGGAAAACACTGGTACAACTTGAAGTTTTAATTGGGGTAAAATTTAAAAGAAAACGTCGTGTCTAAGTAATAGAAGATAAAACCAATACGCTGAATTCAGTCGCAGCCCAAAAGATCTTCAATCCTCAGCTCACAAGGTGTGGTCTCTCAGATGGAGTGGAAATTTTCGAACTCTCTCTGTAAGTTCAGTTGTGATGGAATGCTTCTATACTGTCCCCAACCCTCCATAAATTGCCAACTTTACAATGTTTTACAATCGGTTGCGTTATTGCCTTCTTTGTTTGTTGTTACACGTGTTGCTGACAGGTGTTAGGGTCTCCTAGATCCCGCCTCGCGAACTAAGTGCCTGTTTTCTTCAGTATGGTGTATTACAAAATTTGGTTGCAGGAACGTGACACTTTTAATTTCCTCGAGTTTGATGAAATTGTTAGTCGGTGGATAGAGATATGAGTCATTGATAGACGAAAAAGATGATTGTACAATAGCCAGTGATTACAATACTGCTGTGGAACAAGAGCAATATTCAGAAGAAGAACCTCAGGACAACTGTGGCGGGGATTTGTCTGTTTCTCCGATAAAATACTTAGTGTGTCAGTTAAAATCAAATGCAGTTCTGTAGAACCCAGCATTTAATATCCATCCTTGGGACTGCAAGAAGTAGGCGTAGGTTATCTTTGATCAGAAAGATTCCCAACATATAGTAATAAAATGGTATTTATTAAATACACTCCTGGAAATGGAAAAAAGAACACATTGACACCGGTGTGTCAGACCCACCATACTGGCTCCGAACACTGCGAGAGGGCTGTACAAGCAATGATCACACGCACGGCACAGCGGACACACCAGGAACCGCGGTGTTGGCCGTCGAATGGCGCTAGCTGCGCAGCATTTGTGCACCGCCGCCGTCAGTGTCAGCCAGTTTGCCGTGGCATACGGAGCTCCATCGCAG